>NC_140085.1:86355921-87017777 GCF_964237585.1 Gallinula chloropus
TGCATCTCAAGCTTGCTATTCTACTCAGCTCTTAATTTTGACATGTAACCACTGTGAAACATCTGGACTGTGCAGAACCAGTCTCTTCTTTCACCAAAGAAGGAATTATCCTACATTAAGTGGAATGTTATTCCTTTAATATTCTTCCTCACTGATTTCTCTAAGAAATTTCCCTCACCTCTTTCCTGCCTGTCTTCTCTGCAGTATTAAAAGGCAACTTTCCAACTCCTGCTCTTCTAACCCTGACTCAAATGAACCTTTCTGTGGACTCACAGCTCCCTTTTCTTGTGATCCCACTCCTGTGGGATCCCTGTTTACCCTTAGTCTGAAAGGGGACATGGACCTTTCATCTGAACATCACACAGGATTGGCTGCAGTCCAAGACACTCCCACAGGTAACACTGCAAATTGACAACACTTTTTTGAGTGGAAATCCTAGGAAACATTTATCTGCTTGGCTTATCCCCATGTTTATTTTGCTCTGACACATACTTTCTCTGGAACATTTTTTTTTTCTTTCATACAGCCTTTGTTAGTCCAACTTTTTCTCTTTTGCAAAACCTGATGAAATTTACCCCAAGAAAGTCTGTGTTCTTAAGAGCCACTTACTGAACATTTTATCTTTTCCTTAAGGAACTTATTGACATGGGTTGATGTTTTTCTTTTAGTTTTATTTCTTTCTTTCTCTGTTTTCTCATTGCAATTTTCACATTTGTTTTGTAGCATTGCTTTCTAAGTTGCTTTGCTTCTCCAAGGGTGGATCCATGTTTAACTTAGGTTCTCCTTATTGCTCCTTAGTTGCCTTGATTACATCATGTGTGTTCTTCATGAAAAAACAGACTGTCAGTGCCTTGTTAAGGTTGGTTCTAAATGGTTCATAGGAGTTGGGAAAGCAGAAAATAAAGGCAAAAAATGCTTGGAGAAGCATTTTCTCACTGTCACCACCGCTATGTACCCAAACACTTCCCTGTGACATCCTGCCACACTTTTCATGTCCAAATTTGTCACTTTCAAAGCCTGGAAAGCCTGCTGGGGAAGGACAGAAAGGTGGAGGTGTGGTGTGGAGGGCCAGCCTCTTGCATTAGTTTCTGCCAGCAGATATGCAAGATGAAAGTCTCTGGGGTTTAGGACATGGGGTTGGGGGAGAGTATCTGCAGGGAGAATTGAAACTCAAGCAGAGGATGACAATTCCAGGGGCAACAAGGCGCAGGTCTACATATTGAAAACAGAAAATGGGTGTCAGATAATACTGATTCCTAGACGTCCCTCTCTTGCCCACGTACTCTTCCCATCTGAGCTCCACTCACATTAGGGCGGGCCAGTGTAATCTGTCTTCCATATGTTGTAAAGGGAAACTGTCTCTTCAATGGCAAGACCATATCAATTGTTCCCTGCCAGACCCCTCCCCGTGGCTCGTGATGAATGGCCCCAGCATGCAGCCTGCTCCAGGAGATACGCACTTTGCTCACTGGAGATTGCAGCCTTTCTCCAAACCTTTCAGCAAGGTTTAACAAGTTCATATTTCTTAACCAAACCCTGTTCACAGAACTCTGTCAGTAGTGGGATAAATCAGGCTGGAGAGTTGCAAAGAGGCATTATCTTGTCACTTGGGCTGAGCTCCTGATAGGTACTCGGGAATTTGACTCCCACTCTCACTGCAATCAATAGTAGAGAAGTAAAAAGCTCTTTGGGACTCTTGGCCTTAGTGGCCAAAGATTTTTCTGCCTAGGAGGATTTTGCTGCTGCTGCATTTTTCTGCTGCCTGTTGACTTCAATAGCAATTCAGTGGTTGTGGAGTGGTCCCATGCTTTAGGAGACAGGAAACTATTTTAAGTCATTAATATTTCTTGTGAAATCACTACATGCCTTTATCACCATATTTTTTCAGGAAATTTTTCAGTTTTGTGATTTAAACTATGGATTTAAAGATGACTGATTTGAATTACCACAGTTTGGGTCCTACAAAAAGCTTGGCAAAATCTGAAATCCTGTACCAATATGTAACTTCTTCCATAAAGAGATTCTACATATTAATAAAAAACACTCAAAAGCCCAACCTGTTTTGCCTTTGCCTTGTGGAGCTGTAAACACCAGCTACCACAACAGCAGGAAAATGTTAAATATCTCAGGCCAAAGCTCCTGAGCAACTGAAGCATCCCTGCCAGAGTGGAATCAGACCACATTGTGCTCGTTCTCTGAGTGTCTATAACATAAGCCTCCCCAATGAAGGTGTGACTGAGCCCCATCAATAGTGAAGACAATGTTTATGTAAGTAAGAGTGAATACAAGGGGCATGGAGAGGGATGGAAGTGTCAAGTGCTTCTCTTCATAGGAGCACCATGACCTTGCCTTTTCTGATTCCTCAGCATCTTATCTACTTGGCTTACTTTCTCTTGCTGTTTTCCCTACCTTGTTTGTTTCTTCTATTACTTTTTTCATGTGTACTGCCATATTCACTCAACGTATCTGAGAGTTTTTCATCTGCTGTTGCGTACCCATGCCCTAAGAAAAGTGTTTCCCCCTCCCATCAGAACCATTCTCTAAGCACCAAAATGTTCAGTCAAACCAAGTGAAGCAGTTGCATCAGTGAAGAATCCCAGAAAACCATTGTCCCTGGCTTCCTCCTGCTGCACAAGCATTTTCAGGTAGGTGCTGATGCATCTCTTGCCACCAAGTCTGAGCAGTAAGCCCCTGAGTGGTACTCAGAAAGACACAGGAATGGAAATAAGATAGGAACCACCTGACAGCAACACAACCAGCAGCAGAAGTGTGGCTTGCACCCGTGCCTGAGGTCCCGTGGGTAGCAGTGGTATGAACAACAATGAGTTAATATCATCTGCATGAGACTACCAAAAAGGCAGTGTGGTGCTCCCGGGCACAGCCCACTGAAGGGCCTACAGCCCAGAAAGCAAAGGATGGCTTCCCCTCCAACAGCTTCAAAACACGAGTAGCAGTGACACAATGTGTCAGGCTGCACTAACTCTAGTACAAAGCCAATCCCCTGAAATACATGCAGTCTTGGTATAGTGGCCTCAGCACAAGCTTTTTTGATTTATTGGTTTGCTCCTCCTATGCCACTAGCTGCTTGCTAACCTAGGTGTAAAGATTTATAGAGGAAATACTGTGTCAGTGTGTGTGGAGTGTGAATGACAGCGTGTCTGTGCATGGACATCAGGAGACAGGGCAGAGCAGGAGTTAAACGCTGATGACTGTAGTCCAAATGAAGAGACTGGGACCTGCTGTGAGAACAAGAAAGATCACAGATAGCACAAAGGAGTTGGTGGGCACCAGACAGATAGCTGTCTGCACTGAGGCCATCACAGATGTGGAGTAACAATGGTGTATACAGCTCTACCTCTCCTGAGCCTTCCTTATACACAGGGATACAACCAAAGAAGACAAAAATCACTGAATAATGTTTTAATCTTTTTTATATTTTTTTTTCCAGTGGGTAAAATACAACAGATATGGAGATGTACCAGAGCCCAAGCTTGTAATATCCCTGAATGCACAGGGCACTTCCAGTGCTGGAATTACTGAACAGATGCGTTGAATTCAGAAATCAGTCTAACATGCAGCACCAACTAGTTCAGCCAGTCACCTGCATGCACATCAAGAAGTCAGGGTAACGATTTAGCAGCCCAACTGCCTCCTTTGCCTCTTGAAGTGAGGCAGGTGCAACACAGGGAAGGCTGAGACAGGTGCTCTGTGCATAGATCCCATCACTGACACAAAGATGTAACTGCCTGCAGGATCATCTGAAGGTCTCCATTCTCAGTATTTATGCAGTCAGGTACAAATTTGCTGAAGGAAGGCAGTGGGGGAAAAAGGAGCAGCACTGTTGTTGCACCCATCAGATTATTAATTTAAAGCTGAGGAAGCAAAGAGGGGGAGATGGTGGAAGAGTTCATCACTTTTCTTCTGCGGTGGTTTGGCCCTGGCTGGAGGCCAAATGCTCATCAAAGCTGCTCTATCACTCCCCTTTTCAGCTGGACAGGGGAGAAAATATATATTGAGAGGCTCAGGAGTCAAGATAAGGGCAGGGAGAGATCATTCTGCAATCTGCGTCACAGGCAGAATAGAGTCAGCACAGAACAAAGGGCAGAAAACTCTCTGATTGATGACCCTGCCCTGCACACCCAGTGACACCAGAGTCAGGCAAGGAGAAGTGCAGCCAGAGCTTAAAGCACCTCCCCCCACCCCTCTCTTAGTAGACTGCACTTTAGTCACTGAACTTGGCAAGGGATGTTAAAAACAACAAGGGATTTTACAGGTACATAGACCAGAAGAGACAGGCCAAAGAGAGCATACCCCCTTTGGTAAATGAGTAAGGAGAATTGGCTGCGAAAGATGTGGAAAAGGCTGGGGTACTGAATGAGTTCTTTGCCCCAATCTTCTCTGGCAACCAGGATTCTCATAATTCTTAAATACCTGCACATTGCATCCCTGGACCTCTAGGTGGGACCTCTAGGTGGGAACTGGGGGAGTAAATCTCCCCCACATTGTACGGACAGAGCAAGTCCAAGACCACCTCATGAGACTGAATGTCTATGGGGCCGGATGACATGCATCCCAGGGTCCTGAAGGAGCTGCTGGTGTGGTTGCCGAGCCGCTCTCCAACATATTTGAAAAGTCGTGGCTGTTGGGCGAGGTCCCCGGTGACTGGAGAAAGGGTCACATCACTCCCATTTACAAGAAAGGGAGCAAGGAAGACCCAGTGAATTGCAGGCCAGTGAGCCTCACCTCTGTGCCTGGGAAGATCATGGAACAGATCCTCCTGGATGACATGTTGGAGCACATGAGGGATGAGCATGTGACAGGACAGCCAGCACGGCTTCACCAAGGGAAGGTCATGCCTTACCAGTCTGGTGACGTTCTAAGATAGAGTGACAGCATTGGTGGATAAAGGAAGGTGACTGCTGTCATCTATCTGGACTTATGCAAGGCCTTTGACACAGTCCCCCACCACATCCTTATCTCTAAATTGGAGAGATGTGGATTTGGCGGGTGGACCAGTGGTTATGAAACTGGTTGAAAGAATGCAGACAAAGGGTGGCGGTCAATGGCTTTACATCCAGGTGGAGGCCGGTAACAAGCAGTGTCCCCCAGGTGTCTGTCTTGGGACCGGTGCTCTTTAACATCTTTATCTATGACATCGATGATGGAATTGAGTGCACCCTTAGCAAGTTTGCGGATGACACCAAGCTGAGTGGTGTGGTTGACACAACACAAGGAAAGGAACCCACCCAGAAGGATCTTGACAGGCTGGAAAGGTGGGCCCAGGGGAACCTAATGAGGTTCAACACTGCAAAGTCTAGGGTCCTGCACTTGGGCCGGAAGAATCCCAGATGTATGTACAGACTGGGAGAAGAGCTCCTTGAGAGTAGCCCTGCTGAGAAGGACCTGGGTGTCATGGTGGATGAGAAACTTAACATGAGCCAGCAGTGTGCTCTTGCAGCTCAGAGGGCCAATGGTACCCTGGGCTCCATCAGAAGAGGGGTGGCCAGCAGGGACAGGGAAGTGATTGTCCCTCTCTACTCTACCCTCATGAGGAGTTCTCCATCTGGAGAACTGTTTTCAGATCTGGGGCCCTCAATACAAGAAAGATGTGGAACTGTTGGAGAGGGTTCAGAGGAAGGCCATGAAGATGATTAGAGGACTGGAGCACCACCTGTATGAAGAGAGGCTGAGGCAGCCTTCCAGTACCTGAAGGGAGCATATAAAAAGTGGGAGAATCATTTTTTTTAAAGTGTAGATAATGGATAAGTGTAGATAAGGGGGAATGGATTAAAGCTAAAGGAGGGAAGGTTTAGATTAGATATTAGGGGAAGTTTTTTACAGAGAGAGTGGTTAGGTGCTGGAATGGGCTGCCCAGAGAAGTGGTGGATGCATGGATGCCCTATCCCTGGAGGTGTTCAAGGTCAGGGTGGATGGGGCCCTGGGCAACCTTATCTAGATTATGCCTGGAGATTGGTGGCCCTGCCTGTGGCAGGGGTTGTAACTCTATGATCCTTGGGGTCCCTTCCAACCCAGACCATTCTATGATTCTAATATTCTCTCCCTTCTTCCCCCCTCCATTGTGGCACAGGAAGGGGCAAAGAATGGGGGAATGGGGGTTTCAGTCAGTTCCTCACAAGCTGTTTTCCTTCTTAGTGGGCCGCGGGGTGGGTCCCACGGGGTGGGTCCCACCCGGGTGGGTCCCACCCACCCACAGGAGACAGTCCTTCATAAACTTCTCCAATGTGAGTCCTGTCCTGTGGGGCTTCAGCTCCTCACCAACTACCCTGGTGTGGGTCACTTCTATGGGGTGCAGTCATAGAATCATAGAACGTCTCTCAAGGCCAGACTGCTCCAGCATGGTCCTCCAGAGTTACAAGCCCCACCCCCAGCAAACTTGCTCTGGCATGGATCTCTCTCTCTCTCTTGCTCATCTCTGTGTCTCTGTCTCTCTGCACGGGCTGCAAGTGCTGGCACAGGCTTGCTCCAATGCGGGTCACAGCATCATCTGTATGTCTCCACCTGCTCCAGCGCGGAGCCTCTCCATGGATTGCAGGTGGGGTATTGGCTTTTCCACGGGCTGCAGGGACGTCTTTCTCTCCTGCACCTGGGGCGACTCCTCCCTGCCCTTCCTTGGCCTTGGTGCCTGCACAGTTTCTTATATCTTCTCACTCCCTTCTCTGGTGGCAAGAAGCGTCCGCTTACGATGTTTTTTTCTCTTAAATGTGATTCCCAGAGGCGCTGTGACCATCGCTGATGGGCTTGGTCTATGTCAGTGGCGGATCCAGCCTTGAGCTGGCTGGTGTTTGCTCTCTCAAGCCTAGGGAAAGCTTCTGGCTGCTTCTTGCAGAAGCCACTCCTGCAGGCCCCCCTCCTCCACCAAAACCCAGCCACGCAAAACTACAACATAAGTGTAAGTGTCGAACCTGTGGGATTCACTTTATCACTGAGGTCAACATTTTGTTGCTGTTCAGAAAAGGATTAGGGATTTATATGGATAATGAGAGCATATACAGTTTTATTAGACAGACTTGGAAAAAATGCTTTGAGATGAGATCTAAGTTCTTCTCATGTTTCAGGGCATAAGCCAAACATTAAGTGATAGAGGCTGGAAATAAAAAATCCTGTATTCAGTAATCGTCTACTTCATCATTCCTTTCTACTTCTTCTGATATAGCAGGCACCAAAAAGAGAATTCAGATCACTAGTCCTTCCCAGGCCAAGCCATGGCTGTTCCTAGGGAAAGGACAAAAGCAAGGCTCTCCAACACAGCAACTGCATGAATGCTTACCCACACAAACAGGGGCAAAGAAGTATTCATCTCTACCCAGGAACAAATGCAGGTCTCTTAAAAAATAGGTACAGCATTTCCTTTTTTTTTTTTTTTTTACAGCAGGATGTTGTTCAGTTTGTGGTACGTTAATTACTATTTATGGGTCTGCTATAAAAATTAGTTACCTTTTTATAACAAAAGGCCCACAGCCAATATTTTATAGACGACACACAAAGAGGTTTGGAATTGATGATTTACAGATCAGGAAATAACACTTAATCAGCTTCCCTACCTTCCCAAGTGCGACTGTGCAGTTTTACGCCACCTTGCTGTTTTCAACTCATTATTTATCGATGTTGATTGCTTGACATTTCACGACAGGATACGCTTGTTCTGAGAGGTGCACTCTGGGATTTATCCCAACGTGGCAGAGAGGTGTGGGTTATATTATTTTGCCCGCAAGTCAGCTGTATCGTATGTCCCAGCACATAGAGTGGTCTCTAGCGTTTATGTCACACAACATAAAACCTGCTTTCACGGAGGGCGGCTGCTTTCCCTGCACCACACACGGAGGGAGCCCAAGAATGCGAAGCAAATACCTCATTTACACCATCCCCACGGCGTGAAACGCACATCGCCAAAATGTCCTGCCAAAACACCACTTCTGCTTACCGACACTTACTTCTGTAACATCTTTCATCAGACAGTCTGAAAGTTCTGTACCCCCCTGAATCAATTAACTGCACACCGTCACTCTGATGCGGAAAGGCAGGGGATAACTGTAGATAATTTATAGGTAAGTAAACGGAGGCACTTCTTATGATCATATTCCATCCTAAGCGCTACAAATCACAGTCAGTTGATTCATGTCTGCAAACCACTTGGAGTGGCCTGCGCTTCGTGCATCACTGCTGAAACACTGTGGAAGCAGTTTGGGCCTTTATGGAGTAGAGGATAGACAGTTGGGTGTGCTACCACCAGCAGCAAAAGAAGGTGAGCAACCTGCTCAGCATCATGCCTGATGGCTCTGCAGAGCTGACACGGTGACGGAAGTAGGACGTGTTCCCAGTGCTCTACACTCACTGCTGCACATCTCTCCTTGATGGAGGAGACATGGAAGAAAAAGAATTTAATAAAAACCTACAATCTCTGACCCTGCCATCTGCACTGAACATGGGGTTACAGTGTGATTGTCCATACCAAGAGCTCAGCACTCCTAACTCAGGCAGTTTTACCTCAGAAGCTCCCAAACCAGAGCTGCCAGCATCTTCTGGGAAGTAGTCATTGTAGAAGGATGTCTCTGACCCAAGTTACTCCAAAATTAAAGAAAAAAAATTTTCTTCTAATTGTTCTACACATGCAGGCCCCCATCAGGTTTTGGACCCTCATGCTGTCCTGTGGGAAGACTGAGATTGCTCTTGAGGTAGGCAGAGTTTTACATTCATCTGTGTCATGCACACTGACAAATCAAAGGAGGAGAACACTGCTCATTCCTTTACCTGGAATTGACTTTTAAAGTAATACTACTTCATGGCCAGACAAAAGATAAGGACTCCAAGGATAGCCTGTTGATGTATTTTGCTAACTATGTTGAGAGTGAGAGAGTTGTTTTTTCAAATTTGACTTCAATGAGTTTTCATTTTATTAACTGGATAAGAGGAATTTAAATCTATTTGTTCTCTTCTTTTATTTCTATTTTTATTTAAAATAATTTATAGAACTATTCCTTATTTGTTCACAGGTATTGCTCTAAGACAAATGAATTAACAAACATTTTTTGTGAAACACTATGAAACGTATTTCTGCAGTTTATATGTTACAGCTGGCTGAACTGATAAAAAAAAGCATCTGCAAACGTGCCAGCAAACCCTCCTCCTCCAATCCATTCCCAAAGCCTGTCCAACCTTTCTAGTTATTTTCCATCATCTAGTGGTAAGCCAACTTTTTTGTTTCTTTCAATGTTTTACCCAGGGCACACACACACCAGCATTTTTTACGGCTTTTGTTTGAAAGTACTTAGCACCTATTTAAACTCCACTTCACATGCTTGCACAAAGTAATTACTTACAGTTCATCCCTTCAGAAAAAGAAGACAATACAGACATGTCAAAATCTACAGTAATCTACAATCTGCAACTTTTTTTTTTTGAAAAATAAATACATGAATATGCTTGAGCACAAAATAGGTAAGAGGAAACATTTGGGAGCTGCAAGTTATGAAGATAAAATGTACAGCCCACAGAGTTCGTGTTTTCTGAGAGCTTCACAATGTATAACAACAACAGTGATTTTTAACAAACAACATCAATTTTGTTCAGAAAGGTTTTCATTGACATTGAAGTGAGAAGACAAGTCCAAAAACCTTCCTAATAAGACAGAAAATAAAAGCTAATGAGAAAGTTAAATCAGTAACTAATATATCTATAGGAAGAATTTAGTGAACAGAAAGAAATGGTCTGTAGGGCTTTATGAAGATCCATAAACCATTGTGTTACACAGGTGAGTGTGCAGTTTCTGGTGCCCCTGCTTCAAAAGACTACTGGAAACCTAAGCATCCATGTGGTGTCTGCACTGATATAATGAATCTGTCTGAATTTGTTAACATAACAAAACTCAAGAAAGGAGTAGCTACAGTAATTCCTATTTAAGATATTCCAATATCTTGGAACATGCCTATTCCAGAATGGCTTACTGTAAAAGCCATAATCAAGGCAGTTTAGCCAAAATAAAGAGCTGACTTGATTCACAATCTTGGAGGGCGAAGGAGTGTTCAGACATCTAATCAATCCTTGTGGTTGAAAGACCTTGAAGTTCAACAGACGTGTTGTTCATGAATATGAATGTCTAAAGACAGGAATAGATAGAGACTCCCAACATAGTTCCTGGCAATTTGTAATGACTAGCTTTATTACCAAATATATGCCTATTTTCATTTTGGATTTGTCTGGCTTTAGCCTTCTGTCATCAGTACTAATTAAGAATTCAGTGTCTGCTTTCCATGGAAGTATTTCCACAGTGCAATATTCAATAGTCTATTCAAGAGAAAAGGGCAAAGCCTCAAAGATTCTCCACCTTGTCAACAAGTTTTTCAATATATGTAGTTTCTATAGCACCAAAACAATTGTTATGGCTCTTTGCTGGTCTCTTGTTAATTTTGAAAATATTTAAAAATAGGGGATCTGGAATTGAATGTATTATCCCCATCACTTTTTCACCAATGATCTATACAGAGCTAAACTCTTTGCTCTTTCACAACTACTAATGACTTCATTAGCTCTTTCTGCCATCTGTACCAGGCAGAGAGATGCTGAATACTTCTTTGATAAGACTTTCAAACCTATCCAGCATGCCAGGATACAATCTCTTTTTCAAAAGCATGGCTTATTCTTCTGCCTGTCACACTGAATTTGGATGCATGTTAATTTAAAAAGAATGGTCCCAATTTGCCATGTAACCTAGACTTGCCAGTGATTCATTTTCACTCTTGTTATTTCCAGCCTGTGCCATTTCATCACTAGTCTTCATCGTACTTCAAGTGCAGATATGACTAATTTCTGTGTTTTGAAGCTGGAACTTCATATTTGAACTGGGTGGGATGGAGTTAACTTTCTTCATGACAGCTGTTATGGTGCTGTGTTTTGGATTTGTGGCTAAAGAAATGTTGGTAAGACATTAATATTTTGGCTATTACTGAACAGTGCTTGTACAGAGTCAAGGCTTTCTCTGTATCTCACTACACACAGGCATACACACAGGATCACAGAATCACTATGTTGGAAAAGACCTTTAAAATCACCAAGTCCAACCGTTCCCGTCCTATGCTAAACCATATCCCTCAGTACCTCATCTATTCTTTGTTAAACACATCCAGGGATGGTGACTCAACCCCCTCCCTGGGCAGCCTGTTCCAGGCCCTGACAACTCTTTCAGTGAAAGATTTTTTCCTAACATCTAATCTGACCCTGCCCTGGCACAGCTTTGTGCCATTTCCCCTTGTCCTATCTCCTGTCACCTGGCTGAAGAGACCATCATCCACCTCTCTACAACCTCCTTTCAGGTAGTTGTAGGCGGTGATAGGTCTCCCCTCAGCCTCCTCTTCTCCAAACTAAACATCCCCAGCTCCCTCAACCACTCCTCATAGGATTTGCCCTCCAGCCCCTTCTCCGGCCTTGTCACCCTTCTCTGGACACACTCAAGGACCTCAAAGACAGACAGACACAGACACACAGACATACAGACACACAGACACACACACTTCCTGGTGAGTAGGCTGCATATGGGCATAAGACTGGGAGGGAACACAGCTGGGACAGCTGACCCAACTGGTGAAAGGGTTATTCCATACTATATAACATCTTGCTTGGCAATAAAACCTGGGGTAGGTGAAGAATTTGGAGGGTGCCTGTTACGTACTGAAGTGGCTGTTGCTTGGACACTGGCTTGGTCTGCTTGTGGAAGGAAACTGCCTTTGCATAATTTGTTTTGTTTCCTCTTTCTTTCACCTATTAAACTCCCCATTTTTTGTTATTATTTTTAAATTTCAGCTCACCAATTTTCTCATTCTTGCTCTTCCTGGGACGTGGGGAATCAGCAAGTGGCTGTTGGGGAGCTGTGGGTATGTCAACCCGCAACAATATTAGGTGAAATACATTTTGTGATGAAAATAATATTATGCACATGTTTTGAAATGCTATTGATATGCAACTGCTGGTCATGTGAAACCTTAAATGCATGTCCCAAATTGAGTTCTCCAGAACCATGTACTGATAAACTCGATTTTATCATCCCTGTTAATTGCATTGAATGGACCACTCAAGAGTTTATTGTGTAACAGATCTATACATTTAAAAGCTGCCCTGTTAAACTCCACCCCTCTCCCTCACAGAGAGGAATTAATCACCTACGGGCTTCAAACATCATATATCTGGGAGAAGATGTCTGATATTAATTAATCCAGTAAATGAAACAAAATCCAGTGAATGTAACTTGAACTTAAGCAATATTTAATCTTCAGAATGAGCATAGGATGCAGAAGACTCGCAACTGCTTACATTTTTAAGTTACTTCTTTAAAAAGTATATGACAAAATTGTGGATCCATGGAGCAAATACACAATTCAATTGTCTCAAGGACTGCCTCCAATGGTCTCCTCTCCTGAATATGAGGTAAACCAGTGGTACGCTGGTAGCCTAATCTTGGTGGCCAGAATGACCCCTCCATCATGTAGTGGGCACCTTGAACCTTGTGACAAAGACTTCTCTCTCATCAAGGTTGAAGTGAGAGAATCCAGTGGTCCTTGGGGACAACCTCACCTGGGAAAAAACTACATTGTTTCATCTTGTGGCAGAAGTCTGTTCCCAGCCTGCACCCTTGCCAAGAGCTCTTTAAATGCAGGGAACAGACAACAAGCAGGAAAGGGATGCATAAGCTGAACAGCTGAATGGTAGGAAACTATAGGAAATGTCATACCTATGGGACCTGCACAGACCAGCTCTGCATGATTCCCTGCTCCTGGAATAATGTCTGTGATTCCTTTGTTCAAAAAGGGATAGGCACCTCTAGTCTATTTAAGTGTAGCTCAGTGCAGAAGTTACTGCTGGAATGGTGTGGCCAGTGCTATGTGCAAGGCTGGCACTCTGGCTTTGAAAGTGATGAATCAACTGAAGGAAAACTAAAGGAAGAAAGATGTCTGGCTTGAGTCTGCTGCAGTGATGAGATGATACCAGTAATCCCTACAAGGCTTCAAAGATTATAGGGCGAAAGCAGCATTGCTAAAGATGACTTAGGTGGGTATGTATGAAAGCAGGGGGATATACTGATGCAAATGTAGGATTTTTTTCCATCCTGCTGTGAAGATGTGTCAAGCAGCGATCTGATTTTCTATGGGAAGACTAGGAATTCCACTGCTGTGGGCTTGTTAACTGCCAAAACACTGGCAAACACCTGAGCATCTGTTCTTCAGGTATTGCTATGAGGAGGCTTGCCCCATCCAAAGCCTTGCTTCCTCCTCCTTATGGATCTCAGAAGAAGTATGCCTCAGTTCCTCCCCACCGCTTGCCGTGGTGGTAGAAATAACCCTTTCGTGAGAGCTAGGTCTGTTTGCTCCCAGCCAGTGAGTGGGGTCCCTCTTCAGTCGCCCTTGCACATGTGCACTTCATTGTACTAAAGCTATGTAACAGCGCTGGCTTGATTTATGAGGGCTGCATTTCTTCCAGTGATCCCTGCTGGTACAGGACTCACTACTTCCCTTTTATGTGTCTGTGTCAGAGGGCAACTGGCAACCAGCTGTTGGAAACTGATTTAAAAAAAACCAAACATACAACCAAAATCCTTTATTATCATCATGATATTATTTCAAGTCCCAGTACCTGTTTATAGTCTCTGTAAGGATTGCAACGGAAACTGGGGCTGCAGGATGATTTTATCACTGGCGTGAGGAGATTAAAATTAAATCATCAAATTTTCCACTTGGACAAGTCACTGGAGGTAGTGAACCAAGACATATTCCCTGGGAATCCCACTGCAAAACAACAGTGATTCAGAAAAAGGATGTGTTTTCCCAGTAGGGTTTATACTCACAGACCATACAACATACGTATTTCCCCCTCTTTGGTGGCTGTAAGGGGATATCAAAAGCTCAGCAATTATAGCAGTGGCATCTTTTTGTTGAAAGCAAATCTCTTTCCTCTCACACATCCAGTACAGTCGACCTATTGTGCTGTTGCATGTTCTGCAGATGCAGTAGTGATGGAAAGAGGTGGGAGATGCTCAGCCTCAGGGATGGCTCCAGAAGCACTCTGACTTATTCCATTGTCAGGCAAACACAAGGTTTGTGAGACTCCTCCAGTGGGCCTCCTCATGCACACCCACCCTGGTGCCTGTACAGGACTGTCCCCAGTTCAAAGGGTTTTGGTTTCCAGCTGTGCCAGGATTAGTGGGGTGGCTGGCCACAGAAGTTCAGGATGCATAGACAGAGCCACCAGCAAATGGTTCAAGCATTACAGAACTGCACTGGCAAGAAGTGGCCAGACCATCAGTCTGAATGTTCTGGCCTGAAATGAACTTTGCAGAAATGTGTATCTGAAAATGTGTGGTGTTCACGGTATATTTTCAGATATACTGGAAACACAGTTGCACAAAATGTGTTCACAGAACACCCTTAAGTCTACTTCACAAAGTAAAAAGTCATTGTAATTGCGGTATTCAACCTCTTGAGCATGTCAGTTTATGCCTAAGACCTGCCAAACTTACAGGACAATTGCAACCAAAGCCGAGGGAGAGTTGAAGGCTCTGAGGTAAGATCCTTATAATCTTTTTTTTTTAAAATTGGCAGCTGAGAGAGGGCCACATTAGTTTCTTCAGTAATGGAAAGGCATAGGAAGGAGCTGGCAATATTGAGGTCAGATGGATGGAATAGGAGAAGGTCCAGGAGAAGCCAGGAGGTACTACCAAGGCAGAGGCAGGGAGCTGGCTTCTTGCAGCAGCAGGATAAGAAAGGGCTTCAAGGCCACAGAGTACAAATCCATTGGAAACCAGGCTTTTTGAGTTCAATGGCTTACAGATCCTATCCAAACTCTTCAAAATCACTTTGCTAAAAAAAAAAAAAATATCTACCTCACCTGATCTGTACCTGTCAGTGAAGCACACACAGGGTATTCTAGAAAAGAACTGCATCACAATAGCACGAGTGAGGAAGAATGAGCCGGACAACTGAAACAGGACAGGCGATTGATTGAATTGAGATGGGTGGGAGGAATTACCCAGGGCAAATGGTTTGTGCACAAGCCAGGCCAGGGGGTTCTTGCAATAATCTTTAGAATCCATCTTCCCAGGTAAGCAATGCGGGAGCTGAACAAACTCCCCGTTTCCCCCTTCTCTGTGGAAGGAAGGTACCCAAAGACAAACAGGGAACCCAGCTCCTTCATGCTGCCCTGCACCCTGTGCCTCCCAAGCCGTCCCCGTCCCCCTTCTCCTGCCTCCACTCACGCCAGGTGACAGCCCGTCTCAGGAAGGTATTTATTTTTGCATTATTGGTTAGCTTTGTTTTACCTCCTAAGTAAACCTTCCAGTATTTATAGCCTTGCCTCCGCACTTGTACTATATATTAGCCTTTTATGCCTTCTCTGTCACCTGTTGAAATGAGAACTCAGGGTCTTCGGGCCTCTGCGGTCCTTCCCTTACATTAACTTAAATCACACCAGATGTGGGCCCTTACTGCAGAGGAAGACTAATTGATTTCGCCAGTCACAATATGCCTATTGTTTTTTAACACAAATAAACACTGTGGTGTGTGGGGTTTGGGTGGGTTTTTTTAATTTTTTTTTTTTTCCCTTTTGCCACAAAAGCCAAAGGTTATTCAATTAAAGGACTCCAGAAAGTGTGACTAATAATCCATGGGCAGGGTATTTCTACAGTAAAAAGGCATGGGGAGGGGAAAAAGGAGAAGAAAAAGAAAAATAAAAAAAAAAATAAAAAAAAAGTCTCCACACTACCCTGAGAACAGCGGCCTCACCGGGGCCGGCCATAACTGTGATGGATGGCTGGTGTGTGTAAGACATTATTATTTGTTATGTGAGTGGGGGGAGATGGCAGGCGCATTGGGTAGTACACCTGCTGGGCTCCAAGAAGCAAGAACAGCTGTGTGCATTGATTTAGACGCTTGCTACTTGGGGCTCCAGGAACGAATCAAGCGACAGCTCATAAAAAAAGAGGGTTTTATGATTTTTTCCCCCTTCTTTCTGCAAACAAACGGCCACATCATATGTTTTCCTAACGCTGCCATAACTCAAAATTAAATCCCAGCCCAAGGTGTCAGGCTGGTACCATGTCAGAATTGTAACGGCTTATTTTAAAGGTCGTTATGGATGTACCAGGGAAACACTGGGGGTTTCTGCAGAAAGGTGCCATTTCATTTTGCTGAAGCTCAGGCACTTAAGGGCAATTAGCTCCACTGTTAAAAAATGAGCTGAGAGTGTTTTAACTGGTGATTTTATGCTAATAACAACTACTAATTCATATTGTTAAAAGAAAGTGCAGGCTGCCAGAGCTGCTCTGAGCAGCACACTGTATGGCCTCAAAGCTTCCCCCTGTCTCCCCATCCTTCCTCTCCAGAAGGTGTGCTGCATACCAAGCCATGTGTCAGAAGGTCAGTAAAACCTCTTCCAGAATGAAGGAGACCAAAGCCTGAGTGCAAACATTGCAGCAGGGACCACTAAGACACCTTTCTCCATCCTGCACACCTCTGTGTTGGCTCTGGGCAGTACAGTGTTGTGGATACTGTTGGGTCCTGACACTCAGTGCCAGGGAAAAGCCAGGACACCATCCTTCCAGAGCATCATGCAAGGCTGTGCTCTCCATGTTACCAAGCTCAGGCTCACCAGCTCTCATGCACTGAGCTGCTATGCCCTCAGGAGCGCACCTGCAGACCAATGAGCAGCTGGGGGTCAATTGAGGTGCAGCCAACAAAATCTCTGTAAGTCACTTGGGCTGCTGCCTCTGGAGGAGACAGCTCCAAGTGCTGCTCTCTTGGTTGTGCTGGCCCTGCTTGGAAACAAGGATAAAATCTTGCTGCGAATGGTGCATCTGTTATGAGCAGGTACAGATGTGACATTCAAAGGAAAAAGATCTGCATGTGATCTCTTTCTATGGATGCTCTCCTGAAGAAAATTATACTTTAAACACTTCCCTGACATCTATTCCTACAGATGGGTGCAGAAGAGTGCATCAGAGAGGAGCAGCTCCTGTTCATTGCTCTTCAGATGTTCGTATTTCCCTCCTTAACTCTGTTACTGATGCAGAAGATCCCAGCCCTAAAATCACGGATTTCACTCAGTGCATCATGCTTGTGATGAAGAACTAGGATTTGGCCACTTGTGCAAAAGAATGTACAAAAAATAGGCATGAACACTTAAAGTAGGAGAGCCTTCTAGGAAGACTAGACCATCTGGCTGGGCTATCCAAGAAAACACAGTCATTTTTGCTTAATTTAAAGAGGGAAGGACACAATCAGCTTTCAGAATCAGGGCAAAGCCAATCCATTCCCACTAACTGCCAAACAATAAGGTGCAAAGCCATACAAATTATAAAAATCAAATTAATCTGAAATTAGTGATATAATTTGGTCTGTTCACTTTCAGCCTTGCCTTGCAGTTATGAGAATGACAATGGTGAAAAAGAAGAAATATCTTCACAAACCTAAAATTGTACTATAGGTGCTATTTATGAAGCTTCTTCTCTGACCTGCCTGACAGCTTTGACATGGCAGCCAGCAAATAGAAAATTTGAAACAGAATAGGAATAGAATACTCTAACATAGAGAAAAAAAATATCACTTTTGGAATGGAACTGTGAAAACAAAACCAATAGATCCCTCCTTTATCTAGACAGGCATGTGTATGCCAAAGCTTACACAGAGCAGCAAAAAGCTTGAGAGACCTCTGTAAGCACCAGAGGAGCCTTTGCTGCTCCTCCTTGGCCAACCAAACATAGTCTTAATGTTCACTGGCTGCTTTGGCTGCAGTGCTTGGAGATACCCTCACTCCCTAGGCAGAGGGCAATGGTGGTGTTTATTATCTCTGAGGATTTTTCAGCACTCCCCATCTGAGCTCTTTGCCACCTTTACTCTAGCCAGAAACATGCTGGCTGTTCCTCGGAAACAAATGGACCAAGCAGCACAACCTGAGCCTGGCTCTGCAGAGGCTGTGGATGATTTCTGGTGCAACTGCTTCTCCCTGCTGCTAGAGGCCAGTCAGGTAATATCTGTTGGAGCAGAAAGAGAAGATGCTCTCTGCTTTCTCTCTCTGTGCTCCCACTGCTGAAGCTCAGCAAGATTATGTGAAGAAGAACTGGAAGGGCTTCTTCACTCAAATGCAGAGTGGAAAGAAGTGGCAAGCTGTGATTTGAACAAATACAGTGAACTGAAATGTTAGAATATTCTAAAAAAAACCCAACCCAGAACACCCCAGCATCCAAAGCTGAACTTCTGCAGGCACTGGTCATCCTTGGGAGTCTTGGCTCTGCCTTCTCCACATTTTGTCTATCTAGCAGTGCCAACAGTGTATGAAGTTTTGGAGTAACACACAAAATTAGCCACTACCTGTAATACACACTCATTGTATTAAGGATTCCTTACTAATCCTTTTAGTGACCTGTTATCCACAAATTTGCCAAAATACCTAATTCTGCTTGTCTCTACAACCTCCTGTGTCAACAGACATCAGAAATTTACATCCACTGCTTCAAAAAAAGTGCTTTATCTTTTTTAAAACTGTCTGCTACTAGTTTCACCGTGTGCCTCTGCAGTTTTAGTGTAACAGTTCCATGTTTATCTTGTCTACCACTGATATGATTTTGTGGGGAGCTGAGCAACAGAAAATAACATAGAATCTTTTCAGGAAATACAGTAATCTGCCAGGTTCCTATTTAGCTACAGATTTCAAACATCAGTCAATAGTTGCAGGGAAGAATGGTGCCGTTTGGATAACAAATGTAACTCAAGATAACAAACTCATGCATTAGACTGTAGGTGAAACCTAGGAGGGACATTGAACCACGAAAGAAGATGAAAGAAGTCTGAAACTCAGTGGCTCAGAAATATCTTTCTCCTTCATAGAAACAGAACAATAGTCAGTACCCTAGTGCAATACATCACTTGCTCAGTTGAGCAAAACCTCAACTGCTTCAAATTGTCATATCTTCAATGTCTTTGCTATTTTAATCACACTTTGCAATGCTTTTTTTGTTTGTTTGTTTTAATAAAAATTTTTTTAAAAGGAAAAGATATTTGAGACACAAACCCCACTATGGTCCTGTGAATCTCAGAATATTTTATCACCAACTCAAGAGTTTTATTTCTAACTTTCCTAAAAACAGGCACTAGGATAAAATATGAAAACTTTATCTCAGCCTCTCTAACAATGCAACTGTATAAAAAATGCTAAAAACCTTTTTCCTGAAAAGTTTCCTGAGATAGAGAGCACCTGTGAAGTGTGGTCAGCTCACAGAGTCCTGCTTTCTTCAGATGTTCTCATGCTTTTCCCCATTCTCCCAAACAATGGAACAACCAGGGACATGTATCCCTCCCTAAGGTTATTCTGAACTGTGCTGGACTGAAGGAAGCCAGTATCTGGGGTAAAAGGACAGAATGTCACACTTAGGGGCATTGCCAACAGGATTTTTAAATTGTGATAAGCAAGTTTCCTTCTGCGGTTCTGGTAACCTGCGAGGACAGAATCCCATTTTTCAGGTCCTCTATATTAAATCTATGTGTGTAGATATACATATTTCATTTTAGGCATCTCTTTGCCTGCTTAGATACCTCTGAGTTTTCAAGTTATAATAAATCCTGGCAAGGAAAGGCAATAGCAGCAGCAGTAAGAAACCATTGATGCAACTCAAGGAACTAAAAAAAAACAATCTAGAAGTATGTGTAGCATTTTATTCCACTACCTAGATGAAGCAAAGCACAAAAGGTAACAAACTACTCTCTTAGAGAAACTGTCTCAAAATCCTGAGCTTACCTGCTACTCAAGCAATGAAACTGTCATTTCCCATATGAAATGGACTGGAGGAATGTTATTCCATATAATTTACACTGGTAATTGGTATGGGTTTCATTGTACTGACTTTTGATTTGAAGAATCAACCCATGCAGACACATGTCTGACACCATCCTATTGCATAAATAGGAAAAAGTCCCTTAGCATTTCAAGTTGTTATAAAGCTGTATTAATTTACAGAAGCTGAGAACATGCCTTACAATGATTGCAATAGGAAGACACTCATCCTAAGTCTACTGTTCATTTGGATTCAGAAAAGGTGCAGCCAGTAATCACAATCAGTGCAGCCAGTACTCTTAATCTGCTAAGAGCAACTGTCTCTCAGAGCATCTCTTAACTGTGGAACTCATTTATAAGCACACAAGTACTTTTCTAGAAAGCAATCCAATAGATTTTAATGTTTGTTCATATTAAAACTGATCAGTGGGTTTTTTGTCCAAAATACTATGTTTTATTTTTGCAGCAAAGACGGTATGGAAGCATAAATAAAACGTTAGCATTTAAAAGCACTGGAATATGATAACTTTCAAGCTTGTGCAAAACATATAACTTCAAGAAAAGCAAAAGACTTATAGATGATGTGCACTATCTGGGTTAATTTTTTAATTTTAGCAAATAGCTCTGCAAAACCTTCAGTCATCCCACTTTTTTTTTTTAATTAGGCTAGATATTTTCAAGTAATGGGAATAAAATTCTTCATAATTGCTTTAAATGTGAAAACCCCCTCATAATTAATGTTATTACTATTATTTTCCCAGAACCAGGCAGGAGATTTGTTCTCTGTTTAAATTGAGAGAAAACATCTCCTGTAACTCACTTAAGAGGAGTACCTTATCTTTTCAGCTTCTGATAGCTTCTGACACTTTTGTTCTACTACTTAAAGCTTTCTTGGAAGTTCCCTACTTACATGGTGACCTTAGTCTGTCTCTTTTTAGGATGTAAAATCTGATAGGATCATAGCATACAGGTGAATTTATTTGTTGTAAAAACATGTACTGGTTACCTCCTTCCCCTCTCAGGGTTTCACATAGGGGCAGGCTGCCAACATTTGACATATTCCAGATGGATATACGCAATGGCAGTGTGGGTCAGTGGTGCCTTGTTCTGTGGTTAGACCTCAACACAGGAGGATAGGAAACAATGGAACAAAAGCAGAATATTTCAGGCAAAGTGTCCTAATTTCAGAAAGGGCCACGAGCTTTTTGTACATTTACAAGCACTTTCTCACGTTACGAGCTGACGGGTTTCTACTGAAGCCCTTGTCAGTCAATCTCTCCCTGTATTTCTCCCTGGTGTTCTGTTAAGGCCAAATAAAACCTATTTGCCTCTACTTTACCCCCTTGTTGATGTATGTAAAGTTATCAGCTTCTTGCAGGTGTCTGCTTCTTGCATTTGTAATGACAGCTTAACAAAAAAATCAACCAAACCTGAGGCCACAGAAAAGCTTTCACAAGAGGGGTCAAAAGGATTTCCTCTTCTGCTAAAGGTCTGCAACATTATTAGCAGTGCCGTGCTAGAGATATTTACCTGTTGGTTGCTTTTCAATTGATTCAACATGTGGCTACAGGGAGGCTGAAGTCTTTAGATTAAACATACTTCAAGTTAAAATCTTGAGATAATTCCTTGGGGGGGTGGGGAAGTGACTGCTCACCCTGCTCTAGCTCCATCACAACTTTTTATGTTTAGCCTCAATTAAAAGAAAACAAGCAAACAACAAATAGAGAGAAGCAATCCCAAACAATTAGTTTTGGCATCTAAGAAAGCCAATGTTGGATGAGGTCATCTCATCACAGCCCATAAAGCTATCTCTTCCTCCCTTTGTAATACATATGTTCCAGTCCAAGTCCCTCCTCAGTCTTTTTGTGGCTAAAGTAAACTAAACATCCCTGGCAAAACATGTGTCTGATTTATTGGTTGTCTGGGAGAATTAATGCTACAAATGCAATAATGTCTAATTTCAATTCAAAAGGAAAAGCAAGCCCCAAAAGCATGAAAGAATTAAGGACCTGATTCATAGTTTATAAAGCCAGAGGGGAGCAGCCTGCATGTCAATCCTGACCTCCAGGGTAGCACAGGCCAGACCATTTCTTCCCTGAATTACTTCCTTTTGGAAGTAAAGGCACATCTTTAAGAGAAACAGTCAATCTTAATTTTCAAATTGCCAGTGATGGAGGACCTCGCATAGCCACCAGAGCTGTTCTTCCGATGATTAGCTAGTTGTCCTCCGATAAAAACACATGCGCCTTATTTTTGGCATAAAGTTACTGTATTTTCATTTCCAGATATTGGATCCTGCAATACCTTTCTCCAGTAGATAAAAAGAAACAAAACAATGTTCTCAGTGCAGGTAAACATAGACAAGACATCTCGATAACACTCTTTAAGAGGCTGAGCTCTTTTGGAGTCTTTCACTCTGGTGTAAGCTTTCCAGCCTTTTGATTATTCCCTTGGTTCTCCTATGAGACTTTTCCTGCTATTCACTAGACAGCTTGGATTGCGGACACCAGTGAATATAGATGTTATGGCCACATCATCACCAAGTACCACAACCATATTCATTTTTCTTCCTTATAATCCACCTCTGTCACTCTTTCTGCAGGACCTTCGGGAGCTCCTATTTGAGCTGCATATGGACTGTGGTCCCCGGCACACTCCAGAGTACACTTACAGTTTGTTCTGACAGTTTCTGGCCTGGTTTCTTTTTTCTGAACAAATGCCTTAGCTTCCTAAGGTGTTGCTTGCATCTGTTTCACCAGGCAGTCTGGTCTGCATCACTGTTTTATCTTGTAGGGTTTTTTTCCCCACTGCATATCCAGTCTTTGTCAGTGGTAACCTTATAATTTTCCTGGTCACTGATAATAATGCCAAACAATTTAATTCTGAAAACTGACCCATGCAAGAGTCCACATAAAACACACCTATTCAAGACGGATTCCAGATTTACAGTATTGATTTCCAATTTATCAATGCATTTTAAAACTTTCAGCATATACTGCATTATTTACTTATTATGGAAGTTTCTGAATGAAAACACCAAATTAAATTCCATACTGAAGGCTATTTTTATTGACATACTAATCTGTATGCACTATATTTAGAAATTGATCTCCCCTGCATCTCAAGCTATTCGGACAAGATCTATTCTACATAAATTCACTTCGAACATACTATCTTTTGACTACAGAAAGTCTGTCTCTGCCTCCAAAATTTTGCTTACAGTTTTAGACAGACATTTGATTTTGTCATTCACCCTGATTTCCCATTATAAGCAGTGTTGTCAGAAAGGTTTCACAAATATATGTATACATATTACATTCTTATAGATTGCCAAAGATTGCCAGAGAGCAGAGTCCCGCTCTCAAAGCCCCAAATTCTCCCTTTCATCTTTATGGGTCTTTCCTGTGGCCCTTTGGCCAAGGAGGCCTTTTTACCTAATTTCTGTCTTCCATGCAGAGCACAGAGCTTCAATGATCTGGAACATCTCTAATGGCATTTAAATACCAGTATGTTTGGTGAGTACAGTGACCTGAGAAACAACCATTCCTCTGTTTGCATCTGTAAAGTGCATTGCACATATATGAGTGAATGGGGCTAAAAGAGCAAGAGCAGAGCCTAGAAAAATAACTGAATGAGTAGAAACAGGGCAGACAGCAACCCAACTGCATCTTTATCCATCCTCCTTTTCTCAGATGTGCAAGGAGATTGCACAGAGAGGTCTGTGTACAGAATGAAGATACTCTGATTAAACTGTGAAACTTGTGTGTATTCCACCACTGATACAGGGCAGACAGACTCTGTTTGAGCTGCAGACACTGCTTTTGTTCCATGTGTCTTACCTCCAACATACAAGCTTTGTCTTTAGTATAGCAAAGAACAAGTATACAATGCAGCCAGGAGTTTTAAAAGAATTGGATAAGGAGTTTTCTGAGCCACTGACATAGCTTTTAAATAAATCTTTGATTCCTGAGGATATTCCACAGAACTGGAGAAAAAAAAGCCAATTTTGTGCCAGTAATTATAAATGATCAACAGGAAGATCAGGAAACTCTAATTCCCTAGAAACTTGGCTTAGCAGCCCAAGGTCTGGGCAGGTGGAGATAAAAGGTTGGAAGAGATACTCAGAGAGAGAGATAAGACAATGTACATTTCCCAGTGGCACATCTAGCACCTCCCTGGTGTATTTTCTCTTCCCTTCTCTTTGACTGAAAAGTGGAAAATATCCTTAGCTAATCATTTCTGGGAGAAATGGGAGACTCAGAGTTCAACATATGGAGAAACCCTTTGGTTCCAACAGCCTACTTTTCATGTGCATGTCTGAAGCTGCCAGACACATGCTTCCTTCACATCTAAAGTATTTCTTCTGACCGCTGGTCTTCCTTTTCTTTTTTTCTTCCCTTGAGACTGGGATGAAGAGGGAATACTTCATTGCAGAGAGTGGATGCTTTGTTTGCATCACACTTTTTATTTACTCCAATCTGTTGCGTATAATAATGTCTCTTATTCAACTTGCCCTGGAGAGTATTTACCAGATATCAAATATCATAGTTAATTTGATGTGGGACTTTCATCTTAAACCACCTGCTTTGACTCTGTTTTGGTTAAACCGTAAGCAGCATTAGTCACGGTGCAGAAGAGGATATTTTTGGAAGACACAAGAAAAAAAATATCAGTTTTCAAGTTATGGCTTTTCTGAATTATATTTAAATGCTTTCTCTAAAAAGATGCTATTTTTGTGCCTTCATAACTGAAAAACATCTGAACTTTGCCAGTTGAAACTTCCCAGGTGTTTACTTCATGCTATTCTCACGTTGCAGATAAGTTAAAATAATGGAATCATAATCCATTTAATACACTTCTGTGCACATTCACATTCCCGAACCAATTTGAGATGAAAAGAGGAGACTCCAAACTCCCAGGGCTAGTAGGCACCTCATGTTATCAATGACAATTTGTTCCAGCATTCAGGCCTTGCAGAGGGAGAATGAAAATGAGGGGAGATAGGTTACAAAACCAGCATAGTTCAGGAGTTTCTAGCTGCTGCGGCTGCCATTTGGTTGGGGCTGGCCCCACCGCTGTTCTAAGCAGACTGTGACACTTCTTGGCATGGAGTTTCAGACTGGTGAATGGAAAGCTGATAGCTAATAGGTCTCACGGATTTAATCATGAATCATGTACTTGGTTTTGTTCAGTAATTTCTCTCTAGCATGACTGAATAGTGGGGAAATTTAAGCAGTAATAGTTCAAATTGAAAAGGGTTTTGATTCCCCATGTGTTTTCATGACAGCTTTCAATAAATATTTCAACTGTATCAGGATAATCACTGTATTAAGCATCACTCTGATGATCCATCTGTTCTGCTTTCTCGTCTGTGGCAACAGTCAAATGCAGGCTTATTAGGAAAAACATGTCAAACAGATATATAACAACCTAAGGGAAACTTTCTCCTATCTTCATTTGATTAGGAAATGAGCTTATGTTTTAAAGTAGCGAGGTACCCACCCATTATCAGCTTTAATTTATTTGTATATTGTTCCTGGCGCAGTGTTTTACCCATGTAGCTTGACATCATGGTTGTTGCACACTATGCCATGCCCCTGACAGAGCTACCCACACAGATACTCACATACTCTGTTATGTAGATAAAATGGATTTACAGTTATGTTAGATGATTTCTTCAGTTGTGCACAGCTTGCTTTCAGTGTTGAAAGCTTTGCATTCACTGAGACTGCAGTGGCCATGGATGTAAGAAGGATTCAACACTTGTTCTTCAGCAGCTTCGTTTTCTAACTCTTTCTAGGAAGAACTCCTGTCCAGACCAAGGAAGACCTGGGTGTCCACCCATGGTGTCCTCAAGGTGGTTGTTCCCCTAGGAAGAGCAGCTGGATGTGATGCAGCAGATGTGTGCAAGCTCCCTAGGTGGCAGGAGGTGCACTTTGCCATGATGCTGCAGGGAACCTGAGACTGCAGCTTCCATCAGGGATGGGCACTCCCCAAGGCAGGCTGGAACAACCACCCCTTCATAGGCAAAGACTTTTGTCCCAGCAGAAGCTGAAAGTGCTGAAAATCTGCCAGGAATTGCCCACGTGAAGATTATAAATAACTGAAAAAAAGACATGTGGAAATGGCAGGAGCATAAAAATCTGGCATTTCCCTTTGTGATTTGCAAAGCAACACCCGGACTCCAGCTGATAACACAAAGAAGATCCGTAGCTTTGGCTTGCCAGAAACAGAGGCAGGAACCAGCAGCCTGGATTATGTGAAGTGCAACAGGTGCTGGCACCGGTAAAAAGGAGGGAAATATAAAATAAATAAGGTGAAGTGGGAAGGTTTCCTTTGAGCACATGTACAAAATTTCATTATTGTTAAACGAGGGAGCCAAGCACAGCTTTTCATTTTCAGCTCACTGCAAGATTGATTTGACCCGTATTTAGTGAGGGACTTCAGTCTTTTGTAGCCACCTGGAGCAGGGGACAGGCAAAGGCCAAGGTATTTCTCTGTCCAGGTGGCCCTCATAAATATTTCAGTGGAATTTATTTTCTTTCATTTACTTTGGCATTGCTTGGGCACTGCTTGATTAAGGGGTGGTGTGTAGGAACTGACATGCCCAGAGATAGACAGCCACATCTGCTAAGCATTTGGATTAATTATTACACCTGTACCATAAAACACATGTTAATAAAGGGCTGGTGAACAGGTTCAGGTTGCAATTTTTTAAAAAAAGGCCCAAGGAAAGCAGAATGCTAGCCATATACCAGAGTGAGCCAAACCTTTCGCTGATAAGATGCTTGAAGGCTCCAACCACATACAAGGAAGAGGCAACGTCAGATACACACAAAAAATAAATCACACGCAGGAGGAAAGTGCATATCCTGGCAAACTGTGCCTTTGTAGTCTATTGGCTAGAAGGTGAATGACAGTATACATTCTTTCTTTCCTTCTTTCTTTGCTGTTAGATGTAAAAGGAAAAAAATCATTAATCACTCTGCAGGATACAGCACTTAAATGGGTAAAGTTGCTGAAGGGGTCTGGTTAGCATCAGCCGATTTTTCATTTCCTTTCAGTGGGGACAGTGTGGTGCTCTGGAATCCCTGGAGCCCAGGAGCATGAATGCAGGTATTGAATTTTCAGGAGGAGACAATTAAGACCAAGCATGTGAGATACAATCATATTTAAATTAATTCAGGTACCTCAGCTGAAGACCTAAACCCTCTGCCTTCCTCCGTCTTTGGGAGACATATTTGGGAGGGCTTTACTGGGCTGGCATTAATCATTAATCATATGAGCCTTGTGTCAGTAGTGGTGGAACACAGTGGAGCTCTGTATTTAATATTTCTTCTACTGAAAAGGTTTACCATGTTCTTTCTGCCTGTGGAAAATAATTTTGCTGAACAAGATCTTCAAAGAGCTTTTGTCAGGTTTTCACAGCCCTTCATCCTGATATTCCTTGCAGTTGGAACTGGAATGTGGGCCCTGAGCCTGCTCCCAATTCTTCATCAGTTGTTAGGTATCTCCTATTCAAAAGCAGCTTCCATCGTGATCTGCAGATCGGTGGAAAAGGAAGAGAGAGTATAGGACCATTGTGAGGACACCTGCACTCCTCCTTACTTTGAGCTTTGTCTGTGGTTGATACTGGTCTTTGCCTGCTACATTTGGGGGTTTCTTTGGCATATTAATACTCACCATTGCAAATATCACCAAGGAAGGGGCACATCATGCTGCTCTGATGCTCAGCACCACTGGGCAATAATGCGTGGTTAAGGAAATCTTTTCAAAAGGAGGAAGCCAGAGCATGCATCTATCCCTCAAACTTGCTCAAAGAGTACTCCACCAATAAACTCAACAGTTCAATACATTTGGCCCTGCCCTTTGCAATTGCTCTGAGAAGTCATGTGATTCAGACGAAAGCTGAGGTCTGTGCTCTGCCATCATACCCGTGTGATCAGCTGGAGAGCAGCTGCATGCATGTCCAGTTGACTATGTGTTATGAATACTGCTGCCAGGTTTGAGGCCCTCCAGTCACCAGTCTGTTTCAAGCCCAGGTCTTCCCTGAGAGGATGGGTTCACAGTTTGGCTGCTGGGTTACTTGTAATCCTTGGATTTTACACCTTGTTGTGTTGTGAAGATAGCAAAAGTGTCTGTTGGGAATGCTCCAGCTAAACACTTCCCAGGCTGAGTTGGGTACCAAGAGACTGGCTGTGGTAGGCTGACCCTGAGTGGAGGCCAGATGCCCACCAAAGCCCCTCCTCACTCCCCCTCCTCAGCTGGACTGGGGAGAGAAGCTATAACAAGAGGCTCATGGGTCAAGATAAGGACAGAGAGAGACCATACAGCAATTGCTGTCACAGGCAGAACACACCCAACTTAGAAAAATTCATGTATTGTCCAATGAAAATAGAGTAGGGTAATGAGAAATAAAGCCAAACCTTAAATTACCTCCCCTTACTGCCTCCATCTTCCCAGGTTCAACTTTACTCCCAAATTCTCCACCTCATCCCCCCAAGCAGCACAGCGGGAGGGGCAGTGTGGGTGGTGGTCAGTTCATCACGTTTTGTCTCTGCCACACGTTCCTCCTGAGGGGGAGAGGACTCCGCACACTCTTTGCCTGTTTCAGGATGGGGTCCCTCTCATGGAGATACCCTCTGTGAACTAGTCCAACGTGAGTCCTTCTCACAGGCTGCAGTTCTTCATGAAGCATGGGTCCCCTTCAGTGTCACCAGACTTGCCAGCAAACCTGTTGCAATGCGGGCTCCTCTGTCCACAGGCTGCCAGGAACTTGCTCCAACTTCCCTGTGGGCTTCCCACAGGGTCACAGCATCCTTCAGGTGTCTTCACCTGCTCTGGCATAGGGTCCTTCATGGGCTGGAGGTGGATGTCTGCTCCACCATCATACTCCAAGGGCTGTAGGGCAATCTCTGCTCCAGTGCCTGGACTACCTCCTCCCCCTCCTTCTTGACTGACCTTGGTTTCTCACGTTCTCACTCCTTTCTTTGGCAGCAAAAAGCTGCCACTGTTTCTTTTTCATTCTTAACTATGTTATCCCAGAGGCACTACCACCATCGCTGATTGGCTCAGTCTTGGCCAGCAGCAGGTCTATCTTGGAGCTGGCTGGTATTATCTCTGTCTGACCTATGGGAGGGTTCTAGCAGCTTTTCACAGAAGCCACCCCTGCAGCCCCCCACTACCAAAACCTTGCCACACAAATTCAAAACACTGATAAAAGACTGGCAGGTCAGTCATGCTGGAGACATTTTCCACCGGCATAATTCAACTTCATAAGGAATCTGGGGCTTTCATATCATCACAACCCCAGCTCCAGACTCCGCTAAAATGCCTGCCAGGCAGGGGCAGTTCTTAAGATGCAATAAGCCTAGCTATGGGATAGGCTGGCAAAGTCTGTCTGGCCTTTCAGTTACTTCAATTGCTGTTTTGCTTTGGGTTTGTTTGTTTGGGGTTTTTTTAATATTCCTTACATATAATGCAGGCAAAATCTTCCTGAAGACTAGCTCTATAACATGCATATGACAGCAGAACTGTGTACAGGCCTGAAGACATACATACACTTAAATTTTTTTGAGGATTGGAGTTAAAATTAGCATTTAATTTCCTTTATTTTTCAAACCATATTTTTGCAGTTGCCTTTGCATTACCACTATATTATTCAAGAACATTTTTGTGGCTACTCTGATCGTCGAGAGTTCTGTCCAGGTAACA
This sequence comes from Gallinula chloropus, assembly GCF_964237585.1. Lineage (NCBI taxonomy): Eukaryota > Metazoa > Chordata > Aves > Gruiformes > Rallidae > Gallinula > Gallinula chloropus. Next base: position 86,385,460 of record NC_140085.1, read on the forward strand.
GATGCCAGCATTTAGCAGTCGTAGTATCCGAATTGCAGTGCGCAAAACTACTGGTACGTCAACCACATTCATTCTTCTGTACTAGAATAATCCTCGGAATGTATTAATTGCCAGTTATTGTTTAGATTTACCATCCAGCTCCACCTTCTGGTAAACTTGTATTAAATCTAACTTGGTTTTTTTTCCTTCTTGCAAACACTGAAATCAAATGCTTTGCCTTATAACTATGCTACTGATCAACGTTTTAGGAGTAATTTACTGACATGTATTAGCCTTGCCAACCACTGAATTTGTACACCATCATCTGTTTCAGTGATATATGGAATAAAAGCAGCATTTTCAGACTAATCAATAGGGGAGATCGCTTGCATTCTCAATTCACTGAAATTTCTGATTTACAGAATCTCTTAATGAATTGCTCTGAGGCTCCAAAATTAAGGAATGTCTTTCTCAGACTCATGCTTTCACAATCCTTTTAATCTTAGCTGTTCTTGAAAAAGAATACACAAATGTGTCTATTGAGTGATCCATTCATTCTTGCCCAGTTTCTCGAAAAAGATAAGCATGAAAGCATTCATAGTCAAAACTCAGCATAACTGGATTTACTTAAAAATTGTTCATTTATCTTTTTTTGTTTCTTATTCCCCTTTCAAAGTATTTTATAATATCATACTATTATCTATCATGTACAGGGAACACCAGTACTACCGACTTATGAAGAACATGAGAGATGCATTCATATCTTGGACTGGACATGGAAATACTATGAATTTCTGAACTAGTCACTAAATTAATCCATTTATGCAGGTTCTTACATATGCTTTTTTATGCAACCTTCTTACCTGTGAATGTGTGCGTTTCTTTTTGCATCATCACTGTATTAATGTGCTTCTGGTGTATATGGCTACATCTCTCCTAATGAACAGAATTGCAACACACGGTCAAGAAGCAGTGAGCAATCATCTGTAATGTTCATTTCTAGAACACTCCTTGACCCAAGCCAGCTGGAGAAACCCAAGCTGTAGGGGATGGTGTCGGCCAAGTGTATTTCCCATAGGCGTTTTGGACAGTGGTATGCCACTCCCATTCACCAGCCTTTTTTCAGGATTGACATAGTCTACAACTCCCATTTTCTAATTCTGAGAACGTGCAAGACTGAAAAACTGGCCCACCATGTGGCTGTGCAGGAGATGCATCAGCACATGCAGTTCTAGTATACGACTTACACAAACCATGACAGAAAACATGCAATCTCTTTTCCACGTACTCCCCGCAAGCAGACCACCTTTGTGTTGGGCTGCTGTTTACAATGTAATAAGAATAAGCTCTTTGTTATACCAGTGTGCATATAGAGCACTTTTCAGTATGCAGAAGGCTGAGGACAACATATATTTTATTTATTTTCTCTTGAACCAAATCCTTAGCTTCTTTCCATCTTTCAACTCAAGCAGCATTCAGCTACACTGTAGCTAATGGAAATTTGACTGAATAAGAACTTGACATTTGTTCTCCTGCCGAAGGAAACCATCTTATTGTTTCTTGCTTACGTTACCTTAGGGCATAAAATGCCTGTTTTTAAACAAAAGTCCCATAGGTCTCAGGACAAAAGGAAAACATAGTTCCACCCCTCAAAGTAATCATAAGACAAAAGACAATGGGCAGCTACAGACAGATGAATGAGCACAGACACAGAGAGACGACGCTGGTCAGTGCAATAGGCTGCGATTTAACCATTGTCACCGTAGGCATCACTGGAAGAAAAACAACTGGAAAGAGAATCAAGCCAAGAAAGGCATTTTATTTGCAGAAGAATTTCCATCTCAGCACTTGGTGGCAGTCCAGGCAGTACAAGAACCGGAACTGTTGCAACGTTGGGTGAGAGGGGATGCAGAGCCCCCACCGGGGACACTCTCCCTGCAAGCTGGCCGTGTGTGGGACTTGCACAACCTTCCAGTTGCAGCAAACTGGCACATGCCAGCAACCACGAAAACACTTCCGTCACAATTTTTTCCAGCCAGCCAAGCATGAAAAAGGCTGGTGGAGCAACTTTTGTCTATGATTACAGGGAACTCCTCCAGGAATGAGGGACAGAAAAGGAGAAAACATGGTCGTTAGAGCTGGAAATGTAACATGTGGGCACAATGGTATGGCACCATAGGCTGGCCAAGGATCCAACGCCTTCCAAGTTAATAAGAGTTGATAGTTAGTATAAGAGTTGACTGCAGACGGCTAGAAAGAGAACACTAGATTCTTGCATTTTAGGCGGGAGGTGCAGAAAAAGCAGAGGAAGGTTGCAAACAAAAGGTGTCACAATCACAGAGGAAGGCTACAAACATAAAACACAAACTGACAGAACTTGGATGAGATATTTAGATCTGTACATGGAAGCTCATAACCTCCACTTACTGTGCAAAGTGTGGATGTGGTCTGGACTGGATTAATGAGGCACAGGCTTTGCCCACATAAACTTTGAGTGATCAGGAGAATGGCAATGCTGCCCCCAAGAACCGAGAAAGTGAGCTTTAGTCAACCTGAATTTAAACTGTTGATGAGCTGTACATAAAGAAATGCACCTAGCACAAGTGAGATTTTAACTTGGAAGCAAAAGAAAAAAAAGTGGTGATGTGAATTGCCTGTGTGGAGTGGTCTGTGTGGAGACAGTTGATGGATTTATGCCTCTGCCTGACTAGCAGTTTGAGGGTTTTTACATTGAAAGAGGTGTCAGAAAGGATCAGGCTTATAAGGAAACTTGAGTCTGACTGGGCTCTGGCCAGAGGAAGGAGAAGTTACCTCTGAATTCAGTCGTCTGCAGGGTATCTTTGTCCTAGGGTCTTAAAAATAGCACAGAAGAATGGTTGGCCATCTCCACCAGACTGGAATGGCTAGACACTTCCTATTCTCTGAAAGCTCCTGTTTCCCTCCAGTGGAAGGAAACTGACACAAAAATGCCCTGAAAGATGATGAAAAGGGGACTGCTTGTCTACAGTTTCTCTGTAGCATTTTCTGCTGTTTGTAGTCTCTTCCTCTGAGGTATCCATCCTCTTTTTTTAAAATGTCAGTCCTGGCAATCAGTACTAAGAAGCTGCACACCCTAACCTAGGCAGGCAGGGACATGTCAGAGGTACCAGTGTATCAGACAGTCAGGGTCATGTCTCTTCTCATTAATAACTTGAAAAATCTAGAAGACCACAGTTTTTGAGTCCCCAATCCAATTTTCTCACCAATCAAATTAGATGTCCTCTGCAAAGCTTTTCCCTATTGGTCTCATTTTAACCTATATGACCTTGGAGGTCACTAGGAAAGCTGTTTTGACAACCCATAATTTTATTTTTCTTGGTAATTCAGCACCTCGCTTGGGTTTTGGCCTGTAATGACAATAGTTACTGCTCTAAAAAGTACTTCAGCGTGCTTTTCTTGCCAGTTCAGTTCAAATGTCTCACACACAATGTGGATACCCGCTATGTTTAATAATTTTTAACTATTTTCTTCAAGCTTCAATGAAAGTTTCCACGCCTTTAATGAGCAATGGGATACAAATATCTAACTGTGATTAAAAAAACACAACTTGTAGTCTGTCACAGTAATTTAAATTTCTTTGTATCTAGATACTCCGTTCAAAATTGTACGTGCTAGATCTCTTAGTGGTTAGCGAAAACAGTGGGGAGTTACTAGTCTGGAGCCAGAAAGCGTCTGATTTTCGTTGGAAGCTGGAATATCCATACTAGGAGTTGGAGGAGCCAAAAGTCCTTCAGAATAATTTTTCTGTTTTGCAAAATAAACAAAGGAGGATTCAAATAAAAGCAATGCTGGCACAGATTCCCATAGGAACACACAGCATATTCTGGTGGAGTGCTGGGGCTCTTGTCTGCTTTGATTTATATCACCAGCCTAAGCGCTCTTTATCATTTACCAGCTTCTAAGTACCAGCAGCACTCCAACAAGAGTAATATGATTCAGTAATCTACAATAGAGTTATATCTTGGTTACCTTGTCCTTGCCCCATCTCTGTCCTCAAGTAATTAAATCAGTGCCAACACCACATTCAAGCCCATTCTTTGAAATCCTAGCCATAAGCAGGACCCATAAGCATAACCCCTGGATCCAGCCTGAGCACAAGGTCTCATTTTCAGTTCCACATCTACCATCTATCATAAATGTCCATCTTAGATAAGCAGGGCAGCTAGCGCAAATTGTTGTCTTTCAGGATATTTTTCTGGTTACAGAACTGGCCTGGTCAGCACAAAGTCCCACTACTGCTCCCCTGATGCTCTGGCATCATTACCTGTACCTTCCATAACTATGGAAAGCTACTAGGAACCAAGAGTTGAATAGAATTTGTTGATCTTGCATAGCAGCAGGACTCTGTTCTGCACTGAAGCCTCCAAGTGATCTCTTAACAGTGTGTTCTTGTAGTGCCTTTTCCACCTATTTAATTGTCTTTTGGCATACAGGGAAGGTACACTGCGCAGTGAATTTGTACTCCCACATGCATCTCTTAGGGGAAAAATACATAACAAGACGCTTTTTTAAAAAAGGGCTGTGTTACTTCAGCTACTTTTAATTATTTTCCAGGATTAGAATATACCGTTCCTGGCTGTTCAATAGGTGAAGTGGCACGTTTGTTTAAAGTCTTGCTGGCATATGCTGTAGGCTAAACAATGCACTGGCATCAGTAAGTTGCTTCCCACAGATGAAAACTGTTCTCAAGGTCATAGGTAACAAATGCCAGGATGGGCTCAAGGTCTTCCATTCTCGGATCATCATTTTAACCCTGCACAGCTAGAGAATTAAAAAAATAGCTCCTAAAAGGACCTCAAGAAGACATCTTCTCAGTTCCTCTGCCTCACAATGTAGCAATTCAACCCACAGCATCCCCAGAAGCCATTTTTCTCTCTGTGCAGACACAGAAAAGGAATATGCCTGTAATTTCTTCTGGAGCCAAAAGAGTTGGAGGCAGGCCATGCTGGAAAATGATAATACCAGTGAATGAAGAAAAACCTTACTCAAAAGCAAGATTTCCCATGAAAAACACAGGAGATTGGTTCTTCAGGCAATAATTTAATGTCATGGCCAAGTTGGTCTGCCTAGTTGCTACTGAAAGGCATTAATGTCTAAGGTCCTAGTTCCCTTTCCCACCTGTCCCAGTTCCAACACCTTGTTACCTACTCCTGTCCTGGTGCCTACTTGATCCTGTTGGAAGCTGACTCATACAACTCACCCAGCAATAAGAATCGTAGAATCATAGAATATCCTAGTTGGAAGGGACCCATAAAGTCCAACTCCTGGCTCCACACAAGACCAGACAATTCAGAGAATATGACTGAGTGCATCATCCAGATGCTACTCAGTGACTGATTCCCTGCAGATTGAATTCCAGTGCCGACCACCCTTTTCAGAACCATGTTGGTTGTGACCAATGACTGCATTGTCCTTTAGGTGTTTTTCAATAACTCCCAGTATGATAGCCCACAAGTTCAGGGTTCACTAGGAGTTTAGCATTACTGCAGTCACAGTCCTCCAGCTTGAGGCATCTGGAGTCCCAGAGCCAATCAACTGTGTTGAAGACAGAGGCAAAGAAGGCATTAAACATCTCTGCTTTGTCTATGTCCCTGTCAGTAAGGTCACTGTTCTTATTGAGTAACAGACCACGGTTCTCTCTGGTCCTCCTCTAGCTGTTAATGTATTTGAAACAAATCTTTTTATTGTCCACCACAGTACTGGCCAGCCTCAGCTCTAAGTAAACTTTGGCCACATGAATTTTCTCCCTACAAAGGCGAACAGCGTCTTTGTGATCCTCCCACCTTGCCTGACCTTGCTTCCATTGACTGTACACTTTCTTTTTCTACTTAAGCTCTTCTCTGTTTATGTGGAAAAGATATAGGAGGGCACCTTTCCTTGTTGGCTCCCTTAATACCTGAACCAGGAAGTTATCATCCAGTTGTTTTAGGAATCTCCTGGACCTGTTTGTATTAGCTGTGTGGTGTTCCCAGCTAATATCTGGCAAGTTATTGTCCCCCATAAGGACAAGGGCAGTTGATCTTAGAGGTTTCTCTTTGTTCCCTCAAAAGAGATCCCACCACAGTGGGATCAGACTTGCACCAGAGAGATGTAAAAGAAACATCAGAAACATAGAAGTGGGAAGATGTTTGTGGCATGGAGAATGAAGCAGGCCCCACAGACACCTTGCCTGACTGCTGTGTCTTGGGCTCAGCTGTCACCTGGAACACCACCATCAACCTCCTGTTGATGCTTTGGATGGGGACAAGCTGCCACTGATGCAAACAAACCCACTGCCAGCTGCTGAGTTCTTCCTCCATCCTACGCCCCTCCTTCTGCTACATTGTGTATCTCTGCCCCCACACGAGCAGCCAAAGAAACCAAAGTTTGTCAGGTTTATGAGGAAAAGGCCAAGGCAAAACCCATGCTGCAGGGACGAAGCAGGGCTGGCTCACTGCCTGCTTGTAAAGCGAGTGTGAAAACTGTGCCCCAGGCTGGGACATGGAATCACTTGCAGGACATCTGCAGTAGAACTGCATGCACCTGTCATACCTCCCAGTGTGACCATCATTCCTCGTGGGTGCTCTGATAGATAGATACCTTCCTTTCCAATGAACAGCACTTGTGCCTTATTTGCCCCACCATATACCTCTTTAAGCACCTTTAATATGACATTTTAATGAGGAGTAGCAGGAAAATGCTTTCTCAGCCAGCACCAGGGAAAACATCCATTTATTTTACCTTCAGAATGGCAATGACCACTCTCATCACCTGTGGCTGACATCCTAGCTAAACCACACAGATGTGCAAGCAGCACTCTGTGATTATTATTTTTAAATTCATTTAAAATGAGGCAAAGGACAGAGGGAGAAAAGCGAGGAACTGAAATGCTGAAGTCATCATTGCCTGTCATGCTTGGGGATTTCATGGGAGGAATTTCTGGAGGCAGAGAGATCAGAGTAGGAGCTCTGTCCCAAAGTGGGTATTTTGTTACCTCCATGACAGGGGCATGGCATTGACAAGGGTTGGCAAGAAATACTGCCAGGCCCTCACTGCTCACCATCCTCAGAGTTTTTGCACTGCAAAGAAACCAGCTGTGGATTCACTACATATTTTTTTTTTACCATAAAGCATTGCTTTTCCCCATGACAAGGTACAATGACATCCTACAGCTGAAGTGCAACAGCATTCATACAAAAAGTTACCTCCCACAACAGTGATTGCAGTGGTTGTTACCATCACAACTGCCTCTCCAGATTACTTTTGCCACACTAAGAAGACCGTGGCAGCTCCAACTCACTTTATCTGCTCTAGTACTACCTCCTGCTTGTGCTCCAGGGAACCGCATTGGCAGGCAAGGCTTGAGGGCTTGTACCTCTTCAGTAACATCTTGGCACCTGCAGTGGCTTTTCATCTGTTGCCGTACCATCAGTACCACACAGATCCCTAAAGGAAGTTTGGGCAGTAGGATAGGATAGTAGGAGAGGAGGCAAGGCTGAGCAGCTGCAAACCTCTACCTGTGGCAAACCAAACTACCTGGTTGTTTCTGTGCAAACAGAAAACCATGGTGGAGGAAAGCTGTATTCACAGAAAAACACCATTTTCTCTGCCTGTGCAGAGGCACTGTGGCCTGGAGGATGAAATGTCACCGCTGAGTGAAGACCGCCCATCTGAGGCAATGTCTGACCGAGTGCTCTGCTTGGACTTGGATTTCCTTGAACCACAACCCTGCATGAATCCCAAATTATCGGGAGAAAGAAAAGGCACAAATGAGGTGCTTGTGGTGAGACAGTCTCCACTTAAATAAACCCGAAGCAACAAGGAGTTTTCTGCGGGACTGGCAAAAAGAAGCCTCATGGGGCAAGGATGGGGATGTTGGGGTGACCCAGGAGTCAGGGTGTGCAGGATGCCTGATGAAGCAGGAGGGACAGCTGAAAACAGCCAGTGCTGCTGTCAGTATCTTGGAGATGGGGAGATGAGCCCTGGCTGGAAGCTGGAGCAGAGCTGGCCATTATGCCTCCCAGACGCTGGCCAGAGCCGGGGGAGCAAGTCTTTGGTGCTACCACATGGGATAATTCAGTGTGTGTCCCCCTCGACCTGCAGGCAGGAGTTCTGCCAGCTAAACAAAAACAAAACCTCTCCGACTAAGTACATAGAAACTGTAGCCTCAGCTGGAAATGACTTTCTGCAGTCCTGGGGCCTCTCTCAAGAGCCAAGTCAGCATTTTATACCAGTCTGGGTACCAGAAGTACGGTCAAATTGCACTGTCGCTTGTTGAAGACATCTAGCAGAACTATTTACCTTTGAGGAATTAATTTTGTTGAAGTGGAAATGTTTCACAAGTTTGTAACAATTTCCTGGATGTTTTGCTTCAGACATCACGCAGGATAAGATGGTCTATCTGTATCAAAAGGCCAATGTTTCTCTGATGAAAACCTTGGTTTGTGACCTTGAAATTACTTTGTATAACGTGTTGGATTTTTGGTTTTTGGGTTTTGTTTTTTTTGTAGTGTACATTTTGATTTAATGTTTTCAAACGAAGGTGTCAAACAGTTTTGATCTATCTGAAATGAGCATTTTCTAGAATGTTATTTCACAGGAGCATTTATATTTCAGAGATGGAGGAGTGGATCCTTACCTATTAAATTTCTACATAAAAAATATAAAAGATATTCAATTTTCCACATGTATCAAAGCCGTTATCAGTCTGAGCTAAAAATCTTTATTTTCTTATTCTTCTTCATGAGCTTAGTACTAGGGCAAATATGCAGTCCTCCTGAGGATTTCACTTAGTGGAAGCAGTAACTCAGGAGTGTCACATCTTCCTAGGGAACATGTCTGAAACTCCCCAAATGTTTGACCTCTCTCTGATAGCCTGCACAAACGCTAATGACTCTAATGCCTCTCACGCTCTGTTCCTAATGACAGCGACTCCTGTTGCCAATTAGACGAGATTAGGGGAGAGCTGTCTTGTGCATACTGTACATGACAGCCTATTCCTAGAGCCATATATTGCCTCTAAATTGGCTAATGCCGAATTCAGGATGGAAATGGAAAGCTATTTGTGGGAGGCTTGTCCTGAGTCCCCAGCAGGGTGTGAGAATTCATACTTAGTGCTGATGGTCGGGTTATGCCGTGTTGCTGATGGATGTAAAAGAGGGCTGCCAAGAAGAGACTCCAGAACCATTTCCTAAATAGCAGTGATAAAAATTACTGTTGGAGCCTAAACATGCACTGTTTTCCTATATTCCAGGCAACTCTGAGCTGCCTAGGGGAGCAAGGACATAATTTGTCCTCAGAGTATCATTATGTGAGTTTTTGTACACTAAGCTTTTTATACCCACCTCACAAGAAGGAGGACTGAAAGGGAAAACTTGGCAGGAGACTGAGAAAGGAAAAAGGAAAGAAAAACAGCCGAGCAGGCTCACCAGGACCGGAGACTGTGCAAGAGTACCATCGCATCAGACCACGTCATACCGCTGCGTGGCCGGAGGTGTCTTACGAACCCATGAAAAAACTGTGCCAGAGCAATTAAACCCAGTTTTCATGCATTCCATTTGCTTTCAGGAGTCTAGGTGGGGACTAGTTTTAAAATGCAAATTTTTGAATAAAATACCCTTTTTTTATTTGTCTCAGCTATTTTAAATGTGACAATAAGTTTTTGCCAATTGAAAATTTCTGTTGGTAATTCGTATTGCACAAAAATAACTTTCTTAGAGGCAGAACTCCTTCTAAAAATGTAATTTAACATTTTTCCCAATTTCTACAAAATGTTTCAAAATCCTGGAATGTGAATTATAACAGACTGGATTATATTTAGAGCTTTGCTGATATTTACTTTGTTCAATTTTTCTTTTTTTCTTGGTGTTTATTTTCAATTTTTCTTTTTTTCTTGGTGTTTATTTTGTTCATTTTTTTCAATATTTATTTATTTTCAAATTGTTCACAGCACTGGAAAAGCTACAGGAAAAATCCAAGAACTCAACTGCTCTTTTCCATAGCTGATGAAGTTGCATGTTAGCAGTTTCTGTTTGAATTCCTCCCTCCTTTTAAGCTAGCTTTTCTAAGTTGTCAGAGTTTTAAAAAGCCATATATAAAAAAAAATTAAAACTCACAAAATTAAATAAAAGCATTGAAATTCTGAACAGTGTTTGCTTTCAGTGATCAAAAGAAAAGCAGCAAAAATAAAATTGCATTTGAGAAAAATAGAAAAATGTGTAAAAACATTAAAAACTGAAAAATATTTTACCTTTATTCACATGAAGCAGAAACAATTTTGCATTTTGGGCTTTTGTGTGGAATAATTCTGATGTTTTTCTAACAGCTTTAGTCCACACAAACATCCATGCAGTGGAAAAAAACCAAAAAGGGGTACATTCAAAGCTATCCTGTTTTTCTCCAGGGTGAGTGGAAATTGTCCTTTCTGATGCCTATAGCAGATACACTTTTCTGTTGTACAAAAAGAAAACATAACCACTTCCCCACAAACACACATGAACTTCTTTAAATAGGGAGGAATTTTAGAGAGGAATGTCTGCAATAGCATTAGGAGTATATAAGACTCAATTCTCCTTCAGTTTTATTTTCACATATGCTGAGTGGCAAAGCCACACAACAGACAGGTCAAAAGAAAGAATATATATATCTGCTAGCACATTCTCATTTGTATTTTTCTGTTTACACAGACTCTTGCAGAGTTTTGCGTCTGGCAATCAGATCTCGTTTTAACTTTCACCCTCCAGAAACTATATTTGTCCACCCCTCTTCTTGGTCACAAGGAAGAATTGTTTTTCAGGCAATTTTTAGATCCCTTGTGCTGCTATTTAGCAATATCCTGTCAGAAGGTTTGGACTGACATCCCCAGGACTTTACTCCTCTCCCAGGGGGAAATGTCAGGACCTGATATTCCCTGCCCTTTATCTTCAGCTCCAAAAAAAAAATTAAAAAAAAAAAATTAAGAAAGACTATGAGACCTATTTTCCCTCTTTGACTTCTCAAGTTTGGGTTACCCCATCACATTAACATGAAGAATGCATTGACTACAATGTCGAGATTCTAAAAAGGCTGATAAAATAAATAAATAATATTTGCCCCTTCTGTCTTACCTCTTTACCGTCTTTACTACATTTCACATTCACATTTTGCAACGTGAAACCGTTATTGAGAACTTTATTTTCATTTTCCTGATTCTGTTTTCCTTGTATCTATATTCCACTCTTCTATTACCTTCTTCCTCTTTTTCCCTCTTTCCCTCTGTTAAGCTGAAAGTGTTGTGCCAGACCTCCACCCAGAGACAGCTTTTGCCGTCTGTAATCAAGAGTCTCTAAACGCTTCCTCATTAAGTTTTATTGGTGTGTTGGTTTAAGGAATAATGTTCACCAGCTGATCTTACTAGCTGTGTAGGATAGCAATTTATGTCATAACCGCCGTTATAATCTCTATCTTATTAATTAAATTAGTAGTCTGTTTCTATTTTATCCCATAAACTCACAGAAATATTCCTCATAGTCTGTAGCATTCAGATTTGTTTGTTGTGGCATACAGAGCCTGTGTGAAGGAATAATCATGGCCTGCCATCATAATATCTCTGGTTTGTCTCCTGTGTTGTGAATTATGGAGAACCGAGATGTGAAGGTTGCAGAAATCAGTATTTCTTTCGGAGGACTCCTTTGCCTCCCCACCCCACAGTTGTGAGATCTTCGGGAAAGTCACACAGCAGATCAGATGCTGGTTCATCTGCAGTCAGTAACAGAATATTTTGGGCAAGTGTATATCCCACCAGGTCAGCTGCTAATATTTCTCTCTTGCTTTTCAGTTAGGCAGGCAGGCATGAGATACTCTGACTAAGACCCAACTTGCACATTCCCACTAAAGCTTAATTTGGCTGCATTGCAACATCTGTGTTGTGCTGAGTCCAGTATCTCTCTGTGCTTCCAGGGCCAAACTCATCTATCATCACAGGCAGCACTTTGGAATACGGTAACTCCTGCTGCTGCTGCTGGTGGTCCCAACTTACTGGCAAAAAGAAAAATAAAAAAGGATCAATTGGTATTTTAAAAGGTGCCCATTAGCTAAGGCTGCCCTTCTAGGCAGGATCAGGCCAGAGTTACTCCCCAGGCACTCCTCCCACACAAGAGGTGCGTACCCTTGAAATTTAATAAAAAGAGCAAATGACACCCCATAATTTTTGCCCCAAGCACTGACTGAAAGGTGACATTACACAATAAGAGTAAATCTCCTGCTCCACTTATACAAGCCCAGTACCCAGAGACATTTCTGCCATAACTCCCAAACCAAAATAGCAATTGGTGAAATACAACCTGCGTGCTGTTGTCAAAAACAAGTGCGAGTATTGTAGTTAATGCTTGGCAGCGAGCCGGGGAGCCAAAGTTCACCGGAGGCGCCCCACTGGGGATTCCTGGAGGCACTGTATAAATCTCCACTCCGCTCCCCACCACCGGCAGAGACTCACGACACGCTGCGTATTGGAGCACCCCGAGAGGTATGCCCCGGGCTGCTGGCAGCAAACACATGTCACAGCCCGAAATAAGTAACAAGAATACACGCGCTCTACGTGTGCGCACGGGCACGGAGGAGCAAGGGCAGCTCTTCGCGTGATGCACACAGATAATCAGTCCTTTATTTGAGTCAAACAGATGATCTTGATCTGATAATTGTTAACCAATCACCGAAGCTCTCAGTCATTTGTCTCTCACTAGGCTTTTATATCTGATAATCGTGGCCTGATCCTTTCAGCATTCAGTGGCCCAGCCCCACACCATGAATCTTCCCCTGGTAATTCAGTTTCTGGCTCAAAGTCCATCCACTGCACATCTTTTAGGGAACCACACAGCCTTATTTTAAAGGTTCAGAGTGATGCAGAATTTATCTTACCTGTTGCTTATCTGTCCCTAAGCTTAAGTACATCCACTATTAAAAAACTTACATTCAGTATGAATTTTTCAGCTGTCAGATCTTGTTATACCTTTGTCTGCTAGATTGAAGGGCCCTGTAGTATCAGATATCTTCTCCTCACATAAGTAATTATAGAACATGATTGAATCGTTTCTTAAGCTCTTTTACAAGTGAAACAAATAGATCCCTTCTAATCTCTCATAGTAAGCATGTTTTCCAGGCCACAAACCGTCCTGGCAGGAGTCAACGGAGTCAACTGAAGTCTGTGGAGCTATACCAGTCCTTGCTTGCTTAGGATCTGATCACCAAAATGCGAACATGAATATTTACAGACTAGAAAGAGTCTAGGTATGTAACTAGACATCTTCTAGTTTCAGACCTTTTACTCAGCTCGCAGAAAGTATTCACTGTGTTGAAAGAGCACAAGTGTTCCCATTAGATATAGCATGTTTGTACACCTACTCAAGCACATGGACTAATGGCAAATGCAAAACTAAGCAAACTTCAGAATATTTATCCAATCGAAAATTCTAACATTTCACTGTATTTTGTCCCAACTGAAATATTAAGATTTCTTTGGGAAAGAAAACTAAATTAAAAAAAAAAAAAAAAAAAAAGGCAGAGCACTGAATTTTCATATTCTTCAGTGCAGATATATCATCTCAACATGCCCCTGACAAACCACTTCCATGCTGATCAATGTTGCTATGAATCTATATTGCCTCATTGTGCTAAATTGCCTTTCAGGGACTGCAGTTTGGTACCCTAACAAACACCCTCAGTGCTCTGCAATGGGTCATGCTCCCTAAGGAGACCACACTCCCTCTCGCTGGCTGGCTCCTGCCTTCCAGAGCCAGGCAAAAACTGGGTAACAGTAAACCCATATGGAACTGTGGGAAACAGGAACTTCCAGGGAGCTTAGCTGTAGGAGAAGATTAACAGGCTGGGTTATAACACCAGCACTTTGCCTAACGCTGTATCAAGCTGCTCTGAAACCTTTTAGATGAGCAGGGCATTGTAGAATTATTTTATATGAGTTGAAGGAAGACTACTGTATTTCATATCCACGATATGCTCTGCAAATGTCCTGACAACTTCCTTTCATGCATATGCATGCACACAGACATTTCACATGTGTCTGCATGCACACTGCACATACAAACAGAACTGTCATATGGACTCCAACACACATATATAAATCACAAGTGAACGCACATGCCCTGAACACATGCAGTCAGCATACCTAAAAATTAGATGGCTAATCTAAATAGGTATTTTATCCAAAGTGCCTCCACCTTCAGAAGTGATGAATCTTAGGACAGGATGAGCTTACTTGCTCTGAAAGTTTCTCTCTAGTTAAGACAAAGTGGCTGATTGAAACAAGAAGCAAAACTTCAATATGGCTAAAAATGCATATTATACACACTAATATCTATGAAAAGCACATAAACATTTAGTTGTCCTACAGATGCATGCAAGAAAGCACAAGTATATAGTACTGCTAATACAAGCACATACCCAGTTGTCTACGCTGCTAATAGGAACAGAAATCCTTTTCAGCAGCTCCCAAAATTCAAAGCAGGTCCCACTGTTTTCTTCATGCCTTTTCTTAAACTTCGGCTCATCCAGCGAAATGATCACTGCAGAATCAGAAATCTACTTCTACAATGAAAATGTTGCTCTTCAGCCATCAAAGCTGTAAAAATCAGATTGAAAACAAGAATCTGACAAGCTAAGGGGAAAAAAAAAGGATAAAATGGACAAAAGAACCCCAAATCTATAATTTTCCCCATTCTCATGACTGACTGAGTCTTGCCCCATTGTTTTTAACACTGTTGGCAGCACTACTACAAGCCCATACACATTAGAACCACGTTCACAAGGAAAAACTGAAAACGTAAATACACGTAGATATTACTGGCAGTAACTCAACGCATGTATGTGTATCTTGCCACCACTGTGCAAATGTGGATGTACAGACCATACGGCTGAGGGTTCGTTCTGCAAAACGTACACCTGCAAATACTCAACACGCATCCTGCACAATGCAGTCACACCACCACAATTATGCACCCACAAACACTGCAAACCCACATACCTGCAATTTTGGAAGCACAAACTAGTCTGGCTTTCTGAGGAGAAGTAATGAAAATATTTTCACTTGTAATTGATACTTTTAAAGTAAATGAAAAATTCTGGTTTGGTTCAAATTAAAATGTCAATTTTTGGTTAGAAAAATAAATGAAATGCTTTTATGTCAAAATGGCAATTTAAAATGACAGATTTCCTTCAGTTTAAATTGTTGTTTTGTTTTGAAAAAAAAGAAAAAAATATTTAACGCCGAAGGAAAACAAAACTGAGCATTGTGTTTCAGTAGGCCAACCCAAGGCAAGAATACTGTTTGGAGAAAATGAAAACCGACCAGAGAAATTGTAATGAATTTTTTTCATTCAGGTTTTCTCTTGGGAACCTTTATTTTTTAGACAGTGGTAACGCACACGTACAACTCCCTTCTTATTCCACACACATGTAAGATCTCTAAAGAGTATTTCATAAGGGCACTCTCTGTGCACTTTACACACACACACACACACACACACACACTCTCGGGCACTTTGTGTTTGTGTTTTCAGCATGTGTGCAAGCATCAAACGCGCATTGGCCCACAGCAGACACACACATGTGGTCTCTGTTAAGAAACCCAAGAAATAAAGCCAATTTAAGATCAAGTGAGCTGTGGTCCCCTGGCTCAGGTTCTACTGCAGGTGATTCTATAAACAAAGTTTAGTGCCAATGTGAAAGAACAAATATGCTATAAATAGTTCATGACTTCCAAAACCCGTTGTCTCATTCCAGTCCCTGTTCTAAACCAAGCCAGCAGATGGGCTGAGAGCACTTCAAACCCACTCCTTGAAATAAAATGCTGGAAATAAAGAAGAACAGAATGAAGGCAGTAAAACAAAATAGGAAAAGGAGGCAGGGGTGGGGGGGAAGGCTTTAATTTGTTGAGGAGAGTGCTGGGAACGTAAAAAAAGCCGTAGTGGAAGGAAGAAAGGGGACATCACCTTGGCTGATTGCAATTGTCATTAAATTGCGGCAAGGCTATTAAATTGCAGCGTGGGTGCAAGTGCACACGGCCCACCTCCAAACCAAACCTCCTCGGCATCTGATTCTTCTCTGCACTGAGTGATTTAATGCCCTGGCCCATGCAGTTTATTTACTGCCTCTTGCTCCATTTAATTGAACCCAGGGGCCTTCACACCAGTACGGGTCAGTGACGAAGCATTTGTTACCTGTGCCAGGCAGCACACCAGAGGCAGAGAGAGGGAGGGGATCAGCCGTTCAAGCACAAAAGGCAACAGTTGGAGCCTGTGGCTCACTGTGGATTCTGATTAGTTTTATGAAGCAGGAGGTTACTCCGACATCTGGAGAGAGTTTACAAGGAACTGAGACAACACGGGGCTGATGCAGCAGACTTTGCGTGTCATGTGCGTTTACACACAGGCAGAGGTGTTGGCAGAACTTGAGAAACTCCCCAAATTACCTGGTGCAGATTAAGTACCCTAAACACAGTTAAGGAGGCAATTGGTTTAACTATAACCTTTATAGCTGCTGAATGTCAAATAACATCAATTACCCTGCATTTAAGAGAAAGAAAACAAGCGTATTAAGGTATTTACCTACACAAGAAATAGGGTATTGTGGCAACTAAACAAGGTGAGACAGCATCACTATTAGGTTATTAAAATTAAGACCTACTGAGATTAAATAAAACTGGAGTTGTATGTAATTCAGCACTACCACGTGCTGGCTTTAATTCTGCTGGCTGAAAAATCAGCCTTCAGTGCTTCTGGGAAAGCCAACACAGAAATAAAGTGGCAATGATAGAGTGATAGTTAGTGGATCTCCAGGAGGGGTCACTGCGATATGACAACATATTAAAATGTAGAGTAAGCATGCAGGAGACAGTGCCATGGAGAGGCAGGGTCCAGGGGTGGCCGTTCTGCATTATCACGGTGCTCCAGACAGTTCCATCCACAGTGCTGGGACACACACACCCCGTTACAGCAGGAAAAGCACAGGGCTGCGGGACCAGCTCGGTGCGCGGTGCCATGCAGACACAGCTTTAGGAAACTCTCTTTTCGGGAAGCCTGCTATGAAAGGAGCAGCAGGGCTGGGGGCACATGGCTCAGGCATAGAAACAAGTCAGTCGTAAACGCCATACAGCAGACAAATAACACTGCAGGTACCAAAGACCTGTGTATTCACTGCAGTCAGTATAAGAAAACATAGATGACGATGACCAGGGGCAGGGGGAAGGAAAAAAATGTGTTCTTGAGCACAGCATTAAAGTAGAAATGGATAATCTTTTTTTTTTTTCCACAGGAATCCATACAAACTTCATGGCTACTGTTAATTCCTACATAAACTTCTGGCAGCTAGATGGACTGCCAGACATTACAACAGCAACTATCAGAGGCTAAGCAAAGAGGCATTTCAGCAGGCATAGCATACCCAAAAAGTGTAAGACCTTGGTTTTCTTTCAGAAAGGCTGTGGCAATTATCCTTGAAAAGGAAGACCACATCTCCATCACACAGCAAAGCAAACAGGGACACTTAGAATTGCTACGATTCTTTCAAAGTTGCAGAAATTCCTCACTATGCTATTCCAGGGAAGAGAAATGTCCTGGAAAGTTACTAGTGAGAAAATTTGGTGCTTTGAGCTTCAGTATAAGCAATGCCAAGAACAGTAAAAGGAGCAACTAAAAAAAAAAAAACAACAAACCAAAGTGAAAGAGAAAAGCAAAAGGTTGCCTTGACAAGTGTCCCAGAGGTAAGATAACTGATGAAACTGTTCTCTCTGGAGAAATCTCATAGAAATCTCATCCTAGGAAAAATAAAGTCACAGGTGCCAAACAGGTAAAACTTTGTTCATAATTGTAAAAGTCAATGGTCTTTTTTCCCTGGGAGCACAGATAAACCTGTCCACTTCAAACACACAATCAAGACATAAGAGCAGAAGAAAAATGCCCACTGCACTCATCAGTAAGGGATGAAAGAAATTTAGCCTGCCAGGCTGGCTGGCTGAAAACACGCTATCCAAACACTCACGCTACCACAACAACTGAGGGCAAGGTGGTGCCCTTGAGTTACAGGAACAAGTTACATTTACACCTTTATCAAAGCACTCACAAACTGTACACAAAATTCCACACATTTTATAGCCTTGAAATAAATAATTCTTCTTAGCCAAAAGAAACCTTTTGCCAGGCAGCTTTACAGGGAGCTGCCTTAAAAAGAATCCACCTTGTGCCATGTCAGCAAATATAGGTTTTATGGGAATATTACACAATGTAAAATATGTAAACAGATTATCCTCCTTGCATTTTATTTTATTTTAAATAAATGTTCAAAAAAAGAGGACACACAATAAATAATTCTGTAGTGAAACTATTTACATAAAAATTTAGGTTGTAATTCCAGATGGCAATATTGAACGTTATGTGGGCATGACTGAATAAAACCTGAACATTGCAGTATCTTGGCAAGATATCACACAGAATCAACACATACCAGAAGTGTAGGCTAATGCCAGTCAAATGCTTTGAATGGATGAAGAATGACATTGCTGGATAAGGGCAGAAAACGAACACATTCATCTGCCATTGGTATCAAGCTTGCCTAGCAAGGTAAGGACTCACAGTCCTTCTCAGACATGCCCCAGTGAAAAAATCAGTATAATCTGTGCTGTCAGGCTGGAAGAAAGATGAGAGTGAAAACAGAAAAACTCTGAGCCATCGTTCCCAAGTTTTAAAGTTTTAAACCACAGTACATTTACGGTAACTTAATGCTTGCATTGCCAGACATTTGGAAAGTTTCAAAGGGAATACAATCTGTAAAATCAGGTAGGTACAAAGTTGACACCTTACCAGCACAAACCTGTTTACTTCATCAGGTTGAGTTCTCAGCTTTAGACTGCAATAGTACAAAGATGCTGTATTTGAAGGAAGCGAACTGCAGGGAATAGAGATAGCTAGCCGGTAAGATATGCTCAGTGAGATCTTTTAAAAAACGTTCTAAAAGCAGAGACAGCTGGAATATCTTCAATTACTTCATCACCATAGGTTGGGTCAGGAGATTATGGGTTACACACACAATGCTATTTAGGCATTTAACTGGCTTTAGAAATCTGGCTCTGAAATATAAGGAAATGAGTTATATAGTGTCTTCCCTATAAGACTTTTTCATTAAAGAAAGAAAGTACTTAATGAAAAATACTGCTAAAAAAAATGAACTCTTTTTTAGTTCTTGCCAAGGTGAGGAAAAAATTTTTAATAATGAGTGAACTGGGGGGGGAGGGTTCTTTTGTCATTCATATTGCATGCTTGATTAAAGAGGTGGGTGTTATTTGCAATATGCCCAACCATAGCTGGTTATTTGACATGAAATGATTTCTACAAAAGGGTCTGAAGAATTTTATCAAACGGAAACAGAGCTGAGTATCAGACTTCAATTGCTTCAGAGTGAAAAAATTGGAGAGAAGGATCAGTGATTAGAGAGACTTCACAGGAAATATTTGATAAGCAGCAGACCTAAGGAACTGTCCATCTTCAAAATCCCTTTTTTTCCTGCTGTGGAAAAACAGGAGCATTATTTGGCTATGTGTGAACCACAGAATATGAAACACCTGGAGGGGGGGGGGGGGTGGTTAGGCGAAAGGAAGGGCAAAGAAGGAAGCATTTATGTATTCCCATTCCTTTGCTGAGAAGGGTATTTTTCTGCTCTATGTCCTCCGAAAGCGCTGGGTATGCTGCAGTATGGGGAAAGCAGGGCTTGGACCTGCCTGTGTATCTCTGCTGAGGACAGTGCTTAAGCAGAGCAAGCAGCCTTGCAATGACTCTGCGTGTGCAGGAAGAAACATATTCCTGGCAACAGACCAAATAAATAAAGGGTGTCATAGAGAAAACTGTCTTGCTCAGATTCACAGATTCACAGCAAAGACAAGACATGAAAAAATGGGAGAAAGCAGGTGCCAGAGAACACCCATTAGAGCCATTCTCACTTTGGCTGAAACAGGAGTACCAGTGTAGTGAAAATCTGTACCCCAGATGCCAGTCAGAGCTGGGGCTCCATAGGCATTTGGCCTGCCCTGGAAAGTGGCAGCCCCAGAGGGACAGTGTGTGCTTGTTTGGGCTTCTGCTGGATGTGTGAGGGTTTTGAATCTGTTCACTTGGTAAGACAGAGAAGTCAAGGCTGTCATGGCACTATGAGGTAGCACCATGTAAATTATTTTTTGAGTGCCTCGGTTTCCTTTTTTCAGACCTTTCCAGGCAGCTCTCTGTTGTGTGAAAAATTGATGTCATTGGTTCTCCTCTAAGAAGGACGAGTCTCCTACAAGACCTGAAACACAGCAGAAACAACTGGGAGGTGACCACCAGCACAGGGAGAGTATCTGACAGATCAGTCAGAGAGGTAGGAAGGAGTAAAATTTTACGAGATGTATAAGGGAGGATGTCCACATTGGTCTTTGAAAGAGGCATATGAGCCTCTTCAACAGACCATTCCCTATTGAGGGGGGAACTAAAGACTGAGCCTCAGCAAAATGATGTCTTGGAAACTCAGACTGTAAACTCTGAAAAGGATACAAAGAGAGATGGACAACAGCTTTCATTATTTCCACACAAGTGGAAGGACAATGACAGGTTTGGAACTATTATCTGCAAACTTTGGGAGGAGTAATGTCTCCCACAGTGGATTTTCTCAGATTTGACGACTTGATATATCACTACATCCCCTTCTACTGACTGTTATGCATTTAAATATTTTTATGCAACTCACAGGTAGCACAGTAAAACTTATTTCTGACTGGGCAGAATACTTCATCTTCCATGTTTCTGGTAGTCGGCTCAAGTTGTGGTTTCCTTACATCCCCTACAAAATGGGCCAGTTGCTCGTGCTTGGCACTTTATCCATTTGCCTTGAGTCTTTTCCTGATGACAATGTGACAGTAGGAGAACCAGGGAGACAAAAAATGCCCTGAATGCTAGGTTTGACTACTGCAGCTGTACCTCTGCAAACATCTGCCCTGCTGCACTGCTGAGGTGGAGACCTGAGATAGCAGTGTCACCAGCTGCTACTGCCAATTTATGTACCATGTCATTGAACTCTGCTTGGATCAAGTGTAATTGACATGCTGCTTAAAACGTTGGTAGCAGTAAAATTCCCTGTTTACACAGGGCTTTAGGGACAGCAGGAGTGTCAGTCCAACACAGGTGGCTTGTAATTCTTGTGTCACAGCTGAATGGTAGAGTGAGGAGCTGTAACCTCGACGTTCAGGAGCCCTTCCAGCTAGGGGCAATGGGTCATTTTTTGTTGTACAGCCACCTGTCCTACAGAAGAAGAGTTGACAGCAGACACTCATGTCCCATGCCTTGGCTGTTGGACTCGACATAAGAGATCCACTAAGCAAAGGCAGTACTTAAATGGTTGGGCACAAAAGGTGAAAGAGGAAATAATGTCTAATCAGACTATATAAGATTATTTTCTATTTGATTTTCTCTAATTCCACCTTGTTGAAGTGTTTCATTCATCAGCTCAGAGGTCTTTAGTTAACAATTCAACAAAACTTTTCTATTAATAATTTTTCATTATCATCTCTGGATCTTGCTGGTGAAGAATTTTAGCAAGCATAAAAAACAAGACTTGTATGCATGAGATTCCTAAAGTTTAAAAAGCAGTAAACCCCAAAAATTTCTCTGACTTCAGTTGAACACTGTACTAGTCTATAAATGTTGTAGACTGAAACTCAAGCTAGAATTGAATGGACATAAGATGTCGCATTTTTTCTATACTTCATTTCAGCTGTATTGCAACAATGTTATCTGTATTTTATGAAGCTGATGAACAGAGCCAGGTGCTGTCACCACAATAGCATGTGACCTTGAGAACAAGATGAGGAAATGCAGAATACATGCTTCCTCAGCTTTTGTTGATCAAAAGTATCCTGAGCAAGTCGCATAGCCATTGAAGGAACCAAAAGCACACAGGACCCATTTCTTGTAATTGCTTATACAATAAATGAATGGAAGAACCAGCCTTTGAGTCCAGCATGCTTGCTTCCTTATGCTTTTCCCTATGTCATTAGCCGAGGGGACTCAGAGGTAAGGAATTCTATAGGATTAAGTGCTCATCAGTAAATATAGAAATCAATTTGCACTGGCTTTGGAGGGATTTGGGAACTAAACACTAATGGTTCAGACTCATACATAGCATATGTCATCAGGATGTGATGCACTGCCAGTATGATAATTTTCTATCAAGGATGCTTCAGTTGCTCAGCCAAAACTGAATTTCCCTGTAGCACTGAAAGTCACATCAGTTATTTTCCTCACATCACATCTCAGATCAGGAGAGTACTAAGCTGTGATGAAAATTTGCAAAGAATTATTTTAAAAATGGAAGCCTTCTCTCTTCCCTGCTTCACAAAACAAATGGTGCTTTCTTCAAAAAGGCATCCTATGCAAAGGGTTAGGTCTGAAAAGTTGTCTGAAAGGAACTGGAAAAACTTTAAAGTTTTCAAAATTTAAAGATGTACCTGTGAATTTGGTTTTTTTTTATAAATTCATAGATGTTAACACCAGAAAGACTGTTACCATTGAATCTATTGTAATGTGAAACAGATCTTCATTCAAAGATTTGTTTCTTTACTGATGTAATGTCCTCTGTTGAAGTGAGCAAAGCATTCCCATTTCCGTGATCTGGAGAAGGCTTTCATGAAGGAACTGCCCAGCAACCTGGGACTAGTCTGGAAAGTAACTTTAAAATAGAATTACATTCCCAATTTGAAGGCTGCAGCCCATTACAAATTTAGCTTTTCCCTTGATAAACTGGTGATTAATTATATGCATAGTTGAGAAATTGTGTGGATTTTTCAAAATCTGCATTTTTCTAACCTCAGTTTCCAGATGCCGCATCTAATTATAACCTCATCAACTAGATTAAAGGGTCTCAGAATGCCATACATCTTCTCCTGTTGTAGAGATTTACTGATCCGCATTAATTTACCCATTATGTTCCCTTGCATGGACTAAACAACATAAGCTCTTTCAGTTTATCTTTCTTCCTTTTTTCCTTCTTTCTTGCTTGCTTGCTGTCTTGCTTTCCTGCTTTCTTTCTTTCTTGCCTTCTTGCCTAACTTCTTGCCTGCCTTCTTTCTTTCTTCTTTTCATACCTTCTTCAGTATTCCAACTTTATTCTCTGAGTCAACACCAAAACCAAACACAGCACTTAAGGAGTAATATTTGCAGTATTCTACATAGAAATTTTATCACCTTCTCAGTGCAAAATAATTTGAACTATTTCTGCTTGTTTCTCAGCCCCACAGGCTCCCAATCTGCAGTCCCCTTGAATAATCCAAGTCTCTGTATTTATTTTCAAACCTCAAACTTAGTCACTCAGATGATTTAGGCTGTGATGTTTCTTAAAATGTTTTCAACTACTGCACTATGGGTAAGCACCCTGATCTACACTTGGTTTAACATTAAGCATTGACCAGTAATTTTACACAAGGAAAATACAAAGGATGTTAAAATTAATCATTAAACTCAGTGGAGCTAATAAGAACATGGAGATCACACAAATGTTTCAGTTCACAGATTTTGGAACAAATGTTCCCATTTAGAAATGATTGATTCTGCTGTAAAGATCTGTGGGAGTACAGCTTAGAATAAACACAGATGATTGTTTTGTCAAAAGTGTGAATAAGACACTTTGCAAATAAGAAACATACAGAGATGGTTGAATAGTCACATGTGTGCAATACGAATTCACTAAGACAGGCATACCCAAATGTGAGGTTTTATGTGGTTACACGTTGCATAGTCTCCACTACTGTCAAATGATATTTGCAGTGACATAAAGAAACTCAAAAACATACAACACTGTGAAATAAGCAACCTTTTTGGAGTAAAGAGGGAATAATAAAACACGGATAAAGAAAAAACTTTTCACTTGAAAATGCCTCATCTCTGTTTGCCTTGTAAATAAAAATAATCCCTTTACAGTCAGAGTCATGGCAGCTCTCTCCAGACATGCTACAGGGTACTTATTTGTAACATTTAATTTTGTATAAGAAAGTCTGTACAGTCAGAGATCTTTAAAAAAAAAAAAGCAGTATATATAATCCTTTTTCCCCTCACTAAATTCTGTAATTGTTTCCTAAAGTGATGTGTTTCTATAATTAAGAAGTTTCAGAGAAACCTTTACAGTCAAATCTGACTGATTTCCTTTTCATTAATTAAGCTTTCAGGAAAGAAGTGTTTTCAGATCCATCCTCATTGTTAAAAGACAGTCAGTTGCAATGAGGATAATGTGAGACACTTTATTTCCACTGTATCTGGCTTGTGGTCTCATTTTATTCAAAAGAAACCACTGCAATCAGCCAGGAAAGCACATGCACATTCAGAGCAAATAATTGTGTATAGAGAAATAATTTCTAGTAAATCTGGGGAATAAATATAGATGTCACATCAGTCTGTAGATGAACTTTTGGTGAAGCATGATTTGTTGAAGTCAATGAAGAGGGTGAATTTGTGAGAGAAATGTTCTCCAGTGATTATATCACTGATTATCTCATTTTAATGTCCATGAACCGAAGCTATCAGGCTGTTCCAGCATTCATGCAGGACTCTTTATGCAGTATCCAATAGTCAGCACCAAGGATGCCACTGGCTTTAAGATCTGTTCTTTGCTAACTTTTACCGGTCACTCATAATTTCCTACATATTTTTTCAAAACAGGAACATAAGGATGAGAGGAATTTAGAAACCCTAAAGTGGGTTGTTGAACAAGCCAGGAAAATGGGGCTTCAGATTCTAATAGACAGCAGTTACTCTAGATACGCTTCCATCCCAAAATACCATGTGTACAGAGAACAAACGTGCTGATGAAGTGGTAAGCCGTTTGGCCCAAAAAAGGAAATTACATTCAAACGCAAAATATTGAATCACTTAGATATGCTTTTCATAATGAACAAAACAAAACTCAAACAAAACAAAAAAATCCAACTAGCACTAAAGAGTAAGTTTTTAAAAGGCCTCTCCTTGCCACTGAAGATAAGGAATGCACTTTGGAGCGGGAAGCAGGAGAAGACATGCACCAGTACAGGGTTATCATTTGCAAGGATGGCCTTCATCCAACTCCATTATATCAACCCAGGAGTCCTGATGTTAAGGATTAGTTCTGCTTTGTAAGTTTCTAATACGCTCTGCTCTGACTTTCTAATATCACATCTGACAAAAATCACAGGATGTTACCAGGTCTCTCAGCTGTAACTGGTATTAATCTACATTAAAGTTTCTGGCACATGTCAGTTAAGACAGAGCCCCACACAAAAAGTAGTTGTGAACATGAGATGTTACTGCTTAGTGAAATACCTATGCATTTCAGGACTTGGCATGGTTCAGGATTTCTTACAGTTATTGGACAGCCACTTATTACAGTGTCTTCTAACCTACAGTTATTCTAGGGGAAGAGGTATTACATGTCGCTGTCTGTGGCAATAAGCTAACTGTTGCAAAATCTCTAAAGTAAGGGAGAGTGCAGGGTTATATTTCGTTTCAATGACCCACTGTATTGCCTTTAGCAAGTTCACTTCTCTATTGAAATAACATTCACAGATCTTGTATGAAGTATGCTGTTTTATTATGGGGAAATTTTTTTTCAAGCTTGTCATGTTGTCATATGATAGCACAGGTGTCCCACCCAATCAACAGACGTTACTTCATGCAAACCATCAGGACAATGCTAAGACTCTCAGAAACTTTCCTGTATGTGCATGCTACCTATATGTAAAAAATAATATTAAGCTAGTAAGGGTTGATAAGTTATTTGTTTGATTTATAGACTAAAGGAGAAATGTCCAGAATTGCATATTGGCCACTGTTATGTTATTAAATATTTTTTCTGGGCCATTCTGAGCTAATCTGCTGTCACACTGCCAGGAAAACAACAGTGCTATGCTGCCGAATTGCTCGGGGTTAGGATAACTGATGACATCAGATGGATTTGTAGCAGACTTGAGTTTGAAATTTTGTGGTGCATAATTTCTTAGAGAAATTATCAGTCCTCTCAGATTAATGCAAAATCAAAAACTAAATAAACTCACAGTGGGCTGACAAGAAGGTAGCCTGAAAAAAGGCAAGGAAAAAAGTAGCAGAAGGATGTCCTGTTGGCACCCTGTACTGCCAGTCATATGTTTGACTTTATGGTGCTTCTTTTGTGGTGGATTCCAATGGGCATGTCTACCCTCACTGCCATAGGACAACAACATTGCTAACTAGTTCATACCGAAGGCCACGTGTGTTCTTGAGTTCCTGCCCTCCCAAGAAGCCACGTGTTCCACGATGTGCTCAGAGAACCACCGGCAGTCAGTCTTCTGTTCTGTCATGTAGCAAGTGTTGGCAGAGAGTGTTGCAATGAATTATGAACTTAAAATTGCCCAGCATTTGAAACAGCTAATGACTTAAAACTCTAAGTGGTTGCTCAGACACTGGGAGAACACTGGCTATTGTTGAGGAAAAAAAAATAAATCTGTTCTGTTCATGTTCCATAAAATAAGTAAGAGAGAAACTTCCATAAGCACAAGGGAGGAAGCAGAAACCATTTATCAGAAACTCAGATACGAACAAAGTTGTCAATCCTTGCCCAAAACTTGAGACAAGTTCCTGGTTTTGCTATCACAGTGCTTCATAGACCTTGTCTACCCACACCTGCTTTCCCCTTTTCAACAGCACTGAACTGCCTAACCTGGTAGACTATGAAATCTCCTGTCCACCTTCCACCATCTATAAGAATGATGCCCAAGTTGCATTGATATGTACCTCCACAACAACATAATCCTGATCCATCCATGAAGCACCCTTTATTTTGTGCACTGAACAAAGCAGGTAACCTGCAAAAAAGTAGAATAACAATCTAGTTTACAAACATTGCTGCACACTTCCAAAAAAAGTTGAGCTAAGCTCTGGTGGGCAACTTTAATCCTTTTAATTTATGAATGCATAACTCCTTGGGTATTTTTTCTTCTATTATTTTTGTGCAATTGGGCATACAGAGGCATGGAGTTGGACTCGGTGATCCTTATAGGTCCCTTCCAACTCGGGATATTCTGTGATTCTGTGATAACAACTATGAACTTCCACAAAAGATGAAGCCATATGGACACTTTTCCCACCACCATTCACTAGCTGCAGAAGGGAAGATGCATTCCCTGCCTGACGCTCCGACCATGGCCAGCATGCTCAGTAGATAACCCACTCAAGCGATACATCTTCTGAACCTATGCCCTTCTCACCCCAGCCTAAATTGAGTCCACACCTAGCTGCACGTCTGAAAACCCACTTGTTCTCCTGGTAATAAAACTGTGTCTACTGCTTGTCTTGCATCCATTTGCAAGGTTATTTTTCAGAAAGTCCCATTCAAGTCTAAGTATTTCACTGTACTTACAAGAGAGGCAAACATGGGCTCAGGCTGCCTACCACACGTGTGTAAATACCAGCTAGTGCTTGCACTCAGAGCACAAGGCTGAAGCCTGTAAGCATCTATCACATCCTGACTCACACCCGGGGCTATAAAATGTGACTTAAAAAAACAGCAGTTCTGTGCTTTTTGAAGGATGGGTTTTAGTTTAGAGAGACAGACGGAGCCCTGGGGGTGCGTTCTGGGCATTTCCTGCTGGACTATGCAGCTGTAAAGATCAGTCACATTATAAGCCTAACCAACTTGACAGAATCCCTTTAACTAAATCTGCAAATGAAGGCAACCCCTGATGGGAAGGAAGGGCCACTGTGGCTTAATTAACTGTTAATGAAGAGCCTGGGCCTTTCCAATACTAGTACAGGACAACTTAAAGTAACGCAACCAGCTGGGGATCACTCTTGGAAGAAAAGAAACCTTGTAGCCCCCTTCACCGACGTGATTCTTCCCGGCCTTTTAGTGTTTCTGGTGTGCCCAGCAAGTCTCCAAAATATGAGACGTATGGAACAATTCTTAGCAAACCCTCTTATCCTGCCCTGCTGTCCCCACCTCAATGTACTAGTCATGCTTACAGAGTATGCTGACCTTGAAATTATCATCTCCTCTAAAATAAATTTTTAAGTGCAAAAGTCACTTAGACTCTATCCTCTGAACAATTTTTAACATTACCTTGAGTGATGGCCTCAATTAAATCAGCCAGATAATTCTTGGATACCGAACAATGGTTAAATGTTGTCAGGTCCTCAGTTGCAAACCTTCTGCCTGACAGGCTCAGGTACTGACCTGCTGAGAGACTGAGTGATCAGATTCTCTTTTTCACAATAGTTGAGTAATTTGTGAAGACCAGCATTCACTGATGTACTGTGGCAAATGAGACAATGAAGGAAAAAGCACTTAGGGGTGATATTATATTCCATGCTATTAACAAAGGTTACAGGCATCTGAAACATGAACATGTCCGGGATGTTCAGTCATCAGCAGTAATTTTCCCATGAGCCAGCTCTTCATTAATACTCTCCAAATTTTTCACACTGTCATAAAAGTCATAGGAGTGGAAGTGAAAAAGTCCATTCTTTTAGTAGTCTGTTGGGACCAAAGAAGGCACGCTCCTTTTGCTATATTCAGCAACTCTGCACTTTAAAATGCAGCACTGTTTCAAACGGCTGAAGAACTGACTCTCATCATCCCTTGTAGATGGAGTTCCACAGCTAATAAATGTCTCAGTGGCCCACCTATGCTTCAGTTTCTTCATATTGATCTCATTACTCAAACTGTAATACTTTACCCTCTTTGGTGTTTCATGCTGGAAGTACATGTGGATGCCTTGCATAGATTTATAGACTCTAGAAAGGAACTCTGTGATGATTTAGTTTGACTTCTATATAACATACTAAAATTTTTTTTGCTCGGGTGATTGCTTGCTTCATCTCAGCCATTAACTTGTGGCAGAATTAAAGCATACCTTTTAAAAAGACAATGAGTCTCCATTAAGAGACTTCAGGTGGCAGATAATTTATGATGTCCCTGGGTAGATTGCTACAATGGTTCATTATTCTTATGGTTAAAATTTTAATACTGAATTTTAATGACCTGAACTCTAAGCCATCAACTCTTGTTACAGCTTTCACCACTAAAGAATTCTCTCTTTCCAACTCTGCTTGAGGAATACCTTAGTTTTCATTTAGCTTATTCTAATTGTGAGAGTTTGGTACTGTCTGGTATTGCAGTCTTCACAGAAACAGGTCTCAAGATTCCTCAGAAATACCTAGCAAACGTTGCTCATTATGATTTATGATTAGACAGTGATCGTCCCCTCCCCATATCTTAAGAGACCTCAAGCTTTGTGCTTCCAGTCTTTCCAGAAAAACAGGGGGGGTTGGGGACAGGGGGGAAGGATAATTAATTTTGAATGAGCAATTATTACCACTTTTTATGTTCTACCTTTGTGGTACTTTTCATCCAGAAGATATAAATTGTCTGTTCTAAGGTGAATAATTATATGTAGAGTTCATTTTTGTGGAGAGTGGGAGCTGGGACGGGTGGGTCTGTGGAATATATGCAACAGAATGGAAAGGAGGAAAGGGCAGCGATTTTCTCTAGAATGCAACTGTTATTAAGTGCACTCATTATTATAGAAACTATAGAAATATATATGCCCATTTCACACTAATGCCCACTCTGAGTAAATAGGATCTTGGGTTTTAAGGATTCCTCTCAAAAGCCTTTTCACACACAGAACAGAAGGGAATTCAACCTAAGCACCTAAAAAATATTGACAATAATAATATCCTTTCACTGTGGTTTACACATTTGGCCTCATTGGGCTTACATTTCTGTACCAGCATAAGCTGTTTTGGTTAGACACTTGACTTTATTTTTACCTTTGAATTGTTGCTTCAGCTGTGGATAGTCACACTTAATGCTTATCCTGGTATAGGTTATCTTCCTCTGATAAAGGACTAAGCTACAGCAGTAGAAACAGGTGTGGATTCACTCAGGATAGATGACTGTGTTGTCCCCAGCAGCATCACCACCTTCAGTCCATGCTCATCTGGATCACACTGTGCATTAATGGCTGTGTAGCTGCATGATGGCCTCCCCCACCCACCCTGCCCAACCTGAGCACCTTTTCTTGAGCCTAATAGCATGGATATAAGTGAGGGACTTGAGAAAACCTTAACTAAAGAAAAAGAACAACTATATCTAAGTAAGGAGGTTGTATAAGTCCACTGTTCACAAAGGGTCTTTTGGATACAAGTAGAAATTGGGTACCTCAGTATGAAAAAATACAATGATCCCATATTAGGACATTAGGTTTGTTAGGTAACTCCTAGAGAAGCAATGTTCCCTTTGCAGGTTCATCTGCCCTGCTGCTCTCTCTGACCTTGCTCAGAGATCTCACAGGTAGTTGTCTACTCTGGCTTGTTCTCCTTGGCTCCACCATTCAGCTGGGGCTCTACACACAAACACACCTGCTTCAACCTGGGCATTTGCCAGCACATTTTTGGTGCCTTGGTTAAGTAGTTGCGTACAGATCTGGGAGAAACAATACAGCTTCTTCCCCCTGTTGAAGGGGCTGGAGGGCAAATCATATGAGGAGCGGCTGAGGGAGCTGGGGGTGTTTAGTCTGGAAAGAGAAGGCTGAGCAGAGACTTTATCACAGCCTACAACTACCTGAAGGGAGGTTGTAGAGAGGTGGGTGATGGTCTCTTTAGCCAGGTGACAGGAGACAGGACAAGGGGAAATGGCACAAAGCTGTGCCAGGGCAGGGTCAGATTAGATGTTAGGAAAAGATTTTTCACTGAAAGAGCTGTCAGGGCCTGGAACAGGCTGCCCAGGGAGGTGGTTGAGTCACCTTCCCTGGATGTGGTTAAAAAATGGTAGATGAGGTACTTAGGGATATGGTTTAGCACAGGACAGGAACAGTTGGACTCGATGATCTTAGTCTTTTCCAACCTTGTGATTCTGTGATTATGACCAAAATCTCCAAGAAATTCAGTCCCTCAGGCAGCATATGTTTTACATCTGATGCAAATCAGATGTGGGCTAATTATTCCCTATAACTTGGGGTCATTCAGATAATGCCCTTAGAATTAAAGGCCTACAGACTTTAAGTTCAAATTACAAGTACTGTCCATTGGGGGAATGGGTCAATGTGAACAGACTGCTGGTTGCAATATCCTAGGCAATACTCACTTGCTAGGCTGATTCAAACTCTATTTTAAAGAGAAGTCATGGGAACATAAATATAAATTCACAGAATTGAGAGCAGAATGCAATTGGACCATTTTTTCCAGTCTCCTACAAAGAAACTCAGAAGGTTTCAGAATATGGCCTTGCTACTCTTCTGCAGACTTCAGCAACTTCGGTTTGATTAAGGCATATCAGCCAAGAAGAGAGCAGTTGTTTGGAAACAAAGGGACCAAAAGGTTTTCTGATGTCATGGTAGCATGACAGCTGAGTAAAACTGAGATGAGACAATGAGCACAAGCCACTTCTCCATCTGTAACAGAGTAAGAGAGGGAAAATGCTCCAGAAGTAGTCAACAGGACTACTTTCTGTAACACAGCAATTTCAGCACATCATGTATCATCAGGAGCAGTGCACAGCCCACTGACAGCTACAAACTGCACCAGCTACTTTCTTGAACATGAGACAAAACACAAACATGGAGCCATTCTGCAGAGATAAGAACCAGTGACTTAACACTCTGTGAGGGCACATCTCAGATAAAAGAAACAACAGCGAGTGGTGAAGTGCTGAAACAGGCTGCCCAGAGAGGTGGTGGATGCCTGGAGGTGTTCAAGGCCAGGTTGGATGGGACACTGGGTAACCTTGTGTAGATTCAGGCCTGTAGGTTGGTGTCCCTGCCTGTGGCAGGGGGGTTGGAACTCTGTGATCCTTGGGGTCCCTTTCAAACCATGCCATTCTATGAGTCTATGATTCCATGGCATATCAAACCTACAGAAACCCTCATCTGGTAGCTGGGCTGAATAAAACATAAAGCCCAGATTCTTTGCCACAAGGTGATCTCTACTCCGTAGTGTTTCAGGATTTCTGCAAGTCTTAAAGAGCTATTTAAGTGAAATAAAAATAACTTTTCATAAATAATCAGTTTACTGACCAAACTTGCCAAGGCTGCATCTCCCCAAACCTCAAGGGAAGAACTGGCTGTACTGAATCAACTACACTGAAAAAGGTCCCTCTCTTCATGCCTTCAACGCCTACAAATCTTCCAGGGTCTGCCAGGCTGCCCACAAACTGACAGCATTTCTGCAATTAAAATAAATTGGCCTAGAGTCAATTTTACAAAAGGAAAGTGCAGGATTTCTTTCTGGCTTATAGAGAAGGCTGGGGGAGAGGTCTAGGTAAAGATCTAGTAGTAGCTACAGAGCAGAAGCAGTATACAAGAGGAAAGATAGGGTAGAGTTGTAAAAAGATATCCTGTGTTGTTCTTGATGCCTAGAATGAGTTGAGCTTTGGCCATTGGAGAAAAAGACAAGTCTTTCCACTTAGTAAGAAAAAGACTTTTTTAGCCTTTTTTGGGGGGCGTTAAACACCTTGTTAATTTTTCAGCGATTAACAGCCGTTTAGCACATGGAGAGTGTGGTGGGCAAC
Organism: Gallinula chloropus; assembly: GCF_964237585.1. NCBI lineage: Eukaryota > Metazoa > Chordata > Aves > Gruiformes > Rallidae > Gallinula > Gallinula chloropus. The sequence continues at coordinate 86,418,025 of NC_140085.1, forward strand.
TTATGTAGACGAATAAATTAAGGCTAAGAATGTATGCTAAGATGAAAATCAAAGCTGTCTGTTTTATTGGAAAGGCATCTGCAAATGAGAAGGGAGGAAATTGGGATCTCATTAAAAATGGGAAAGAGAGCGACAGCAAGAGAGAGAGAGAGGGAGAGAGGAAACTGAAATCTCGTTAAAATAACTGGAGAGTCTGTCCTAATTATACGCTTCCAATTGCTAACAAGAGGATATTTGTTAGAGGTTCAGAGTGCTTTTCCTCCAACCAAAACAAACAATATTAATGGCATTATTCTGCCTCCTTGGTGCAGTAGCAGTGACAGAATCTTTTTCAAAATAAACACTTGGGGGCTGGAGATCAGCAAAGTTAATGCAAGCAAAAAAGGTCAATTGCTTTTTCTCTTAATGACTAGTTGGAGTGCTGTGGCCTGACCTCTACCCTGCTGCACATAAACTGGCAGGTGAGGCTTAAAAAGAGGCAGCGTGGTTTAGTAATGGAGTAGCACACAGGACAGCAGAGGCACCCTTGCCCTGAACTACAAAGCTAACAGGTCCCTTCAGCCTCACCGGGTGCCTGCAAAGTGGTGAGAATCATCACTCATCTCTGAACTCAAAGATCACGTCTACCAAACAGACCAGACGCCAAAAAAATGTGTGACTTTACTCACAGTTCTTCCACTGGCTTTTTCAATGACTTTGTAAATGCAGCCTTCCCTCAGCTTGATTCTGCATAGACTGAGGGTAAAAATACTTTCTCCTATTATTTCAAGATCCCAGTAGGAATGAGACAGAAATATGAAGTCTTACCACACTGCAGAAGGAAGCCTAGAACCTGCTTTGACTACTGAACAAACTGCAACTCGCTTGGCTACAATGCTTCAGAATTAGTCCCTCAAGTAGCCACAGTTGGGTTTGGAAAACCCCTTGCAGGTTGTAACAGGGCTCACACCTGCCTGGGCCTGACCCCAGTCTTATCCCTACCTCCAAGAAGCCAATGACAGTGACACAAGGTCCCACCACCAGTTGGATGACTTTAACTGCAACTCAATTTAGTCCCAGCTACATGCTTATTTAGCAAAAATTATCAGCCTGCTCCAAGCAAAAGTAAGAAAGGCACATATAACATAGCCTTGAACAAGAAGGCCAAAATACACCAGAAATGGGAAATTGGTTGTAATGACATGCCTTTGCCCAGGACCTCTCTATAACAGAAACTCAAAACCAACCCAAACTACAGTCTTGCCATGGCACAAAATCCCTTTCCTCCTTTCAAACCCAAGAATTATCCAACATGTCATAAAGGAGATGTTTCAGACATAAGGATGGTAGAAGGTGTCATCTGAAATAACACAAAATTCTCAATCTAGAAGTGATTCACCTGTCATGTTATCACCTGCCTCTAGCTGAGGAACATCCATATGCCCTGTCATACAATCCTATCCAGAGCTCTTCTCCAGGCTATCCAACCTGGTTTGACAAGCAACAAATCTAGACAAGCCATCATCCTTTAAAGCTGCAAATCTGGCTATGGGATACAGAAGGTTGCTGATTGGCAGCAGCACAATCTACTGGTCTTAAGATAGTATCTTTGCCTGCACACCTGAAACTAATGAAAGCTGGATACTGCTACATCTTCATTGCCATCTTCTCCCTGCACCAGCACCCAACAAAAACATGCTTAGAGGTAGTAGGTGATGAAGACAGCTGCAGAGAAAGCCCACCTGTGAGAGTAATCCCAGACAGAGGCATGCTACCTGGATGGAACTCTCAGCAGGAGGCAAAGGGATGTTCATACCCCTGCTCAGTATTTGTTCTTCATCTCCCAAAGATCCTGTGGTCTCTCACCCAGGATGGAGAAGCTGCTTGTGTCCCAGAGATGTCTTCAGATCCTCAGGTGGCACAGACTTTCATCCCAGATATCCTGGAGGAGCAAAGAGCCAAATCCTTTGAGATGGCAAGAGGTGGAGTCGTTGTGAATACTTCTGGTGTGCCTCAGTTTTTGTCCAAAAAATTTTAAGTCTTCTGCTCTTCTGATGCCAGCCTTTTTTTCCACATGCAGACAGCATCACAATGTGTACTCATTCCCTGCCCATTAAGACAACCAGCAGCACAGTAAAGCTGTGAACAGGTGGACTAGTGTCTCAGTCCTGATATTCTCTGCTTTGAAAAAGTTGCCAGGCTTCCCACACTGGTTATCCTGGTGCCACAAACTGTCATGATCCTTGTGTCATGATCCATCTTGTTCTAGAGGGTACTGCAGCATGTTTCTACTCACAAAAGTATACTCCACTTCTGCTCTGTGGAGCTCAGGGCTAAAGTACAAAGGTCATATGGCTCTGCATGGCTGTACAACAGCTGCATGATCCAGGGCAGCAGGTCATACACAGCATTCCCTAGATCATAGGTGGGTACCCTGAGGCCATGATGACTGGTTTCTCTTTGGGAGGACAAGGTGTTGGCCTTGTGATGTCTATTGCAGGTTGCATAAAATATAAATAATGAAGTGAGCTGTTGTGATTGGTATCAGTGCCCACGGGTTTCCAAAGTAATCAAAAATAAGTTATATATCCCTTATGATTAGCATCACAAGAACATCACGAGGGCAGCGTGTAAGGATTTGAATGCCATCCACTACCCCTCCTACCATGCTGCTGTGAAATACTTTTTTTGGTGAGGTTCCTTTCAGTAGGTCCTGGCCTACTGAGGGCCAACTTGCACCACTTGGCCAGAAGACATGGTTTACTCTCTTGCATGGAGAAAAAAACAAACAACAATTCACCAGAAAAGTCAAAAATGACAAAAAAGAACAGCGTAAATGTAGACAAAATCTCCCAGGTCTAGGTGGCACATTGCATGAAACTCAGAGGCATTAGAAACAGAATAGCTTCCTCGAGGCAACACATCACCAAGATAATTATTGTGCTGCCAAGAAGCAGGAAATACTAGCTTGCTACTATCCTATCTACTGACTTAGTCATACTGCTCTTTGAGCTGGTTTTGAACACAGATTCTCATCTGTCTCTTCCAGATTGTGTACTACAGCCACGTAGGCATATCTTTGGGTCCTCCTGCCCTATCTCAACATAAGAAAACATACATGGCAGACTGTGAGATGTTCAGACATTGAGAGTGAATGAAATAAACCAGGCTCAAGTGAACATCACTTTAAACTAGTAATCCTTTCTGACTCAGAGGGAGCAAACTGAATGCAAATATTGACTACTTAGCAACTTGCTTTGCTAATGCTACTAAAATTGATATACAAAATAGACATGTCAGATTTTACTAGAAGGAGTCAACAGCAAGCCAAATTCAATTAATCATCTCTTTATTATAAAACAAAGCCCACAGGTACTTTCCCCACTGCCTATTGTTTTTACAGACTAAAGTCAGGCTGCCATTAAGCTCTATGTAGTCTGACAGGGAAGGCCGGCTCTAATTTATGTCACTTCTGCTATTGTATGAATACTTACAATAAGAATAGAAAAGGCCTTGAGTTGCTTCACTGTGTTCAGAAAAACTCTATGCATCTGTTGTGGAAGCCATGGGGAGGTGAAGGAATGCACTGGTCAAAGCAGATGTGATTGCCCATGCAAATGCAGCATGGGCCTGAATCAGTCAACCTGCTTTGCTATTTTTTTCCTTCCCTTCTCCACTTTTTTTTTTTTTCTTTTTTGCAAGCAATTTCTCTGATAATCCTGCATGCTGGTATTACCAGCAGCACACAAGTGTGTCTAAAACCTTGATGACAGTAATTAATGTATTCCATCAGCACCCATGTCTCACAGCCAGCTGTTTTGTTGTGAAATCTGCCAAGCCCTAGAGGCAGAAAACTGTGCCCCCTCCTTTCACTCCATACAATGTCTGGTGTAACTTTCACTTAACGATTAGTGGCTTTATTCAATCCATCAGCATAGGGCAAGGGTTACACTACTCTCAGGGGCATCCAGCAAAACCTGATCTGATAGAAAGCACTCTGCTGAAGGAGAAGTGCCTATCTAGTAGCTGCAGGTGGAGAAATGAGAGAGGAAAGAGGGGAGGCCTTTTAGGGAAAGAAATACCACTTCTGTTCTGCTTAGTTATCAGCACATACAATAGGATGCCTGAGGAAGAAAGATCTTGGCTGGCAGAGTAGGCAGATAATATAGGTGCTATGCTTAACTATTGCAATGACCACCATACTGTGTATCTAGGCTTTCTGTCTTTTATTCTATTCAAGCAGAGTCCAAGAAGCCTCTTTTCTACTGTGAAGCCCCTACAACTTCCCAGTATGGAATGCTCTATTGTTAAATCCACTTAAAATACGAATGGAACATTTTTATATGCCATTACATATGTGCCTATCTGCAGGTAGGAAAAGAATGTATCATCTATAAAGAAAACCACTTGTTAAGCCAAGATTTAGAGGAGATACAAATGGAAAACCTCTCCAAGAAATACCCCTTAAAAAAAGCTTTGCACTGACTAATGACTTTAAGAGTTATTAAGGCTACCGCTGTCCATCTCTGTTTCACATTGCATACAAATGCATTTTTCATTACTATTGTCTCAGTACAGGCAAAGAAAACTCAGGTAAAAAGATGGCACTTTAGCTTTGCCCTTCCTGCACTCCATGTCTGCAGTAGCCTTGGTTGGTTTGTTTTTTTTTTTCCCCAGGAATCCTCTCTTTTAGCCAGACCTTGAGTTTTCTTATTCTCTTTTACCTATCACATAGCAAAGTTAAATTACTGTCATAAAGTCAGGGAGGGTGGTGGGGAGTAAAGGGAAAACAGTAACTTTCCAATTTCTAGACAAAAACTGAGCTTGACACTCAGTCAGGCTGTGTCACTTTTTTTCATAGACTTGTCAAAGTTTGCCAGACCTGAGTCCTGAGGCCTGGACCACTTTGATCAGAGTCTGCAACCCCATTCGATCCACTACTCTTTTGCAGAAAAAGGAGAAATTGGCGCTTACAGACTATTACTGTAGGTGACACAAATACCTTCGGTAGATAGGTGCAGTCGTTAAATATAGGTAAAGACTCCCTCCTGTGGAGCTTGTGAACTTTGCAAAGGCCTAGCAGGTTTGATACTGCTCTGCGGGGGAAGTTGCTAGTGCTAAACAGTGTTTGGGACAGGCATTAGCTTTGGGGACAAATCCCTGAAAAGGTTCAGGCAGTCAGAGTTGGTGGTGTCTAAGTCTAAATTTGGTAGCCTGAAAAAACAGGTTCAGCTTCTGCCTGTGTCAGCAGGCAGCTACAGTGAGGTGTCTGTGCGTGACAAAACCTTTTTCAGAGCAAATAATGACCACTGCACTGCCTAATCATCCCCACCCAGCCAGCCTTGGCAGCCCATGCAGGGACCCCAGGTCCAAGCCTTGCCTCTGCCCATGGGGGCTGCCATGGCTGAGGGCTGTCACAGGGCACAGGGACACTGAGGGGGGCAGCTAAAGGAGAGGGGGACACCACCTTCTTCCTACCGTTGCTCTGCTCCTTCCTTCACCCAGGGAGGCTGCAGTCCTCAGCTCCCTGGAGTGGGAGCAATCATCTTCTGGCTGCTTGACCTGCCTTCATTGCCCTCCCTCTGCCATTGCAAAGGGACTGTTCCTGACTCCATGGTGTGAAGCCCTGAGGGAGTCCCTGTACAGGGCAGCCTGGAGGGGCCTGGGGTGAACCAGCTCAGGTCCCTGCAGGGCAACGAGCAAGCCTGCTAGCAAGCAGAGACATATTGCCCACTGCTGAACAGACTTTTCTGTCCCATCACAGCCTTATTCAGTATTTGAGAAGCACAAATGACCACAGAGGTGTATGGTGACTGAGAGGAGAAGCCCTTGAAATAGTCACGGCTTAAAGCCAGGCAGAACACGATGGTAGGAAGACCCCAGTGGTGCTCAGTACAGCAGAGATGTTTGAGGGGAGTTCAAGACCAGTAGCAAGTGCATTACGGCAGTGCAAAGGAGCCAGCTTCTTTAACTCCTTCCTGATCTGCATCTGGCTGTTTAGGCTTCCCAGAGGCAAAGGAGGCCTTTGTGCATTTTATTTCTCCCAGAAGATTTGCAGTCTGCTCTACCATACACCTGCCACCCTGCCAAAAATAATGTAAACAAGGTTTTTCTGTTTAGTCTGTAGCCAAGAAAGTCTCCATATATTTTGAACAACTCTGGCCCTGATGATCAGAGTTTTTTGAATACACCTTTTTTTTTTTCCCTGTCCTTTCACTTCTGCTGCATTTAATGGCTTGTGGATGGTATGTTCTCCTGTATTTATGCATAGCTTCACTTCTACAGGTCTTGGGTCAAACTCTGAAGCATGGCTCGAAGGACTGCAATACTACATTAAGGGGTATCCAACTTTGAAAGTGAAATGTGCTGGATACACTAACAGCCTGCAACAATGTTGATGCCTCCTGTAGAAGACATAGGTACCTTTGTGGAAAGAGAAGGATGCTTTCTTCTACTGCTTCCTTCAGCTACCTTCTTTATATAGACAGTTACAGGCTGCTGGGGAAGGGAAATGCACACAGTAGATAGAAGGCTAAGTTTTAAAACATGATGCTTTTGTTGCAGACAATTGTTTTGGTATGATTTAGGATTTATTTCACATTTCAAAATTCCTTGATTTTATTTTTTTAAAATAAAAAACAATTGGGTTTTTTTTTGCTTTTGCTTAAGCTAAAAGTATTTAAACTCATCATACAACAGGAAACTGTTTTCACTTGAATAACCAAGAAACATACAAAAGGATTGTGGTTAAACTTTCTAAAAAATTTTACCTAAGAACTGGAACCATGTACTGAAATGGGAGATTATAATGAAAGTCCAAACATAACCTTAATGATAGGTTTTGCTGTTTTAAAAGCTGTAATACAGGGTAACCACTCGTACCAGCCCAGCACATAGGATACTTCTTTTGTCTCTGACACTTAAAAAATGCTTCCTTTGAGCACTGATAACAGATTTGGGTTCCTTAACTGAATCAGCAAAAGAGTAGAAAAGAAGAAAAGAAATACAATTACAAGAATAAAAGGCTTATCATCTCCTTCTAGTTCAAAAAGCTCCCAAAATAGCAAGAGAACTCTGGAAAACCTCTAATGCCACAAGGTTCACTCATTCCCTGACTTGAGCTTGTGTTTTTCATTCCACACTGGAGTAGAAAATTTCATTAGCCCCTTCTGGATCAGTGTGTCTTGTCATGCTCTTTCTGTACTGGGAACACCTATGGTCATAGATTAAAAAGAATGAAAAGGATGGCTATGTGGAAAAGACAAGAGAAGCTGAAGGGATACACAAATTAAGAAGGGAAAACACAGGGAAAGGAGAAGAGGGGAGGAAGATGATGAGAGGAATAATGGTGGCCATCAGAAAGAAAAGGAGATTATGGAGAGGTATTTTACTTTCCCATCTGTTAGAAACAGAGAAAGTCATAGAATGGCAGTCCTCATTTCATTGTGTACTCAGTGGAATTCTCCCATCTGGTTTCACGTACCAGCTGAATCTACAATCCACCCTGTAGCCTCTACAAATACGTCAATCAAAATGACCTGCTGTGAAAGCTGTGAGAAGGCACTCTTTTGTGTTATCCTCACATACATGTTAGACCCACACAGAATCCCTGCTGTATCTTATTTTCAATCACAGGATGTTGGAAAGCTCCTGCAGATGTTATTTTTGCCATGCAAGTAAAGGAATATTGTGATGTGACTAAACCATGAAAGATGAGGAAAAGCCATGAAATGGGGTCTGGTGTGTGAGCTAGCAGACGGGGATCAGTCACACATGAGAGGCTCTGACACAGGACAAGCTCAGCACTCTTTTACATGACTCATTCTGGAACCATGGAGACAACCAGCTTTACAAATATTGCTAGAGAGCTGATGATGAAATTGCTACAATCAACCCAGATGTTCCTATAAAGAAGCCCTTCAAGAAACTCCTGAAGCATCCATGATGGCCAAAGAAAACTTCCCCACTATACCACAGAGCAATTTAAACAAGTTTCACCATCCAGCCACAGGAGCTTTCTCAGGGTTCTGGTCTTTCTTTCTTTCTTTGCATGTCTCAGATATTGTTGGGCCCACAAAGTCTGTTTGGTGATTCAATAACAGGTCTAAACCCCTCACCTCATAGGAGGTTTGAGGTATAGCTCACTGTGCTGCAATGTTAAGGTTAGTTTTAGTTAAATTATGAAGATGACAGACTGCTGATTGCTTGGTCTGCCATTACCAAGCAGGGCTTTATCCAGACACAGTTATATATGCCAGTCCTAGAGCAATCTCTTACATATATGGTAATTGTTTAGATTTGCATATCACTATTCAGATGACATATACCTGGACTCCCTGTTGGTACTGAAGATTACACGAAGCTTTAAGCGGTATGGAAGTAATTGCAGGTGTTTGCCATACAAAGGGTCAGATTTTTTTTTCTTACCTTATGACCAAGGTTCCAAAGGATAGACAGAGCCTGGATAAAAGCTCTATGTTTTCTTAAATTATTCCATGCTACTACCTTTTCCTTCTTCTACCATATGCTTCTTTCATACTTCCATTCTCATCAGACATAGTGGGAAAGAGTCCTATCTTTTTATTATTATTTAAGCAAATAATGGAATTAATTCAAACCCTCTTCTGTATATTGACCTCAAGCGAGAAATTCTGGCATTTCTGTCAAGATGACCAAGTCAGTACTTTCACATATCTGGCACACAGTTGCACAAGTGAAATTAAAATTATTTTGTGAGCATGCTGAGTGGGAGGACTATAGTAAGACATCCATCATCTTGTGGAGCAATGATGATCAGTAGCTTGAGTTGCAGGGTAGAGACTAATGATAAAATACATAAAGAAGCATTATTTGCACCTCTTTCATAGACAGGTAAAGTCAGAAGCATAGCTTTCTTAAGCCCTTCAGACCAATTGAGAGAAAAGCATAAACGCCCAGTGGCCTGACTCCTACCTCCTAATTCTGAACATCTAATGCTGATGCCTTTTCATTAGTATTGTACTCTTGGTACATGGTCTTCTGCAAAAACAAGGTGGCACATAGATCCATTTAGGGCTTGTCTGTGAAGAAAAGCACATTATTTCAGAATAACCAGAACCTTACCAAAGGATGACAGAGGAAACGTTGCTACTATTTCCTTCTGACAGGTAGTCACAATTTAAATAAATGTGTCTGGGTAGAAAACTGATACAGCAGTGAACACTTGTGTATGATCCCTGATAGAGTCCTTGGATGCTTCACTGATTAATTCATTTCAGCTTTACTGGCCCTGCTCAAGTTAGTTAAGTTTTCAATTGGCCTGCAATTGGATCTTAATCATCCATCTCAAGGTATGGGGAGACAATTTGAGCCAAGCTGATGACTCACTGTCATGCTAAGCAGGTCACACTTGTCCTAAAGGGTTGCGTAAGGGCAGGGTGGGAGAAGGGGGGAGTTCACCAGGATGAAGCTAAACTGATCCGCGCTGATCTCTATCAAGCCTCTGTCCAGCAGTAAATCAGATCCTGTGACACAAGTAATCAAAATAGAAATCTGATGTACAAGTGTCTTTGTGAGCTGAAGGCTGTTCCTTTCTTTAGACAGCACACTGGTAAAACGATGCCTCACATAAAGTGAGGTGGAAACAGTTTTAGTAAGGCCTACTGTATCAAGCAGATTTTCTGTTCATAGTGAGAACATTGAAAGTACCGCAGGAGTTGGTTTTAGTGTCAAGTTCTAATAGAAGGAGTGCCAGCTCCCTCACACATCATCTGAGAAAACCGAGAAACAGTGATTTAGAAGAAATTAAGAGATGAGAAAAGTTGTTTTGTGTACAGTTGCACTTTCTTTATTTACATTGGGTTCTTGAGCATTGGATAAATAGGTTTTCAAAATCTCAGTAAATAAGCAGCCTCTCCTCCTAGAGGGTGTTTCCCTATAATATCTACTCCAGGAGCCTTCCTTGCTACCCTGCTTCACAAAATTCTACTCTACATTCCTTAGCAAATAACCGAGGTGAAGTTTTAAATAGGGTAAGCGTAGGGCCAGCTACATAGCCTCATATGGGAGAACTGCTTACCCTTTCCTCTTTTCCTATCATATGATCAGATCCACAGCCACCACATACCAAAAATGCCAACATCCCACATCATGTGAGGGGCTCACAGGCAGTCGCATACTGGGGAATAACATTTAGCCATGTGATCACTCACTCCTTGTCATTTGATGAAAGGAAGGGCTGTGAGGACTTCAGAAAAGATGATAGCAAAGAAGAAACTAACATAAAAAAAACAATCCAACCTGCAACATCCTCCTTCTCTAGCCATCTCCAAAATACTTTCATGTGATGCTTCCTCCTCCTGACAGCTGGAAGGCTGTCCTAGCAGAGAATGCCTTGGCCATGTCTTTGTCATCACGTGGCTGAACATCAGCAATATCAAAAACTTTGTGAAGAAGCCTTTAGCCCATAAGAAATTCCATCTACATGCTGGGAGCAGGCTACAATTCCATCCATGAAGATCTGTGAGATATGATGTCTGATCTCCCCTTTTTCTGGGTGTGTACCGTAGAGACAAACAAAATCAGAATCAGGATGTAGGAAATCAGGATCTACATCTTCTTTACCATCTCGTGTTCCAAATGTCTGTCATGCTTTTTGATATAGTTGTTTATAATAAGAATGCATAGTAATATCTTCTTTTCACTTTTTAAAATAAAAAAAAATACAACAAATGTGTTTCTCCCCATGAAGCAATCTTTTCCCTTCCAGTAGCAGTTTCTTCCACTCCTAGTCTCCACTGCTCTGGACCACTTTCTTCACCCATACATTCTTTTAGCCACCTCTGGTACCATCTTTGGCATCCTTCCTTGGATTCCCTTCCCTTCTGTGTAAGGGAAGATGATCTCTTTACATTATTTGTAGCTGTTACAGGTCCTACCTGAACACGGTGCAAGGAGCTGCTTAAGTGGTATGGATGATTCTAACAAAGGAGAATACACCTCAGTAAATCCACTCTTGAAATGCCTTACCTGGCCTCATATCATGTGATGTTTAACATAACTAGAGCATAAAAGGAAAGTTTATATATTTTACAATTTATTTACAATGAATCTGACACAGCAGGATCTGAGATCCAAGGGATAAGCCTAAGCACATGTAACTTCCAGGTAACAAGTCTTTGCATCAGATAAGACTCTTCCCCTCCCTCTAGACTCTCATCTCCATCATCATCTTATCTGGAGAGGGACTATTCTGTGGTCTTTGTATGATGCTTAGCATAGAAAGATCTTTGTCCCATCACAAAGACCTCTGAGGTGATACATACAATGCCAGTAGTGACATACATTGAATGAAATTTATTGTGCCAGTCCCATTATTTGCACGTTCCTGGACAAGCCACTGAGAAGTCTTGGATCTATTGCTTTAACAAATGGTGATGCAAGGATGATTGTTCCTTTGGGACTATGTAATCTATAACTTTTGCCACCTCAGTTCAATAGATTTTTTAATTGCATTTCCCTATCAGACTATTGCTTCTTTGAACTCATGGGACTGTAGTGTCCATCAAGTTCCCTGTGAGTTACCTTCTTCATGTCACCCCATTTTCCTTCTGACCAAAACCTGATCATCTTGGGTTCAGGTTGTCAGCTGCAATCCAGCCACTGAACTGCACTTATTGCTGTGAGAGAGAGACGGGCATCAGCAGAGCTGCTCCATAAACAAGTTGTGCCATAGAGGGGAGAATTCAGCATTAACATGTGTCATGTTTCACAGAATGAACCACATCATTTCAACAAACCAAACTCATTGAGTGCATGCATCAAGATTTTTGCTTGGTCAAGATATTGATTAATTAAGTAAATAACCACTATTTCTGAATCACCTTTTTTTATGATAGGAGAAGTTTTGGTGTTTAAATTTTTGTGTTTTGATTTGGGAACAAACATGAATGTTGAAATTTTGGGATGTCTCAGAAAGTCATGCAATGTAGGTAACTCTGGTGTGTAATACAGACTTCAATTAGTTCCTTCTGATGGGAACTGGTTGCTTGTAATCAATTGATGAGCTCTGCTGAATTTTCTGAAGTGGAAGAACAGGCATTATGTCTGTTTCTACTCCCCATCACAACCTGACTTTGACGCTTTTGGGCCAACCTGAAACAACTCTGTGAACTGCAGCATCTGGGCACAGACATGCTTCCTATCCTTCCACTTCTGCTGAAAAAGGTGGTGTCTCCAGAAGAGAATAGCAGCAGAAATGCTAGAAAAAAGCAGTATCTTTGTCCACCTCAGTAGAGATTCGGCATACTTCATCAAATTAATTCACCTTGTGAACCACCTTTCTTTTCCCATGTGCTTGCTGTACTGCTGGATTTGCATTCCAGTAGAGACATCTGATCCCCTCAGGTGAAGGCTATTGCCAAGATATTTCTGTGGTTGGCCTTTGGCTTTATAACACAGATGTCTTAGCCCTCTGCTCACCTGGCAGTGTGTGCCTTTTTATTCCCTGACATCTGGCAGAACTCTATGATATGATTTTGTGTAATGTAAGTGCAATTGAACACTAATAAAAGAGGAATTTGGTTTTGGGTTTGTGTGGACATTCAAGTACTTAGCTTTTAATTTCTGCCCAAATGTTTGGACTGAGCTGAGGTAGGGTGCTTCCAATCTAAAAGTGAAATATACCTGAAAAATTCTAATTAATTCACTGAGAGTAAGAATGCCTCTTGATATTTATAAGCTATCTTGACACACTAAAGTGTTAATGTTAGTGCTAATGACAACTGTCTGCATATAAAATTCACTGAACAGTTAAGAGTTAGTGTCAGTGCTGAATCACTTTTCTACATGGCACTTTGTGAACCACATTTCTTGAGCTGACCATTTTTCTCAACAGTTTTTCTGAAGAAAGTGAAAAAATCTTGAAGAATACTCACAATCAATCAAAACTCCCAAACCCAAAAATTACATGTTCCAAGAAGCTACATATTTTATCATGTGATTCCATTATATTTTAAAAGAATTGTCTTTTTAAAAAGTATTCACAAATATAACTTTTGGGGGGGAAACCTAAAATGGGCTACTTCAGACTCATATGCCACTTGCTATTAACATTTTCCAACTTGAGATCAGACTTTTGAGAGCTAATGTAGAGGGTATTGAGATATCTTAAAGGACAGTATGACAGAACAGCAAAGTAGTATTTCTTTCCTACTGGGACACATAACCACAGACCAATTCTCAATGAGCAGATCTTAGTGCTAGGAATGAAACCTCAGGCTTCTGGCTTTAAATCCACCATCATTTAAAATAATGAATACAAATAATGAAGCAAGAAATAGAACTGTTCCTGTGCCAGGCATCCCCACATGATACTCTCACTTAAAGAAAAAAAAAAAAAGAGAAAGACATTTAATTATATGAAGATTTCCTGCATTAGGAATTTCAACCCTTGATAGATAGCATCAGTATCTGAAGACAGCAGCTGTGCAAGCAGCAGAAAAATTCACACTCTGCCTCCATGTCTGATCAGAGCGAATTCTTGAAACATTGGCTTTTGTGAACTGGTTAAGAGGCTGAGATTCCTGAAGAAACAATATCTCCAGCACTTGACAGCCTGTGTGCCAGAGCATGTGCCTTGTGAACAGAAGCAAGGTACACGCAGGTACTGAGATCACAGAATCACAGAATTACATCTCCAGAGATGGAGACTCCACAACCCCCCCTGGGCAGCCTGTCCCAGGGCTCTGTCACCCTCACTGTGAAAAAGTTATTCCACATATTGTTGCAGAACTTCCTGTGGTCCAACTTGAAGCCATTGCCCTTTGTCCTGTCTCCACAGACAACTGACAAGAGGCTGGCCATTTTCCCCTGGGTCCCACAGATGTGGATGTCCCTGTTGTGTTTCCCACCAAGCTGGGAAGCAAGCTGGCATAGCCCAGGTGTCTCTGTTTCACATGGACATGCCACCAGCACCTGAACAGAGCAAGTGCCTGAGAAAAGGGCATCAATACATTGAAGAACCCCATGAACGAAAAAGGGCAGCACATTACTATAGACCTTACTTAAGAGTATGAGTATTTAAACCTCTGTTTTTTCTGCAGTAAAACTGTTATTATCTGAACCCTCCATCTCAGTTCCAAATATCTGGATTTTATCAAATTCACCTATTTTTGAGAAATTACAAAATAACAAAACCATTCAGAAGGAGACAAGGAATAAAAATCCTTCAAGAAAGTAATGGTTCCCCTTAAAAACCTGGAATGAGACTCCGATCTGCAGTGCCAAATTGCAACAATGGCAAAAGAAAAAGTCATCAAGGAAAATGCTGACTTCATATCACACCTGATGGTAACAAATCCAGCTGCAATTTCAAGCAGAGGAACAGTACTTCTCCCTCATCACTTTAAAGTCTGCTCTGTTTTAAAGTTCCTACTAAATTTGACAGTTTAAAGGGGCATTTAATGGAATTGCTCCATGTACCTCGTGTTATGCTTTAGCTCTGGAAGGAAAACTTGCCAGTTTTGCTGAAGTCATGCCAGGAGTGTGGCAATGCACGCTATGTGTGATCATCCATTTGGGACAGAAGCGAGATGGTCACTTGCACAGACCTTTTATAGCCATCTGAAGATCGAATGACCTGCTGTGGTTCTAATCAGGGCTCAGCTCTGCAGGAACTGCCAAAGGAAAAGGCCAAAGGAGAGAGAGAATTCAAAGCTCACATCATAACAGCAATCATGTGGGGCCATAGTTACAGGCAAGCCACAGAAATGAGGAGGGTAAAAGAATTATCCAACTATCACAGGCACATTAATGCTGGTCGCATTCCAAAGCACTCATTACAACACTCCAGTGTGGCTCCCTGTACAGCTGGTCAAATAATGCTCATCAAATAAACGATTTGACAAATTTTGCAAAGTTTCAAAAATAAATTATCCAAAAAAGTGCACTTTCTAAATTATTCCCACAGCTGTAGCCCTGTGAGTCTAGAAATATGTTCGAATTTGCCTCTTTCCCTCAGCTTGCTCACTCTCTGCATTTTCTTAATTCATGCTCCCCAGATGCACTTTCTGAACAACCCGTCTAAAATAAGTCTCTGGGTGCACATTGCAGCCTTCCTAAGCAACTCAAAATAGCAACACAGTGTACCTTGTCCAGTTCTCCTGCGCACCCCTAAGTTGTAATAATAAATCAGCATGTCAGTATGTATTACAAAACCCAGAACAATGAGGGTCTTTCCCAGACAAGTCAAGCAGCCAGTTGTACTTCTTCGACACTCCACTGAAGTTAATGGCACCATGTTGATTTGCACTGGGTGAGGATCTGCCCCATCATCACAATGACTCAGGTTGATGCACGTTTGAGAAAGGGTCCTGTTTAGTTGCTTGCCTGAGTTTGCTTCTCTGTTGTCTGGTACACTGGAGCCTGTAAATAAATATGATCCCACAAATTTATAATTTTCCCTGACAACCTTGCTTGAAAAAACCCCATCAAACCTCAGAGCATAAATTTATTGAACGGAATTGATTTTCCCGTTTTATTTCTGGAACCACTGAAATGGCTTTTTATACATATCAGTCTGTATTGAGTTCTGAATAACTAGAAAATCAAAGGTCAGCAAATTTATCCTAATTCTTCAGAGTGACTTTAAATGACAGCTGTGTTTGTATAGCCAAGATTGTGCAGTTTTCCCTGAATACTAGACCTGACTGATTCAGTTCTCCACAGTGCTTGCTTGAAAGCCCTTCAAGTGAGAAATACGTAGGCCAAAGCAATTAATTTTATTTTTTTCCCCACTGTGGTGAGGAACAGAGACACAATGGCAGGAAGTTAGTTTATCCTTATAAACAGAATTTCATTTCCTAACACTGCTGGACGAAGTCCTTCAATAGCATAAAATGTACATTTAATTAACAAAAAGAGAACCGTGTAGAACCAATTCAAAACCTTGCAGATACATCTAGTAAATAGTCTGATTTTGATTGCATATTCAAAGCCCTTTTACAAGAGGTGCCAAATACCTGGCAGATCAGCTCCTGCTCTGGCTTCTAAGCGAAGGCTCCATCTCTTGAACGCTGAAATTGTTGGTCGATAGAGGGAGGCTTCTGACCATGGGAAGCAGGAGCCTGGCCAGGACCGGGGCCAGGCTGCAGAATTTTGCTGCCTGGTAAAACAAGAGTTTTGCTACTCTAAGGATTAAAATGCAAAACCCACCTGCTTGGAAAAGTTCGGCTTTTTATTTATATAATGCTTTTTTGTCATGTGCTCAATTAGAAAATCAAGCTGAACTTAACATTTCCTCACAGCAAGGGAGGAGGAGAAAAGTTATTATCATTTACTCACTATAAGGGATGTACAAGTATCAGGGTTATTAGAAAAATTCTACTGAAGCATCATATTTAGCTTCATTAAAAACCTTACCACTTCACTACTATTCACTAAAAGATGTGTATTCTGCAAATGCTGAATACAAATGAATACGAGCCTCTCAAAATTTCTTACCTCTGTTTTATTTGTGTGTCTGTGTGTGTGTGTGTTTTGGTTTGGTTTTTAATTTATCTTGATGAATCGACTGTGGCTAAGTGAGGACAATGGAGAGATGTGAACTACTTCTTTAAATCCAGAGCAGGGCAATAGTAAACCTAGAGGGTAGCTTTTGAGATAGGCCAATTTTCCTTAATCTAATAAAGTTGAGGGGCAGCGGGAAGGTGCCTGTACTGATCTGTATCATCCTGGTAGTTCAAGACCCTCACAAATCCTCTATCAAACTGAGTGTTAAGAAATGTTGCAGTTGTGAATTGTTCTTGCTATTAGGACAGAAAGAGTGGTGTATGCTGATGGAGCCTGGTTTGGCGATGTTAAGCACATGGTAGAAGTATCTATTTGTTAGGATCTGGAGAAAGGTGTGTCAGTTCATTCTATAAAAACTCCTAAATGGTACAAATAGTTTTGTAAATTCAGAGAAAAAGTATAAGGAAAAAAGGGTTCAGAAACAGAAATGAGTAAAAATTAAAATATGCATTTCAAATGGAATAAAAATTTTAAAAGCAGAAGTAAAATACAGAAGAGCATTTTCACCCACCTGATTCTGTGTATGTATTGCAAAAGTTCTTAAAACACAAAATCTTATGCATTTTACCTTCCTTTTTCCTCAATTGTGTATTTTTTCACTTTTTTATATCTTGCCACACCGTAGTGGGTTCCAACAGAACTTTTATGGTCTGAGGAGGAGCTTTCAATTCTGTGAGAATACTCAGTCTATAAAACATGGGAGACAGAGGTGAAAAGAAAAGGGTCTAGGGGTGAGAGATGCCTGAAGGCACCAGACCTTTTTTACCAGATGCAGAATTGCCATCTCTTTTGATTTTTATAGGCCAGCCTTGAAACACAAAGGACTGCAGTTTGTGACTCTTAGACCTGTAGATCCAAATGTTGCAGCCCTTTTCAGGAGCTTGGTTGGATGTGGGGCAGGTAGGTCTGGGCTCAGTTGTAGCCATCAAGCAGTCTCAGGAGTCTTCCTATGAGCCAAGGGCAATGCAGCATTATTTCTGGTGGTTCTCAGCTAAGTGGTAAGTCACTGCAGGTACAAGACCTGCTGCCACTGCTTCATGGGTGAGAGGCGCTGTGAAAAGGTTTCCTTCCCTGAGCCAACTACACGGGTTCTACAGGAGACTCAAAGAACAGAGTTGGAGAATCACTTATTTGGAACAGTGAGGGTGTCAACAGGAAAAGAAGGCAAAAAACATGTCAAAGGTAAACAGACTAGGTGTAATCATAGATAATAGAGTTTGTTATGGAAGAAGACCCCATCAAGATCCTAAAAGGACTGAGACAAGTGAGGAAGAAATGGAAATAAAGAGAAAGAAACGTAAGGGAGAGACCTACAAGAAGGCAGTGCTTCACAGAAAAAGTCCTGTAAGAGCACTTGAGTGGGGAAGGTCATTGGGCCAGCGCTGAAGAGGATGAAAGCAAAGAGAAACCCACACTCAGAGCAAAGCATCACTGCTGCAACCAGTGAATTCATTCAACAGAAAGACTGGGCACTATAGGGTAAGGGAGAAAGAGGTGGACAGATATAAAATTCAGCTAAATAAATTACTGAAATAGGGAAAGGAGCAAGGAGGACACCCAGCAACAACAATCAGCCTGGATCTTCAGTGCAGTAGTTGAGTCAGGAGAGGATTTGGTCTCAGTGACAAGGAGCAGGACCAAAGAGGTCTAAACGAGCACTAACTATCAAGCAAGGTTTTGAGAGGAAGCAAACAGAGGGAAGAATTAAGAGACATAAAGCTGTATAGACTACATCAAGTAGGATGTTGGGAGAGCCTGGTATTTAGAACCTTCATGTTTCTTCCTTGAAATGATGAGGCAATTTATTTTGTAGAGCTGTATACTTCATGGAGGGTAAAGGGGCTGCAGGTGATCTGTCTCATGCAAGTTACATTTGAGCCATTGGTGTCAGGTGGCACAGGAAGGGTTAACTTCAAGTCCCACCAAGTGACTGTACAGCTGCTGAAATGCATCTGTCAACAGAACTATTACTGTCATCCCCAGATCAACACAATGTCCTTGACCCTGGAGGTCAACTGAGAGGCATTAGCTGTTACACAGACAGAGCTGTCATGCTCTGGTGGGAACAGAAAGGTTACAAGACCAATTGGATCAGCCCAAGTAAAATTGTCCTTCCTTATCCAAAAGTGGCTTAGAGGTACAGGTGAAGTGCAGTGTGATGGAGTTGCTGCAGCGCCTTTTCCCCTTTGTAAACCTAGATTTAAACACTCCCTTCCAAACAGGCAATGAGTTATTGTCCTGCATAGTCCCTATTTATGTACACTGCAAAACTTTGTGTAGTTTGCTGGGTGCAAAGCCTGCATGAGTCATTGAATGGCTGAAGGCTAGAAGGGGGCAGGAATCAGACTGGGGGTGTGGGTGGGATCCCAAGGGTGGCACAACTCAAGGGAAATAAGCAACATGGAACAGAGGTTGTAGGACTGCAAGAGTGAAGAGCTTCAGGACAGGACTAAGGAGTTTGATGAATGCAGGTGTTAAAAAGTTCTCCTTTGGTGGCATTCCTGTTGACTTCAGCAATGGGTTTTTTAATCATTTAGTTTACCATGCAGTCCCAGTAACAACTTCTTGGTCACAACAGAGGCAAAGGGCTCTTCATGTCACATTTCTCTGAAGCGATGTGAAGTCTTGAAGCTAATATTTCATCAGTGAACAATTTCATTAAACCTCCTCTGATGATATATAGAGACAGATAATCCAATGCTGTTCAATTGCCAGACATAGCAATTACATCCCAGCTTGGCTGAAATATATACCTAAATTGCATTTTTAAACAGGTGATTGACAGTGGAATGGCAGCATTTCCCTCAACACTGGAAAACAGCAGCACAGAAGGCAGATGAGCAAGCTACAAAGAGAAAAAGGAAACAGAGAACAAAGGCAGAAAAGGTGAAAGGGAAAAGCAATCAAGTTCTCTGTTGTATTTTTTTGTAAACTGATTGTGAACTGTAACTCAGGCAGCACAGTTCAGCTGGTAGAAGTGTCTCTCCTCTTGCTCCTTAAACTTATATGCTCCTCAAGGTTTTGTTCTGTTTTGTTTTTCTTTCGAGGCAACCTGCATTAGCAAGACATTTTTTCGTTACTTAAACTGGGGACCACCTCCCACTGCGTGCCATGCAGGGAGAGGACTCTACCCGTTTGTTTGTCTCTGGGTTCTGCAAATCCTGTGGCGTTCATGAAGTTACCTCCATACTCACAGCAGGTGGAAGCTCCCAGCCCTGCAGCAGCTGTTCACAGCCTTGATCTTCAGGTTTTCACACACAGCCCTCAACCTCCCATGCCCAAGCCTCCTTTCCCTAGGTTTTTTTTTTTCTAATGAGGAAAGCAGTAACCCTCTGGCCCAGCTAGCCCCCCACTATCAGATTCCACTGGAGGAATTCTGCCATGAAGTTTCATAGGGCAAACAGGTCTCCCGCCCTCTGAATGTCTCCCCCTCCCTCCCTCTCTGTCACTGGGAATCCACCCTTATCCACCGCAGCAGGGACGATATTTTTGAATTGTGTTTATTTGTTGGCACCCTGGTGTGAAAGCGCTTCCCATCAACTGCATATTAATCTTGTCAGCAGTTTGTGAACATTTTCCTCCCTCTCTGCCCTAACTAATTTATGACTTTTGGGTCTCTTGCTCCCTTCCATCCCCAATTCTCAGTGTAATTAAAGAGAAATTAATCTTCCTGATTTTTGTTAAAGTGACTCCAACCATGTCAAAATGGTAAGAAAGGGACTACTTGAGCCCTAGGAAAAGTTAAGTTAGGAAAGTCGTAAACTGACTTGTAGAAAAACATAGCTGGTGATACAGGTATCCAGCCATTTCGTGTTCAGATGATCTTTAACACTCTTGGATCATTTGCCCCTGTACTTCTTCCAGTGATCCACAGCCACTGCTGGGGTCTCCTTATCTTGAAAACCCCAGGGACACTGCAAACACCCAAACTGCAGAACCTTTATCCTGAAATCTTTGACGCCATTTGATATATTATTTGATACAGCCTTTTTTCACTATTTCAATTGATACATTCATCCTTCTGTTACTTAATTGCCTGAACATGTCCAGGCATTGTTTGCAAGTCCACACTCCTGGTCCCTGTTTCTTGGGTACATAGTCCAATGTGATTTTTATTTCAGGGTGGCTCTGGGGACCTGAAATGTATTGAGTTGCACTGAGTCTTCTTCCAGAAAAGGCACTCTTAAAAGCTCTCTGGCTGATGGGGAGCAAGTGCAAATGGTGTCATGCTGCTAATGCAGGGGGACATTGACCAGTTTTCAGAATCAGAATTACTGAGCAGGTAACAGAGAGAGCCCATTGCAGAGGGACTGCTCATCCCCCCACCCCCCCACCATTATTGCTTGCCTCCATCAGAGAGGAAAGAGGCCCCACCACGAGCTTCACAGGCTGGAAATAGTAGAAACCCTGTTCTTTTTCAAAATAAATTTCCATCAGCTGCTCTGGCCATTCACTTCCTTCAGCTAGTGAAGATCACATGTCCATCTCACTGTAGACCCAGTTGGGTCCTGGACCCACTACCTGAACACTCAGCTATATTTAGGATGGATACTGCAGGCTTGAAACAAGCTCTAGCTGATCAGAAGTGGAGCTGCTTGCTTATGTAGCATCTCAGACTATTATTTTCCCAGGAACCTGGCTGAATAGCTGAATGAAATGCATAGCTTTGGGTGATACCTTCCAGTTCCTCTATGGTAAGAGCACCAGTTACCTGGAAAACTCAGCACATGTCTCAGCCTTCCATGTCTATAGCAGCTTCTTTGAATTATGGCCATCTGTGTGCTAACTAGATGTCCTCAGTAGCTGTTTGGCATTCATACGGTGTTAGTAATTCTCAGCCTTTACCACCTACATCATGGTGTAAATTTTGCAGAGACCTAGCCAATGTGCAATAGCACATACCAGCATTGATAGTTTACTGTTATGTGCTAAGAAGGGGGCTGTACTTCAAAAAAAATCTACAGAGATGGGACTGTGAAGTGAGTACTTGCCTCTCAGGGAGCACTGAGGCTGCATGTCATCATGGCTCTGATATTTGTACTAGATGCTCATTAGATTTCAATTTTTTTTTACTTGTGATCCAAAACAGCCAGGACCAACTTGCATAAAGTCTCTCCTCTTCCCTGCATCCTGTCCCCACTGAAGATAGGGAAGGTGTTTTGACAAATTCAGATCCAGAATCTTAAGATCTTACTTTTCCTTCCCCTGTCCTGGAGTCCAAAATTGCCCGGATCTGTCAGACTATTTGATACACCATATAAATTGTTTATATGATTAATGTTTCAGAAATAGGGACATCTGTAGGATAGAAGGGAAAGGAGCTTTTTATCTGGGAAGGATTAGTAGACAGATATGCTGTGTTGGGCTGTCTAGGTAAAAGTACTTTATGATGTTGGCCAACAGACATTTTGTAAGAATTTAATATTGCTAAGTACTTAATCACTGCTGTATTTGCATTTCTATTGCTTTTAGAAAACATTTCACAGCAGGCAATTAGACATCATCCCAGACTGAGAGATAAATGGCTTGGCTGAAAAGTTAGCACCTTGTTTCTCAGGGCCTGAAAGTAAACTCTGATTTTTCTCTTCGTAGGCCAGGTTTTTCTACCACACAGTGGAGCTCTCTACTTCAGGCAAATTCTGCAGAACTTTGAGTATCAAGTTTAATATTGTGCTAAGCACTGGAAGTGCAGCAAGGTGAGTAATCTTGTACTGGTTGAAGACTAGAAATGCAACAGGCAGAGGACATGTCACCCTCTAGATGCTTTAAATTGAACTAATTCCATAAGTCAGCATCTTCTTGCATAGATTTATTTGCTTCCTGCCCATATATACTTGTCTCTCCCTGCTATGTCCTGAACTACACCCTTCCCTTCTGAGCTCCAAAGTAGTGTCTCTGCTACCAAATTTATATCAGTTGTAAGTGTGCCACTCAGTTATTTACATCAGCATCATCCTGGCTGGGATTAATAAGGCTTCATATATCCCAGGGGTGCAGCTATTTCTCTTTATTTATGTTAATGAGTCCTTCGTAACAGATTCTTGCCAAAGTCAAAAAAAAGTGTAAAATTGATGACATAATGGTGGGACAGTCTACAGGAATATTAAGGAGGATTAGGATACTATCAACAAATCAGGTTTTAAGTATTGTTCCACTGGGCAAGGAGTGTTTTCAATTAATTTGTAATTAAATAAGGGAAGCAATTTAGTGAACTCAGAGAGATATTCCAGCAAATGGTTTATCTCATCAGTCTGAACCTCACATTCCTCCAGAACAGGATCATTGTTTAGATCTTGGGCATGTTATATGATCTGACCTACAGGAGTAATTTAATAAAACATCAATATTTTCCTTCTATTAACCCTCAGTTTCAGGCTGAACAGAGAGCTGCCTCTGCCTCCCTTCACAGTTCCCATTAGGTCTGCACCATCTCCAACTGGTTGGACAGGTGTTATCACTAAGTAGACTGGGGCTTTCAAACATAGACAAACCAGGCATATTGTCCACCACATTCACAGGACAGAAGTAATATATGGAGGAATGGAGATGAAACAAGGGAGGGACAAATAGAAAGGACGGAAAATGGTAAAGGGGAAATAAACATCCTGCTTTCACAGTGGAAGGCAGTGTCAGATGAAGAGATTTCCAACTAACATGACAGGATTTGCTCATATTTTATCAAAATATTTGTTATAAAATCCTTTCTTCATTCAGATCAGAAATATAAGGTAGTTTAAGAGGACCTGAGAAGAGATGAGCAATTCCAGATGGGGTTCTCTGCATGAATATATTCAGGGCAGGCAGAGCAGGGATTTGCTGATTGCTTAAAGAGCTTAGTGCAACAGCTGGGCACATTTTGTGTATGACCAAAAATAAGAGTACAAATAAATGCTGATGTCCAGACATCTGGCCTTACAGCTATTGTTCTTTTTTTTTTTTTTTTTAGTTCTTTCTTTTTCCTCTCCATTTTTTCTCATAGTCAGAGCTATTCCATAGAAAATGGAAAGAAAAACAAAATGAGGTGCAAAGAGAGTACAAAGGAGATAGAGTAGGAGGCGAAACAGGTACAACACTGAAGAATAAAGATGTTGGAGGACAAGGAATTAGAGGAGGGAGTGAATGAAGTAGGAGAAGGCAAGACAAGCAGAGGGGTAAAGAGAGTACTATATCATAACTGTCATTAAAGAATTCCTGCAACCACTGATTAAGAAAAAAAGAGACACTTTTGATATAGATTTCTTCCTTTCCAAGTCTCATTTTACTTAGGCTTTTCCCATTTGCTGTCTGTAGCCTGCCCCAGCCATCATCATATGAATGATAAAACACTTGCCTAGAAAATTCAAAAATAGGAAAACTGAAAAATGGAATTATGGACATTCTGTTTGCTTATATTGAGCACATTCTGATAAATTTATTTTAGAGGCTGTAGTGGTACTAAAGTTCAAAAGGAAAATGCGGTCCTGTCAGAGGGAATGGCTTTTGAGTCAGGACTGTTCCTCTTTCTCTCTTTGTGAAAACTATAAACGCTTGGCCAAATTGGAAAGACTTCAGTTTGACATATAAAGGTCAGAGCATTCACCTAGGATTTTGTGCATGCTTTGCATCCGTATGAAGTCAAGCAGGTTGTTCCTTATACACACTGTTTCTAGAGTTATTAGTGGTAGGACAGGATTGGGATGATCTGCAACTGACACTCAGAAAACACGGTGGGGAGGACCTACTGAGTGGAATCGGATGTGAAGAGGGAAGGAATGGATAACCACAGATATAGAACAGGAAATTAGCTGGAGCATAGAAATTGCAAACAGGAGTTGTTTGAATAACGCTCAGAGCAGGGATCTGAGGAAAAGAGAAGGCTACATTCAGAAGAAAAGGAGGAATCTGAGGAGGAGGCTCAGCTTGATCAGGCTTGAGCCATGGGCTGTACTGGAAACCTGTCAGATGAAAAGGTGTGGCAGGAGAGAGGTCAGCTCAGTTGTGTCCAAGGTGAAGAAGTTGGTCTACATAAACCTAGAGAGGGAGCAGAGAGTAAGGAAGGCAGAAAAGAGGATGAACACCAAGAGTGAAAGAAGAGTCTGAGAAGATGGCGTGGTACAGGGCAACCGAGATTGAGAGAAACACAGGTAGGGAGAAATTGTAAACTCAGAGCAACAGAGAAACTGATTCATCAGGGAACTATTCAGTGCTGATGAGACAGACTAGAGAAGAGAGTCAGGGATAAACTGACAAGAAATTGGGGAAGGTTTGGGGAGGAGGGATTGAACTGCAACATGTATCTAAGGGTGGGGAATAGATAAGAACTGCAGCAAGTACTGGGGACAGAGCTGGAGCACAAGGATCACAGCTTGTTTGGAGCTTGCAGAGGGGATCCCCTTTGATCACAGTCACCATCAGAAGAGAGTCCACATCTCACCACTCCACCCCTGCCACAGAGTCTCTCTGAAAGCCAATAGTGTGTGGAGTACAAATTGTATGACCTCATCTCTTTTTAATGCCAAATAGCAAACCTCTGCTGTTACCAGTTATTCCAGTAAGCTCAAGTGACAAGGGCTGCTGAAAGTGATCTTAAGTTATCAGTTGTGGAGTTAAGGATGTCAGTGTGATCCTACATAACTGGTTTATTTTTCCTCAAGTTCACCTTTCCTCTTTGAGGCCTAGGAATACAAACTCTGAAAAATATTTTAAAGGAATACTATTAACCTGTAAAGGTCAAAGACTTTTCAGTTGTTTTAAAAAAGGTCAGTGTTGTGAGGCATGCGTCATGTCAAAAGTATGAGGTTGTGCTACTGTATGAATTTAACTCTGTTTGTCTTACAATTACTCCTGTGATGCTGTATAAATTTCTGGTTTTATCTAACAGTCAATGTCCAGTTTGACTTTTAGTACCCTGAGACACAATGTTCACCATATTTGGAAATTGTTCCAAGAAAAATACAATTGTCTGCACCCTTCTCCAGCTACACATCTTGCAAAGAAAATGCCTAAGACAAGAAACATCTCATAGAGCTTTCAAGTGTTCTCTCCTTCTCTAGAAACTCCTCCTTTCCCACTCCAGCAGCTGTGGCTCACCCTGTCCCTCTCAAGCTCCTAGAGGTAGGTGCCTTTAAGGTGTACAGTGGCCCAACTACTTTAAAGTTAAATACTGTTTGAAGAGTTGGATCCCATTTTCCAGTTGCCAGTAAGTAATGGGTCTGTATTTGGGTGTGGCTCAAGCAATCCCAGCTTCCCTGCCAGTACCTGAAACAACCATGTGGTTCTACGCATAATTTGCATCAAACACCTGGAAAGAGATTGCTTTACTTCCAGAGAGACCAGGCAGGACTGGGTTACAGAGCAACACTAAGCTTCAGGCACATAAGAATTGCCTTGGTTGTGGGACTGGGGTTTTGTATTTATAGTCTGCCCAGCTCCAGCTGTGGAACACAGCCACAGACTTGTCTTGTTTATCTTTGTTTCAGTTGCACCAACACTTATAAATGAAACACAAACTCTAGAAAAGGGTTTCTGAGCTTAACCACTGCTGATATTTTGCCCAGATGTACAACCTCTGGCTTTCTCTTGGATAATTATGGAAGGACCAGAGGCTTGATCCTCAGTTGTATATGAATTTTCTCCTCTGCCGAAGGGGAAAAAACAGTGCTTAAGAGGATCCAAACAAGACCAGAAGATATGCTGTAGGAAACAACAATGGATAGAGCCCAAGTTGTGGATTAGGCAAGGCCCAGCTGCACTGTCTGCTTCCATTACAGATGATAAAGCCAAAAGTCATTGTGATCATCTGCTCCAGTCTCCTGCATAACACAGGACATAGAATGTTCCTAAATTAGCTTATCTGTGAGCTATAGCACCTGTCGCAGGAGGAAAAAACATCCAACCTTGCCTGGATGCTTTCCAAAGAAGGGCATTCATCACAATACTTGCTAAGGTCCAGTCCTCAGTCTGCCTCATCGGTCGTGCTTGAACGATAGGATGCCATCACTGAATGGAGTCATTTCACAGAATGACAGAACGTTAGGAATTGGAAGGGACCTCAAAAGACCTAGTCCAGCCTCCCTGCCAGAGCAGGATCACCTAGACTAAATCACACAGGAATGCATCCAGATGGGTTTTGAATGTCTCCAGAGAAGGAGACTCCACAACCTCTCTGGGCAGTCTGTTCCAGTGCTCTGTCACCCTCATCTCAGCATTGTAGCTCCAGAAAAGACCATGGATTTGAACACCAGCCATGAGTGAACCCCACCATCTCCTTACCAAGGGTTGTAGAGCATGGCTGAGAGACACCATTTCTTTTAAACCTCACAGGGATTCCTAGCAGGAAAGACATGATGACTTTCAAAACACAGAAAATTGTTTAGAATTGAGGTGGTCGCTTATAAATAGCTCTTGCTTGTTGTCAAGTGGCCAGCTTAATTAAGTAGCACAAGAGCGTGTGCGGTCACTCACCTCAGATAGAAAAATCTGTATTGGGCCTTTGCCCTAATGCGAATTTCCTGACCTGACAGATGGGGATTGAGTGTCTGTTTATGCCAAGAGGAGTTTGCTAACATTTTTCCTCTAATTACTAATTATACCAGTGAAAGGGGCTTTACGGCTGGAGTCCTGGAAATGTGAAACTTGATCATCAGAGATTTGCAGGAAAGATGGAAGATTGATGGGTGACATCAAACAGCTGACAAGGAGGCCAGGGCAGCCAGACAGACAGCAGCTGCTCCAAGGGGCTTCGGGGGGGGAGGGGGCGGGAGTTGGGCGGGAGGGGGCAGGAGTCCATGGGGGAGCAGCATGGAGGGGGCTGAGCCATTTTAACAGTCATTTCAGATATGAATGGGCCTAATCTCCCTGGGCTGGAGGCTGTGCATGAGAGTGCAGCTACCAACAGGTGGTAAGGAAAAGCAGTGCGGCTGAAGGCAGCTGCGGCCCCAGAGACAGCTATCACAGAGTGTTCTACAGAGCACAGCAAACACCAGACTGAGGAAGAGGAGCTGGAGGATGTACATCAGTTTCTCTGGGCTTCAGGTTTCCTAGATCAAAGCCTAAACATGTGTGTCCATTCTCTGAGGCCTCAGGAAACCTCTTTTCCCACATAGCTATGGAGTAAGGCCAAAGTCACTGTGAAGAGATCCCTGAAGGGCTGTTTCCTACTCTGAAGGAGACAAGACTTGCACATTCTTGTCAAGCTGCATTGATTCCTCCTTAGAGGTCTAAAGCCAAATCATCCTAGTGGTCTGTGATTTGATGCTGGGATCAGCACGCTGTCTGATTCTCTGAAAGATGTTTGTCCTAGGCTGGGATGTGTTATCCCTACTCTGTCAGCATCTGGCAGGTTGGTGACTGGTAGTTGTACAACCTCAGTCTCCAGTGGTTCTGCCATGGTGTACTTCATGTGGCCTCCAAACCACTGGTTCCCTTGCCATCTGGAACCACAGGGATCAGCTCCCAGAGCTCCTCCTACATGGTCTCTTGTCTAAACTGCAGATCTTTTC
Source organism: Gallinula chloropus (assembly GCF_964237585.1). NCBI lineage: Eukaryota > Metazoa > Chordata > Aves > Gruiformes > Rallidae > Gallinula > Gallinula chloropus. The sequence goes on from NC_140085.1 coordinate 86,446,032, forward strand.
CCAATTACAGCCACTCTGCCAGTGTAACTGTCCAGATGGATTCCCATGCTGACAGGAGACCTTCTACTGGAGGAGTTAAACCACCATCTCAAATGACATTCCCTTAGTGGATATAAGAGCCCTGGTGCTGGCACTGCTACTCCCACTCCCAACATTATTGCCTGCTTGCCAGTGCCACCCTAAAGAGGATTAATTATCATGCCATAAGTCCACATCACTACACCAGCAAACTGCAGTCCATACACTGCCCAAAACCACTGTTGCAGAACACAAGCAGACTGGTCACTGGAAATAGATAAATTGTGAGTCTGTGAGACAGTTGAGAGGAAAAAAAGTCTTTCACTGTCCCAGAGCAGTAAGCATCTGTTTGATTCATATAATGCTGATTAGAACTTTATTCTTGAAAAGGGGCAAGCAGTCTTTGGTTTTACATTTAGAAACTTAGAATGCTTTGGGTTGGATCAAAGATCATATAGTTCCAACCCCCCTGCAATGGGCAGGGACCCCCTCACTAGACCAGGTTTCCCAAAGTCCCATCTAACCTGGCCTTAAACATCTCCAGGGATGGGACTTCCACAACATCTCTGGGCAAACTGTTCCAGTGCCTCACCACCCTCATGGTAAAGAATTTCTTCTTAACGTCTAACCTAAACCTACCCTCTTTCAGCTTAACGCCATTGCCCCTTGTCCTATCACTACAGTCCCTGGTGAACAGTCCCTCTCCCACTTTCCTGTATGGCTCCTTTAAATACTGGTACGCTGCAATTAGGTCACCCCGGAGCCTTCTCTTCTCCAGACTGAACAAGCCCAACTCTCGCAGCCTGTCTTCATAAGGGAGGTACTCCAGCCCCTTCATCATCTCCATGGCCCAATTCTGGACTTGCTCTAACAGCTCTACACCTTTCCTGTACTGGGGACCTCAGAGCTGGACACGGTACTCCAGGTGGGGTCTCAAAAGAGCAGAGTGGAGGGGCAGAATCACCTCCCTCGACCTGCTGGGCTTGTTGTTCTTGATGCAGCCCAGGACACAGTTGGCCTTCTGAGCTGGCTAGCACACACTGATGGCTCATGTTGAGCCAAGTCCTCCTCCTCAGGGCTGCTCTCAATCCATTCTCCACCCAGCCTGTAGTTGTGCTTGGGATTGCACCATAGGCAGGACCTTGCACTTGACCTTGTTGAACTTCATGCAATTCGCATGGGCTCAACTCTCCAGCCTGCCAAGGTCTCTCTGGATGGCATCCCTTCCCTCCAGTGTGTCGACCTCATCACACAGCTTGGTGTCATCGGCAAACTTGCTGAGGGTGCACTCTATCCCACTGTCCATGTCACCAACAAAGATATTGAACTGTGCCAGTCCCAGTACCGATCCCTGAGGAACACTGGACCAGTAGAATAGTGATAAGCAATCTTTGACAACAGCAACTTCTTTACTGCTACAGTAAGCTGAATTTCAAACTGGTATAGTAAATAGTGTGCATGTGTATTAATACACAAATAACCTCTACTGCCACCTAGCCAATAATCGAGGCAGCTACCACAAGCTCCATCTCAGGTAACAAGCGGGCTTTTCACTAGATTTGGCAGAATATTGTAATAATGATGAGTGTTTTCCAGAGCTTTCAGTTGTGAGTGTAAGTTTGAAACAATGAAATGATCACATAGGAATTACACTTTCATGTTTCAGCATGTACACTCTTATCTCCTACTGTTCCTGGTCCAGGTGGGTAGCCTTCATCTGAAGTGTAGCTGGAGGAATAGTATAGGGGACAACTCTGTAGCACATATTGTCTTCCATGAAGGAGCCTTAGTTATCTATTCTACCTTGGAAAAATTTTGGTCTCCTACACTAGTGTTTGCATTTCTATGCTTTCACTTCTCACAGACAAAAAAGTACTGAGCATCTGTTACCTTAGAATAGAACAGTCTTGCTCTTTCACAGTGTGACAAAAACTGCTATGAAGAATCTAGCCTTAGTTCTGCAGGTCCAACTTTACAAATGCATATAGAACTACACTGAAATTATGGACATTTAACATTACAACTAGCCTTGTATTTATTGCCTTATTATATCTTTCTTTCTTCAAATTATGTTTTAGACATATTACTGTACAGAAGCATCCTGCATCCCTTGAAACAATCCCCAAAATAAACAAACAAAAAAACCCCAACCCAATGTCTTTTTGAAGCAACCATCATCAAATCCTCATAAATTTCCCATAAAGCAGCTGGAAGAGACATCTTCAGGTTGCTCTCTATCGGACTGATAAGCTGTTATTTTAAAAAGTCTAATTCAAATTATTTCCAGGGCTTCCTGTCTAGGTCAAAGCCTTTCAAAACTTGATTAAAACATTCTATTTCCCCACTGACTTGAGGATAACAAATGGATGAAAGTCTGCACATCATGTTTCAACAATTCTTTAAATTCCAAATACATAAGTAGAAGTCTTGAGCCCAGCATGGGACGATGGGCAAACAAATGGGTTAATGCAGGTCAAAGTATCTCAATTTAAAAAGACAGTGAACACATAGCTCAGTCCCTAATGGCAATATTGCCATGCCCCACCAGCACCATGCACCACCAGCCGTGCATTTGCATGGACAGAACAGAAATTATTTTCTGCTAGCTACAGATGCCTGCCTTTCAGTGCCTTCTCACACTTGCAGCTCCACAGAGTGCTTGTTTGTGTGCAGCAGCAGCAATGCAGCGCACCCCAGGGTTCGTGTGTCGAGCTCAGTCCCTCCTTTGTTCTCTCCATGCCTTCACATCCCCTGTGTAGATAAAAACGGGAACAGGAGTGTGGTCATTCTTTTGGATAAAGCGTACTGTAGCTAGATAGTTGATGGAATAATCAATGATGACATAAATGCAGCCTTGAGGAATGCCTCCTAAAGGCAAATCTGCATCATCAATAGTCGTTTCTCATGAACACTCAGGCAAAGAATTTAGTTTATGGGACTGTGAAGCTTTCCATTATTTTGCCATATTTCTGAAAAGCAAAGCAAATAACACTTCCTACAGGGAACTCCAATGTGCTTGGCAGTAAAGATCTTCAAGTCTCTGATTTCAACAGCATTCTGGTATCAATTTACTAATGTTTCATTAAAATCTTAGAACCACCAGGTGAGCAGCGCTGCCAATCAGATCTACTATGTGTTGCAAATCCACTCATTCAACCAGAAAAGGTTGAGCTAGTTCAGTCTGTCCTGCTTTTCCCTATTAAACAGCCCTCTAATTAGTTGTGAGTATACATCCAGTGATCCAGGACGTGTGTCTGAATATGTTTGATCCAGCTACACAAGCTCAGACAGTTCAAGGTGTCTGGTGGGCCTGTAGATCGGGGCCTCAGCCTATTGTTTGAAGCATCCAGAATTATATTTTCCTTGCTTCAGAACTGTTCGTTTCCCACAGCCTTCTCCTAGAGAAGCTGGTAGCTCATGACTTGGATGGGCCTATGCTTCACTGGGTAAAACACTGGTTGGACGACTGGGCACAAAGGGTTGTGGTAAACGGAGTTAAATCCAGCTGGAGGCCAATGGTGTCCCCCAGGGCCCAGTGCTGGGGCCAGGTTTTTTTAATGTCTTTATCAATGACATGTAGAAGGAAGTCGAGTGCACCCTCCATAAATTGGTGGATGATACTAAGATTGGTGGGAGTGTTGATCTGCCAGAGGGTAAGCAGGCTCTGCAGAGGGACCCGGACAGGCTGGATTAACAGCCAATTGCATGCGGTTCAACAAGGCCAAGTGCCGTGTCCTGCACATGGGCCACAACAACCCCATGCAAAGCTCCAGGCTAAAAGAGGAGTGGCTTGAGAGCTGCCTGGAGGAGAGAGACTTAGAGGTATTGATCAACAGCCAGCTGAATATGATCCAGCAATGTTCCCAGGTGGCCAAGAAGGCCAATGTTTAGTTTTGTGTCCCTCACAACAAGAAGGACATTGAGATGCTTGAGCGCATCCAGAGAAGGACTACAAAACTGGTGCATGGTTTAGAAGACAAGTCTTATGAGGAGTAGCTGAGGGAGCTGAGATTGTTTAGTCTGGAGAAAAGGAGACTGAGGGAAGGCCTTATTGCTCTCTATAACTACCTAAAAGGTTGTTGTAGTGAGGTGGGGATCAGTCTCTTCTCCCTGGTAGCCAGTGACAGGACAAGGGGAAATGGCCGGAATTTTCATCAGGGTAAGTTCAGGTTGGATATTAGGAAAAATTTATTTACTGGAAGGGTTGTTAGATATCGGAACTGTTTGAGTCACCATTGCTGGAGGTGTTTAAAAACAGAGTAGATGTTGTACTTGGTAACATGGTTTAGTGTTGGACCTTGTCAGGTTGGATAGATGGTTGTACTGAATGATCTTGAAGGTTTTTTCCAACCAAAACTATTCTATGTTCAGCTTTTCCCAGAGCTAACTTACTGCCCCAAAATGGCATGGATGAGGAGCTGACCAAGAGCCTGGGTTAGGGTCAGAAGGAGTGCGGGGGACATCATAGATGGAGTATGCTACAGACCACCCAACCAGGACAGACCAAACAAATGAGGCCCTCTATAGACAGATAGGAGCAGCCTCAGAGTCAGAAAAGCCCTGGGTGGGGTCTTCAGTCACCTGCCCTGGTCTTCATGTGGGTGTTCAGTCACTCAGATATCTGTTGGAGAGACACAAGCAATTCAGGAGGTTCCTGGAACATGTTGATGATAATTTTCTCCTCCAGGTGATAAAGGAGCCGATGAGGAAAGGTACCATGGTGGACCTTGTTCTCACCAGCAAGGGGATAACCCCCATTTTTAAAAGGGGAAAGAGGCCAGTCAGTCTCACTTCTGTGCCTGGTAAGATCATGGAGCAGATCCTCCTGCAGACTACATTCCGGCACATGGAGAATAAGAAGGTGATTGGTGACAGCCAGCATGGATTCACTAAGGGCAAATCCTGTCTGACAAATTGGTGGCCTTCTATGATGGAGGAACAGAGGTGGTGGACAAGGGAAGGATGACAGACATCATCTTACTGGACTTGTGCAAGGCATTTGACACTGTCCAGCACAACATCCTTGTCTCTAAATTGGAGAGACATGGATTCGACAGATGTTCCACTCAGTGGATAAGGAACTGGTTGGATGATTGCACTCAAAAGAGTTGTGCTCAATGTCCATGTGGAGATCCGTGATGAGTGGTGTTCCTCAGGGGTCAGCACTGGTGTATTGGTCCAAATACCATTTTGTGGGAACTGGAAAGAGTAGTTTGTCTCAAACAATCTGTCTTGCAAGATAACAGAACCTGCAGAGGCAGGATAACATTTTGTGGACTGGTTCTCTCATCACATGGGGCTTGACCCTGCAAGCATCTACAGGGCGTTGGACTAGGGCCTTCATCGTCCCAAAGTTGGAAGGGCCTGTAGAATCTTGATCCCAAGGCAGCCGCTCTGACAAAGTGGAAATTATGGTTAGGTGGGGTCCTCATTTGATAAACTAACTGGACACTGTCCCTTCAAGGGCAGCCCCTCAGTCAGTAGCCACCCTGATAAACAGGATACTGTCCTTATCCAGTAGGGAACAGTGACCTGCGAGCTGGGCCCTATGGAGGCAAAGTCCTGTGTGAGGCTGCTGAATGGGGTTATTGCTCCATCAGCCCAGTTGAGGGGGAGGGGGTCAAATGAACACTTGGGACCTCCATTCTCCACCAACTCATTTCCAGAATACTCTGCAACTCAACACTGATCCTGTGCAAGATATGCCAGAATTATGGTTCCAGTCATTTAATTACTCCAATTCCAGTTCAGATTGCATGTATTTTTTATAAATAATCTTTTCTCCTTTAAAAAATAAACAAACCCGCCATGTCTTTCCACCACTTACTATCAATATTTTCAGTGCAAACTCTGGCATACGTCTCAGGTCTGTTTACCCTCCATGGTGTTAATGTTTCTCTTTAATGGATTAGAAACACTTTTATTTTTGCACCGGTAATGGTATAATATTTCAAATTCCCCTTATTTAGACTTTGCTTTGTTTGGCTGTTGAGAAAGGTTGGTGGTTAGTGCTCAGCACTACTGTGTACGACTTCCTTTCTCGATGGTGGCAAGAGTGAGGAGTGCTACAGAAGCAGATCTCCATAGAGGACCCTCTAATCTTAGGGAAACTACTCCTTTTGTGCCAAAAGAAAGCAGGCAATGATACAAGATTTGAAAGTGCAGGAGAGCTGCGTGGTGGTGGTGAGTCTGGCTTTCTGCAAGGGTGGGAAAATGTTTTTTTTGGATTTATTTCTTTCGGGAGAAGAATAAAACCCTGTGATCTGTTTTGGAAAGGGGCAGGAATAAAGCCTGAGATATCTGAAATTTGACTTTTTTGCTGACTGGCAGCACTGAACCACTTCCAAAATTCAGTTACCCAGAGACAGTAGAACTACAATCGCAAATGCATAGGGAGGCTTTATTTAAAGAGGCTGTTGCACAGCATCCAGCTGGAATTTGGAAGTCATTTTACTGACAGATGATAATGGATTTCATCTTGAGCTTTGCCAGGAATTCTTACACCATTGGATTTAAAGAGGAAAAAGCATTCTCCTTGCACATGCACGCACGTGGGAGAGCAGACTACGAAAGCATCTTTTCTGAAATTAAATGCAGGGCCTTGTAAGTTTGAGGGTTTTTTCCCCAGTAAGACAAAGTTGGTGGAGACTTAAGTGTAAACTTATTTGTATACATGAAGGAAGTTTGATCTGTTCTGCATGTCACGCTTGCGGTAAACTGAGGCTACATACATTTGTAACTCAGCTTCATGGGAAATATCATAGAATCACAGAATGTTTAGGGCTGGAAGGGACCTTAAAGATCATCAAGTTCCAACCCCTCTGCCATGGGCAGGGACACTTCTCACTAAACCAGGCAGCTTAAGGCCCCATCCCACCCGGCCTTGAACACCTGAACACAAATATTTAAGTGAAGAAAGAACAGTAACTGGACAGGCTGACACTGAATGCTGGAACCAGAGGGAGATGGCAGTACTCACCACTTACTTTGATTTTGGCCATGTTATTAGACAGACAAGCTTAAACAGATTAGGTGTATTGATTTGTGTACATAGTGGCACAGCATTAGTGGGCAGGCCTGGCCATGTGGTGGATGTACTTGACTGAACTGTACTGTCTTTCCAATTTAGCTGTTACCTTTCTAACCATCCCTGTGTGTTCTCACAAGCATCTACCAACCCTTACCTCATTGCGAATGAGGAGAAGAGTTTATCTTCTTGTTTTACTATGGTAGAACTCAGTCTTAATTAAGAAATTTTTGACCTTTTGGTGCTAGAAAAATTCTAAGCACACCACACTGGCAAAAGTTCAGAAGCAAAGTGCATTAAGACATTTACGCTCATCTTAACTTTTGTCCTTTTCAGGGCATAATTTACTGAAACAAGATTTCTAGATCCTAAAGCCAAGACAGATATTTGGTCTGCATCCACGAGGCCAATGCAGTCCATGTGGGAAGCTTTATGCAAATTACATAAACAAATTTAGAGACTGAGAAATAAATTTTAAGGAATCATTTGATGGCCAGAGCAGCAACTGTAGGCAAAGATCTCCTACACCGAACTTGGTATGCGAGAGTTGAGGGAGGCTGTGGAAACACATGCCAGAGCTGCCAAAGCTGTGTAACTTGTGACACTGTTGTGTCCTGAGGGGTTGCAAACTTCAAGAAAAAGCTGTTCCCAGCCCACATGCCACAGTGCTATGAAACTGGAAGAGAAAGCAAAGTGAGTTTTATGTTCTTCCCTTTTGAAGGGAAAAATGGGACGGGGGGTGGTTGTGGTGGTGTACTATTTTTTAATAGCTTTTCACTTATTTTATAATTACAAGGAATATGAAGGACTGTTTTCCTTAGCAGTGCTGAAGGACATGTTAGCTGTTCTAGACAACCTTCTGGAAAGTTTTCTAAAACGGAAACAGCTTTCTGAAGCCATAATTCAGGAAGCCTCCCTGTTTAAGAAACATTTAAATCTTATGAAAGCAATATAAAGCAATTAAGTGTGTTCTTAAGGACTCAAGGAAAGACGACTCTTTGCTCACTTCTCAGCCGAAGGAGAGAAGTTGATGGTTCTTACTGACAAGACCATTTTTTCCAAATATTTGTCAAACATTTAAAATAAGCACTTATAAAAAAGAGCAAGCACGATTAAAATTAATTCGCCTCTCAGTCAATCAGGTTTTAGTTATTTTAAATCCAAAGACCTTTACTAGTTCGTCAACTATAGTCTTTCAGGAAATATCAAGTAGAGAAGAAATTACTTTCACAAATAGTAATGCCTTTCCACTCCCCACACTTTACTGGAGAACAAGTAAGTGCAAATGTTTTTTAAGTCACCCTAAAATAAAAGGCAACCAAAGTTTCATCTTTCTGAAGGAGGCAAGAGTACATCTAATTTAAAATTTTTCCTTCTAGATTATTAGTAAAAGCTTGGGCACATGAATATGGTATTGTGTCTAGCTACTCCACAGCATTAACCATGCATGTTTTCTCACCCTGCTGTGTTCATTCAGAATAAGGGTCATTAACTCCTTCTCCCAGGGAAAGGCAAGCTAACCTCTATTTACACAGAATATTATCCAGAATTGCAAGTAATATAAATTAACGGCTTTGATTACTCTGTTCTCATTTGTTCATGCATTTACACAGTATGTTTTCTAATAAGCCAGAAGATGATTTTTAGGTTGCCAGACTCCCTGAAAATCTCACCATAAATATACTCGTCACATACTGAGTCATCACAGATTTGACCATTAACTCCTGCACTAACGGTAGACCCAATTTCACTACATGGAAATTTAGCCCAAACTGTGTATTGTCTCTCTGGGTGCTTAATTTGCCTCTTCTTCTCATCTGTGGCTTATCAGTATAGTTGAATTTATTCTGATTTGTTAATAGAAGTTTTAAGATTGCAGCAACTTCATCTTCTACTTCTCAGAAGGAAGTTGGAGGTTTTCAGATGACTGGGAGGCAACTTGAAGTTTTACAGTCCTGACCATGTGGAGGAAAAAAACACTGTATTTTTGTATTTGTCTCCTCTGTCTGTAAGAGGATTTAACTAAGGGGGTTTCCAGTGAGCTGGTTTACAGCTTGGCCTACAGGCATCTTTGGCAGAAAAACCAAATGGACAAGGACAAGCAGCCAAACAGGAGATGTCTTTAGCTGACTTCACTATTGGTAAACCTATTTTAGGACTATATGCTACAGCCCTTTGGATAAGTATATTTCTTTTTCTCCTTTGTTCTGGAGAGTGGTCATTTTAAATTTATAAGCTCTCCTACTTCAGCTTGACTTGCTATCCGCTACGGCACCCAGCACCAATAAAGCGCAACTTATCTAGATGCATTTAAGACAGTAAGCAGCAGAACAAAACAATTTCACAGAATCACTTAATTACAAGGTTGGAAAAGACCTTTAAGATCATCAAGTCCAACCATTCCTGTCCCATGCTAAACCATATGTGTTCTACCCTTTTTTTAAACACATCCAGGGATGGTGACTCAACCACCTCCCGGGGCAGCCTGTTCCAGGCCCTTCAAATAACCCTTACGCACCCAAGCACACACATAGTAGCTATCAACAGACCAGTTCATGGTTCTCACAGCTATTGCTTATGTTCTCAGAGGTGTCTGTAGGCTGGTTTTAACCATCCCAATGATTCAGGTGTGGGCGTAATTCAGCAGTTGTCATCTCCCACAGACATCCTAGTAGTACATATTTCCATCCATACCAGCAGGATCTGTGTGAACAACCTTCTCCCATTGATCCTCCTGAAGTTTACATCCAGCCCTGAAAGCTGAACCATGAAAACTCAGAAGGGTGGTTCACAATAAACACATTCAGGACCGTTATCTGTGTATTCTGCCCTATACGTCTGCCCTGTTCGGTCGCATCGACTGCTGACCCTGCACCATTCCTCCTCCCCCTACTCCCTCAGTGGTCCTCAGCAGACTCAGGCGACACATCCAAGATTTTAATGAAGCACAAGGGTATGGTGGGAACTCCACACTCTGTTTCTGACAACAAAAGAAAACCTCAAGAAGAAAAAATGGACACTGGCCAAGAAATGGGGTGGGGGAAGATGTTTATGGATGTTGGCAAATCTACTATGCAGCTTTCCCATATTACAGACTACATCACTGTCTGCAAAGCCGGGGAAGATGCCTTTCTGCAAACTAAGATGATACGAGACTTGCCTATTACGCCCCCTACGAGCCCCAATCCCAACTTCCCCGCTAAAACGCTGCGATTAAAGGTGTTTTATCCTGCACGTACTCTAGGCTAGTATCACTCCTGAATTAAGGTCTGGCTAAAGCTGTAACGGGCTGCGTGGCAGGGCTCTGAGGCTCCGATGAAATTACAGATTTGGAGGCTCTGAGCAACCCTGGGCGATGTAACGGGGTGAGGTGGGGGGGGGGAAGGGCAGCATGTGGCGCGGGGTATTTTCACCAAATGTTAACTCACACAGAGTATTTCACTCGTCTCCAGCGTGAGATCACGACATGACTCCTCCGTAATGAATTCTTTATCTTGGCAGCTCTCCTGCTTTCTCCCGGCCGTGCCTCCCTCTCCCGTTCTGGTCCCAGCGCCGCGGCATCTGGTACCGTTCGGAGAGCGATTTCGGGCTGGGCGCAGGCCCGGCTGCCCGCACCTGTGCGCTCCCCCGGCCCCGCAGGCGGCCGCGCCCGGGTCACGCTCCAGCGCCGCGGCGTGAGCTCACTCCCTCGCCCTCCTCCCCGGGCACGCCGAGCGCTGCCGGCGGGACACTTAACGCGGTGGTTACGTGCTTCCAACGCGGCCCCGGCGAAGCCTCTCCCTTGGGGCTCCAGGTGGCTGGCGGCCGCAGCTGCCCGCCCGCGTCGCGAATGACGAGGCACAGCGGCTGCCGACCCGCCGCCACGGCAGCAGCCTGGCGAGAAGGAGGGCCCCGGGCAGCACACGCGCTGCCCACCCTACCGGGCACGGAGCGGGCGCCCCTGCGCGCAGGGGAGGCACGTACGCCACCCATGTACCGCCGCTCGGCGTGGCGAGGGCGCGGCCGGAAGGCGGCGCCCCGCGGGAGTCGGTCGCCATTGGCGACGCGTGGGGCTCGTCTGCCGCCTGCACCGCCATGGGCCCGAAACGGCCCAAAACCGGCGGGGTCGCCTCGTCGGGGACTGCGGCCAACAGCTGGGAGGCTGCGCTGGTGTCAGCCCACCTCGAGGAGGTGAAGGCAGCCGAGGGGCAGGGCGGCCGGGCAGGCTGAGTCGTCCGGTCCTGGGGTTTGAGGGTGGGGGAAGCTGGGAATGGGCCTAAGGCGACCCTCGCTACTGGGGGCTCCACGGCGTACCCGGCTTCACCCCCGGGAGGACCGTGAATGTGCGGTGGAGCTGGTCTCCCCTCCCCATGCTCCCCACCCCCCAAGGCAGCGGCCCAGCGGGTTTCTTGCTTTTCCTCCCCTGCCTGTTTTTTTTTCTGGGGCTCTGGGTGCCAAGTTTCGGCTCGGAGTGAACTTTTTATAAACTGCTGAACAACGAGGTTTGATGAAGGTGCTGACACAGCATTAACTGTAGCGTTGAAAATGTGAGGCTGTAATTTTCCTGCTTCAGTGTGTGCAGCTAAAAGGCTCTTTTTTTTTCTTCCCCCCACCCCCCTTTTACAGCGTGTGAGGATCTAAAGGCACATTTAGGTTTAGAGGTTCTATGTAGGCAATGTAACTCTAATAAATCTTGACTTGCAAGAGAGAATTTGGTTTCAAAGTAGTGTAGTAGTTTAGCAAACAATAATATTTATCTAGCACGTGTTTATCTAGCGCTGCCTCTGCAAGTGAGACAAATTACTTCCGTAGCTTCCTTGTTTGGATGGGTTCCTGTTGTGCCCTATTAAAAATCTGTGATGTTGGTTGTTGTTGTTGCTGTGGGGTTTGGGTTCTTTCGGGTTTTGGTGGGTTGTTTGTTAACATGCCAGCCATTCTGGTTATGTATAAGGACTTTTGAATTCAGTAGGAGGCTTTTCAACTGGCTAATCAGTTCTCTGAAATGCCACAAATACCCAAAATTCTCTTAAATACTTGCTTTTACTTTTATTTGGTAGTAACCGAGTAGTGCAAGTTTGGCCAAGCAAAATAACTTTTAGAAGTAAGCTGCTCAGCTAAGGCTGTTGTACCCCATTTTTCCATAGAATGTAGATTTTAATATTTTTTTTTCAGTAGAGTTCAAAAGCCCTTTCTTGCTTGTGGATCTCACCCCAACTCTAGGAGAGCCTCCCTGAAGCATGAGAAGGGGGTGGAGATTCAGTAACCAACACCACCTCAGCTCCTGACCTTTCTCCTGAGCTGATGAGCAACGTGCCAATTAGTGATTATTAATTTTTTTATGGTGGTGTTTATTGTGGTTGCGGATATTGTCCAGTGAATTCACTAAACAAAGTGCATTGTTTACTCTGCTGCTTCTGTTATTACAGAAACCATGATATCAAAGTATTTTAAAAGGCAGGAAATAAAATGCTCAAAATTTAGGAAATACCAGGATTAGGATTATTCAGGACTGCACATTGAGGCAGATGGAAAGAAATGTTGAGTATATTCACTGATTGGGGCAAGAATTCTTTAGGGGGGGGAAAAAAACCCATGATCACCTTAATGAAAGATCATCATAATACCTGTTCACATGGGGCTGAATTAAGATTCCTTGATTCCCTAACTCTGATATTGTTCAGCCTTTTTCTGTTCCAGTTAAACTAGTTCCAGCTAAACTAATTCCACTTCTCTCTGTCTCGCCGTTAGCAGGCAGAGCCTTGGGGACGTGGGGAAAAACTGGCTCCCTGCTGCAGTCAGTTTGAACTCAGGCTTCTGTGATGCTGGGCAGCCGCTGAACTTTCTCCTTGCAGGGAAATACCTATTCAGCTCTTAGAGTCATGGGCAGGAGCATACTTGGTGCAAAACTGTCAAGTACCATCAAATCTCTTCTGAGCGTGTGTGAGTTAAGATTCATCAAGCACAGCCAAACATGGGTATAGCTGATGTAAATAAATGTGCTCTGTAAAAGCAGATAATTGACACAAGTATGGCTGTGGTGCCAAATTTTAATTCCTTCCTCTTGAACACAGAGGAAATTGAATATCTTAATTACTTAATCACATAGGGTTTTTTTATTAAAGGATAAAAATTATTTTTAAAAATCAACTTTCATTATGGAAATAATCTAGTCATGCTATCCTTTCCTCCCCAAACCAGTAATGTTATAGCACACAAGATTTATACTCGAATATATAAAGGTCAGGCAACCTGTGAAGTAGTGTTGAGCAACTTCAGTTGTGGGTGTCACCAGACATGCTGCACAAAATTATGTCTTACTCTTCAGTATTGTGTGTGATAGACCATAGGAATATGAAATTATTTTGGAGACGGCAGTATAGCTCCTATCAGTTAAATAAATTTTTCTCCTCACAAATAATTTATAAAGAATTTTTAAATCTTTTGCTTGTATCTGTGTAGAGAATATTCTTTCCCTTTAGTTGAGTCAAAGGGAATTTACTAGAACTGGTTTTAAATTGTACCAGATAGACTGAGCAATGAAATTTCACATTTTAATGTGTGTTTATGACTTACAATATTTTATTAGCCTGATCTATGAAAAGGAGTCATTTTACCAGTGGTGTTAAGTTTTTTATAGACGGGTATGCTAACTAAAATATGATTTAAATGGTATTTACTAACCAAATAATTGCTTTTACTAAACACACTGTGAAAACTGGCAAACAGACAACTTAAAAACATGTATGGAGGAAATAACGGGTTTTGCAGAGCCTTACATCATAGTTTATGTACATCTTTTTTGTTTCTAATGTGCTATATAGATGAACATGGAGCTGCAAGTTTTATATGCCTTCAGATATTAAGATATTTTAATTGATTCCAATGCAGACATAGATTACAAAAATATAAATTAAGGTTCTTATAAGTAGTTAAAGGGCAATATTGGTTATGTGATAGGTGAATTCTAGGCAAATACAGCTCTTAACAATTGAAATAATTGTTATCGTATGATCTTATTAGCTAGTATAACTAAGCATAGCATCTGTAAGCTGCATGCTGCTCTGATGTTCCATCTGTAGGGTTTCTGTCACTTTATTGGCATTTTAGGGCCTGAAAATTCAACTGCAATTGAAAGTTTTAAAATCATTAAAGGTGTTCTGGGTAGGATGACTCTGCTTTTGCTTATTATTCATCCAGCTTCCTCTTCAGAAAGGAATTAATGTTCCATTGAGTTTTGATACTCTCTCTTTTGCCCACATTACACAGCAAAAGCTCAGGCTCTTAAAACCCAAATCCATTAGTAATATGGGGGTGTGTCAATCAGCATGTAAGAGGACTTGCAGCCTTCTTAACAGTCACTGCATTAGGTCTACAGAATGAGATGAGCAACCTTTCCCAGCAATACCTGCTGTATCTGTGGATTTACAAGCTCCCTCATTGTTTAAATCTAAGAATGCTGGAAGTAATATTGCCTTAGGTGTTCATAAATTGCTAATAAATTGCGTTATTTCTGAGGCATTACTTAAAAATCAGGAGATGAAGGAATTCTGGGTTTTTTATGCTGAAGTGTTTGGAGTTTAAGTCTTTAGATGTTTCTCTTCAGCCTTTAAAGTTACATTTGAAATTGTGCTGTAATGAAATGAATGTGCTACTTGTGGCACTAAGGGAAAACAAAACAAACAAACCCCACAACATTAGCGCCTTCCCCCCCCCCCCCCCAATTAAATACCACAAGAGTAAGTGATGATGCAAAATGACAAATATTAAGATTATTCAGAAAGTGGTGGGGTGGAGGGAGATGGCTGCTTGGTGCTTTTCTTGGCCAAAGAGATTTAGAAACTGGTACTACAAAAATAAATAATATACCTGAGTTTTAAAAATGTTTTCTTTAGAAGAAAGTTATTTCTAACACTGACACAGGCTGTGGTGCGTTTCGACTCTTGGCATGGTCACAAGTTTTAAAATATGAGCGCCAGTGTCACTTGTCACAGTGTGTGTCGCTGCATGTTTCCCAGTGAGAGTGGTCTGGTCTCCCCTTAATTAGACCTTGTTTCAGATTGTTTAAGAAGCATTCTGTTACCAATGCCACATTTCCAGCTTCTGTTGTTTTTTTTTTCCATTCATGTTTGAATCGGTGGTGTTGATTCTGTGGGATATCTGCTCTCTGCGTTTTGGTCTTCTGTGTTCACTGAACGCAGTGCTTGCATTGTACTCTCAATGGCAGCCTCCCTAGGCTGTTTCCATGCTTTTCCAGTAGTTATTTTTATGGTTTTCTCTATCCTGTTCTTTAAGCTAGGAACCTCATTTGAGGTAGCCTTAGGGTCACTAATCTATCCTCTTTCAGATCCTTTCTCAGGTCTCACTTCTACAATAACATTTGAAAGAATTAAACTAAGTAGTGGAGCAGTTGTATATTGAGGGAGAAAATATTTTTAAAGTAACCATATACATTTTACTACCTTTCCTTCTCATTTTTATGTTGTGATTTTAGGTGGTGAGCTGTAGAAGCAGGGTCTGTTTCTTCTCTATCCTTTCAGTGCCTTGAACATTAAGGATACTGTTACAGTATTGATAATATAAGGACAGTATTGTAAAATAATAATAGATTTTTAAGGTCAGAAAAGAACACTGTCAGTTAAACACCTTAAACTGTCAATTAAAGCAGCACATTTGCTGTCCTTGATGACTTTATTTGCTGTTCATTATGTTCAGCTTTTCTGAAAAAAGATCCTTTGACGGTTTGAAAATTGGTCACTCTTGGAATAGATGACATGCTATTAGTGACTCTGGAAATTCTGGATCATTATTCCCTGCTAAAGTCTGTGTAGCTATTTCTGGTATTTATGTTGCTCCATTTCCCACCTATTCTAACTCTTTTACAAAAGGAATACTTTTTCTTCATTTTGCAGCTAGGGACATATGGGCTAATACTCTATAATACTGTTTACATTTTTTATGCAAAAGACCTTGTATTGAATTGCATATACTCCAGCTGAATCGAATTAGGTGGGGTTATAATTTTCACCAATAGTTATCTTGTAGAAACTCATTCCTTTTCTTTTATTTTTAATAGATTAGCCAGTGTTTTGCCTACACTGTAAATATTCTCATAGCTGTTCTGCGGAGAAGCTTTAGCAATTTCTTTGAAGCAGAGAAGTTTGGGGCAGGGGGAGAGAAGGTGTGGCATGCTCATGGCATGGAATCACAGAATCTGTTAAATTGGAAGGGACCTTTAATGGTCATCTAGTCCAACCCCTTGCAGTAAGCAGGAACACCTTTAACTAGATCAGGTTGCTCAGAGCTTCATCAAGCCTGACCTTGAATGTCTCCAGGGGTGGGGCCTCCACCATCTCTGGGCCACCTGTTCCAGTATCTCACCACCCTCATAGTGAAGAACTTCTTCCTAGTGTCTAATCTAATGTACCCTGCTCTTGTTGAAAATCATTGTCCTTGTTCTATTGCTCTGTGTTGTTACAAACAGTCCTTCCCTAGCTTTCCTGTAGATCACCTTCAGGTACTGGAAGGCCACTATAAAGTCTCCCCGCAAGCCTTCCCCACGCTGAATAAACCCAACTCAGCCTGTCTTCATAGGAGAGGTGCTCCAAGTGATTATCCTCGTGGCCCTCCTCTGGACCTGCTCCAAGAGGTCCATGTCCTACTGTTGAGGGCTCCAGAGTTGGACACTTCAGGTGGGGTCTCACCAGAGCAGAGCAAAGCGGGGGAATCACCTCTCTTGATTTGCTGGACATGCTTCTTTTGACGCAACCCAGGATGCAAGGACGTCAAGGGTATACCTTTTGCTGAGGGCATCCATTTTTCTGAGAATGTTTCTCTTAGGAGAAATCCGAAGTTTTTTTAAAACTTCATTTTCCACAAGCAGGAATTACCCTAATGTTTTGCTTTGGTGCTTTGTTGCAGGCTGCTGTGATGGTGGGCACCACAATGGAAATCAAGAAAATTAACTCTCCATTGCTTTTATTTCCTTCCTAGGAAATGCACCAGTGTTGTGAAGGAGAAAATCTCATTGCTCAAGCATGACTGAAAGTGCCTAGGAAGTATTAGAGGGGTTTGCAGAGTAAGGATTTGGGTAGGAAACTGAGGATGGATAAAGCTGGAAGTTGGATCAGATAATGCAACTAGGCACTATCTGGACAAGGAAACTGAGAACAAGCTAAGGGAGCAAGTGATGGATGTGGGAAGCATTAGGAGAGGTGGCCCGACGCAGGTGAGGAACGGAGTGGAAATGGAAAGAGAAATTAGATAGGGACGGTTGTGACCAAGGGGTGGAAAGATCAAGAATAGACAGGACTATAAGGAAGACAGGTTTCACAGGCATCATTGTTTCAGGATGATGTTAGTCAGTACTAAGCAGGTGTAATTTGTGGGCGTTGAGATACTAGCATGTGTTGAGGAGAAACTGAAGAAGGTACAAGGCAGAGGGTTTAGGACTCTGATGGAAATTTCTTTGCATATCTGAAGAACTGCATTAAGTTTTGGGAGCAGGCTTTATATGCTGTTGGACCAGGTTTCCTCTAGCATCCGGCTTAGAACCTGACCTTCCCTGTGCTGTCAGCATCTGTCTGTGAAATTTGCTGGGTGTCATTCCTCTCTTTTGGTGACTCTCACTGAAGAGGACAAGTGTAGTGATACCAGTTGCTCCCTTAGCTCATGTCATGGGCGGATGGTTATTCTAAAGGCTCTGTCTCTGCTCATGTGCCCTGGGAACACCAGGATACTGCCACATGAAGGCATTTCAATCTCAGTTCTAAGAGCCTAGAAAATGATGCATTCACACCCAAGTACACACCTTTGAACATCTCTGTTCAAAGAATGGTAAAGTTTTTGTGTCTAACTCCTGACATCTATACAATAGCAAGTTTAACTTGAATTCAAGTTAACTGCTACTCCTGTTCACGTGTTTTGTTGATAATACTGGAATACCTGTCTCTTTCATAGTGCTGTGCACTGGTGGCTATCTTGGCAACTTTAGGCAGGAGGACATATCATACCCTATCCACCCAACTGTAAAGGGGAAAAAGAAGTTCGGTGTACTTGATGCCCATACAGGTCACTGCTGCCACCACTTTTCCGTTGAGCAGTGCCCGCTGCTCCAGGTCAGCTGGATGTTCTCCTCATAAATTCTATCCTCTTTGCATGCTTCTAGAGCACGAGTGATAATGCTTCCACTCTCCTGCATTTTGCAATTCTAAAAGCTTAAGGTTTATTTTGTGCTGCTATAAAGTATCAGGGAAGTTTATGATGTGTGGAACTGTAGGGGCCCTTTTGGGCTGAGCCTCTGCTCTGTAGCTACTTGCAATTTCAGAAGTCTACACTTGGTGATCTTTCCATTCTTTTATTTCTCACAATATTCTGTGGTTAAAAAAAATAGGACGTGTGTCTGTAATCATGTTGTGCCGTACTTGTGTGAAGTTAAGTTTTGCTGCCTAAAGAGTATGACAAACTGTTTCCCTCCATGTAAGGATTTACTAGGTTGAAACTTCTGCCACCTGTTGTTTTCTCCCATCCCAAGTCATCAGTTACTCAAATTGCAAACACGTAGGTGTGGGGGTTTTTTGACTAAGAGAAGGAACAAATAAAGAAGGGTACCAGAAAAATGAAAAATAAACTTCTCCTTTTACCATTTACATCTAATTTTTTTTAATGGTTCTTTCCCTCACTTTACCATCTACTCAGGTTTTATTCTTCTTTTCCACGAGGAGTTTGTACATAATTCACATGTATGAAAATATTTCCATCAAAATTCTAAACCCCCATCTCTTAAATTTGTCTTCAAAATCTCTCCCTGCTGTGATGCACATTGGACTGATATGTGGCTCTGCTTAAGCTGGTCCTGATTAACATGACAGTGTCTTAGGACTACCTTGATCTTACTGAAGCGCTTTCTTTCCCATGTTTTCCTTTAAGCAGCTCTATTGATACCCTTGCAGTTTACACACGCAGATGTGCAGTGAAAAGAATAATTTGATGATTCCTGCAGAGTGTACAGCGCAACCAAAGCGCTTGTGGTTCAGCTGCCATTGATGCTGATGGAGAATACTCTGGAGTGAGATTTAGATGTGCTGGAGATAGCCACTCTAACAAAAAGGATTCCAGTAGGTTAAAGCAGAAAATGTGGAAGAGTAGCCAGTAAAGCATAGCCAGTTGCTTAAATTAAATTTTGAAGCTTTTCTGGATGTGTGTCACTAA
Organism: Gallinula chloropus; assembly: GCF_964237585.1. Taxonomy (NCBI): domain Eukaryota; kingdom Metazoa; phylum Chordata; class Aves; order Gruiformes; family Rallidae; genus Gallinula; species Gallinula chloropus. The sequence goes on from NC_140085.1 coordinate 86,465,263, forward strand.
ATAATGTGTTACAATCTTCTCGTTATGCATTTCTTTAATGCTGAAATCGGATTTTACTTTTCACAAACTGTGCTATTTATCTGCAGAAGATTGAAAGCTGCAGGTTTTACATTTGTCAGTATTGTAGTGATAGATCACTCGCCATTATTTATGGGTGTTATTTAATTTGCTGGATGAGGGGGCTGAAATTTGCTCAATTTTTTTCTACAGCAAATAAAGACAATAATACATAGTCATTGACAGTAGTACGTATATTCAATATTCACGTCTAGTTTCCTTACTGAAGTGTCAGATCTGCAGATGACATTTAAAAGTCACTTTCTCTCTCTGTGATGCTAATACAACAGTTACCGGCAAGGTTTGTGGAGGTGGTTAGTAGGCTTTGGTGTTTTCCACAGCATAATGCTGCCACCTAATGGCAGAAAGAACTGGGACAAAGTAGTACCTGCTTTTGGGTTATATACAGTTTATTTCAGTGTGATTAAGAGACTGATGTTGAATATGTCTTAAAGGGAGTAAACATCTCTACAGGGTTACTCCTTGAAACTTCAGAGAAGCAGTTTTGTTTCTTTGTGTTTTAATACTTTATTTTATTTTGAAAAATAGGATGACTGGAAGCCTAGCATCGCTTTTGTTGTTGGGAACAAAATCGAGGATGAAGTCCACACCAAGGCCCTGTGTCTTGCTGTGCAGGTGCCACAGCGGAAGCTTTTCAGTGTGGTAACACGTGAAGACATTTTCAGACAGGTATTCCCAGAAATAAATTCTTAATAACATGCCAAACCCTATATCTCACTTCTAGATACTTCTTTGGTCTATGGTAAATGTTCAGTTTAATTACTCTGGAAGTTTTGAAAGTTACACTACTTCATAGGAGCTAAAAATGGAAAAAAAAAGGTTTACTGTATAAGCTGGTCTCTTCCCTGTAAATAGCAATGTTTTGTTACAGACTTTTCTTCAAGGTGCTGATCACAAAATTTCCCTCCCTAAGGTACAGGGGTACCTTGCCCTCATTATTTTGTGTGTGTGACTGTAGTGTTTCCAAAAGGAAATAACAAAAGAATTTGTGTAAACTTAAAATATTCTCACAATAGTATGTTTTATTTCTTTGCAGATCAGAGAATCTGGGAATGCAAAGGGAAAAAAGGTTAAGGATGTGCCTATGTACTATGAGGTAGGTTAAAATATGTGTTACAGAGTCAGCGCTTGTTTACACTGAGGTACATACAGCTGTGTAATTGTGTTATGCATACCTGAGTAAATGCAGATCTGGTGAATCTGCTTTCTTTATGTCATACCAACAGTGTTCTGTTGGACTACTAATTGAGTGAGGATCAAGATGTCTTTTATGAGTTTTATTATGTTAAGAATTATTTATTTTATTATTTATTACTTATGTGGTTGTATTTTGATGGTGGTGTCACAAATTACAGAAAAACAGTTAAATTCTGCTCTCCTAGATGCTCTCTGTAATTTAGAGAACTATGCCTTCATTTATGAGGACGTGGTGCCATAAATGAAACACCATCTTTGTGTGCTAGTACCCATTATCATCTCTGTATGTCAGCAGGGTTAGGAATCATGCTTAGTACAATGAGGACTTCCTTCTCCCTACCTTGTAAATGTTTTACTTACAGCTTGTGAGAGGTTATAAAATCCTGTGATTAATTAGAAGATTGTTTAAAATTTTCTCAGGTAGAGTTTTATGGCCCTACAACCTGGAGCACAAAGAATTTTGGATCCATCTAAAACAATCTTGTTTGCATGTTAGTTCTGCAATGACTAATAAACTTTTTATGTGTCTCAGGTTTTGGTGGGCTTTGTAAGAGGTCTTTTTAGTTGCAGTCTGTTTTTCAGTAATGCCAGACTAGTATCTGAACAAGTCCCTTTGGAATTATTTGCCATTGACATGACTGTGAATTTTATGCAATTAACCCGCTTTGTTTAGGATTAGCCTCCCAGGCAGACTCACCCGGGATGTAAAACCCCTCCAGTCCTAGTGGCTGATTTTGAAGTCTAGCTATAAGCAGAAGCTTTGTATGATACCTGTATTTAATTACTAAGAGCAATTTTCCTTGTGAAGTGGATACTTATTAAATTCCAGCTGTCAGTGCTGTGTCTCATTAGCTACTTACTTTACTCCTCAAAGACATTTTTTCCTCCCCTCCTTTAAGAGAGAATATAAAATGCTTGTTCTGACCTTTTGCTTGGACTTGGTTTCCGTTCTGGCTCTTGCAGATTAAAAGATTGATCATGTTGCCACAAGCATATTACGATCCTGCCTCTCTGGGCAGAATTTGCTCCTAAGTGTTCACTTGAAGTCCACGTGCAGTTTGTGCATTCAGAGCTTTCACTACAGTAAGGATAAACAAATACAGGCTTAGCACAGAGCACAGGGTTATAAAATGTTTTTCTGAGAGGAGCATTTCTGTCTTCACTGCATATTGCTCTCTTCCATGTGGTGGGATTCACCACACTGGCATTTCCACAAGTGCTTATGCATTTCTAGGGGGGCTGATTGAGATTTCTGAAACTTAGTGGTCTTTGAACATACGAAGTGTACATGTGTGCATTTGGGACTGATGACATGCACAGTATTGTGGTTATTAATAGTATTAATAGCAACATTGTCACCCATGTCCTTCACCTTGCACATTGCCTCTACTCAAATGCAGGGGTGTTTAATAAATTTCAGTGTATCAGTCTGCAGTGCCTGCTTTAACTCAAGACACCGTAACAAACTGCTCTTGGTATATTGCAAGGTAATTATACATGATATTAAAATAATTCTTTTTCTCTATTAAAAATTGTTTTCCTTCAGGGTTTCTGTCATCTTACTGTGTTGTATTTCCTGTCACACTTATCGTACAAACTTAAGAGGGGCAAAGTTTATGAACTTACATAGCTAAAAGTTTTCCAAATCCATGAGAATTAGGTGTCTGACACCATTCCTGTCTCAAGTGACTTGATGGCAGTAGGAGTTCACAGTTTTGTGCTAGTTCCAGCACTTAATTAAATGATGTTAGGCTGTATCTCTCATGAAGATGCCATGGGAATATTTTTTTCTTTGTATATGGAAAGGAAAATGTTATGCTGCTTGTAAAATAATGACAGAATTTGTAATGAATTAGATTAATCTGTCATGTACAGTTTTCCCACCAGAAAGACCTAAAATTATATCATGTTTGAATGAAATATATGCATTTTGTAAGCAAGGTATATATCTTTTATTTATTTATCTACCTGTTTGTTTTGTCAGCTGTAGTTGAAGTGATCTACCACTGCTAAACATGATAGTGTTTTAGTTTCCAAACTTCAAATTTTGAAAATCTATTTAAGTCTGAATTTTCTATACTAAATTTGTTCATTGAGCTGTTTTTTTTTTCTTTTAAAATTTACTTTCTTGAATGTTCTGGTGAGATTGAGTTCAGGGGTTGTGTGGATGGAAAGATTTTTAGGTGGGTTTTTTTTCTTGAAAGATTTATTTTCCAGATTTGTTGAACTCCTTGGGGCAAGGTCAGGAAAGCTGCCTTTATGTTACCTAGGAAATTTTGAGAAGGAATCTTGTCCAATACTTTCACGGGGACGAGCTGGACTTGGGGACTAATACCCTGGTAAGGAAAGATTATGATGGAGGCTCATGCAGTCCCTTCGTGTGAGAAGACTGGAAGTAGATAGATGGTGATGCTGTAAATGGACTCAGCTGTCTGTAAGGAATATGGCCATGAGAGAGAGAAGGATGGAAGGGAGAGAGATAAGCTGAAATGCTTGGGTGATCTTGGCTACACCTTTTATATTGAAACTAATATTAGATTGATTGGTTCACCCTTGCCCAATGAGTCGTTTCCAGAGTTACCACTTTAAAGTGTCTCCATCCTGGAAATTGTTCTTGTTTTCTTCTAAGATATGTCTTCTAATTTTAAAAAATCAAACCATGTTCCTTTCTAACACTATGCTAACTACTTTTTTTTTTTTAATCTCCCATGGTTATTGTGTCTTCTGGAGATCTTATAATTCATGACTGTCTTTTCCCAGATGACTGAAAAACTCTCAATATGTTGTATACTTCAGACTCCACAAGAAACTCATCTGTTTGATGATGACTCTTTGTTTGTAGTTGCATTTTTTGATCTGTCATGAATTTTAATCTTTGTCACTGCTTTATAAATCAGTAGTAAAAGAATAGGGAAATCTGCTTTTCACAATATCATATTATGTGTTTCTTCTAGAATTGCAGTTTTACCAGAGAAAGCTATTATCTTTGTGAAAAGGCCACCTTTTTTTTTTTTTGTTCTTCTTTATCAAAAAGAACTAAATTGAATTGGTAATAATTATTTTACCTCGCCCCCGCCCTTTATTTCTTGCTCATTGAATCCTCCATTAGGACATTAAGGAAATAACATCAGCACCTCTGTTACTCTGCAGTGATAAGCATTATAGAGTCGGTGTTTAAAATATGTGTGTTATTCTAGTTTCTCTTTTTTAAGCATTGGTGTCATATCAGCTTTCTTTTTATTTACTTTAAAACTGCCCTTGTTCGCCAAGAAATGCTTACGTTCAATATTCATCATCTAAAGAGCTCCTCAGCTACTTGCCTGTAATGCTACTTTGATTACGTTATCCAAATCTACTGGATGCCTTTTTGCAACTTCCTACTAATATAGTTGGAAATAGCTGCTTATTAATGAAGTGATATAACCATATTATCTGTTGTTTTTTCCAAACATAAAGCAGAATAATCACTGATTAGCTTTACTTTTCCTGCATCTTTATTGACTCTTTTGCTCTTACCATTTAATACTAGACCAATGTCACATTAAGATAGATTTCCTTATACAGTTAAAAAAACAAAAGTCCTTATTTCTGCTGGAATATGTTGTATTTCTCTTGCTTTTTGTTGCTTTTATTCCTTAAGTCTGAAATAGTCAGGACTTTTAAGTCAGGCTATCCAGGAACTTGTTGGCCATCTGATTGCACTGAATTATCTCTGATTCTTGCATATGACAAACAAGCAAACATTAGTTTGCATATCACATGCTGGAACTGTTAATATTTAAATAGAAGAGAATACAGAATTTTGATTACAAACTCTTCTGCTTCTTGTCATCACTAACTGAACATGGGACCTGTTTGATTCTTCTGTTGACTTGCTTCTAGATATGCATGGTAAATGGTTCTCCTACAAAACCTTGCTTTATTTTACTTTCTTGCTGCCAGGGAAGTAATATCAACTTTGATACTTCAAACATGTGGACTGGTAAAAGCAGATGTGCCAATTTTACCATCTGAGTCAGGGTACATAACAGCCAACCCGTATCACCAGGCACATTGAGACACCAACCTAGTTGTGCAGTTTCAACAAAGGAGACCCCCAGGTTCAATCCTACCACCAAGTATAATACGCACAGATTTGTCATTAAAGACCAGTTCAGTTGAGTGCTTGCTTATAAATCATAATTAGTTCATGCTTTGTACAGCTCATTTTGAAGACTAACAGGTTATTGGTTAGAAATAGAATCTTGTATTGTTTAAGAATTATTTATATAGTACATGGGCTTTTTTCCTGAGTATATTTTTTACCCAAGTTTGTTTTTTTCTTAATAATATGTTGTTGGAATCCTTGGGAAATTGTGCTTTGTTCATTGTACTTCTTGCCATAATGGGCAATACACTGTAGCAGAGACAGAAGGATCCTTCTATTTTCTAGGTGAAAATGAAATAGATTCCTCTCCTGTCACTTCCAACATAAAATAGATAACCTGAGATATTAAGAACTTCAGTAAGATAGCAAACCATATCAGTGAACAAGCTGAAGTGGAAAAAAATTAATTTACCCAGGAAGTAGTGGATTTAAAGCAGGTTTTTGAGCATTTCTGTGAATTAAGGCTTTGCTAGAAATGTGTAGAATGTGTACTTCTGAAGTGAGGGTTGCTGCTGGTGAGGCTGTTTGAAGTGCTGGTCAATGTCATGATGTAAAGAGAAGGCTCACTTCAGATTTTAACTGAGTTCCTAAGATAGGAGCTCTTACTGTATTAGGAAATTTTATATATTTATGTATACGTTATTTTTATGTAATTATATGATATATGTTTATATCACACACAACTATATAATAGATATATTTAAAAGATATATTAAATTTTTCTGTGTATAATTGTTGAAAACTACCTTCTATTACTCACCCCAATGGCATGAATTTCATTCAAGAAACCAGTTAAGAACAGCTACTTCTAAATACCTTTTATGTCATCTCTTCAGTAGGTCTTAAATATCTCATACATTTCTATTATCTTATGTCTCCTTTTTTAGACTTAACAATATTGTCTTAACATCTTTATCCCATTTTGAGATTCTGTCATTGTCTCTATCTTCAGGGAAAAAAAATAAAAAGAAAAAAAAGGACAACATCTCAAGGAACACAGAGTATGCATTTATTTTGTGATAAGGATGTTATAGTAAATTCCTAGGGTAGAAAAATCAAATGTTTTGATGAGAATACACAACTCTTAATGTCACAGATACAGCTCTTATAGCAAGGCATATTTTAATCCAAGAAGTACAAGCTGTTGTGAGTTGTGTGGCATCTGGAGGAGAGCAAAGATTCATTAGTGGCCACTATATGTGTCACTGTAGAAAAAAGTTTCAGAAGTGCTGCTAGTGAGGAGTAATTCTAAGAAAGCCTTTTGGTTTCCTCTGGAAACATAATTAAAGGTGAAATATTTTTCTGGAAGTGTGTGGATTTTGGCAAAACACCATCAGAAAGGTTGTGGTCAAGAACAGGCTTTCTCAAAAGTAGAGATAGTTGTATTAAAACCCAGCCTTCTTACCCTAAAAATATATGTCAATAAAATCGTATTTTTCTTAAAAGAAATTTTGGTTTTATTCTGCTGTAGAACAAAAATAATTTTAAAAGTTGTTATAAAGTGGAACGGCTCAGAAGCTGAAACTTGTCTGGTGTCATTGATTTGGTGAGAGGGTTTGACAGTGAAATCAACTTTGGCAACCGTGCTGAATGGTCAGTTGGATAGAAAGATTTAATTTTATTTTTCATTCTCATACAGAGCAAACAAATGCTACAGTCTTAAATGTTGCAATAAAAGGGAACAGTTCTCCAGTCAGCCTTTGACTGTTGTGTGGATGCAAGCTAAGAGATTTTTATTGCAGAAGGACTTGGCCCTTACACTGTACGGATATGCAGAGGATTAGTGTTCAAGAAACAGTTGGGAATTATCATTAAATGAAGATGCCTTTTAGAGTGGTACTGGCTCCAGGGAAGGGTAAGGGACTTTAAATCTTGCTATGGGCTCTGTGTACTTACCAGTTGTCAGCTCTGCTGTATCTGTTACCAAGATCCAACCAGGTATACTGTAGTACAGGATATAGTATGTTTTGTAAATGATCCCACTGCATGAGCTGGTACATTTACCTCAGATATTTATTGCCTTGTCTTCTGAGAAGAGTTTAACTACTCTGCTTCCTGGGTCCAAATATTTAGGTCAGTTTACTTAACAAATTTTTTTCTTAACCTTCTTTTAGGTTTAGTAATTTTCACAACTCCCATTGGTCTACAAAAGTTGTTGAATATTAACATGAATGGGCCTTAGGGAAGACTACCAGTGTCTGTGTTTCAGCTGACATTAGATTTACCCCTCTGTTCATCTCACAGGAGACCTTTACAAGCAATTCAGTCTGCTCTGCTGCCAAATGAATAGTGACAGTTTATGTCTATGCCAAGCTATTCCAAACAGACTAATATCCCACCTCAGGAAACAAATCTTTGGCATCTTCAGATGAAATGCAAACTTGAGTTAATCTATATTTGTCCTAGATAAGGTAATCCAAGAGTTCCTACATCTTGAAGATCTTACTAGAACTCACTGAGGAAAAGTGGTGTGAGCTTCTACCTATCCTGCTCACCTTAATTCTTACTTCGTGATGCCTTCCACTAGTGGACTTCTTAGTACTTGCTAAACTGCTTTGGCAGATGTCTTGCTATCATCAGTATCAATAAGAGTAGAATATCATTCTCAAATGCACTCTTGTAACTTGGTCAAATGGGAACAAAAGTAAATGCTCTGACAAAAGAAAAGGCATTCACTTTCAGATGACTTCCCAGAACAGTAAAGATCTCACCTAGCTCTGTATTCTGTATTGCAGTCCAGTATGGATGTCTTAATGACCTAGGTCATCCCAGTGACATTAGAGGCATGCCTGTGATCAGGTAAATGGTTCCAAGCATTGGATAACAGCAAAATGATCATTACTTTAAATGCAGGAAACCCATGTCACCTGAAAGAATAAAATATTATCTAGATTAAAGATGTACCACCATGTCTTTACATGAGTCTTTGCCATTGTCAGAGCATCCGATGACACTGCATCATCAATAGTGGCATGTGTAGTCCTTTGAGTTATCAAATGATACACCTTCCATTTATGGTATTTATTCCAGGACTGTTGTTACTATGAAGTGATAACTCAGGTCCTATGAATTGTAGTTGTTTGCAATCAATTTCTAAAGTCCTTCCAGTTCAGTATACCTTTCCAGGAACCCCTCTAAGGACAGTTTGTCACATTAAGAAGTAATGCTAGAGGTAATGCTATTTGCATGTATTTGTACTATTATTTTACCACTGTTAGCTGTAATTATCTGGCCTAAAGCCATTTCCTAAAACTAAACATTGATGACAATTTATTTTCAAGGAAAGAAATTTGATACCTTTTGAAACTCATCTCTCTATTTAAAACTTGCTTTAGATCACTGTTGAAATTTTGGGGTTTGTGGTGGGTTGACCCTGGCTGGACACTGGGTGCTATCTGAAGTTGTTGTATTCCTTCTTATCTGGACAGGGAGAAAAACTATGATAAAAAGTCTTGTGCGTCGAGATAAGGACAGGGAGATCACTCACCAGTTACTGTCATGGGCAAAACACACTCAATTTGGGAAAAGTAATATAATTTATTGCCAATTAAATCAGAGTTGGATAATGAGGAATAAAACCAAATCTTAAATGTTTTCTCTCTAACCTTCCCTTCTTCTCAGGCTCAACTTCACTCTCAATTTCTGTGCCTCTTCCCTCCAAGCAGCATAGGAGGACAGGAATTGGAGGTTGTGGTCAGACACAATGTCTCTGCTGCTCCTTCCTCATTAGGGAAAGGACTTCTCACACTCTTCCCCCTCCCACAGGAGACAGTCTTCCACAGACTTTTCCAGTGTGGGTCCTTCCCACAGCCTGCAGTTCTTCACAAAAGGCTCAATCATGAGTCCCACAGAGTGCCCATCTTCAGGACCAGACTGCTGCAGCATGGGTCCCCCACAGGATCACAAGTCCTGCCAGTAAAACTCCTCCAGCCAGGGCCCCTCTCTCTATGGGACTACAGGTCCTGCCAGGAGCTTGCTCCAGTGTGGGTTTCCCAAAGGGTCACAGCCTCTACCTGCTCTGTCATGTAGTCCTCCATGGGCTGCAGGGCAAAAGCCTGTCTCACCATAGTCTTCTTCATGGGCTATAGGTGAATCTTTGCTCCAGCACTTGGAGCACCTCTTTGCTCTCCTTCTGCACTGACCTGGGTGTCTGCAGGGTTGTTCCTTTCACTTACTCTCACCCACCTCTCCAGCTGCAAATTGCTGTTTCACAGTTATTTACCTCCTTAACTATGTTGTCCCAGAGGCGATACCACTGTCACTGATGGGCTCGGCCTGAGCCAGCAGCAAGTCTGTCTTGGAGCCAGAGGGCATTGGTTCTGTTGAACATGGGAGAAGCTTCTAGAAGCTTCTTACAGAAGCCACCCATATAGCCACCCCCTGCTACCATAACCTTGCCATGCAAACACAGTACAGTTTTGCTCCCTAGATTACAAGTTTTCCTGCATACATGCAGCTTGGTATAAAATTTCCTGGTTTTTACTTGTAGGTTTTGATGAAATTTCTGTATAACTAGAGAAAAGAGCAATTATGTCTGTAACAGTCTCATCATTAAATAGGGAGAGAGACCCTTGGAGTAGCTAAAGGAAATTCTCTTCTCTGTTTTGTTGCCTTCAAAAATTTCAGGTGACTATAATCGATTAATTAAGGACAAGAGAGAGTAAGTGTAATTTTTTGTCAATTAGAGCAACTAATCCTGGGATCCTTTATCATTAAAGAAAAATTTTAAAAATTGCCCAAAGCCCCATTGCAAAATCGAACCAAGATGGAAAGATCCTTCCTAGGAGTTCTGTGGTGCCAAGCCCATGAGGCCATTGGGACTTCTTGGCACATGAGTTCTGAAGCTTCATTGGAAACTCTGGCAACATGTAGCTAGATGGGTTCTGCCAGCTCAAGGGTTGATGAGATGACTTTGCTTCTTAAATCATTTTGTTCCACCTCTGATTGGGTTCTCTTCCTAGCCAGATTCAATGTTAGAGAAGCGTGACTAAATCCTTTAGCTCTGTAATGTTCATTGTGTGGATCCAGTTGGCTGGAATTACTGGAGCAAATTTACTTCTCAGAAGCAGAAAATACTCTAGTCCACAATGGAAAGACTTGCTGGGCGGATTCATACCATTGAAATGTAAACATTTCAAGATTTGAAGTATATCTCTTCTGAGCACACATCACAGCAGACTGGCCTGTTCTCTCTTTTTAAAAAGGTCTTCTGGGTTCTGTAGGAGTTAGAAACCACTTTAAAGCTATTTCAACTCTTTTCCCCCCAACCAGAATGTTAAAAGGAAACAGGTATCTGAAGCATCACAAGCAAAATCCTTCCCTATGGTTAAAACCCCTCCTTCCTGAGATGGCAATGCTAATGACGGATCGTTGGAATCACATATTGCATTTTGTCTTCCCTTGAAGCTGCTCATTTTGGTAGCAGTTAGGTGGTCAGGAAGCCATAGAACATGCATTTCATAGGTAGTGAGAGCCTTGCATGAGCTTTTTAGTAAAGACAGGGTGAAAAGTCATCCTAATTTTTGTGTAATATATTTTACCATTTTTTACTTAAATTTGGTCATTCAACTGTTCATATTTTTCCTTAAATCATTATTCATAACAAGACACATGCACTGAACATGTCCTACAGAGCTCTAATTCTGTGTTACAGAGATTAAACGAGTTAAGGTATGCCCTCAGGTCATGCATTTTTCGTAAAGGTTTAAAGAACAGACCTTCTTACAATGGATTCTGCCAACCAGATCAAGCTGTGTTGAGATTTGGCCAAAAAAGAGACTCATTTATATGAGTGACAACATATATTTTCTAGGACACAAGCTGCTGTTGCTGCTGCTTTAAGAACTGCTATCACAATAGAAAGGTAGATATTTAGTATATGAACATCACACACATTTGTTCAGTATTGCTCAACAGAGAAAGTATCCTTGTCTTACTTCAGTAGATCTGTTTGAAAAGGGCTCTGACAGACAGAAGGAAGAAGGAGTCCTCAAATGTTTAATTCATTTTTTTAAATCATTTGAATACGTGTTGGTAAAGTCATCATTGATTAACAAAATTGATTGAATAGCTTAGCTTAAGTTTTACAGCATGTCATGTGTCATGTTAGCTCTATATGGATCTCTGTTATGTATGCAATTGATTTACTGATTTACATGAGTCCTTATGCTCAGTTTGAATTGTGAGTCATTAACAAAGGATAATGATTAAGAAATCTTTTGGCATCATGAAATGAGGCAAACGGTCTTATAGTACAGACTAAATTGCCTTTGAACATGCAGCAGGTGTGATCTGAAAAAAGTTTCAGTCAGCTCAGTGCCTTCCTTTTATTCTTTCAAAATGATCATTTGCAGTATGCTAGAGTCAATGAAATTACATCAGCAGATTCAGCAATATTTAGTAGTATGTGTAAAGGAGTCTTCTTTGAACAGAAGAAATTTGTCCCTAAGATTTCATTAAATAGTCTGTCTTGAAAACTGCTTGTGAGGGATTCGTGATACTGATAGCAGACTGCAGTAAGTAAAGATTGTATCCCTGTCCCCCCTTGTCCATGTCTGTGTGTCGTCATGTGTCCCCAATCTCCCCACCCCCCCACTTTTTTTAGCTTGCTCACAAAAAAACCTTTGAATAGTAAATAATAACTTGGTTAGTAAGTGTAATCCGTATAGCCTCTTGACTGATGGCTCTCTTAGTTCAAATTTACTTGAACTGTGTCAGCTACTAAGGGATTTGAATTACTAAGTATTTCTTCTAGGAACAATTATGTTTCTTTTAGGAAGTGTTACATGAATCTAAGATATATTTGATGGGTTGGATTTCAGGAGGGCTTTAGAAAGCTTATCCTAGATATGAAGAACTACATGATGACATAGGCTGACCACTGTTCATAGCAAGTGATGCTGCTGCTTCCAAGCAGCGATAAAAGTGTGAAAGTTACCAGTGCAGTTTAACACTTTGAAAGTTTTTCTGATTATGATTTAACAGCCACAGTACTTCTGTATATTGAAAAACAGACACTTTAGAGAAAGATACCATAAAGACTGACTTTAAATGTTTCTGAATTTTTAAGACGATCTCAACGTCACTGGCATCTGCCAACAGTACAGTCACCTACAGGCAGCATTTGAATGGCTTGAAATGCATGCCCTTTGCATCAGGCAGCTCATTCTCTGCATGGTTCATACTGCCACCATATGTGATCAAATACTGCATCACTGAAGCCTTTCTGCACTTCACAAATGTGACCCCTGCTGTGTGAGGAATGCTAAGTTTCCTTCTTCCTTTAAAGGAAAAGAGGCCCTACCTTACTTAGCTTGTCCATCCAAGTTTCCATGGTTTCTAACATATGAAAAAGGTCATCACTGGCAGGGTGAAGTATAGTCAATCTGAAATTAATCCACTTCATAGTATCCAAAAAAAAAAAAAAAACCTTCTGTACTCCTACCAAGTCTTTGTCTTCAGCTTTCTTTTTTTACTGAGGCTCTGTGGATTCTTAACTGTTTATGCCAGGAGCCTGCATAATTCACAGGGTCACAGATGAGGTAAACATGCATAAGTGTAGTAAATTCAATTTCTTTTACCTCCTGTGTATGGATTGATCTATGTTCTATCTTTAAACTAGCAGTGATGGAGGATTGCTTTTTTATTTGCTTATGCATAAACCAGATTTTACATTGCTTCATGAAAAACTATTTGCTTTCTTTGTATTGCTGAATGTAATGTGTTCATTTTATCATTGTCTTATTTGTCTGACCTCTCTTCACAGTCATAGAATGTCTTCCTGTTAAATAGTTTGGTTTACACTTTTCTATTGCTTCACAGAAGAAACTTTGTCCTTCCCACCCACTCAGAGTTGTCCAGCTCACTACAGACTTTGGATGTTTCTCTTCATTTCTGCATTCTTTACCTACAGAATAGGAATAATCATGATGCATTGCTTTCGACTGGTAAAATGCTTTGAACTTCTCAGGAAGAATGGGTTGTAAAAGAATCTAAGCGTTCCTTCCTTCTTCCACGAACAATAAATCAGCAACTGCCACTGAGCTGGGTTACTATATATACACTTTTCAGGAATCCTTCGAGAATCCCTCTGTTTCGCCTCTATTGTGTGTCAAGAAATGTGCAACTCATCTAGATTAGGCAATTGGGAAGCATCCCTTTGCATAGGCTGTTAACACCACTTCTGACAAAAAGAAAAAAAAAACCCCACAAATAACCAAGCAGAAAGATCATTTTTCTAAGGGAGATTACAGTATTTCTACCAAAGTCTCTTTTCTTTCAGAGCACAGAGTTTCTGTAGCTAGCTCTGGGTGACTGTTATTGTTGGAGTAGTTAGTAGTTTCTAGTGTACCTACAGTCTGTGGAAATTTTTAACATATCCTTGATTTTCTGCTGTGTCTCTGAAGTCAATGGGAGTCTTTCCAGAAGCCTTCTATGGTTGGCTTGTTGAGATAGTGGACAGTAAGTACATACTGAATACAAAAGATGTAAAGCAGAACTGATCTAACCATGATGTATTTTCCTATGTGTATGTTACAGAGATCATAAGGTTTATTACATTGGAGGGACAGGATTGTTTGGGAGGGTTTATAAATGCAGATGTTTTGACTGCTTTGTCTCGCTGTTAACATGATTCAGAAAAATCTGAAATTTTAAGAGATTTCTTTTTCTGTACTTTGCTTTCACTTGTATGAAACAATAAGTTGGCTTATGATAGTCTGGATTCCATTTTGACTTTTTTTTATTCAGAGAAGCATTTTTAGTGGCTGTGTTTGCTTACTTAGGTTTTACTTGAGAAGTGAAAATATCTGAGCTGGGCAAAAAACTATGAAAGCTCAAAGGTATGGTGGTGTTCACATTAGACAAGACACAGTTCAGTGAGATGAAGTGTGCACCTTCATTGTCTGAATGTTAGCAAGCAAAATTGACACCATATGTGCCCAACTGTAATTGCTCCAAGAGGGGAAAAGAGAAATATGTCAGAACATTTGAGTAACACCTAATTCAGCCCATGGTTATAAATAAAGCTGATGGTTGCTTAAAAACAAAAGTAGGAAAATATTATGGTTGTATTATTCCTCAACAGCGCTTCCTACATAGGTGAACTTTATTACAGAGACAACACAAGTGAAAAGAAACATATAACAACTTTTTATGGTATTTTTATGTTATTTTATTTTTTTCGCAGTAAATAAAGTGGTTATGAGGCTCCAAGGAAAACGGGCCAGATGTTAGTGAGTTGTATGAAATTTAGTGGAAACAAGCTGTAAAAAACATAGTCATAAAACAGCCTGTCAATGCCACACATCTGGACAATGCAGCTGTATGTTCCTGCTGCTGTCATCACCCTAGGAAAACTCAATAGCCTTATTTCACCCCAATTAGGCTGCATACCAACAGAATCAGAATTACACTGGGAGGGGGTGTATTTTCACTAAGACAGACCCTCTCAAATTCCCTTCAAGAAATTTTTATCTGTCATTCAGGACTAGTGCCTCAGACACTAGTCACTTTGTAAACAAGATTCCAAACTATTCTTCTTGATTTGCTTGCTGTTATATGCTTTTTAATTTATTACTTTATAATAAGTAGTTGCTTAATATTACCTCTTTGTTTAAAAGCTAAAAAACCAAAAAGGTTTATTGTGACAACTGTGTATCTGTTGACCTTTACATAATCATAGAATTTTTCTCCATTCTGCTTTTATCTCATGCTATAGTAGGTATAACTTCATTTGATTTCTTAGGAACCAGAGGATTAGCTATGTACCTTACTGTTATATTGTTTTTTTCTGAAAGTGTGGGATTTTAACCCACATGTTGTACAATATGAGATAGTACTTCCTCATTTCAGCATGCAAAATAAATGTCAAATGCAATATTAAAAGTATACAAGTAATAGGGTTTTTTTTTTGTTTGTTTATCCGGAGTTGTTTTTGTGGTTGGTTTTTCCTTGTTTTGTTTTCCTATCCAGGTGATAGAAGTAGCCAAAGCCATTCTGGATAGTGGTGAAGAAATTCCTGTAACACTGACAGGAAAGCTCTTGAAATTTCAACTGCTTTGTCTGAAACAGAAGGACCTTCAGAGAAGAGAAGCTGAAAAGAAGGTAGTACAGTATGCCTTAGGGACAATGTTTAAGTAACTTTACGAAGACACTGCATAATTTTCAGCTTCCTTCTCAGGCGTAGCTTTTGAGATCTGTAATTTAAGAAAAATGTGGATAGAATTTTTTTTTTTTTTTTTTTAGTTAATTAGATTTGGGGAAGAAGCTTTCAATTACTCAAATGCAGGTGAGAGGGTAAAAAAAAAAGAAAAAATATTCTGCAAGACCTTTTTGCTCAAGTAGGACTAATAGAAAAGAGAGCTAGAAACTGGATTCAGCTGAATATATCTCAGCTGAAATAAAGGTAGGAGAGGTTATTACTTGAGAGGTATCAAGAATAGATGCAGAACAACACTAGGAAGACATTATTATCATGAATCACTTCTCTGGAGGAAACTTGGAGAAGTTATTTGTTCCATCTTCTGGCACTAAGGCAGGATAAAATATACATAAACTATTCCCGGCAGAGGTTTGTTGAATGTTTCACTGCTGTGCTTTCATTTTTCTATCCCAATCGATATTGCTGCTCAACTGTCTCTGCAACTGCTTTGAAGGCAACAGTTCTTCAGCTCTACAGAAATCTATTACATATTTAACAAAACAAACCCTAATATGTGTCCTGGTTTCTAGTTTTTGATGATTCTTGTTAGTCTACTCTGAATTTTCTCCAAATAGTTCGTATCCTCAAGTCTGCTCCTCCGAACTGGGCACCACATTTTTCAGTGTTCCCAAAATTCACTTCTACATATTCCCCTAGCCTGTCTCTACTAGCTTTGTTGCTTCAGTCAGATTACTTATGTGTTCTAGGAGGAATTTCACCAAGTTTGCACAGAATAACAATCAGATCAGACCTCTAATTGCTTTCTAACATCTGTATTTTAAAAAAACCCAGACGTTTTCAGTGGTACATTTCAGCAACTTACTGAACAGTTGGTCTTTGCTACAGTTCTTTTCCAGCAAACATTCATGCAGCTGAAGACCATTATCAGAAAGTCATTTAATTGCTGCAATAGTTTACTCTGTGAATTGATCGAAAAACTATAATGTAAAATGTGATTACATGGAGACCTAAGCATACTATGCCTGTAAAAGATGCAAGAAGATAATGGTTTAATGGGTTTTGTGTAGTTGATAAGTCTATGATTATCTTTATCAATAATTTTTTTGTGGGAATAATTGGTGAATGGCGTATAGTGCACAAGGACATTAAATGTCATGTAATGAAGTTGTGTCCTGTTCCCATATAAGACAATAGTTGTAATCAATTATGATAATATATGATACAGAAGTATAAAAAGAATCTGAAGGGGGGGAAAAAATGTGGTTTCAATCTGAAGAGAAATTGAGAGACTGAAGTTAGAGCAGATTTTTTTATAGTGAATGGAGAAAAAATTGCTTTTCTCTTAGATATCTGTCAGTGCTGATAACTGAGCTATAAAACATAAATTGGAAATATAAAGATTAAGCACTTTAATATTAAAATAGAGCCTTTAGCTTTGATTTGGCAAGATTATGCTTTTGAGTATAATTGTATTTCCCTGGAGAATCTGAATATTGTCAGTATTGAAGGCTGAAGAATCCCTGCAATTTACAATTATTTCTCTGTTTTAGGCAAGCAAGCTGGACAAAGTTGTCAGCTTCTCTGGATTATATCTATATAAAAGTACAACAGGCAGCAGTTGAAGGACAGAGTCAAGTATTTGAAGGGCTCTTAGCTATAAGGATGCTCTGCAGCATATAATGGGCAGAAATTGGCTTTTAATTTAGAATTCTAACTCTGAATTGTCTGCCATAACTTTTTTTATCCTTTCCAACTAGCTCATACAGTACAGGTTCCATTGCCAACAATTCAGGAGGTTGAAACCAGGATTTTACCAGCAGAGCAGTTCTCATAAAGGCAACATATAACTGATCATTGTTTTTCTAAATAGACATTAGTTAATGGAATGGTTTGGCAGAAGAAAACCAGCAAGTTAATACACAAAAATAAACCATTATAAATTTCTCTATTTAATTAGGAGGAGGAGCTTGTCATAAATTGACAGGTATATGCATTTAAATTAATACGTAGAAGACAAGAAATGTCTCTGAATTAGAAAAATATTTGAGGTAGTAAGAGTCTGTAATATTAAACTCAAAATAAGAAAATTATGGAACGGAAGACTAGAAACTCCACAAAAAGCTGCATCTTTAAGAGGAAAGAGTCCTAGAAAGGAGAGGCTTTTGCTTCCTGAGGAGGTCAGCCCTTTCTTAGAATCTTGGCAGGTTCAGAAATGTCTCCACATCGTTTGTAGCCTGATGATTATATCATCTGTTTTGATGTGTCCATCAGCATAGAATCAAGGTAGAACTATCAAAATCTGGTTTGAAATGTCCAAAGTGGAATAAATTTGAAAGAAAATACTGAAAGTGTTCAAATCCCCCATTTCACAGCACAAATAGTTTAAAGAATCTCTTGGAGACATTCCTAAATTTTAGGGAGAGGGAATGCATGAAGGAGGGAAAGCAGGAAAATATTTTCTGCTTTGACTTTGAACTTGAACTAAACACAATTTCTATAGCTGGAAAGTCCGCTTTTCCATCTGGATCTAGGGAAAGCAACTGTGTAGATTCAACTGTCCTATCTCACTTGCATGGAGAGCTTCTCCGATTGCTTTAAAGTGACACCAGCAGGATGGTAGCAATGTTAGTATAATTTTATTGTGTTTAATTTAGCTTTACAATGCTTAAATGTCCTTCTTGCATAATTAGTCATAGTGCTACTGC
This sequence comes from Gallinula chloropus, assembly GCF_964237585.1. Classification (NCBI taxonomy): domain Eukaryota; kingdom Metazoa; phylum Chordata; class Aves; order Gruiformes; family Rallidae; genus Gallinula; species Gallinula chloropus. Next base: position 86,483,552 of record NC_140085.1, read on the forward strand.
TGGGTAGAAATAAGGCAGAAGTTTTTTTGCTCTTAAAGCACCTTGCTTTACTTTAACATATTTTGGATTATTTTAACTTTAGACTGGCTCTGAGATTTCTGGATTTATAGTGTGAGGCTTTGGGATGCCTACAAAATCTTTCTTCATTCTTTACTCTTAAATTACTGACCAGAACTTAATGTAGGTGGTTTTGTTTGAAAATAATAAGAATGAGTGAGTAATATCCTGTGTGAAAATGAGCACAAGAGCGGACTGATATTTACATCAAAGAAAAGTAGTGCTGGTACCGGTTTACACCATACTCAAGAGTGTTAACAGAGATGCTAAAGACTTAACAGAAATTGAATTTTTGCATGATTTCCTTTCAGACCAGGAAGATTTCTAACTGATGCGAGTGCTGTAGTGGCAGTAACTAAAGCACAGTGATTCTTTACTTTGTCTTCATACCAATATGCATTTCATTAGTTTTTTAGGTATGGTGTCTACCTACCTCTCACAGTTCCTTATTAATATGAAATCTTAACACTATGATTTAGTAAGAATATAATAAACTAAATGGTGTGTTTGAGAAGGATAAAGCAGAGTATTTAAGGTACCATCACTACATCAACATTATAGTGCCTGAGAGGGAAAGTGTTCAAATAAAAAAAAATGAACCACTAAAATTTTACTGCAGTCTGGCCTTTGTTCTGCACAAAGGCAACAATGAGAACTTAGTTTATTCATCTTGTCAGGCAGAAGAGCAACAAAAGGAAACGGAAGGGGGGAAAGAGAGAGTTAAATCTCCCAACAAGAAAGAAAAGACAGCTGAGAAAGAAAGGAAAGGAAAAAAGACAGAAGTAGGCCATCTAGCACCAGTCTCTGTTAAAAAGGACACCCAACTGAAGCGACGGGGAGAAGTGGAAGAGGAAAACAAATACATTGGTATGTAAAAATGTTGATACACTCTCGATAAAGTTTTTAGAAATCTTGCAACCTAGCTTCTAACCGAGTGCTTCATTTTGTTCCATGTTGAAAAGTCAAAATATATTTCCAAATGGAAAGCAGCAATGCTTTCACATTGTAAGAGAGCAGTTTTCTGCTCAATATTAGGATACATATAAAATATAGGTGAGGTGTATGTATCATGTTGACATCAAAATGTTTTAGCATGTATAAGACTAAAAGTGACTAAAAATATCCTACATAAAACCTTTCTTACGGAAAGGTTTCCAAACAGTGGAAGGCATTTGTGTAAGAATACAAAGACAGCTTTCTCCTTGTGTTAAAAGTATAACGGAGTTGTTCACCATTGTCTGGGGATGAAGCCAGGCTCTGTCCAAAGGGTAATGTGATTTTATTTGCTGAAAAAAACATGTGGATAGAACTGTGATGTGACAAAATTTACTGCAGAAATAAGCTATGCAAAGTAAGAAATAATGTGCTAACTAATGCTAAGAAAATCTTTACTCTTAATGCATAGCATCCATGGTTACAGATTTCACTGGAACAAAAAATATTGAAGGATGTGCATAGCTTTCCTCAATAGATCACAATAATATTTAATTTGGACCATAATATGTTTGAGCTACGTCAACATAGACAGGATCTCTCCTGCTGATGAAGCAGTTGCTCATTTTTGGATGTGTACCTGCTATTCCCAACTTAAACTGCTATAGGCTTTCCTCGCTCTTTCACCAGACCTTTGTCTTCATCTCATTCAGGAGATGAAGATGCTCTTCAAGCATCTAAAAATCATCTGTCCAGGTGTTTAGAGCAAATCTCAAATCTTAGTAAAGCTGACAAAAATACATAAGAACAGAACAGTAGCTATCTGTGAATAGCTGCTCATTTTTTTCAGATAAGGCTTTGCTCTAATATCATTCTTTTGATAATTTTAAGGCTTTTCAGGGCCTGAAGAAGTTTTCAAATAAACATTTGTGCCTCTAAGAATCCAAGCTGAAGTGATGTAGAGAATGTATACGATTATTATTAAAATTTTTACAGCAAAAATTTACAGCATAGATTGGCTTTGGGTGGATATTGATATGCTTACATTAGGCCCCCCAAAATAATTTTACCAGCTCCAGCATTTTTGCTACCTACTTCCTGCCTTGAGAAACAGAAAATATCAGCTACCTGTATAAGATTTCCATGCTTTGCTGCCTTGTTAGTCACAGCTAATGAGAAGACAAAGTAAGAAAAATACAAATTGCCTCCAAAAACTAACAGGCATTAAAAGCATCCTTGGTGAGTATGCTTAGTAGCTTTATTTTGTGAACTACTAGCACTGCTGTTCAACTGTGATTTTATTTGTCTCATTCGTCCCAGGGATATTTACAGAATAGCAAAAGATTGCCTCAAGGGAATTTGTTGAGGTATTTTGCACCTAGTCACCTGTGCTGCATTTAATTTTAGTAATGACTGTACTGAGCTGAAGCCATTCTGAATAATTCACCACAGTCATTGTGTGCACACAGTTTGGTTTAATAAAGACATTGTTTCTGACTCCTAAAAAAATTAAAATAATTGTGTTCAGTGGATTGTATTCAGGGGAAAAGTGTCTTTGCCCAGGACCTAGTGGGTGTCATTGACAGAGCTTTAAACTAGTATTGAAGGGGGAGTGGGATAATATCAGGCTTGCTTGCAACAAGTTGTGGGATGACATGCCAAAGCAGGAGCAAGAGCCCTCAGCCTGCTGCTTATAGACATGCTGGATGTATCTTGCACTCTTGAAGTCTAGCAATGGTGAGCCAGGGCCTCCTGAGATAATAGGAACTAAAAGGGAAACACTGGTAAAGTACATCAAAGATATTCCAACCACTCCAGTCAGTCAGTTACCTTCAATGGGACTCAAATGCATCTGTGAAAATGCTTGCAGGATGGGAAGGAAAGAAGAGGAGATAAGAGACATGTGCATTCTGGCCGGGCTCTGATCTTGTTGGTGTCACAGAGACCTGGTGGGATGGCTGCTGTGACTGGAGCATCAGGATGGAAGGATGCCAGAAGGATATCTTTAGGAAGGATAGGCACGGGAGACAAGGTGGGGGTGTCACCTTCTATGTCAATGACCAGCTGGAATGCATGGAGCTCCATCTTAGTATGGATGAAGAGCTCACCAAGAGCTAATGCATCAGGATTAAACGGAGGACCGGGACAGGGGACATAATATTGTGGGTCTGCTACAGGCCACCCAACCAGGGACACCAGGCGATTGAGTTCCTCTTTAGACATGTAGGAGCAGCCTCAGTCACAAGCACTGGTCCTCATGGAGAACTTCAATCATCCCGATATCTGTTGGAGGGACAATGTAGCAGAGTACAAGCTGTCCAGAGAATTCCTGGAACACATTGATGAAAACTTCTCCTCTAAGTGACCGAGAAGCCAATGAGGAGAGGTTCGATGCTGGACTTTCTCTCACCAAGGAGGGGTTGGTAGGGGATGTGAAGCTCAACGGCAGCCTTGGCTGTAATGACCATGAGATGATGAAGTTCAAGGTCCATAGTGAGGAGGGTGCATAGCAAGATAACTACCCTGGACTTCAAGAGGGAAGACTTTGGACTCTTCAGGAACCTGATAGATATATTACCATGGTACAAAGCTCTGGAGGGAAGAGGGGCCCAAGGTAGCTGGCTAGTATTCAAGGATCACCTCCTCCAAGCTCAGGAGCAATGCATCCCTACAAAGAGGAAGTCAGGCAAAAATACCCAGAGGCCAGCATGGATGAACAAGGAGCTCCTAGGCAAACTCAAATGCAGAAAGAAAACCTGTGGAGGGTGGAAGCAAGGAAAGGTAGCCTGGGAGGAATAGAGAAACTGCCCGATCAGCTTCTAGACGACTTGTTTCACTTACTTAAATAATATTTAAACTTTTGCTTTGATACTGAAATGTTCCAGTGAGTATTTCTACTGAACTAATAAAGACTTTAGGATGAATTTGGATATTCCCCTTTTCAACTAAAAGGACTAATGTGAGCAAGATTAAATAGGGTAGCTTAGACTACCATTAGAGCATGTGGGTATGTCCTGACACTAAACACCGTCTTAAAGAGAAGCAGTTACAGAAATGCTGCTATGACTAGCATTCTGCTTATAATCAGCTTCTCCGATTTCTTCCCTGGTGCTACTCCAAACAAAGTTTACTTCTGACTTGTATTTTTTCAACCAAATTTTAGGTGGTTTGCTACAGAAGATCTCAGTCTAATATTTTAAAGCTTACATGTGATTATCCCAATGAGGTTATAAAATAAATGCTTCTCTGACCTTAATTTGCAAGTATCCTTATATAGTCAAGAAAAAAATTCTTTTGTTTAGCTGTTGAATGTCCTTGCTCTAATCTGATTTTGTTGTGTTTTGAACAGATGATGAACCAGATGATGGTGCCCATCATTACTTTATAATTTTGGATTTCCACAACCCTCAATTGTTGCCTGTGATGTCTGATCTTGGGATTAACATTTCAAGTGTAATTAGAATTTCTTCTGAGAATTATAAGCCGTTGCAGACATACTTGGAAGAAACTAATCTTCAGGAACAATCTTTACTTTCATCTGAAGGTAAACTGGTCATAACAATAAAATTTGTATAGAAAGAAGGCTATTTTGTATTCAAGATTGCTCCTGCTGGGTTTTTTCTCCTTCTTTGTGCCTTGTGTTTGTGTGTACTACCTGTGAGCAGTGTGTTTGCTAGTGCAAAAATCGTGTTGCCATTGGTTTAGTCCCTGTACTGAATGGTTTGCCTGAGCAAAAACCTGCCTCAGCTGAATAGTGGAAAGAGGGACTGACTAAGCACACAGGGGTTACAGACATGGTTTTCTATTGTAGCCATCAAAGAGCAATGTTTTATCAAATGTGTACCTCTGTGAATTGGTCAGGAAGGTGTGTTGCTAAGAAAAATTGGCTCATTTGGTAATTTCAAGGGAAGTGCACAGCTGGCTACTTGGGGATTGTGGCCACAGTCAGAGAATATGCTACAGAATAACACCCTGCAGTTGTACTCAACTGTCCCCAAGCTGTAGCACCTCTCTTGAACTGGGATCCTGGTGAATAGCAAGCTAAATATGAGTCATCAATGAAAGTTAAACATGCTGAGCTGATAGATCAAGGGAAGGGTTTATTCCCTGTTACTTGACTCTCATGAGACCAGAGTTCTGGGCTCAACCATACAAGAATAAAGATAATAAGCTAGGGTCGAGCAGACAACCACCCTATGAGCAGTGGCTGAAAGGCAGTAGCTTGCATGGTCTGGAGAAGACTTACAGGAACATAATAGCATCTTTCTGACATCTCTGAGAAGGTTATCAAGAGCACAGAGAAAAACTCTGAAAAACACTGAGGTATATTGGAGAAGAAAAAGAGGTTGTGATCTTAAATAGCCTTTGTAAATCCCAGGTCCCAGAAACAAGGCTAAAGTCTGGCACAAGGAGAGGATCAGGTCATGTAACACTTGCTGACTTGTGCAAAGCACTTCATACTTTTCCACACGATTTCCTTGTCTCTGAAGTGGAGATATGGATTTGACAGGTGGACCATGGTGGACCTCAGCTGGATGGTTGAGTTGCAGTCAAAGGCTCAATGGGTGGAGACCAGTGATGAGTGGTCAGGGGTCCGTGATGGCACCAGTATTATTTAACATCTTTATTGGGGATGTGGGCAGTGGGATTGAGTGCACACTCAGCAAGTTTGCAAATGACACCAAGCTGTGTGCTGTAGTTGATACTCTAAGGGAAAGGATGCCACTCAAAGGGACCTTGACAGGCTGAGAGTTGGATGCATGGGAGCCTCATGAAGTTCAACAAGGCCAAGTGTGAGGATTGCACCTGGGTCAGGGCAATCCCAAGCACAAATACAGACTGGGGCATGTGTGGATGGAGAAGAATTTGGGAGTCCTGGTGGACTAGAAGATAACCATGAGTTAGCAAGGTTTCCTCCTGGTGAAGAAGGCAAATAGTATCCTGGGGCACATTAAGAATAGCATAGCCAGCAGATTGGCAGGGGAGGCTAACCTCCCTCAGATAGGGCCCCATCTGGGGTTCTGTGTCCAGTCCTGGACTCCCCAGTTCAAGAAAGACAGGGAACTACTGGAGAGAGTTCAGTGGAATGCTACGAGGATGATGAGGGGAATGGAGCATCTCTTGTTTGAGGAAAGGCTGAGAAAGCTGGGGCTGTTTAGCCTGGAGAAAACTGAGAGGGGATCTCATAAATGTTTTCAAAAGATCTAAAGGGCAGATGTCAAAAGGATGGCGCCAGACTCTTTTCAGTGGTGCCCAGCAACAGGACAAGGGGCAGTGGGCACAAACTGAAACACAGGAAGTTCCACCTGAACACAAGGATAAACTTTACTCTGAGGGTGGCAGAGCACTGGAACAGGCTGCCCAGAGAGGTTGTGGAGTCTCCTTCTTTGGAGATAGCCAAAATCCATAACATGTTCCTATGCAACCTGCTCTGGGTTACCTTGCTTTAGCAGTGGGCTTGGACTAGACGATCTCTACAGGTCCCTTCCAACCCCTACCGTTCTGTGATAATTTCAAGTTTCTTACAGTTTTGTTAGAAATTGTAGAATTTAAAGATAATGTCTTACTAGAAAAAAAGGTGAAAGTGCAGAGACCGGAAAGCATGGGTTTGGTTTTTTCATTTTATTTACACCACCTGCTGGGGGTGAAGGGGTAGGGACAAGTTGCCCCAAATATTTCCAAAGTTATGTTATCTTTTCTTTGTCTTGTATGTATAGTAGCAGGAAGACTTTAGCAAACTAAGATAATTAGTAAGTAGAAATTGTGAGGAAACTTTATAAAGGGGAAGAGTATAAATATCGATTACTTTTTATAGGTAGTAATGCAAGTTTTCCCTCCTATTGAGAAAGGATTGGTTGCAGAATAAGAAAACACCTTGGCTAAACCATGCATTCTTTGTGAACTTCATATGTAAGGAAGCAGTTAAGAATTAGAATTAGGTCAGTACAAATGAGGATATGTGTTTATTATGAGCCTATTGGCACAAAATCAGAAATGCCAAGATACAAAACAGGATATAGGAGGAAGACTAAGGAAAATATTTGTCTGCCCCTTAACCTAGAGGAAGAACTGTCAGGAGGTCATCCTGAGGAGACCAGCAGTGGTTAATGTTTGCGGGGGGGGGGTTGGTACATCTTGCTGGTATGTTGAGGGGGGAAAGGGATGTGTGGGGTGTGTGTTTAATCTGTTTTCACAACAAATACCATAGCAGACAGGTGATAGTTGTAACTAACCATAATTAATGCTGGTAGCAGGAAGATTCAGCATCAGACTGTGGAAAAATAAGTAAAATAACTGAGTATTACTCAGGTAAGGTAGAGAACTTTTCAGATCAGCTGATTTAGATCAATTTAACTTCATTCTGCTTAAAGGTCTGCCTGCCATCCTCATTTATATTTGAGAACTCCTACAGAGCAAGTGAGATAGTGGAAAAAGAGTTGTGAGGAAGAGAGAAAGGGAACTCAAATAGCCAAGGCACTGTAATCTGCTTAATTTCTGTTTGTGGAATAATACTGGAACAGATACTTTATAACCACTTAAAAGAAAAACAAGAAGATGAGTAACAGCTAGCATATGCTGTTCAAGAACAAATCTAGTTAGGCAAGCGTACAAAATGAAGTACTGGCTTTCTGAGGAGAGGAGTAGATTGTGTTTTATTTTGGGGTTTTAATAAGGCTATTTCACCTGGCCCATAGTGAGCAAGGGCAATCTAGATTAAAATAAATATATAGTAGGTACAGTTTCATTCAAAAATCTTCATCTCTGTAGAGTAACTGTTAAACATTTACTATCAAATAGGATGCGAGGAGCAGACTCAAGGGAATTTGTGGGGGGTATGGTATTATTTGGTATTTTAATGGGTACTGGAACAAAGGTATGTGATTCAAATGCAAAATGTTCTTGACAGACTAGAGAATAATAGTCTGGGAAGCAGACTATTCTATTTAATATGGACAGATGACATAATTAAATGTACGGTTAAGGACTAGGAAACACATTGGCTACATAACAGGATTGAAAGCTATTATGCTGACTTCAAAAATAAACATAAATCAGCAATATCAATAGGCCACTAATAAAAACTATCTCCAGATTATAAATGCCTAAAGTAATCCTGTTATGCAACTCAATAGTGAGGTAAGACCTTTTAAGAAGTGTGTGCCAATGAGAAAAGTTGCAAATGATGGATAAGAAATTTATTAAAGATCTATGAAATTTTATCTATGAGGAAAAAAATAGAATTGTTATCCCTAAGTAGAGAAGGATGAATGATGTAGTGGAAAAATTACATGTTTTCAAGTTTGTAAATGGCTAGAATACAAAATGAAGATTTTAAATTGTAATAGGAAAAATAAAATTTAACAGAAAGAAATTTTCTACACATGAAGTTAATGAAGTATTGAAGTAGACTGAGTAAGAATATTCAGTTTTTAGGGGCTTTAAAGGTTATATAAAGACAAACATTTGTCAGCAATTATACAGGTGTAGTTTGTTGTGCCTTGGAGCAGTCATTAACTCAAGTATCTTGTAGTTGATTGACTTACAAAATAAATCATGGTTGATAATTTCAGTAGTATACATAGATACTTTTAGAAAGGGGAGACATTAACCTGTAACTGCAGTCACGTTACAGTGTTTCCTAGCATGAGTACATATGATTAGCGACCGCAATTTTCCTGTTCTTTTCCGTCACAGGTGCTTGCATCCCCTAATGAATGTTCCCCAGGGGTCAGTACTGGGGCCCATCCTCTTTAATACCTTTATTGATGGTTTGAATGAGGGAATTGAGTGCACCCTCAGTAAGTTTGCAGACAGCACTAAATTGGGGAGAAGTGTCGATCTGCTGGAGGGTAAGAAGGCCCTCTAGAGGGACCTGGATAGGTTGAATTGATGGGCAGAGGCCAACGGGATGGAGTTCAACATGGTGCAGTGCCAGGTCCTGCACTGGGTGGGTCATAACAGCCCCAGGTAATGCTATGGGCTTTGGGAAGGGTGGATGGAAAGCTGCACAGAGGAAAAGAATCTGTGGGAATGTTGATTGATACTCACCTGAACATGGGCTAGCAGTGTGCTCAGGTGGCCAAGAAGGCCAAGGGCATTCTGGTTTGTATAAGGAATAGCATAGCCAATAGGACCAGCGAGATGATTATCCCCCTGTGTCTAGCTCTGGTGAGGCTGCACCTTGAATACTGTGTTCACTTTTGGGCCCCTCACCAGAAGAAAGACATCCAGGCCCTGGAGCATGTCCAGGGAAGGGCAATGAGGCTGGTGAAGGGTCTGGAACACAAGTCTTAAGAGGAGTGACTGAGAGAACTGAATCTCTTTAGTCTGGAGAAGAGGAGGCTCAGGGGAGACCTTACTGCTCTCTACAGCTACCTGTATGGAAGTTGTAGTGAGCTGAGGCTCAGCCTCTTCTTGCAGATAACTAGCAATAGGATGAGAGGGAATGACTGCAAGCTGTGACAGGGGAGGGTCAGGTTAGAAATGAGGAGAAATTTCTTCTCAGAAAGAATGGTTAGGTATTGGAATAGGCTGCCCAGGGAGGTGGTGAGGTCCCCATCCCTTGGAGTGTTTAAGAAAAGGTTCTTAGGGATATAGTTTAACAAGCAATATAGGTGGTGGGGGGATGGATGGACTAGATGGTCTTGGAGATCTTTTCCAACCTTAATGATTTTACTATTTCTTTTGTGATGTTACCAAGTTACGCCCTTGTAGTACCCTTTTATATGAGTAGTTTTCTCTTTCTGTCATCACTCCAGTAGCTGTGCTACTGCTACTTCAGCTTTTCTGAGAGCTAATGAGAGAACTCAGACCAGTCTCTCAGCCTGGCAAAATAATTTTTCCTGGCAATTAATTTTTCTGTGTTTCTGCTGGGAACGTGTGGCCTGACATGTCCTAATGACTCTAGGATTTCTGTTTTCACAGGTTCAAAAATCACCGTGCAATGTATTAGTATATACTAAATGCTTTTCTTTAGTATCTTCTAGATGTTATATGATGATTACAGACTTTGTCGTTGTTCTAAAATCATGTAGTGTACTGCTAGGTACTGTTGCCTGTTACTGAAGACTTTAAGGTAATTCAGTTCCTGGGTTGTGCCAAATCTTTTCTGCACTGACAATTTTTTCCCGGCTCCTGCATATTCTTTTGTGGCTACTCATGAAAACTTTATTAATTCTTAGAGGGTTCATATGATGGAAATATACCTAAGGAAAGAAAAGCCTCCATCTTGTAGGGAAAAGAATTAAGAGGGAAGGCAGTAGTCAAGGACAGATCATCTAATCCTGGGAAGCTCTGATGTTTCTGTGAAAGGGAAAGCCTAGGTGTCACACATGCTTTTGTGTTTTGGATAGGATTGTTTAGCAGACTAATGAATGATTCATGCTTTGTGTAAGGGAAGACATTGTACCATGATTTATCTAATACTTATAAATTTTAGTTGTAGAAGCAGAGAAAAGAAAAAAAGATGAAGCTATGAAAAACCTGGAAACATTTTGGAAGTACCTGGAGCCAGTTCTCAACAGTGGAAAGCATGGATCAAGTCTGTTTGACATTGCCAGACTTCATCATGTAGTTAAGGAGAGTGCCTTTCCCTCTGATTGGTCTGACAGAGTCATGCTGGTCAGTAGATACTTTTGGGTTTGTTACACCTAAGACAAATTTAGAAATGACAGGAATTTTAGGTTAGGCTTCTATGAAACAGAACCAGAATAGTTAGTATATTTGTAATCTTGAACAAGAATTATTTCCTGTGTATCCTACAAGTTTATTCAGCATTATATTCACAGTGTCCTTTGAATAATAATACATGACTTGGAGTTTCTTTATGTTGTAGGCTACAGCAGCAAAGTTTTAAAATAGTTCAACATTAAGTTTATTCAGCATCTTTACATGGACCTAGTTTGGATCTCATTAGAGTCTGATGTCAGTATGACATAACACAAAAATAATATTTTTGTCATTATAACAGCAGGTCTACTTAGTGTGTGTCAGAACAGTCACATAAGAACAAAATAAAATTAATGCAAGTTGATATAAGATGTTCTTTTAGCATACCCTGTATCACTTCTTTTTGTCCAACCCAAAACAGGGCTCTAGATTATTATTCACTGTATTCTATTGAGTCAAAACTATTACTGTGCACTGGAAGGCACAATGAGCCATTAGAATTTTTTTCCAGCCTAGGTTCTCAAGTGTAGTGAGGTAAAAGGGTCCAGTATTTTTCAATCCATGATGCCAGGAGTAAAACAGTATAATCTGCTAAGGCAAAATAAAGCAACATGCCATAATTTAACCTACAGTATTTGTAAGACTACATCCTATTAACACTTATTTATAGCACATTAAATACTGTATATAAAATAAACATATATAAATCTGGTGAGCTAGGAAGTAACCTTGATCCTGATGAGATCAGAATGAAGTTTGACTAAATCCAAATGGTTTCTAAGGTATTCACTAAAAATGCCTCAATTGTGGATACATGTTGACATGCTACATAGAACATTACTTATCATTGTACTCTTGATCTAATCTTTAAAATATGAAGCCCATTTTGGGAAAGAAATTTTTTAACTGTGTTCCCCATAATCACATTTTATAGGGGACTGCAGCTACTCGTGAATATCCATGTGAGCAGCTGTATTATAGCTGAAATAAAAGAAAAATGGTTCATCATCAAAATTGCTCCAGCAAGTTATGGTTGTAATTTCACGTTCTTCTGTATCTCAGAATTCAGCAGAGGCCTGAAAAAATAGGAACATTTATAAGCTTTTAAAGAAACAGGTGGGAAGAATATGATGTGTGAAACCATAGGTGGCTAGAGTAAGTCTGTTCTGTCAGATTCCTGGAGAGTCTCCAAGTCCTAGCTCTGAAGTGCAAGATATACAGAAGGAAAACTCTTGTGACAAATTGATAGAGAAATGATAAGAGTATTAGATTCATAAAGTTTATATACAGCAAGTAATCTCCACTTTCAAATTTCAGATTTTTAGAAAGGAAAAATAGTTTCAAAATTGCTTTCTTAAGTAGTCACTAGTAGGTAGGCTCAGGGAACTTTTGACAAGCATCTGTATCTGTCTCAAGAAGAATCACAGAATCACAGAATTGTAGGGGTTGGAAGGGACCTCAAGAGATCATCGGGTCCAACCCCCCCTGCCAAAGCAGCTCCCTAGGACATATCGCTCAGATAGGCGTCCAGACGGGTCTGGAATATCTCCAGAGAAGGAGACTCCACCACCTCCCTGGGCAGCCTGTCCCAGGGCTCTGTCACCCTCACTGTGAAAAAGTTCTTCCACATGTTGGTGCAGAACCTCCTGTGCTCCAACTTATAGACATTAATTAGATCCCCCCTTAGTCTTCTCTTCTCAAGACTGAACAGCCCCAGCTTATTCAGCCTCCCCTCATAGGGGAGATGCTCCAGGCCCCTAATCATCTTCATATCCCTTCTTTGGACTCTCTCAAGGAGATCCCTGTCCTTTTTATACCAGGGAGCCCTGAACTGGACACAATACTCCAGGTGAGGCCTGACCAGGGAAGAAGAGAAAGCAAGGAAATTGAATCAGAAAACTGTAATAGTACTAAACTTTGTGTGTGCCACATTGGGTAGAGCCAAGTATATACAACCTTGTAAAAATTCTTGTTTTGCTAAAAAGAGTATGCATTCAAAATAATCCAAAACTTTAACTGAAATATTTGTGTGCTCTAGTGATCTCTTGTAATTAATACATGAATGGAAGATTTTTATACTAATCCATTTTTCAGAAGAGTGTTGCATTGGGGAAAAAAAAGTGCAAGACTATCAACTTTGAAAATTCAGTTTTCACAAATAGGACTTCTCTCCCAAATATCTGCTCTAGTCTTTAAATGTTGTGAAAACTGAGACTAGTATTCCATAACTAGTCATTTAGAGTACTTGCTTTAAAGTGCATAAAAAAGGTCCAAATTGAAGAAAGCAGATAGTTAATAATTCTTCAGGGTCAGTTAACATATTTAGTCCTTAATGACAGTTGTGCTTCCTCACCATGTTTCTTTTGACGAAACTTAAAATTGAGACATCTAATGTTGATAGACAACTCTTCAAGGCAAACTTACTAATACAAGAGATTTTTCCTACTACCATGAAAGTGAAATAATCACTCAGAAAAGGGCTGTTGGCAAAAATTATCTAAAAGTTAGAATAATTTAATCTTTTCAATAATGTTTAGGGTGTACAAGAAAATAATATATCCATTAAAGCCACTGAAACATGAGTGTGGCATATGGTCTCAGGGATTTGTTATTTGCAGAAAAGCATTTCACTTTTAAAATAATGGTTGGTATTATCCTTTATATTCCTCCCAAGCTTTGGTGAAAACCTCAGTACACCACCTCAAGAACCTTGCCTCCTCCTTGTCAGATATTTGCAGATGCCGCCCCCTCACTTTGGGCTTTCATGCTGGTGTCCTGACTATAGAACTGAACTATAGTCCTGAACTATAGAAATCAGAGTTCAGTTCTTGAGACTTTCTTTTTTTAAAAGGGCAACAGAGAGAAAGAAAATAATGTGAGATGACATTGGTTAGTTGAGGGGCAGGGAATATTTACTTATTATTTATTTTGCATTTAGGGCAGAAGAATGGTTGACCTTGCAAATTCGCTGCAGGTTGATCACCAGCAGAAACATGCACATACGATACAAAAGAATCATTTTAAGTTACCTCACCTGATCCTTCCTATAAAAAACACCCAAAAAACCAAAAAAACTCAAAACTCACCAAACCTAAATTCCAGTTCCAGAAGAGCAGACCTCAACCAGTTACTGTTAAGATCAGTTATGCTTTATAGCAACTGAAATATCTGGGCAATACTCAGTCCATACTGAGTGTGGAAGTCTGTGTGGTGTGGCAGTGCTTAGGCAAATAAAGATGTTAAAAGGCCTTGTTTTCTTAGAATAACTCTGTAAAACATTTTGAATTAGTGGAGAAAAACAATCCCTTGGAATTTTTTTAAACAGTTGTCTATCTGCAGGTTAGAGAACTAATGAGATATGGCTAAGTTACATGACACTTCTGTATGCAAACTCCACCCTTTGATTTTCTGTCCTAGCTTGCATTTGGCACTGCACTGTTTGAAAGTATTGCTTGTTTAATGTATGACTGCCTGGACTGGAGAAGACAGCATTTTAACTACTTGGAAAACACCAAGTTTATTAAAGTGCCTGCACTATCAGAGAGCAAATCAACACAACCACCTGCAACTGAGGCAAGGATCCTTTGTGTTTCCTGTGGAGAAAAATCAGTTTGATTTTTTTGTTGTTCATTGTAGACAAAAGCTTAAGTGGGCAGAGGAAAGTGGTTTATTTGGCATGTACTAGTGAAGGGAAAAAATAGGCTTGCTCCACCTGTAGCAGAACTACTGAATGCTCATTTAAAGCATTCATAAGACTACATTCTTACTATATTGTTCCATTCAGAGGTGGGCGGGATTTGACTCCCCTAATACCAGTCATTTGCAAGAGTAGCATCTAGTCTAGGTTAACAAAGTTCAGATGTAATTAATTTCTCCTCCTTATACATGCGTTCCTCATTTCTTCACTGTTTCTAAGGCTTTTTATCTTTGTTTTTGTTCCTTTAGCTACAACCACCATCACAGATTGCATCTTTAAAAAATAAAGGACAAGAAGAAGAAATTCTGCCAACAGTAATTTTGTCACAGGGTATGTATGTCTAAAGGATTAAAGCATTGGTCTGTGGCTGTTCATTCTGTTGTGCCATTCATTCATCTAACAGCACAAATCCTTGAAATTATTTGCACAGTAAGCTCAATGTGTAATTCAATATTTTCAGACTCTTTTCTTGGTGGACATATTGTGAAATTCTCTGGAAACTGCAGTGGTGATAACTAAGGTCTTTAGAAATTCACTTTTTCAGACTGTTCCCAGTCACAGTCAGATTGAAAAGATCTACAGTCATGACCATTGTTAGTCTCTTTTAAGAAAAAATGTCTGAAGCTGTAACTGGTTGGTGATATAATTTGATGTTTCTGAAACAAATTATCTTAATGTTTTATCTTTATTACAACAGAGGAAGAAGCTGCTTTTTTTACTCCCTCTGTAGACATGAGGTATTACAATGACTTGCTGAGTCAGATTCCAGAGGAATGCTTTTCTGTACCCTTAATGCTGAACTGCATGTTGGAACAGGTGAGAATATTCTCTATATAATTCCTGTGGCTAATATGGCTTAGACCTGGTATAATGAATCCGTCAAAGATCAGTAAATACATCTGTTTCAGCCTAAAATCAGAATGCACATGGAGGCACTGAAGGGAACACAACTCAAAAGTGTTGTTTGGTCCTCTTTTGTATTGTGCGCTTGCCCTGTATATACAGTGATATTCCAAAATTAGTTTTTCAAGACTACAGATCCACTATAATCAACTGAAGAAAAAGGTATAATTTCTTAGCAAAGTCAATAACAAGTTTTCATGTCTTGCAACAATGTTATTGATACTGAACTTTTATCAGTTTACTCCATACTTAGTCTTAGAACTACTTCTAGAAATGGCAAATATCCGTGGCATCTATCAGCCATACAGATGAGACTTCATTGTGTTCAAGCATAATCTATGAGTTAACAAAGGCCCACAGTCTGGCTTGGATTTTCCTTCTTTTAGAAATAAATTTCTAGCACAATCTTATTTTTTGACTTTTTTGTCATTTAATCTGAAAATAGACTTGGGCAAAAGTACTCAAAATGAGGTCTGAGATCGTATATAGACCTAGTTTTATTTATCTCTGTCCTCTGTTCATTAACAATTCTTAAGATTGGAAGTTGAAAATATTTTTCTTCTCATCCTCCTGAAAGTGAATACTAGGAAAAACCATTTAATACTGTTTCCTGTGGTCTTTGTTGTAGGCAGAAGCTAACACCAAGAATTGCATTTCTATTACTTGAAGAAAAAAATTGCAGGGTTTATGGATGTGCATTTATCTTATAGCAGGATCTGCTTGCTAGTTTTAATGAAGTTAAGCAGCAGTCATACTGTAATGAATGCTAACATATATTATATTTGCCAGGTTATTGCAAGTGAAGAAGACCTTACACCACCGAGTCTGGTAGTGCCAGAGCCCCGGGCAGATGGGCTACATCATGACATTGCAGATCATATAGCATCTGTCCTTCCTTCTCTTCCACTTTCTGAGAGTGAAAAAAAGGTTTGTGTTGTTTTTTGTTCATTTTCTAAATTGACAAATCTCATTATTGGGGTTTAATACATTTTTTCTTTTTTAACAGAATTTATATGACTACTTTTCTCCAAAATACAGTGAAAGAAAGACCACCACACCCAAGTACCCTCTCTTATTTAACTATCATGATATGTTGGCAAAGCAGTTGCACCTGCTGAAGGTATAGTGTTACCTATCATATATAAACAGTTTTAAAGTCCAGAGGTAGAGAATACTCAATGCAGTAGAAAGGATGGAGTGGTGTTTTTTTCAAAGCAAAACAGTATAGCCTAGATTTTTCCTACTGAGATAGACAAACTAACGTGTTTAGTCTGCTTAAGAAGCAATAGCTTACAGCTCCTGACAGAAGACATATCATTGACATAGAGCAATATATTGATTTCAGTAATCTGTTTGCATTATTAATAATCATATTTAGCCTTTAGCGTAGATAGGAGATATTACAGAACTCTGTTGATTCACTATCATCAAACAATGATGAAACTCTGGAAAATGAGTTACAAAATTTATAACAGTGATTTAGCATGTAGACTAGATTTAATACTAAGATGTAGAGAAGTGTAAGAAAAGAGTTTATTAGTGATCACAAGAAGTTTGTTCAGCTTGGCTTAATAGTTGGAGCAGAGTGTATGTCCAAGACATTGACAAATTCTAACAAAGGCAGAAAGGTTCACAGGCAACAAGATTTGGGATTATTTAGAAGTAACATTTCCAAGAATTTCTGAACCAAAAAAAACACAGTTAATTCCTAAAGTTTTTCCAAAGCCAGAATATAGTTTTACCTTTAAAAGAGTATTCAGAAACAAAATGAGCTTGACACATTTGAGGTACACAAGCAGAAGGCAGGACTGAGTAGTCGCTGAGAGACATGCTCTTAGCAGACATATGCTTGATGAATATGATGTACTTGCTGCAGAGGAAATTCAGGATATAGCACAATGCTTGGGAAGTGGATAGAAGAAAATTATTTGGAACATCAGAAGCAACAGTCCAGGAAAGAGGTACTGTAAGCGCATAATACTAAAAAGAGCAAAGCTGAAAGATAGCAGTAAGTCTCAAAAGATAAATCCTTAAATGTATGGGGATGCTGGTGTCACAAACTAATCATTGAATTTACAGACCATTACTATGAGAAGTGGCACAGACCAACTGAAAGATATATGGAAGGTGCCTTCTGTCTGAATAAATCAGTACATATTTCTGTGTTCTAGAACTTTTGAGTCTAGCTAGCACAGGCAAATATCTTCTACCAGATGTCTGATTTTATACCATCAGTTATTCTCTTACATATCTCATTTTTTCTGCCTAAAATATCTCGCAACATGGTTCAATGACACACTATAAGTACTTGCTCAAATTTAAGTTTATATTCAGCTGGCTCAGGCTGAATGCTTACATCTTTTGCTATAAAAAGACTGCTTTATTCAAACATAATTTTTAGAAATCCACTGGTGGGAAAGTAAACGTTAGCTCTGGTACTTTGGTTTTTTGTTGCAGGTCCAGGGGAACTTAAATCCAGAAAAGATTGAACATGAAATGATGGATAAACTGCCCCTTACAGAACTTATCCGTTTCACCCTTCCTTCAACTGAAAACAAGACAAAACGCTTGGCCAGGATTCATGAGCTCATGCATTATTGTACCAGTGGTAAACTGATTTTCTTTTTCATTGATATAGCTTCCATTTTTTCTTATGTTTGATGATCCTATTAAATATCAGGAATTTCGGGACAAGTCGTTTCAGGTGCCTAAAACCTTTGCACATTGTTTTCGCATTCTTGCTTATATTTTAGCCTACTGTATAAGTTAGGGCTAACTTTAGACCTCAGTTGCATGGTTAATGTGCAAGTCTATGCTGGAAGTATGTTAGAAGAATTTATTTATTTGTGTCCCCAAATGCACAAACAGTACATCTGAGAAGGCAGTATATGCATTTTTTTTTTCCTATTTTGATCCTATGATGTAGAATGCATTTTGTGAGATACTGATATAAACTGTATGTTTATTTACCAACATCCTTTTGGGTGAGAAGCACATGTATCTTAGGTAGAAGATTATTTTTTTGGGGGGGATAATAAATTGATTTCTATTTAAGCTGTAGGTATTAATAATGAAATGGCTTGTATAGCTTCATCAAAGCAAGAATACATTCACTTCTACAACCATAATCCCTTCTGCAGTTACCTTTTTTTGGAGTGTGCATACCACCGTGACGTATGCTGTGAAACAATCCCAAAGATTGCGTAAGGACCCTTAGGTAGTTTTGAAAGTTTACTCTAGATTACTAAGAAATATAAACACCCAAATCCCTTTAGTTACATTTATGCCATCAAATATGGCACAGGATTTGAAGGTACTTTCCCAGATATTCAGTCCTGAAATCCCTTGTGTTGGAATGATTTACACTCACTGGATTGTTTCTAGTTGTTAGTATGCTCATTTTGGACATTAAGTTATTAAGGTATTTGATGGTCTTTGCAGGATCATACTGTATTGCAAACTCTCCCAGCTGTTAACTTAGCTAGCAATATCTTCACTTTTATCAAGAAGGTGACTGATTTGAACAGGAGATGAGACATCCAGCATTTTCACAATGTGTGACATACTTCGGCGTTTAACTACCATAAAAAGAAAACATTCAAACTCAATGTATCAAAATGAAGATACTCTTTGTATGGTTTGGGCACTGAACTACCTGTCTTAAAATTAATTCAATTATATAGTTATATATATAACAATTACCATTGTTATATGGACACCAATGCATACAGCCATAAATAGGATTTATTATTGCCTTTGCACCTTGCATACTTCTGTGTAAGTAATGTTAAAATTTTGTCTGAAGAGACACTTGATAGTTGGTTTGAGAAGCTACAGATAATTTTAAAAGTTTATGATAATGGAAGTCTTTTCATGAACTGAAAAGTTGTTAACTGGTTTGATAAAGTCTACTCGGTATTTTAAAATCAAAATCATTTATATGAAGTTAATGAGCCAGGAGGTATTCAGATGTAGGAAGGTGGATTAATAGTTATGCATATCATTTTGCAATTTGGAAGCGTTCATCTTCGAATGCAGTGTAAAATTTAGCTCACATAATTTGATCCAGTACCATTAAGGAAATTATTGTTGGCTTTTGCAGAGTTGCCAAGAGCAATACACTTACATAGTCTTCTGCTGAGCCATAAGGATGTTTTCAGTTAATGATTGTAATTCTTTTATAGACTGTCTGAGTTGGGCTGAAGTAGAAAGAGCCTTCAGAGTATTTACTTTTGAAAGCTTGAGGCTGACTGGGCTGAGTGAATCTGGTGTCCTGGAGAGCTCTGGATCTATGGTTGGAGGTGATTCTGAAGTGTCTTACATCCCTTGGGATAATCCAGCCAGGTTTGCAAGACAGATGAGACAACTGTTCCTTATGGAAAAGAAGCCTAACAGGAGATCTTCAAGAGGCTCTGGTAAAAACCTTACATTACTCCTGAAGAATCTGACTCCACTATGTATTTTACCATTTTATCATTTGCTATTGCAGGGTTGTGATTTTTCTTCCTTGTACAAATCACTGAAATTTCAAGTATGGTATAGACTGCACACTGGTTATGTAGGAATACTAGATAAAAGCAAAAGCTAGCTATTTTGTATGACAACATTAATTTATTTAAGCAACACTTTAAAACATTATCAATAGAAAAGTATGGACTAGAAAAAATTTATTCCTTGTGACATCAAGTATATTTTAGAGATAAAAAATACTGGATATAGGCTTAAATACCTTTCTGAATACAGACTCACCTGAATTATAATGGCATCTGAGTCTTTGCAAAGTCAGTAGCAACCATAGAGTGAAATCAAAAGTGATGTATGAGACTAATTAGATGGCTTTTCAGCCTCAAGAAAAGAAAACTCTGAGGAGACCTTATTGCGGCCTTCCAGCACTTAAAGGGGACCTGCAGGAAAGATGAAGAGGGACTGATTACGGACTTTAAACGGAAAGAGTGTAGATTTAGATTAGATAGTGGAAGGAAATTCTGCCCTGGGATGGTGTTGAGGCACTGGAACAGGCTGCCCAGAGAAGCTGTAGCTGCCCAGAGAAGCTGTAGCTGCCCCCTCCCTGGCAGTGTTCAAGGCCAGGTTGGATTGGGCTTTGGGCAATGTGGTGTAGCAGAGGGTGTCCTGGCCCATGGCAGCAGGGTTGGAACTAGGTGGTCTTCCGACCCAAACCATTCCATGATTCTATGATTACTAGTGAATGAATATTAGGAAATGCAGAGTATATAATTTACACAAGGACTCTAGAAGTTGGAAATAAAAAGTTGGAAATTAAAAAGGTGTGTTATATGTTGTAATTATGCATGCATACATACCTCTTCTTTTGAAGTTTTTGTCTTCTAGGCTTCCCTGTTCTTTCACATACAGGTTAATGCAGCATAAAGTTTTGGCATTCAAAATTTTGGGCTGAATTCAGAAGTAATGAGGAAAGAGGAACGTGCCTCTTAAGTGTTGAAGAAAGTGAGACCAATGGAAAGAAATCAGAATAAGGCTAACATGATAGAACTGAAGTCATGGCATAGTTTAAACATCAAGTTTTCATGTCACATTAGACTCTGCATTTGGCCAGAAATATGTGAAAACCGCCAAGTTAAAATCATGAAGAATGTCTGAGCCATGTTTCATCAGCAGTCTCTGCAAATAGTATATCTTTAGCAGGTTACTATGTGGCATCTGAACCACTATAACTATCTCATTCATATTAGAATAGGAACATATTAGAGAGCAGGAACAGAGTTATAGAAGACCTCTTGTGGACCATGCAGAGTGAATTTTCTGGACGAAGTTAGGAGCAGTGTTGTGCAAGAAGCAACATTGAAAACAAGTAATTATTTTTCTGGAATGCAAGAAAAATAGAACTTAGGTCAGTTAAAGTTGCTTTACCTTTAGGTTCGTGATATTGCCTGTGGTTCCCTAATATATATGTCTAGGCAACCAGCTTAGATGGGGTCCTTTCCTTAGAAGGTTGGAGCAGACATAAATTAGTCCTGGTTATCTGCCTGCCTTCTGAATTTTGGAAACCTTTTTTGGTTGTCAGTTTGTTCTATTTTTATGTTAGTCACTATACCAAATATTGCAGTTACAAATGTAACCACCAACATTTCTACACTTCTGCAGCACAAAAGCAAATACCAGGAAGAGTAAACATTTGCTTTCAGATGTCTTAAGTCTTTTAAAGACAGTCAGGAAACAGGTCTAATTTCCTACAGGAGCAGAGCCTAAAAATATATGTCTGGAAGTTGAGCTGCTTATGAGCAACTTATGAACAAATGCTTTCTGAAATATTTTATCCCAGGAAGAGTATTTTTCTTTTATGTGTTAATTTCGATCAAGTATTAGTGAACTCTGCCCTGACTCAGGGCAGAAATAATTCTGTTAAAAGTAAATTACTTTTTTAAGAATTATGAGAATATAGAAGATAAAGTCTCCATGTGATCCTGTTGCTATCAGGTGCCCATTGTAATGATGGAATGACTGGTCAAATATTCGGCAGAAGTAATATTACATCAGTAGCTTACAGAACTCTATAAATCCAATGAATTTAAATTTTATAATTTGCATTTTTCAAAAATACATTAAAATACAGAAATAAATTCGTTTTCCTTCTCTTTTTTTTTGTGTCATTTGTGCAAAGGAATGTTTGTTGTTGCTTTTCAGTACACAGATAAATGGTTCTGGATCTGTCCTCACAGATAAATCCAGAGGACACTTCTTAGATTATTTTTAGTAGTTTTGACTATGCAAAGCCATAGGACAGGTAAAGAGGGTGATTTGAGTGGGTCTTACAAAAATTTTTTTGGAGGTTTGGTTTTGGGTTTGGTTTTTTTTTTTAAATTAACTGTTTCGCACTTGTTGTCCCTGTATTTTAAAGTGCCCTTTTAGGAAAGAAGTGTGGCAGAACTGATCCTGTATTAATTGGACTAAGATCATAAAAGTGTAAGCTTCAACTTGATGGCAGTCTCATCAGGGAGGCTAAGGAAATTGCATCGCTCCAACCTTAGTGTTTAGGGATTAAATTTCTGGAACATTTCTTAAAAGTTCTGCTTTCAATTTCCAGGACGTATAGAAATGAATGGCAAAGATCGAAGAGATGATCTGGATGATCCTGTTTTGAACAAAGAATTAGATCATCTTATTTCTGATATGGCAAGTGTGAAGAATGGAATAAACTATACTCTATAGCATGAGACAACAGAAGATACTGTTCAATGCCAGGACATGTTACTGGGGATGCCTTTGCAATGCTGCATGCAAATGTTAATTTTGTGATGTTCGGCAAATAATACCATAACTTTTAAGCACTATGAAATCACTCTCTTTGAATTCTAAGACGGTGGGTCTTGGTAAAGCTATTAATGACAATTGTGTGCTGGTTTCACTGAATGCCAGGGTCCAAATACTAGCATGAGATTTTGAGAGAAATTGCCAAACTATGTCACACTAATAAACTGTGTAGTTTGGCATCTTCAGAAACACCTGCCTGCCATACAGTGCTGGATAAATGTAGCAAACTTAAAATTACTTCATACGACATGTTTAAATATTCATAATTGCTTACAGAACTCAAAAACATATAACCTAATAATAAAAATATTTAGATTATGTTTGCCATAAAATGGCCAAGACCAAAAGCCTTTGGGAGTAACTGTGTTTTTTATTAAATACTGCCATACGGGTCTACACATGGGCAGCATTATGCAATTAACTGTGATGCAACATGGGATGCTGTCTATTAAGTCAACAAGATTATAGTTAATTTAATACAACTGACACTGAAATGTTGATATTCATTACTTTGTTTTGGTGTATTTTGAGGTGAGTCTGGAAAACTGTGGCCTAGGACCAAACTTAGAAGAAATAAAAAAGATACAGAGGCGTTGTTTGACAGACTGGAGTTTCACTGAGCATTTTCAGCCCCATGTTCTTCCTCAGGTATCTGTGAACTGACAATCTTCTGTATGCAGTCACCCCTCAGAATGCTGTACAAAGAATTAGCAGGCTATAGGGTATTTCCTTGCTGGATAACAGACTCAGTTCTATCCCTTTTATATTTTACCAACCACTGTTGTTCTTTAGTTGTTTTTCAGTTTCTTGTGTGAAATTTAGTTTGTAATGGGTTTTTATTTCCTGGTTTGGCCACATTGCAGATGGTAGTAAATCTTCCAGCTAAACGTGTAATGAAGGCAAAATTATCTTAGTGGTGATCCTCCCTGGCAGTTAAGGGTTTCATTAGTCCAGTGTATGTGAAAGCATACTTTGCAGTATTTTATGGGCAAATAGAAAATTTTGTTGTAATGATACTTCACCCTTTGAAGGCTAAAAGCTTAATTTATAGAAACCTCGCAGGCTGAAAACTAAATCTCATCTTGCAGAAAGGCAGAATGACAAATGTTAAAGATAAGTTCAAGCATGGATTGCTTCAGTTGGTAGGCATTCTCATGGGAGGAGTGGATTATTAGTTCCTGTGCTACCTTGAACTTCATATGCTGCAATTCTTATTTGGTCCTGACATATGCTTTGTGAGGGTGAAGGAATGACTGCTTTTTCAGCACCACTTTAGCATCACACTTGAAACTCTGACTATACATTTCAGTAAATGGGGAATTCCTTTCTATGTAACATGAATGGCTAAGTGTCATTAGTTAGTGAATCTAGTCAACAGATACTGATGGAAAATAACTGCAACAGAAAATAACATTTTGTCAAAATATTTCCTTATACTACATGTCACATAACATAATTTTTACACCATCTGATATCAAGGTTTTCATGTTTAAAGAGAGTATGTGTGGATATGAAATTCTGTCATTTTTATTTCAGTTGCATAGTTTGGTAAAAATACTCCTAAGTCTTTTTTCTAGTTATAACTAGAAAATGAATTTCAGCTGGTAGACAGTTTAAACATTGAAAATGATGGGGGAGTACAAATCAGAGCAGAGTAATATAGAATACAGTAAGCTTCAGAGATGTGTAGGCCATAGTGTAGCAAATCGAATACCAAATAAACTTATTGAGCTTAAAAAAAATAAATTTGTTTTCTTTGTACCTAGTATATGATAGTTCTACTTCTCTTTACTATTTATTTCAGTGTATTTATTTAGTATTTATTTGTTTATTACTTAGCAGAACTTACTTATTCATGGTCATTCTCAGAAGGTAGTGCATATTCTCAATATGAATAGCATTGGAGTTTCAATTTCCACTTTCCCTAACACCAGATTCCTGGAATACAGATGCTTTGCATACATCTTTAGGAGAGTGAAGTTCACAAGCACCTTTTGCTAAAAACACTGCTGTGCAGCATCAGTATATATGCTACTGTCTGCAGGATGAATGTACCTTTTTTTCTTTCTTTTTCAGGTTCTTCATACTGCTTCCCAAGAATATAGATGTATTGATTCGTTTTATCATACCCTAGGTAATTCTTTGCTAATGGTTCTTCACAATCCCATGAATCAGCATCGTTTGTGCCAAGAGACTTGGAATACTGCATTGCACTCTGATGTTGGATTCAGGTAATCAATTCTGTCTTTCATATCTCTTTCACAGTAATTTTCAATTAAAGCCTGCATGGCTATGCTTGGGGCAAAACTTTGAAATTAAAAGATAACATGAGGTAAAAATAGACTTACAAGAAAGCAAGTCACACTGGTGGAAAACAGTGCTGTATCAAAAGAATTATTTTGAGACAAAGCTTTTCCAAGTTATGACAACCATGCAGGAATTCTATGTGACTCCTCAAACTATAAAAATATATAATCACAGAATTACAAGGTTGGAAAAGACCTTTAAGATCATCGAGTCCAACCATACCCATCCTCTACTAAACCATATCTCTTTAGTACATCATTTACCCGTCTTTAAAATACATCCAGGGAAGGTGACTCGAACACTTCCCTGGGCAGCCTGTTCCAGGTCCTGACAACTCTTTCAGTGAAGAACTTTTTCCTAACATCTAATCTGAACCCTCCCTGGTGCAGTTTTAAGACCATTTCCTCTTGTCCTATCACTTGACTGAAAAAACCCACACCTTTTTTATACCTTCCTGAAGACATATTGTATATTTCATACTTTTGGTCTCAGTCAAGGAACTCTGTATGAGTCCATCTCAGCTTTTTCAGGCACTTCAACTTAAATTATTTGCCATGAAAAGAGGCTTTTGTGATTAGCAGTGACTCAGACCAGAGCCATGAGATTTACCAGCAGAAACACAAAGTTTCTTGGAGAAAATTCTGTCTGTTTTGTGGTTGTTAGGCAAATCCACCTGGTCAGTCTTTTTTTGATGTTGCAACAACAAAAATTCTTGTCCAAAAGACAGTGACAGATGGTGTGCTCAAAGAAACCTGCACAGGGCTGATACATATGCAGTGGGACCAGTAGGACACACACACCCTTCTGGAACTGACACTGGAGACCAGATCACATACCCTAGTATATCTAACATGTCACTTGGTGTTTACATACACTAACACCTCATCCCAATGGCATATTGTTGTTGTCCTGACTGTAGAGCAGACAGTGAGGAACCAGACCCACTCAGGAAGCATTTCTCTTTGAAAAAACGAACTTCATCTATGGGGTCCTTGAACAATTTGACTCATCATCTTGAAAGGACATTGAAATAGTCAATTCAAGGCCAGTTGAAAAATATGAAGAGCTTGTGATGCCTGCAAAACAAAAGTTGCTAATTTTGCATCCAAAGAAGGAATGAAGCATGTTCTCTGGTAAATTCATTATAGATCTGTTGAGGATGGAATAGCTATATCCTTCCTCCTTCTTACTCTTCTACATACTCTAGAAACAGGGCTTAGACATGAATGATGGCTTCAATTGGGCATGCCATCTTTGCTCAGAAACATTCCATCTGGTTCTGTTTCAAAGCAGCAAGGAGTTCCTAAAGAAACTGGAATGAAAGGAAAGCTAATGTGCTTTGCTCCTGTTCCATAGAAGCATTCAACATCACTGCTATGTATGCTACTTAGTATCTTTGAAGAGCTGTGGGTTCTCATTTTATTCTGTGACTTTTTCTTTGCAAAATAATCAGGACAATTTCTGACTTTATTCAACTTTGCTAAAGATCATGTCAGATGTCCAGACAAGCATCATAAATATTTGCTAGTGTATGTTTCCAAGCAACATAACACTTCTGTGGAAGACAGTCTTTAAATACCTGGAGTGCTTCAAACTGTTCCCTGCATTAGCTTCCAGATCCTGCTGAGTCACCAGAAACAGGCACAAACCCTACTTATTAATTAAGCAGTAGTATTACTAGTTTTTACCTTTATATGAAAGAACTGGCTCCTGATCTGATGAGTTTAGTAACAATTTAGTAACAATAACTTAAGAGTTAGGCTTTCACACAGGAGAGTTACAAATACACCACAGATGGTGTGCTTGACTATCCCTGTTAGGAGTTGTCTGTCTGTTTACCTGTTACTTCTTTATTGTGACATCTTACAGACTAAAGACCCTCTTTGTAGGGTTGTCCCATATTTGCTGTCTGGCATAAAATTCTATTACTTGCTGGTCAGTTGGTTACAGTGGGTCCTGTTACAGCAAATTCTCATGTGAGGGAAAAATTAAATTTCTTATGTCACAATAGCTTTCCTCATGGAGATCCCAGTTACGCTTCCTTCTTTATGGATTTCAGGTCCTATAATTCATGTAAAACGTGAAAATTCAGGAATGGTGCTATTCAAAGGGTGTAATCCAATGGATGCTACTAAGGGTATCCAAAGACATTGACACATATACTTACAGTTATAAATGTGTATAAAACAAATTCTTGTTAAGGAAAGTGGCCACTTTATCAGGAAGCCAAATGAATTCAGACATTATCAAAACTATTCTTTTGCTCAAAGTTAATCTTAATGACATTTGTTTACTGTTTCATAGTAAACACATTACACAAGTTACTGGAAAAGATTAATCCTTTCTGAGAAATGATTGTGAGTCAGACATTGGCAGTAGTGACATCAGAATACATATTAATAGAATGTGTATTTTTGACTTTGAATGACTGTTTGATTGCTTTAAAATATTTTCCACGCGAATAACCTCGTTTTTATTTATAACGTATATTCATCTTCAAGTTATTCCAGTACTGGCAACTCTAGCTTCCAGCCTGGTTCTGCGTTTTGTTTTCAACACCTTTGTTTTTATAGCTTGTACGCTTTTCTTAAGAAACAAGCAGAGTCACCTTGTCCCTACTGAGTGTATGATCAACAGTTTCCCCGTGCAAGTTCCCTAAAGCAAGTTCCATCTACTTTGCTGAAGCTGGAAGAAACTTGTGCATCTTTAAGCTGTATACATGAACAGTACATGAACATCTCCAGTCTGTGTAGATAGCCTACACATTAATTATCTTGGACATACAATGTAATGCTGCAACAAGAATTTTTAAACTGGCATGAGGACAAGAATTGGTTGTGCTACCTACATTTTCACAACTGAAAGCTGTAATGCATTTGAATACAATTGAATCATCTAAAATTTATGAACGTAAAAACATACTAAGACATAACAATTGATTGCTATGCATTCTTTAAAACCCCCTTTTAGTTTTCAACATGTGAAGAATTTTACTTTAGACAATTATTGTAATACTCCAAACAAGGTGTTGAGTGGTAACTATGTGTAAGACCTCCAAGATTCATCTTACCTTAGAAGCAGTTATTCACAATGAACTATTTTGCCAGTCATTTCAGACACCTTTAGGAGATGAGACAATGAAACTACTGATACCAACTGCAAAATCTGGATCGGTTTGTCATTCAGTGCTTGCTTCAATTGTTAATTGTGAATATTCTTCATGTATGCCGGGTTTACGTGCACTGATTCTCTAATCTGGATTTGGATGGCAATTTCCAACCACCTTCCTTGTCACACCAATGAAAAAGAGCTAGAAATAAAACAAAATAACACCTCATCAGTTGCTGAACAAACAAATGCAGTGTATTCTAAAAGGCAATATAAATCAAGAGCAACTAAGAAAATAAGTTATCCTCATGGTAAAACAGTGAGGAGGAGAATTAGTCTCAATGCTTCTTAAACTGAATGTCGCTGTTTTTTTACTTTCTGGATTTCCTTTGAGGACAGGCATTCTTTGGAAGAAAACTTTCCAATATCACTGCAGAAAGGAGGACCAAAATCCCAAATGTAATATGTATTAAGCAAATACAAGCCAGGCAAAAGTACCATCTCCTCTAACCTTCTCTCAAAGGTTATAAAATAATATTTTTATAAGAAATTGAGAAGCCAAGTGATCGTGTCTGACATGAAATCATATTAGTGAAAACTTTATTATGGTAAATGGAAGAATGTTGTGCTTTTCAGGAACTACCTTGAGCTGGTGGCCAAGTCCATTGAAGACTGGGTAAAAGAGGAAGAAGTCAAATACCAAGAGAAGATGGCGGCTCAGGAAATAGTGTCTCTTAAACTGGAAAAAGGTGTAGTAGAAGGGCCTTTTAAATTGTCTGCCCGTGCTTTCAGAAAAACAGGCTTCCCTAAGAAAAGTGAAAGTGGACATCTTTTTCGTTTATCCTAGAAAATATGGTTTTCATGTTAAGTGCTGAGACCGTTCAAAATACAATTTAATATATTTTTTTCATAGTGTAACCTTGTTTTGTCATCTGTATAGACATAAATATGTTTTGAAATTAATTGAAAACACATATTTAGTTTGCATCATCCTCTGTTCTGAAAACTGAAACCTTTAATGTAAGTTTGCATGTACGATAGCTGTGTTTGCTTAAGGGATTTACTTTAAGGATCACATGCAAATATGAATATCTGTTTAGATGACTAAACATCTGAAGAGATGAGCAGCAGTTAAAGCTGGCAATGTGGCTCAGGAAAATTCCTTTTTAAAAGGGCAGGATGTAAGCTGGAAATTAGAAGCTTTGGGCTAGAAGCTAAAACTGGAAATTGGAATCAGTGCGACTGCAGAGAAGTCTTTAATTGCAAGCAATGTTTGGATAGTGGAAATTGTAAGCAGTTTATATAATAACCACTAAGCAGGCAGCAAAATTTGAAAACCCCTTTTGACAAAAGTGAACTTTTGTCCAAACTGCCTATTTGTGTATTTAAATGGTATTAACAATGATTTGTGGACATTTAGCCATTCTGTTTGTTCAGCTTCTTTGAGAATGTACCTTGAAAACTTCTGGTTATGCAGTTAGCATTTACAAAACCTAACCCTATTAAAATGTCTGATTATAGTTTGGAAACGAAAAGGACAGTTATGACTTCTAAATCATAATTTGTACCTATCTAGCTGTCACAGGAGATAGATTGAGTCTTGCCCATCTTGTGCCTCATGACAGCTCACTTGCTGAAGGAAGATAATCACCCCTAGTTGAAATGTGTAGATGAGCAACAGTGTCTTTGGGTGATTTCAATTTCACTGACACTGCTGTAATCCACAATGCAATTTTTACTTTTTAATACAAAGTAAATTAATTGGAAGTTTCTGATACTATATTTTATCTTTTCTGTAGATAAGTATTGGGTATCCAAGTATGATATAAAACCACACACCTAGAGAAATACCCTTTTAATGAGTTGTAGATATTATAAAGCCCTTCTAATAAACAAGAGACAGGGTGTTTCTTTAGTGAAGGCTTGAAGGTTCAGACAGTGTTTATTCACTTTTTTGTCTTGAAAATTTTTAATATCTGACTGTTATCGAGCTTGTTGTGGTGTTAAAGCACTGGGAATTAATTCTGGAACAGCTGTAGTAGCAAAAATAAATACCATTTATTATTTATTCAGCATTGCTCACCTACATTAAAAACAAACAAACAAACAACTTGGTGCAGGAGCAAAGCCT
This sequence comes from Gallinula chloropus, assembly GCF_964237585.1. Taxonomy (NCBI): domain Eukaryota; kingdom Metazoa; phylum Chordata; class Aves; order Gruiformes; family Rallidae; genus Gallinula; species Gallinula chloropus. Next base: position 86,513,647 of record NC_140085.1, read on the forward strand.
TCAACAGCAAGAAGCAGAGGGTCAGTCTCTAAATGCTTTAACATATGTGTACTATATTTGGTCCCCAGTTATGACTATCAAGTAATACTAGTCAGATATGTGTCTTCTAACCTGAAAAGACTATTTTATGTCTAAAAATATTTAACATTGTCTTTATTCTACTTATATATTTTTACTATTTTCAAATATATATTTTTATTTACTTGCACCTATTTTATTTTCCCATTTTTTAAATGTGTATTAATTTTTAATATATTTATAACTTCATTGATTCCCTTTTCATTTCTCAAAGGCAGAATATCAGGACCTGACAATATAATGAAGACCATTGCAGAATCTCAGTCCGACAAAGGAAAAAGTGCTTTTATCCGAGAAGGTTCTCTAAAGGTGAGGCAAAAATACGTGTTTCTAAAATTTAGTGAATACCACGGCTATCTCATGAAGGTAAGCCTTCATTCTTGCATAGGCTTCACTCAGTCCTTCACTCAGTCCTCTTAGTTTTTCTGCTCCTAGCTATTTTTTGTATATTGTATTTCTTGTTTTCTTTCACTTATTCCTTATTGATTCAGTTGGGGTTTTTTTAAGGGAAGGCTGTTTGGAGTAAGACTAGACGTTCCAAAAGCAATTCATAATTGCAGTACTAGGAAATGAGTTATGGATAATACTCTACTTCTCACTGAAATTGTCTACTTATAAAGCTATGAAAACATAAGATCCTGATTCCTACTTTTACTATCTACATATCTTTGAAATTAAGGAATGTAAAGATGGTACCTCTGAGTTTCCCTATGACAGAGAATCTCTACTGATACTGGAATGTAAATAAGAAATGGTGTTAATTCTTGGGTTCTCAGATTGAGCTGTCATGGCTCAGGTTAGGCTAATGCCTAACTTGAAATTGTGAGCGCTTACCATTTCTTCCACAGAAATGTTTGTGCTTTGATATGCTTAGAACATAAAATGCTGCAGAGTCCTAAATATTCCGGAAAATCTTGGATGTCTTCCTCAAAAAACTTGATAATTCTGGCATTGATACCTCATTCATCTTTCTATAAAAGAATATAAAGACATTATCTCGCAGTTGCTTTTTGGGAATAAACTAACAAAAATGATTTGGTGATAAACATTGTGGAAAAGTGTGCAACAAAATTCTTTTAAAAATTAATCTGTAAGATAGAAATTATCATCTGATTTGTCTCCTGTTGTCAAGAATGAATGATCCTGTGGATCGAATGAGTCAGTACTTTTATGCAAAATATAGTGTGTAGTATTGTAAAACTGTAGACACTTTTGGAAAACGTGGTTCCTTTGAGTTTGTTCTCTTGTACTCTTTTCAGCATGAACATATGAAATATCTTGTAGTACAAAGAGAACTACAGTAATTTGAATTCTTAATACTTGATGTAGGCTTGGAAGGAGCAGCAGGACAGATTACTGGAGGAAGAACAATTTACGGAAAAAAATAAAGGAAAAAAAGAAAATTCTGAAGGCAAAAAGAAAGCACAGGAGATAATAATACATGAAGAAAGTAAAGAGACCAACAAGCAATCTTCCAAAGAGAAGTTTAAAGATGAGCCAGCAAAAGCCCCTGAACTCGAGGAGGAACCCAGTGTCTCAGAAATACATTCTGAAAAAGTTTATAAAGTAAGGAGTCACATTATTGCATCATATAAGGAAAGTGCTAACTATTTATATAGAGAGTCAAGATTACAGCAAAGCTATTATCCACTGTGGAATTGGAGTTCAGGGTAAATTAAGCCTAACTAGGTCTCATTAAACTCCATCATTTTAGTAGCAGATCCTTTCCTAAAAGTTTTGGAAAACAGTTTCTGATGTGTAAGATTATCCTACACAAAACTAATTCATAAACTTGGATGTTTTTAGTATATATGATATGAACATAAAGATAAGTTGATCATGGGTTTGTGCCCATGGAAAATATATTTATGGGATGAAGTTTGCCTAAAATATAATTTTCATGGGAGCAAATAGATAAAAAAAGACCTGTTCCAACTCCAATATTTGGGGACTGCTAAACCTAGTTGAAGTTTTGGCTGTCCACATTGGACATCATGTAAAAGGAGTTCACCGTTTCTTAAATTTCCTGCTTCAAAGTTAATGGTCTTGGAGTGCCCTAATACAAGCTATTGTGCCTTATATACTAACAAAGGAATATTTGTTACACAGGGAACTCTTCAGTAGTTGTGTCCAAACAGTTTTTAGCCAGTTTTCACTGTTTTATATTTGGAGAGTCCAAGCCTTGTATCCAAAACTTGTGTAGGACAATATTTTAGTTTAAACTTGCCTGAGTACAGACTTCAGTCACAGAGACGTGTAACATTTCAGTCTGAACTTAGTTGTACACTCACCTAATTTTTGCCAATTTATGCCTCTTTAGAAGACACAGCAATCTAAGAATCAGATTTACAGTGTCTGAACTCCAAAATTGAGAGAGTGGAAAGTTGAACCTTTATCTGCCCTTTATCTGATCCCACGATATTACACTTGGACAGGATTTTCCTTTCCTTTATATGTTAAGTCACTGGTCTGCTTGCTACTCTTTGATTTCCATGATGGCTCAATACCACGGAAGGACCAGATTCTGTTCTCATGTGTAACAATTTACTTCAGTTAGAAACTGAGAAATTATTTAATATGAGATTAACATACTATGTATTTGCTAAAGTTGTTTAGAGTAGTTAAGTACCTAAGCAAAAAAAAAAACAAAACAAAAAAAAAAGTTGATCAGAACAGTTGGGTCCTGTGGATTTATCCTTTATTTGCCTCTTTCATGGCCTCTGCCTTTCTTATTACACATAATCTAAAACTTGTTTTTCCAGTTTCTTGGATATAATACAGGGGAGGATGTCATTCGAGTTACAGGAACCAATCAATATCTTTTCCCATCTGATGGAGGACAGATTCAAGTAGAGAAGATAGAGTTTGTAAAAGGTAATTGTCTAATTCTTTATGCTTTGTTTTGACTCAGTTAATAACTGATAGCATAGTTTCTTAATTCATAAATGCTCTTGTCTTAGTAGTAGAAATTCAGTTAAAGACATTGTGAGAGTACCATGTAATTCCCTATTAACATCTATAACTACTAATGTTTACATTTTCCTGCAGTATGTTAACAATTGATAGATAAATAAAGTACCAGAAAATTAGAAACGGAGAAAAATAATTTCATATTTATCACTTCAATAGCAACCAATATATGGTATTCCAAGAATGCATGTTCCAAAAATTTGTACAGTCAAATGCATTATATCTAAGCAACAGGGTTATTATTCTGCAGTCTCTCAGATCAAATCATCAGGAAGTTTTTGATCACTCATTACAAACTCATCTAATCATAATTTTATTGGCTCGGTCTCCTACTAAGCTATTCAGTTCACTTCTGAGCAATTTTCTTTTTTTGTGTGCTTTATAGCTGCAGGTGTAGGGTTTTTTGGGTGCAGGGCAGTTCTGAAGCCTGGTGGGAGAAATAAAGATATTCCGTTGCTTCGCAGGTCCAACTTTGGTAAAGATGAAAGTGATAAAAGACAACCACAATTTCTTCATTCATATCACAGACCCTAAGAAAAACCTGAAAGAAAACGAAGTGCAAGAAATTAATGAAGAACAGAAAACCAGATCGGGTTAGTGGTCTGACATCACTGATTAATAGTCTGACACATTTAATAATTGGATGCAAACCTTATCCACTAACAGAAAATAAATTCTTACCAATGGTAGATGGCAAATAGGATCAGTGTTCTGTTAATAGAAGTAAAAATCCAGCTGGCCAACTTAGGCACCATATAGAGAGATCTTAACAAGATGTTAAAAGCACAGAATATGTCAACAGGTGCAAACCAGTATCTTTTCCAAAGCAAGGAAATCAATTAAAACAGTCATCGTTCCTGAAGTAGAGTTTTCTTCTTTAGTAGAGGACTCCTTCAGATCCTAATGTGGTGTAGGAAAGCCTAAGAAGATACAAACTGAATCATGTCCATTATGGTAAGAATAAATTTCTGCCCTTGAAAGGGAAGATTGCCCCCTTTGAACTGGACCTTCTTCTGTGAGTCAAATGACCATAGCATTAATGCCTCTCTAAGACCTTTGCTGTGTAAACAGACCTTTCTGCAGTTCAGAAACTTCTACATCTAGTTGACATGTTGCTAACACTCAGAAAGCATTGAATCATAATCTGTTCTGAACCTGGTTGAGAGAGTTTCCAGGAAGGAAAGCAGTCTGTTACACTGGCTTGTACACCAATATTTGTGTGTACATTTGCCCAAAGCACTATGGAATTGCTTGCACAAAGCACTACTTTCTGAAACAAGTTCTGTATTCTTCCCTAATGCCAAATGTTACTTTCAATCACGTGTGCTAACATCTGGGGCAAGTTGTATTTGGTTGGCATGAGTGAGAGGCTTTCCTCCTGTGTAAACAGGAGTACCTTGCAAGAAGGCAGTAGGGAAGAGAAGAATTGATCCATCTGATACTTGGCAGTGGCCAAATGCTACATTGGTAAGCTTTTAATCCAGTCCAAATGGCAAAACCGCATCCTGCAGGTGGTCAGCAATGAACATTGCCATGACAGACAGTAAGCAGCAGCAGACAAGATCTCAGCAGGTGTGCCTTGTTGATGAAGGAATTGGGACATGACTAGGTGTTAGGTGCCTGCCTTAACCTTAACCTAGCTAATTAGACTGCGATTTCCGCATGAAAAATCACAGCTTTATTACACAAAATGGATTATTATATACAACCCTATAAGTGGAATGCTAAAGTTTCCCTAATCCTATATTAATTTATCTTACAGTCTAGTCATCCACATTGAGGTGCCACTGATCACACCAGTTATTGGTTTGCAGGTCAGGTGGTTCTCTAATCTGTTACTATCTTTAAAATTTGTTCCTTTTTTTTTTTTTTTAAGGACAATTGAAAAATCAAAAGAAAGCTGTGAGCAAGTTTGGATCTTTTTCAGCCACTTTGGAAAATGGAATCCAGCTGTCCCTGAGCTATTATGGACCTACAGGGAAGACAGCAGGTAAAGTAAGCAAATAGAAGAGGATATTTGAGAACTATAGGGGGAATTCAGGGAGGTTTTTTTCTTTTTCCTTTTTTTTTCCCCCCTTTCATATACTTCTTAACCCAATAATTTGTTGCATGCAATTCTGTCTTTCTCAGCAGCTGTTACTACACAGTGGGGAATTTTCAGCAAGGCTTGAGATGAGATTACATTGTCAAGAATATTCTGATTCAAATTTCAAAATGGAGGAAGGTCTCCATGCCTTTTTACTTACTGTGAAAACAGAAGAGTGCAGGGGGGAAAGCTTGCAAGTATTGTTATTAAGTAGCCCAGCAAAATCAGCCAATTAATTGGAGCCAAAGAAAATGTGATTTGCTGAGGAGTCTTCTTGGTTTTCCAAGAAATAATATTTTTGTAAATTTTATATAGGTGATTATGGAACTTCTATTTTATATTAAGAGTTGGACTTCAGGTTACAGTTGTGCAGACATAGTGAGGGATTTCTCTCTGCCTTTCAAATAAATGTATTCACCAACTGGAAGCAATCACTTCACAAAACCACAGTGAAAACAGTGTCTGCTTTTACTAAGAGCTTTTTGTTTCCATTACATTTAAAAGGCCACTGAAACCATCATATGGATAAAAGTGAAACCCTTCTCTGATCAGAAGATAATCCCAGCATTTTTCAGCTCTTAAAATATGAAAGCATTTAATTGAATGCATCTTTGTGTGGACTGTGGTAAACCATTCAACTACACACTCAGTATTATTCTTCAAATTCAACTATATTTTACAAATTAATTACTAAAAAAGGACTTTTTAAACTTGGAAGAAGAGAGCATACACAATGTGAAAACTTGGATTTTGGCATAAGAGAGACATATCTAATTAAACACCTACATGTCATTTCCAGGCTTTTTCACATCCTATTCCATATTGGAATAATGCTTGCCATGTTGAATTTAGTGCAGCACTGTTGACTGGTATTCTTTGATTGTTTGCAGTTTTTTTATAATCACTTATTTATGGATAATTCCCCTTGTGATGTTTGTATCATAAGTGCTCAGAAAAATTCTGACTAGAAATATTCTGGTTGTGCCCATTCTCATATGCTATCCATCCATAATTTTGAATGGTATGCTATATAATCTGCCGTTCCTCTCCACTGCTTGGTTCATTTTGCTGCAGTTTACTCATTTTCTTTGCATTACTGCAATAATGTTCTGAAACCTCTGCATATTGCTTTTCCTTTTTTTTTTTTTTTTTTTGGTTTGTTTTTTGTTTTAACTCTTCCTTAAGATGACAGAAGGCCTTACTCAGGGTGTTTTCCAGATTTATGTATTTTTTAATTTCTTAGTTAATTGTTAGTGTTAATTTAAGCTTTGAGATAATATAGGTTTTCTCTAGCATGACCAAAATCTAACTTCAGACCACTTTAAATCCAGACTTCATTGTGAATCTGGCACTACTTGAGCACCTGTGAGGCTTTTGCCTCTGGGTATTACCGAACCTTTGCACTGGCACTTGCTCTTTTTGCCTTGATGAAATCATGAGAGTAGAATTCCAAGTGTCGGAGTTCTGTATGTGTGTGCAGGAGGAAGGAAACCTTCCTTTATCAGACAATCCTCTGGAATTTCACATCTCTCCAGATTTCTAAAGACATTTTCCCTTAGTCTCAACAATCTACTCTTTTTTCACTGTTACCCTCAGATAATATATTCTCATTTTTTAGGGCAATGCAGGGGTGGGTGAAATTTCCTTAGGGGTCAAGAGCCTATTACAGCTTCTATTCCTAAATTCAGCAGATTTAAAAACATCTGCAAAGTAGTGCCATCTGAAACTGAGCATGCTCCACAGCATGAGTAGCTGTGAAGGATAGAACTCCTCACTATATATAAGAACTTGCTTATACGTAGTTTGCAGTGTTCACATGGTTCACAAGATGGATTACATTTACTAATGATTTTATTGGACAGTTGCCTCAGAATCCTTCATTTCGGCTATCCTACTTCTCCTTGGAGCACCAGCTTTGTCAGAGTTCATTGGTAACCTGTTTCTTCTCACCATCCCCTTGGAGATGGGTAGTATTACTTTTTTATTCTGTAGCCATGCTGTCTAATAAATTTGTACCAGAATGGACCCCATGGAGAATTTTTGAATTTCCTATCATATATAATTAGCTGAGAATTTATCTCTACCGTATCACAAATAAGCCAGAGCTGTTCACCTCTTCTCAGACTTCAAATAAGCTGTAAAAGCTACACAGCATAAATTTCAGTACATGAAAGCAGAGACACCTAAGAAAACATGTGATTCTCGTTCATCAGGTATTCATCTGCAAATGAAAATGGGGATCTCAGAAATCTTTGTGGTGATTGAAATTTCCCTTTCAAGCTAAAGGTCATGGACGTATTCAGACTGTACATTTCCGTCTTGCTGGCACCAAGACAGAAACTGAGAGTGAAGGCTTGAAACATGAGATGGAAGGCTTGTCCTAAAGTCCTAACTAGGACTTTATCACCGCATGATCTAATTAGCTTCTTCTAGACTTAGATTCTTAACTTTTGGTTCCCTTTTGCAGTCTCTGTAAATACAGAATCATCCATAAAGGACAATCTTTCTGTTAGTTGAGAACTTTATTTTTAAGGTGGCCTCTGCATTTTCTTACCTGCAGAGCTAAAACCATCTATGACAAAACCTGTCTGGAAACAGTGGACATAGTAGCACTTAGGCTTACCTTTTATCTTTTCAGCCAAAAATATACTAACACTTCATCTGCATTACAGAAAATATATGATCTCAGACCATTATGTTTTTATTAGCATAATGTATTAGCAGATGCAATTCTTTCCTTTTTTGAATGTGATCTAGCTTGCAGTTTGTCAATGAGCTATTTAACTTTTCTTTACCTGATTTTTCAGTTTTCACATTAAATAACTTTATTCATTGGAAGAAAGAGTAATAAAATGTCATTTTGAAAAGAAAAGCATTTTTTAAAGTCTTCCTATAGACATTCTTGAAATGACTGACTTGTCATTAAACTTCGTACTTTATAGAAGCTACTAAGCAAATCAACTCAACAAAGCATATCAACAGGGATCGTTTCCTAGATACTAAACTCAAAATGTCTCCACCTACCTAAGTATTCTGGAGGTAGAATAGAATTTTTTTTAAATTGTATTTTTGAGAGAAAAGTGATGAACTATGAGAAACAACAGTTTCAAGACGGCTTTTAGGGTGATGAGTAGTCAGTCCATGGAGAGATTTTCTAAATAATTCATATATTCAGTCTCTATCTGAAATAATAAACTCTACTTCCCCTCCCCCCAAAGTTATTATTTCAAGGGTAAAATTTAGCTTACAGATTCTTGTTAAAAAATAAAGTGTGGCCATCTATATTTATGAAACTTAATTGCATTAAAATATTGCTTTTGCTTTCCTTAGATGATGAAAGAGATCCTGTCTTGGAAAGAATTCTGAACATCCCTTCTGTTCATACTCCAACCATAATTTCTCCCGTTACATCAGCTTCAGGAAAAAAAGATAAGTCTATCAAACAAAAATCAGGAAAATCTCTGCCATCTAAAAAAGGAAGCCAGAGCAAAATAGACCCTCCACCACCTGATGACCTGGTAAAGCAAGAAGAAGGAAAGGTGAGAGAATAGATATCATCCAGTGAACACAGAAAACAAATGAACAAAAATTCATATACATGAACATATGTAATAGAAACACTTGTTCTTCTCAGAGGGCTTTGAACTGTGCCTTAACAAATTCCTAACAATTAATGGTGCTTTTAAGGATATGTTTTAGTCTTTCCAGTTGTTTGCAGAAGTACACATTGACAGCTGTCAATAAAGCCAGCCTTCACATGATGTAGAGCAGCATGTTTTCCACGGTACACATATTTCTGTCAATTTTGGCTTTACAGTTACACCTGTTATATTATAAACCTCAATGACTAGAACTGCTCTGGAAATTAATTTTTAATTTAACCAAGTAGGAGAACTTCTCTCTGTTTTCCTAAGCTTGTGTTGGAAGGTCTAAAGAACTGGTAAAATATTTGAGACTGTTTTAGAAAAGCTTTTTCTGGAATTTGGTCTTTCCAGTTGAGCACAAGCCAGGGACCAGCAACTTGAGGCAGTTACTTTTGTCTGTAACTGAAGTGCTTCTGTCACAGGGGACAGCTTTTTGGAAAGGATGGATGAGATTTCAAAAGCAGATTCTGAATTTCCACTGTGGGTTACTTAACAAAATGATACAGGAATTACAGGACCATGTACATCAGAAATACACAGCATTTAATCTTGACCGTCTTCCACAGAGCTGTATGAGAATCTTTTTGGCACTAAAAAGTGTGAGTGGGGGAGGCCATATCAGTTCAAAAGTGGGTGACAGTTACCCTCAGCAAAATGACTAATCTAGATCGTTTTAGGTCATTAACTAACTATTGTCAGAATATTGGATTAGGTAAATATTGGCAGAATATTATACTATGAAAAAATTTTCCAGCAAAAGGGTTACCAAGCATTACCCAGGGAAGTGGTTGACTCTCCATCCCTTGAGGTATTTAAAACATGCATATATGTGTTGCTTAAGAACACGGTTTAGCGGTGGACTTGGGAGTGCTAGGTTAAGGGTTGGACTTCATGTTCTAAGGTCTTTTCCAACCAAAACGACTCTATGATTCTATTGTAGACAACCACAGGAAGTTTGTTTCATCTCAAAGATCAGCCAGAATGGGAGTTACATAAAAAATTCTTGAATAAATATGTGAGAAGATGCTTTCAGGATGGTGGAAGAGAGGTGACAGAGCACTGGCTAGGATGCCCAGGGGGGTTGTGGAGTCTCCTTCTCTGGATATATTCAAGACCTGCCTGGACGCCTACCTGTGTGACCTGTCCTAGGGAGCCTGCTTTGGCAGGGGTGTTGGACCTGATGATCTCTTGAGATCCCTTCCAACCCCTATGATTCCGTGATTCTGTGACGCAGGAGTTTTCTGTTTGAGGTTATTTAATATTTCTTTTATTTGACACTATTTTCTTCAACCAGCAGTGTCCCAGAAATGGACACAATTAAAATATAAAACATACTGAGAGAAGGACAGAAATGAACACAAATAGTATTGAGAACCAGTTTAGTTACCACTTTCAGTTTAGGAAAGAACAGTCCTGAAAATTGGCATAATCAGAACACAAAGCAATGAAATCCATAAACAGTTTCATGTAACACTAATGTTCTAAAATACACTGTCTGGTAAAATTCTTTATTGGCAGTTATGATAAAAAAGCTATTCCTTTCAAGTTACAGAAGAGAAGCATTTCTAGATATGTGTTTGTTAAATGTGGCTGTTGTGGTTTTGCATGGCTGGGTTCTGGTGGAGGAGGGGGCTGCAGCGGTGGCTTCTGCAAGAAGCAGCCAGAAGCTCTCTGCAGGCCCCACAGAGCAAACACCAGCCGGCTCAAGGCCAGAGTTGTTGCTGACCTGTTGGGGCACATGCAGAGGAGCACCACAAAAATGATCAAAGAAACGGAGCACCTATCCTGTGAAGACAGGCTGAGAGAGTTGGAGTTTTTCAGCCTAGATAAGAGAAGACTCCAGGGGGACTTTATATTCTTGTATTATAGCGGCTTTCCAATACCTGAAAGATGCCTATAACAAATCTGGGGAAGAACTGTTCACAAGGGCATGTAGCAATAGGACAATGGGGAATGTTTTTAAACTAGAAAAGGGAAGATTTAGGTTGGATATTAGGAAAAAGTTCTTCACTATGAGGGTGGTGGATCACTGGAACAGGTTGCCCAGAGAGGCAGTGGAGGCCCCATCCCTGGAGACATTCAAAGTTAGACTTGATGGGGCCCTGAGCAACCTGATCTAGTGAAGATGTCCCTCCTTACTGCAGGGGGGTTGGACCAGATGACCTTTAAAGGTCCCTTCCAGCCTAAAACATTCAATGGTTCTGTGATATTAGTGCATACAGCACACAACTGTATGTCTGCATATAAATCTGCAAGTATTTTGGAGGACAGGAATAGAATCTGAAGTGAACTTGACCGATTTACATGGAGACAATCTGGAAAATAGGATGCAATTTGGTTAAAAATAAGTGCTAGGTTCTACAATTACAAACAAATAGTGTATGTATATACACAAAATGGGTAACAGTTCTCAGTAACAGTTCTACAGAGAAAGGTCTGAGAGTTTCAGTGGATCACAAGCTATACAGAAGTCAACAATGCCATCTTGCTGTGAGAAGGGCAAAGACCACATTGAGGTGAATAAACAGGAGTGTAGCCTGATAAATATGTAGCTATTTCTATTCAGAGCTGGATGGGCCTCAGTTGAAATACTGGGTCCATTTATGGATACTGCACTGTAAGAAAAATATATGCCACAATAGAGAGTTCTAAGAAAAGCACCAAGAAAGATCAGAGGTCTAAAAAAAACTGGCCAGTGGTAAAAGATTAAAAGACTTGGTTTGGGCCTCTTTGATCAGAGCTGAGAGACAGAATAGCCTTCTGTAAGGTAAAGGGACACCATCATCTCTTATGCCAGACCATATAGTCAAATGAAATAATCAGAAGTAAGCTAATTTTCAACTAGAGATATTCAGGCTAACTGATAGAAAATCTGTCAGTAAGGTTAATCAAGGTAAAGCACTGAAATAACCTGCGAGGAAACCTTCAGTCCTGAAAATATGTAGAATACGTCAACGGTTTTCTCTTAACAATATAGATACACTAGATGATTTTTTTTTTTACCACTAAACCAGGAGTAGATGGCAACTGAGGGTTACTTCTACCCTATTCTGTGACTTCTGTGATTCTACCCCATCTGACTACGATCCTCTTGACTACGATCTTAGGGTAGCCTTAATTACCCAGTAATACTGTGCAAAGTAACCATAAAATGTAGAGCATTCTTTATGTTGGAAAACAGGTAGCAAAACATCTGCCAAATTTCCCCTACTTTTCCCCATATTTCCATTCCCCAAAATAAAAAAATATGGGATAGTACCAGTCCTATTTCTCTTTTGTACCTGTCTCTGCAACCCAAAACTGTTTTTATCTATCGCTGCTGGCATAGTGTAGTTCGTTGTCACATAGGTTGCAGGATGACATCAAAGGGTCCACTGTATTTTTTTCCAAATGTTCCAGGGTCGTCTGACACTTCTTAGGTCATCCTCATCTTTTTCAGTAATCAGAAGAGTTTCCACTACAGACGAGTGCAAACAGGATTGTAAGCTTTGACTGTCAAGCATTCATTCCTTCATGTCCCTTTCTCAACTTGATGCTGCATTTGCAGCAGTCTGGAAGCACTGCTTTACTTGCCTTTGTGCTATTTTAATGATTGTAGGTAAAATAGCTGTTGTACCTTTAAGAATTATTTCAAATGGTTCTGCTTCACATTATACATTTTTGTCATCCTGACACTGTAAACAAGGTTGTGATCTCATCTAAGTGATCCTGCTCTGGCAGGGGGGTTAGACTAGATAATCTTTCCAACCCCTAACATTCTGTGATGCTGTGATTCTGTGAAGGTAGCATGATGACTCAGCAAAATGAATAGTTATGAAGAGTTTTCTTCAAGGGTTGATAAAGAGGAATAAAAAAGATAGCATAATCAAAGAAAATAGTGTTTCCACTTCAGAATCCATAAAATTTAAAAATGTTTAAAATGAGTGGTAGGAGGAACATTTTTTTTTTAATGCTTTGTTACAACTGTCTTTGTAGTCTTTTTTTTTTCTTAATTCTTTTAAAACTAATTCATGTTTCATTTTGTAGGTGGAAATGGAAGAATTGGCTTCCCAAACACAAGTGATATTGGATGCTCTTACTTTCCCAAGTTTGAATGTCTCATGTCCCAGTGGACTAGTATTAACTTTCCTTGGTGAAACTTTCGGAGGTTAGTTTTCAGAGCCACTGAAAAGTAAGGAATTTTTAAAGAAATTAGAAGAAAATTATTTCTGCCTTGATGGGTTTTGATGCAACATTATGAATTTTTAATGCCTCAGATTGCTAAGTCTATCATAATGTCTATTTAATAGTATTTGCAATGTAAATAATGATAACAGGAAGATTGTTATGTTACCTCTATCTCCACTTCCTTTAAAATCCAATGTATTGTTCTTAAGTCCACAAGGTGTTCATGATTTGAAAGATTCACGGAAGAGTGACAAGAATAATGAAAACACTGGAATATCTATCTTCTAGTGAGCCTATGTTACCAGAGAACTCAATGTAATTACCAAAGGAAAGGTCAAAAAAGTGACTGATGCCAGTCTGGAAGAAGCAGAATTTTGGTGATAGCTTCTAAACAGAAGATATTAAAAATTTCAGGGGGGGGGTGAAACTGAAAAATAGTACTTTATAATTGATTTCCGTTAAACTATTGTTTTAATGGTAAGAATTATTAACAAAACTAACCCAGGCTGTGATGGACTCTCTGCTACTGGATATTTTACAAACAGGTATTGTTGCCTTTCTAAAATATATGATCAGTTTCAATCAGGAATTAAGTCAGCTAAGTTCTTTGGTTTATGCCATCCAGTACACACAGAAAAGATGATTATAAATAAGCCTTTCTGCCCTTACTGTTGAATTTCTTTTTGAAGACTGATAGGGTGTAATGATACGTGTAAGTTTCTGTGCCTGAAAGATCCTTCTGCAATGAATCCATTTACCAGTGTTTTTGAAAACCATCATGAGGTTCATATCTGCATACTGTAAACTGTAGTAAATCTTGGAGTTTTGTAGTCATGCCATTAGGTTTTGAAGCAGACAAATGTGAATTTTACTGTTGTCATCTGGTCAATTTTAAAACCAGCCCCTACAGATGTAGTTTCTTATGCACATGCCTTTGCATAACAAATTTGTACATATCAGGCTGCATTTGAGCTATTGAGGATGTGAAAATAGATCAGCACAACTGCAGAGGTGCCCATATGCAGGAATAAACCAGAATTACCATGCACACCAAGTACATGCTAGCAGTAATTCCAAAACTTCATATGCATGAGCTATTGCATAAAAACCAGTAGAATCATTTGTCTTCATGGAAACTGTTGAAACAACACACATCTTAGAAACCAGCCAAGTCAGGAAGTCTACTGTATATGAAGTAAAAAAAATAAGACATTTGTATTAAATAGCATGAATAAATGTGGTATGGTACACAAGGATCCAGCAACAATTTATAATTGAGTCATTGTGGGGGGGGGTTTCTTGTCCGCATAGATGTGAATTGCTAAAGCTTCCCTCATTTTTCTTCTCAGACATCACTTTCATTTTAATATCAAAATCACTGAACAGGTTGGAAAGGACATCAGAAGATCATCTGGTCCAATCCTTTGTGGGAAGGACCGCCTAGATGAGATTATCTAGCACCCTAATTGCATCTTGAAAAACTACAGCAGTGGAGTCTCTACCAGATCCCTGGGGAGGTTGTTCCAGTGAATGATTGTTCTCCCTGTAAAATATTTTTCTTATATTGAAATGAAACTTGTACCTGTTGTTCCTTGTGTTCTCCATGTGGCTCCTTGTCCTCTCTGTAGCTGCCCTTTAAGTACCAGAATACTGTTATGAGGTTCCCCCATCCAGGGAGAAGAGCCGTAACTCCTTCAGTCTTTCCCCATAGACAGATTCTCTCATCATCTCAGTGGCCCTTCTTTGGACCCTCTCCAGTCTGTCCACATCATTCTTGAATTGTGGGCACAAGATCTGAATATAATACTCCAAGTGCAGCTTGAGAATTACTGAGTAGAGTGGGATGATCACATCTCTGTCTCTTCTAGTTTTGCATGCAGCCTAGTTTGGATGCAGCCAGCTTGGCACATTTTGCCAGTTCAGGGTAAATGTGCTCTGATCAATCTAGAATGAAGAGAATGTAGAGGGTTTTCAAGCATACATGGTTTGGCAAGGAGCATAAGTTGAAATGCTGAATTGTTGAGGTGAAATGAGCAATTACAGACACATGTAGTCTCTTGACACAGCTACCATTATTTTATTCATTAGCACACAGCACACTGCTATAATTTAATATAAAACCCTTATTTGTTCTAGTAGACAAAATATCTAACTTCAGTTTCTATGCAAACTCAAAATCAGTGAAACTCAGTAATTTTTTCACCTTTATGGACAGTTTGGAAATTTCTCTTACCTAATGTCAGTCTCCCAAAAGTTCAGCATCCATAATAAATCCATCTTCAATTTTTTTTTTTCATTTTGAAAGACAGACACCTCCACAGGAGAATTCAGAGTTTCTGAGTAAATTACTGCTTTTAATTGTTCTCTGGAAAAGAACCTGTCCCTTACTCTGTGGATTACTGAGGAAGTCAAGGAGAGTTAGCCTTACTCACTTAAAGTTGCATAACTTCAGTAGACACCATAGTGCTGGTTATTAAGCACTGTTAGAATGTGTGCTACACAGTGTTAAGTAATTGACAAATTGTTTT
Source organism: Gallinula chloropus (assembly GCF_964237585.1). NCBI lineage: Eukaryota > Metazoa > Chordata > Aves > Gruiformes > Rallidae > Gallinula > Gallinula chloropus. Next base: position 86,529,120 of record NC_140085.1, read on the forward strand.
CAGATTTGAAAGGTGAAGCCACTACAGCTGAAGATGAAAAAGAGCATGTAAAGAAAAGTGATGCCAAAGCTGATGAAGAGAAGGAAGAGGAAGTTGAGAAACATCAGGCCAAAGTTGATGAGGCAAAGGAGGAGATTATGGAAAGTAGATGGAAGGAGCATGAGGCTACAGAAGAAGAAACAAAGCATGAAGACACTGAAAGAGAACAGGCCAGGCAGCCTGCTCTCGAAATTCTGGTTAGACAGAGTTATCCTCAAAAGGTAAAGGATGCTCATCTATATACATCTGTGGCAAGGCAAGCAGAACAAGAACTGTCAAGAGTCATCACCAGTCAAGGAACTGTCATAAAATGCATGATGGATGGATCTACCCAGGTATGTTTAGTAGAATTCATTGAAAGCAGCCTGCATGTATCATTGTATCATTATCTTTGAACTTGTGCTTCTCAACTGAGATAGAGAAGTGTCCAATTTATAGATGGAGTTAAGTAACCAGTGAGTTACACAGCTCTGTCAAGACTACAATGCTCTTGTCTTTATTCAGAAACAGAATTTAAGGCACATAGGAGCTTTAATGATGAAAATTTTATGCATGTGAAGATTGTAGGCAACTTTAGGATTACAAAATATGGTTTTGAGAACTACATTCCTGGACTTAAACATCTAAAGTGTGGTTTAGAGCATCTGTACTGTATTTGTAAATTAATTCAGGGACGATTGCTCCCTTCCACACAAGGGGACACACATATGAAGAATTTAGTGTGATGGACAATAGATCTCAGAAACCAGCTATAATAACATAAATAACCATGACTTCTTTTTGTTAGCTGACTGGATGGCTAAAAATTAACAGCAATCTGAAACATGGAATACATTAATACAGATCAATATGGTGATATAGATGCATTATCACTGTTACAAAAACCCCAAACAACAAACAAACAAAAAAAAAAACAACATTTGGCAACTTAGTCAAAGAATAGTCAAGAATAATCTTTACTGTTTGCTTTTATAATGTCTATTTGTTAATAAATAGAGTCCCCATTAATTATATGTGAATTGCAGCAATTAGCAGTGCTTTCTTTCTGAGATAGCTTCCTTATTTATTGCATTCATTGAATCTTTTATTTTTTTCACCCCATCACCCACAGTAACCTAGTGACTTGCATTTGCAACACATTCTTTTGAGACATTTTATTGGTGATTGAAGTGATTTTAATCTCTAGTATGTCCTTAATTTCTGTAGATTCTGTTTGCTGATGGCACAGTGAGTAGGAGTCCTGATTCTGGCCCTGTCCTACCACCACCTACAATTCCAGATAACACGCAGCCAGAATTGGTGGAGCCTTTACCTGACACCAGCACTAAGAAAGGTATCATTTCTGGTGTTTTGGACAAAAAGTTAGCAGGTCTGATGATAATTTATAAAGGGTATATTTCTTTAGTCTGAAAATTCTGCTAGTGTGAAAATGCAATTTTATCTGTACTCGGCTGCTTCACCCTGCTAATTTGTTGACTTCATAGCAAATAGTTTCTGTCCTACTCCAGATTTCTTTTTCCTCTAGCAGGTAAAAGGGTATGTAAGAACTACATCGATCATAGTTATTCAATACAAAGTCTTTAAAAGAAATCCTTGTAACTACAGTAGTGCCGGATCCTTCTTTATGTGTTAAGGTTGTTATTCTGTCTCGCAGAGAACTTAGTGTGGTTTTATTTCTCATTATATGTATTCCAAGGCAGCTACGAAGGGTCGTTATCAATTGGTTTTATGGACTTGTGGTCTGTCCCAGTATAACCATTCCTACATTATTTTGTTTGACTGAGGAAAAAGCCCCCCACAAATAGAAGTTTACTTCATACTTCAGAGTGTAGTCCAACATCATTGTTAGTGCTGCTTAGTGCAAAGAATAATTATCATTTGTCATTATATTAACTTATAAATTATTAGAAGTACATGAATAAAAATTGCTGCCAAAGAGAAGAGTCCCTCAAAAACAGCCTTTCAATTCAAGTCCAGTCCTTATTCTGAGGATATTCCTTCAAATTTTCAGTCTCTGTATCTGTGGCCAGTGTTCATCCTTTATTCTATATCCTTTATTTATTGTATCTTTTCCCTCCACCTTTCCTCTCCACTGCATAGTCTTGACAAATTTATAGTGAAGAGTTTCCTCTCTTTTGGGCACATTTTTTTTTTCCCATAGGCTATAAGCCTTTCAGACTCCTCTCTGGACCAAGCAGTTGCCATTTGCATACATTTAGTCTAAATTCCTTTCATGAATATGGGAGACCGGAGTTCTCTATCACACACTTAATAAGATCTCTCTATTACCTTTCATCATTCAATCTCCATCCTTTTTCTTCCAATGCACCATGGGATTGTGTTTGCCCTTTTTGTCACTCTGTTTTTACACTGATAACTTGAAGTCATTCTGTACAGATAATATCTCCAGGTCTTTCTTTTATGCTACTGTTGCAAACTTGTCTGAAGCAGAAATTGGGTTTATTCCTTTTTGCATTACATTTCATTCTAATGGACTGTATCGAATTCCTATTACTTTAATCTTCAAGCTCATGGGACAGCTTTGGATGCTTTTTTTTCTGCATTGATAGTCCCTACAAAGTCAAGTCATAATCAGATGTCATTAGTGTGCTCTTTACTTTTTCTTTGTCATTAATGAATATATTAAATAAAATTAGTTCAAGGGCACAGCTTTGAGTAGCAGCACTTGTAATTTCCTTCCAGGGTAATAAATAGTTCTTTCAATTCTGTCAAAACCAATATTCATAGAAACTCAACACTTCATTCATGTTTGTCTTTTATCTTAGAGAATACGAAGTCCAACACAGAATTTTTTGTTTCTGCAAGAAAAGACAGTAACAGAAACAGTATATCACACCCAACCAAGGATGAGTTGTTGGAAAATACTGTTCAAGATCTAGTTAATTCTGAGCAACCTAAGGAGAACCAAGCAGGGACTTGGATAACAACAACTCCATCAGGGATTCAAGTGGGCACTGAGGGAGGAAAGAGAATGGATCTGAAGCCAATCTTATTCTTTCAGGCAACTGACCCGGCTGATGGAACGGTATTACTATTTTTATGTTATTATAACACTGTCTACTAAGCTAAGAGAGGAGACTGCCATCATGTAAGTTGGATTTGTTCTTTGAACACATCCTACAGGTTATTACACTGTTACTAACAGAAAAGCTTTAGATTCTGAATAAAATGTGATTCCTTCTTCTCTGAAGTAGACTAGCTTTGTCAGAGCTTCAGTACGTAATGGCCTGTGTGTCACTCTCTACAGCTCCCTGAAAGGAGGTTGTAGCCAGGTGGGTGTTGGTGTCTTCTCCCAAGTAACAAGTGATAGGACAAGAGGAAATGACGTCAAGTGGCACCAGGGGAGGTTTAGATTGGATATTAGAAAAAAACTTCTTCACCAAAAGGTTTACCAACAGGTTTCCCAGAGGAGTGATTGAGTCACTATCCCTGTAGGTATGTAAAAGACACGTAGACATGGTGCTTTAGGGTTTAGTGGTGGGCCTGTAAGTGTTAGGTTAGGAGTTGGACTTAATGATCTTAAAGGTCTTTTCCAACCAAAGCAATTATATGATTCTATTACCATTGTTGCCATTACAAGTATCACAGTGCTAATATAAATGAGTTTTCCTTCATTCTTTCAGGTTATGACTGTACGAGATGATAAAGTGATAATTGTTGAGAAACTGGATGGTAGCAGAGTAGTAGATCATGCTGATGGTACTAGGATCACAACTTTTTATCAAAACTGTGAAGAACTTTTTGTACCTGAACATAGCAAGAAAACAGGTAACATCAAAAGGGGAGCACTTATCTCTGCTATACCTTGTGAAGCAGATGATTGTCAAGATATATATTAAAGAATGTTCACACCAGTATATATAACAAATCCATTAGTGCTAGTTTGTCTGCTTGGCCTTTTTCTCTTCAGGATTCAGTGCTAAAATGTGCTTGCTACATTGTAGCAAACAAGCAATGTTCCTCTTTCCACATACACACTTAAGATTGTTCCTTGCTGTTTCTTCACCTACCCTAATACTAGGAAGCATAATATTTTAAGTCTTAACAGAAAAGATGTATAAGGACTAGGGCATCCTTATATTCCCCAGAGAAGCCATGGAGGTATTGAAAATTTGATTAAATATAGCTATGGAAAATTTCACACCTACAGAAATGAAACTTGTATTTGCCTGAAATGAGTGAGGGATAATGGTCAGCTGTGTTTCTTTTGCCTGGCAGTGTATTCTATATGCTTGGTTCAGTTGCTGGACAAGTCCTGTCTTCTGTAATTAACATGAAGTGTATGTTTACTGTGTGGTTGTCTGGACTGTGTTCAAACACAGGTTCTGGTTTTGTAGGAAAAGGTAGTCATTCACTTCACAAGAAATGTTCAGGAACATCTGTGGGATTTTAAAAATCAAAACAGTGACCTTGATCTGAACTGTCTAATCAGTGGGAAGGTAATGGCTACATTAACGTACCAGCTTGAGGATTTTTCCAAGATCTCTTTTTCTTTGTACCCTGGAGCTTTTATTACATACATAAATAATTTCAGTGCTACAAATTGAATGTAGCAAATATCCAGATCATTATGGCTAGTACTGTATATGATAAATTACAGTCTAGTCTGCAGGCCAGCCACAGATTGTTACAGACATTTTTTGCTGATGGATTTCCCTGTATTGAGTGTGCGGTCCAGAGATTTGAGGGTTACATGTTGTTTACATAACATAAAACTGCATGATAAAGGATGCTATGAAGTGTATGAGGCTCTTTAACCGAGGAGATAAAGAGCTAGCTCCATGAGAGCAAAACCAAAAGGCCTTTCCATGGTTCACGTGCTCCTGTCTTTTTTTTCTGTAATGATTCTTAGATGAACCCTCAGAAGCCACTGTAAGGAAGGTGAAATGTATGCAAGTAGAGAATCCGGAGTTTGCTACTGTTATAACAAACTGTGAGGATGGTACCTGTTGTACCATCTTTGGAGATGGAACATCTATTATAGCAAAGCCACCGGGAACATATCAGGTGGGAATTATTTTTAGTTCATGACAGTGAAATTTGTCTTTGTGTTTCAAGTTTCCTGCCATCAGCATCTCTGATCTTGAATATTTTAGCTCCCTTCTCTAGAGCCTTCACAAATCCTGGGATTCCATCTCTCTTATACTCTGCCAGTATTTAAATACTTACTCACAACTATATGATATATTTAAATTATAATCTTAAATTTCCTGAGGTTAAAGAAGATATAGAGACTAACATCAGCCTGCCTCCTGGATCTCATCTTCCTTCTTTGACTCCCATCAGTCCCTGAAAACTGGATCATTTAGTCATAAAGTTCTGAAAGCTGTCCTCGTTGGTGACATGGTCTAGTGTTGGATCTAGTAGGGCTGGATAAATGGTTGGACTTACTGATCTTGAAGGTCTTTTCCAACCAAAACCATTCCATGCTTCTATGAATTCCATCTGTTCTTCATTTTCACAGAACCTCTAAACTGACGATTTCACCTTTCAGGACTGAACCTCTTCCCTTTTTACTGCCATAGGTTTTACCCATCAAGACAGGCTCTCTTTTCATCGATGAAGACTGCTCAGCAGTTTATACCCATGAAGTTTACAACTTCATCAGCAAGAAAGAAGAGAAACAGGCGGGGAGATACATAATGAAACATAATTCCAGCACTATTTGTGAGATGATGGATACTGAAGGAAATCTTTTCAGGGTAAAGTATGAGGAACAAGTTTCTGCATTTTAAGTAATTTTATCTTATGAGTATCACTCAAGTATAAGTATATATTTTATCTTATAAGTATGTCTCAAAGCCAGCTTGTAGCCTTTTAATACTCTTAAAATAGCCTAGCTAGCTATGATGGATTTCCCTTTTTTTTAAATATTTCTTCTTTTTTAGAGACTGAAATAATATCTACAGTTTACCTTACCTGTAAGATAACTTTAATTAGCAAAAACACCCAAAATATATTTTGTTTATAACAAAAAAGCAGCTTTACAGATGAGGATTATAAAAGAAAGAGGATAGTGTCTTCTCAGGTGAATCATAGAAACACTATAATCTGCCTGGTAAGGCAAAAAGATTTGGTCTTTAAAGTCATACTGTTTGTGCTGTGATCCTTCCACACTGAAAAGATAATCTTTAGATAGTTTAGCACTTAGTTTTGAGTTCCAGAAGCATCACCTGTGACCTGCATGCTTTTTTCTAATCAAGAGTCTAATTAAAGATTCTAAATGTTGACATCCTTAGAGTATCCTTTCTATTGTTGCAATTGTAATCATTACCATTTTCCCAGATTTCTGTGAAACAGCACTGAGTTTCCCCAGGACATATATGTTATGATACCTAATTGCAGCCTACCAGTACTTAAAGGGTGAAATACAGGAAAGTGGGAGAGGTACTGTTCATCAGGGACTGTAGTGATAGGACAAGGGGCAATGGCTTTAAGCTGAAAGAGGGTAGTTTAGGTTAGACTTCAGGAAGAAATTCTTTAACATGAGCGTGGTGAGGGACTGGCACAGGTTGCCCAGAGACATTGTGGAAGCCCCATCCCCAGAGAAATTTAAGGCCAGGTTAGATGGGGCTTTGGGAAACCTGGTCTAGTGAGGGTGTCCCTGCCCATGGCCAGTGGGTTGTAACTAGACGATCTTTGAGGTCCCTTCCAACCCAGCCAAAGCATTCTCTGATTCTATTATTCTGTAAGAGTTTTTAACTTAGCTGAAGAAACAGTGCTTATATAAATCAATACTGTGTCAATCTTTCCTTAAAAAACTTTGAACTAATCAACCAGAGGGATAGCAATTTCAAAGATAATGAAAATCCTTCAAAATCAGTGCAGTTCGAATCAGCACAGAGGTTGCTGGGCAATAGCATGTGGACATTCTGCTTTTTCTCAGGTTATACTTAGGGAACAAAGGAAGGAGAGTGAGGAAGCTGTGGGTCATTGAAGGTATTGTGGGAGTAGTGATCACAGGGGATATGTGTTGAAGTAAGAAATATGATGTTAATGCAGTATGTGAGGATGCAGACATAAAGAATAACTAGGGAAAATGGGTTTCATTGGGTTTGCCATTATTGGAGTATCTTCTATTTACATCACCCCACACTACTTTGTGCTCAAGACCTCATTTTCATTGAATATGTGCATATGTGATGGAGCAGGTGACCATATAAGTACAGTACCAGTTAGCAGCTCATGGATCTAAGGTTCTTTTCATGTACAGACACAACAGGAGGCATCCAGCTTTTGGGTCCTGCCCACTGTTACAATCAGCTATTACCCAGTTCGTCCAGTCCCATTCGCACCTGGTTGGTAGGGATGGCAACCAGGTGTAGGACTAGTGATAGGATTGGTTCTTCCTCTGTCCTAGTCACACCTGAGACTACAGCGAAAAGGGCATGGACTGGTTGTGTCAGATTTAGTTCCAAGTTCAATCACTCTGGTTTAAACCGTGTCTTCCAAAGGCAACTGACTACTGGAGGCATTGTTGTTCTTTGTTAAATGTTTAGCCATAGGTGTGTATGTGTCAATGGCGTGTTAGGTAACAATTGGATGGTATTTTCAAGAAGGAAAGTACTGTAGAAATTCATTTGGTATTATCAAAGGTTATCAGAGACCATGTTTTTAAATTGAATGAATGCTTGAAAAAGGCCCCTTCTATTAATAATACTTATGTATATCTATAAGTAGATAATAAATTTAAATATATATATGCATCATCTCTATCTCTTCATATACCAACATGTATATAGGTGTCTATATATATATGTATATATCTATACACACAACTGTAAGTTCTATGTATATACATATACATATTTGTATTTTACAGAATCACAGAATCACAGAATGTTAAGGGGTGGAAGTGACCTCAAAAGGTCATCTAGTCCAATGCCCCTGCCAGAGCAGGATCAGCTAGATGAAATTACACAGGAACACATCCAGGCAGGTTTTGAATGTGTCCAGAGGAGGAGATTCCACAACCCCTCTGGGCAGCCTGTGCCAGTGCTCCATCACGCTCCAAGTGAAAAGGTTTTTACTTTTGTTCACATGGAACCTCCTATGCTCCAGCTTGTACCCACTGCCCTTTGTCCTATCATTGGACATCACTAAGAGCCCAGGTCTGTCCTCCTGACACTCACCCTTTACATATTTATTAATGAGGACAATTTATTAATGAGGACACCCCTCAGTCTCCTTTTCTCCAGGCTAAAGAAACCCAGCTCCTTCAGATTTTCCTCATAAGGAAGATGTTCCACTCCCTTAATCATCTTTGTGGCCCTGTGCTAGACTTTTTCAAGTAGTTCTATGTCCTTCCTGAACTGAGAGGCCCAGAACTGGACACAATATTCCAGATGCTATCTCACCAGGGCAGAGTAGAGGAGGACGAGAACCTCTCTCCACCTACTAACCACACCCCTTCTAATACACCCCAGGATACCACTGGCCTTCTTGAGGGCACATTGCTGGCTCATGGTCATCCTGCTGTCCACCAGGACCCCAAAGTCCCTCTCATCTACACTGCTGTCCAGCAGGCCAGTCCCTGACCTATACTGGTACCTGGGGTTGTTCTTCCCCAGATGCAAGACTCTACACTTGCTCTTGTTATATATTTATATATAAACCTATATAGAAGTATTTTGTACATACTCAGTGATTATTGACTACAATGTTACCATATAAACATATATGTAAGTATGCATGTATTTGTGTGTATCTGTGTGTGTGTAGGTGTATATACACAAATACATTTATACCTCACAGAGGTGCATCAGTACCTGACTGAGTATTCACTTACCTCACTTGACCAGTAAGTATTTTTGTGTGAAGCGGCCTATTGAAGCCAGTAGATATATACGTTAAAGATGAAATTTAAGCATGGATGGCCCTGTTTGACAACTAACAGTCTTTAAACATTTATTAAATACCAGTGTGTGTGATACTGGTATTTATGATATGGCATGACTTTCTAGGAATGTTTAGTTTAGTTTTTTTCACTATCTTTTCAGCTTTCTTTTTAATTTCTTTTTCCTGAGAATTTCAGGTTGCTCAACACAAAATAGAATTTTTCTGTCTCTTTCACTGGGCTAAATCATATTAAACTTCAGCAGCATGTTAGTGTTTTAAAATATGGTGTAACTGGAGTAATTTTGTATCATATTTGTTACAGGTCATGGCTGATGGCAGCACATATGTGTGTGCTCCTAGCACTGGCTCTGATGACGTGGACAGAAGTTCAGCAGCAGTACTCCAAGAAATTAACAAACCTATCACTTATGATGAGCATGTCCCCAGGTAAATTTCATTGGATTCAAGGCTTAGACTTTCTTTCTTCACTACACTGTATTTGTACAGGGTTTGTAGGTCTGCACTTCCTTTGTTTGGTATTTTGTACTTGCACATTTGATGTTGTCATACTGGAATTCAATTTTCTTGGTACAATCTGTTGTGTGTGGCTGTCTGTGTAGGTTCTTCATCATCTATGAGGATGGTTCGGGAACTGAGCTCCTGCGGAGCAGGGATGTACATGAGTATCTTGCTGAGAGCTGTAGTGATCCTAACATTGTCGTCTTGCAGGATCCACTACCAGAATGTCCAGGTAGGAAACTTTTTTTTGGCAAATTAACAGAAATAATGGCAAAGGTGAAGTCAGGAGTTTTAAAACTCTTATTTGGACAGGAAGTTTGAAAATGTTTTTCTCCATGTAGACAGGCACACACACTTCTAGCAGCAAAGCATGGAGAAGGAGCTTGTGGGAAAACCCTGGGAAGTGGAGGATTAACTGAATGACACTGTGAAGGGATACAAACAACTGGCATTATCTTTATCCACTCTTAGGCACTCAAAGAAAAGTGATTACCAAATGCATAGATTGTGTATTTACTATGAAAAAACATTGAATATATCACAGCCCTCGTTAGTAATACACCTCTATCAATTAAGACAATGATACTCTGATGTTGACCCTTGGCCTCACTAAGAAGCTGGAAAAATATGACTGAAATAGGAGATGCCAATAGTATGTGGTGCTGACCACCTTGTAGTAGCAATGGAAGAAGTTACATCCTGTAATGGTTGACTATCAGTGTGAAGTTAGTTGGTGATACTGTATTTCTGTAAAATACACTGTGGTGTATCCTGCAAAAGTGAACATATTGTTAATAAGATAGGAACATATGGTTCCCCTGGGTATGGCAGAATGATAAGGGCAGCTTGCTTCAAGCTATGAAGTACTAAGATATTCTTCTCAAAGAGTGTTACCATAACTGTGGGGAACAGCTTTCCCAGCTACTAATGTTAACAGGTTTTTCACATTTTTAAATGTTGCTTCTATTCACGATAATGATCAGTTCCCCATTGTATACAGTGCATAGAATTATTTTGCCATGGAAAAAGGAAAAGATAGGGTTCTGAGGGAGTCAGAAAGATTGGGAAGGTGGAAAGATCAGGGAGGTGGAGAACATACATACCCAGTGAAAATCCTAGTCAAGAAAACTTGCTCACAGACAGCAGTAGTTTTTAATAGCAGTACATCTGCTTTTCCAGACTTCATACTCTAGCTTAGTCAATACTGGCTTTATTTGCCTTGACAAAAAGGTTTTACTATTTTATATCTTTTTGACAAAGTACCTCAGTAGCAGTATCAATCTTTAAGGCCATCTATGGGGCAGAAAATAGTAAATGAAGTAGATTTTTTGATTCGGTTGGAAAAATATTTTAAGAATATTAAAATTAATCAGAACAATAAAAACAGATAGTAAATCACGTCTAATGGAATCCCTCCAGTGAACAGATTGTGAAGTATAAAATACAGTGAAGAATTATGCATGTTCTGAATATGATGTACTACTGAGATTAATATGCAATAAACGTGTCAATTGTCTCTTCATCCTTGTTTTGGATACTCCACATGCTGTACAACTGAGCTCTTACCCAAGAGTCAAAAGAAGTAGCATAGAAACTCTCATGTTAAACATGGTTTGCTTAATCCAAAATTGTCCAACTGTTCTCTAATTACCTCAGTGATCTGATATTATCTCTAGCCATGAGTACCACATTTTCACATGGAGTTTAACACTTGATAATAAGGTTTTTTTATACTTGGGTAGGTGTGTTTTTCTGGAGGTCTGTGACACCTCTACATATTTTCTTTTATATATATATATATATATATTTGAGCTGTTTATTAGCAAAATGTGTCTTTGAACCAGGTGTTTTAAGTATTACTATCCTCCACCCTTTGGCTGAAGCCTCCCCCTGGGTAATGAAGAAAGAACCCAAGAGTATTGTTCCTCCAAATCTTCAGTCAAGGACCCAGGACACATTTTCTCCTTTTGAGGTATAATTTTTTCAAAATTGTTTCTTCCTGCTTAAGCAATAGGTGCTTGTCATAGGGGGGCAAGGGAGCTTTAAACACTGACATTGTTAAGTTCAGTTTATTAAGCTGGCAAAGCAAGGGGTCGGCTGTGTGTTGCATTTTTGTGAGGCTGTGCTGCTGAGACAGTTTCTTTAAGCAGCAGTTAGGGTTTTCTGCCAGCCTAAACTATAAACAACGAGCAATTCAAGGCCAAAGTCGCAGCCCGAGAGATAGTCAAGCACCTCTGAGAATCACATATAGGAGAAAACAACCCGGAAGCAGCTGCATCTTGCCACGGGAGGAGGGAGTGAGAAGATGTAACGAGCTGTGCAGACACCAAGGCCGGGAAAGGGCAGGGGAGGAGGTGGCCCAGGTGCCAGAGAGAAAGATGCCCCGGCAGCCCGTGGAGAAACCCATGGAAAAGGCCAAGACCCCACCTGCAGCCTGTAGAGGGGCTCCACTCTGGATGGAGCAGGTGGAGACATAGAGAAGATGCTGTGACCCTACGTTGGAACAAGCCCCTGCCAGCACTTGCAGCCATGAGGAGAATCAGAGACACAGAGATGAGCAGGAGAGAGATTTGCACCGGAACAAGTTTGCTGGGCGAGGCTGGTGACCCCGCAGAGGACTGGGACTGACAGACATTGTGATTTATGACTGCCCACCATAGTGGTGACCCACGCCAGGGCAGTGAATAGATAAAGCCCTGGGGAAAGGATTCATGTTGGAGAAGTTCATGGAGGACTGTCTCCTGTGGGTGAGACCCCACAGTGCAGCAGGGGGAGGTTGTGGAATGAATGCCGCCCCCCCCACCCTGGCCAAGAAGGAAACCAACTTGCAAAGGACTGACCGAAGCCCCCATCTCGCAGTCCCTGCCCCCCTGTGCTGTGATCGGGGGGAAGAAGGGAGTGAAAGCATGGCTAGAGTGAAGTCTGCTAAGAAGGGAGTGAGGGGGGAAGTTAGAGGTGTTTTAAGATCTAGAAAAGGAAAACAGCTCATGAAGAAGTAACTGAGAACCCCATTTTCTCCCATTCCCTGCCCCCCTGTACTGCAAGCAGGGGGAAGAACAAGCAAAATCATGGCTAAAGGGAAGTCTGCTTAGAATGGAGGGGCGGGGGGAAGGTGCTACTGAGAACCCCATTTCCCCAGTCCCTGCCCCCCCTCTACTGCGAACAGGGGGGAAGAAGGGAGCAAAATCCTGACTAAAGTCTGGTAAGAAGGGAGTGGTGGGGGGAAAGTGTTTTAAGATCTGGTCACGCTCCTGACTCTGGTTTCTTCGCTGTTCTTTGTAGTGTAGTGTAATAAAGTAGGTAGTTTCCCTCTTCTTCACTTTGTGTTGAGTCTGTTTTGCCCACGTCGTTGATGACAGAATGATCTCTCCCTGTCCTTATTTTGTCTCCTGAGCCTCTTAATATATATTTTCTCCTCTGTCCAACTAAGAAGGAGAGTAATAGACTGACTTTGGTGGGTGTCTGGCCTCCAGCCAGGGCTAAACCACCACACTGTGTCATGGAAAACATGGTCACCTTGGGTTTCATTTACTTTCAGGAATGTCGTACAGCAGTTTTAAGGGGAGAGGCTTCAGAACAGGTAAATTGTGCCCAAGAATCTACTGACTTTACTGTCTAGATCTATGATGCTATCACGAAAGCATGTGCTTCTCACCTGAGACACACATTGCCAATATCTACTACGTTTAATGTAACTAGACTCTTGCTCCTTTTGCTTATTTTCTATGTTCAGAGGAAGATCACAGGTTCCTCAGTCAGAACACATATTTGGAGGGGTCTCTGCATTGGATCCAAAGAGCAGCCACACTTGCCATTACCTGTGCAAAAGTGTCCGAATAAACTGCAAATCCGTCAGCTATTCCAGTATGAGCCACTCAGTGATGAACTAAGAGAGAAGCTGTGGGTTTCCCTCAAGGTAATACCATCATTTTTATTCATTCTTCCAGTAGGCAACAGAAAGCACACAAATTGCATAACACAAATTTGGAGTATACACCTGAGACCAAAAAAAAAAAAAAAAAAAGAGAAACCAGCATTTCCTATGTGGACAGGTGCTCTAAGAAAAGTGTATTTCTGAATTACCTAAAGCAGGTTGTACAGGATTGTGTCCAGATGGGTTTTGAATATCTCTAGCAAAGGATACTCCACAGCCTCTCTGGGCAGCCTGTGCCAGTGCTCTGACAACCACAAAGTGAACAGGTTTTTCCTTATGTTCAGATGGAACTTCCTGTGTTCCAGCTTGTGCCCCTTGCCCCTTGTCCTGTCTCTGGGGACCACTGAAAAGAGTCTGGTCCTATCCTCTCGACATCTGCTCTTTAAATATTTAGATACCAATAAGATCCCCTCTCAGTCTTCTCTTCTCCAGACTAACCAGCCCCAGGTCTCTCAGTCTTTCCACATAGGAGAGATGCTCCAGTCCCCTCATCATGTTCATAGCCCTTCCCTGGACACAGAATTTCAGTAGTTTCCAGTTCTTCTTGAACTGGGGAGCCCAGAACTGGACACAGCACTTCAGATGTGGCCTCACCAAGACACAGCAGAGGGGGAGGCTAACCTCTCTTTATCTGCTGGCCATGCTCTCTTAATACACCCCAGGATACCATTTTCCTTCTTAGCCATGAGGGTGCGCTGCTGGCTCATGGAGAGCTTCTGTCCACCAGGACGCCTATGTCTTTCTCTGCAGAGATGCTTCCAAGCAGGTCAACCCCTAACCTGCACTGATCCCTGGGGTTATTCCTCCCTAGATGCAGGCCCTACACTTGCCTGTGTTTAATTTAATTTGGTTCTTCTCTGCCCAACTCTCCAGCCTGTCCAAATCTTGCTGAATGGCAGCACAGCCTTCTGGTGTGTTGACCACTCCTCTCAGCTTTGTATCATCAGCAGACTTGCTGAGGTTAGCCTAGTGAATGTGTTAAATTTAAGACTCAACCCTGTACTGACCCCTGGGGCGCACCACTAGCTACAGACCTCCAACTAGACTCAAGTTGTTTCCCTTCTGACAGTATTGGTATCTATTACTTTCCTTTTACTTTGCTTAGGGTTTGTTTTGCTTCACAAACCCTTAAAAAGCTTACATCTATAAAGTTGGACAAGAATTCCTAAGCCACTGTAATTCTACTTGGTGACCAGGTCACTGAGACACAATGTAGTCTTGGTTATGTATTTTTTTCATAAAATAGTACAGAACATTTCCAGGTCCCAAGTCTGAGTTCTGACATTTTGTCTGTGTCTAGCAAATAGCTATGTAGCCTTTTGACAAAGTACATACCCTCATCAGTGACTGGTCCATAACAAGGTGCAAGCTGTACCTCATGTGCAAGTGTTCTGAGATGGAATTTGAAAGTTCTGCAGTTGATCCTCGTCACCAGCTTCACAGTTTTGGTATAAAACATTGATTCATTTAATTCACATTGTGAAGATGCTCTTAAAAGAGATTTTATAGTTAAAAACTTCTTATTACTTACCAATCTGAGAATAACAAAAATATATGTGTTTTACAATTCATTTAACATATTCTGATGATGGTATTGCAGACTGAATTTGAAAGTGAACAGCATATGAAACTTGTGAACCAGCAGCTTCTTGTAACCAGTTAGATTTTTTTTTTTCACATTACGTTTCAAAGAAGATATGCTTGCAATAGAAAAATATTGACAGCTGTTCATCCCTGACATGTTTGGGACATGCCAGTCTACCAGAATTAAATTTTACCCTTTTACAGGCTATAAATATAAGCAATTATTCTTTAATTTGCATATTTACCTTTCAAAGGCAATGCTTTTAAAAAAAGTTCCACACAAAAATCCCAAAGTAGG
This sequence comes from Gallinula chloropus, assembly GCF_964237585.1. Lineage (NCBI taxonomy): Eukaryota > Metazoa > Chordata > Aves > Gruiformes > Rallidae > Gallinula > Gallinula chloropus. The sequence continues at coordinate 86,544,353 of NC_140085.1, forward strand.
TTTCTACATTAACTGGATCAGTTGGCTTTTAGTGCAAGAAGACTGATTGTTTCATTGGGAAGAAAGAACGGCAGTTATTGGCACTTAGAAGATATTCATAGTAATTGCATTAATCTGCAATGGAAATATCCCCATTGCTTATATATCGATATTTAATTCATGGATTTGCAGAGAAACCTTTAGTCAAATACTCACTTTTTCAGAACTAGATCAAGATCTAAAGAAAAAGGTATTCTTCCTTTCTCCATCTCCTTTAAGATTTAAGAGGTGTGAAGGAATGAAAAATAACTTGAACTGGAAACAGATTGCTTCTGCAAACTTTATCTGTTCATAAAGCTCAGTATTGCATATAGCTTCCTAACGGAGTGGTGTGTTTGGATAACCGCCTGTAAGAACCATTTTTTTCCGTCCTATTGATCTTCTAAAGCATAAAGAACTGTGGAAAAAGTGTTCTTTTCTGCAGCACTTACTGTGATTCTGGCAAGGTAAACTTTTGTCTGAAAACAGAGCTTCAGATCTTTTTCTGAACCCAATTTTTCAATTATGATCTTGTAGATTTCCTTTTCCCTGATAGGATATCAAACAGGAGGGAGATACACATCACAGTGCTTGTTAGAACACCTTTTATTCATTAAGCTTATCTTAATAATATAATTGATTATTATTAATAGCAGCTATTTACTCAGTACATCCCATCATTCACTCACATAGTTTACTCAAAGACTTGAATGCTTACTCGTCCTTGCCTGTCTGGTGGAACTGTGAGGAGGCCAAACCGACCTGCCTACTCAGAAGCAGGTAGTTACAGTCACACGGGGGGTGTCTGAATGGCTGTTGGATTTCGTCTGAGTCTCACAGTTCAGTCCGGATGCCCATGTGTCCAAGTGGCTTGTTAGAGATGGTGTCCTTAGTACATGCGTTTTTGCAATGGACTTGGCTAGCCTTCAGAGTTGCTTAACCCTTGGTAAGCTTTTGCCTGCTACCTTCTCAGCATGTACTCCCCTCTTTGACCTGTTGGGGTTTTTAAAAAAAACTATTTCTCTATGCAAACCTTTAGATATCTACGTAACCCACCCACATGAATTCATGGAAGGGCCCTTTATGACACTGAGAAGAAGCATGTATGTCCATTACTTCTACAGATTCTCTTCTCTATATGTGTGCCCCTTAAGTCTACCTCTGCAAAGAAAACATCTGCAGCTTTTTTATTCTTCTCCATTGTTCCACCAGGAATATCTGGATGACATTTTAAAGCAGGAAAATGAGCTGGAAGAGATGAATGTAAAAGAACCAAGAACAGAAGAGGAGAAGGAGAATGCAGCAAGTTTTCTTAAACTGGTTACAGTAAGAAAAACACTATTTTTAACTACTTTTCCCAACAAAACCCTTGTGTTTCATTGGAAGTGTCAGCTTTAAAATGCATCATTGTCCTCTAATAAAGCAGAAAATGCCAGCTCTACTGAATTTAATGGTAAAGCAGAGCCATGTTCGGCATCCAGCTGTTACACTGAATGGCACTGCTGCCATTGTGGGAAAGAAATGCTGAAAACGTTTTAAGAGTTTGGCTCTTTTGCTTGATAGATTACCAAACACACAGGCAAGAAATACTGAGCTGTGTATATCCCCCAACACTGGGATGAGAATGTTTCCAGTCTGTTGTCATTGCAGCTGGAAGACTTCTGTTTCAACCACAGCCACCTGCATACTGAGAATTTAAACTCTGCCCCTGGGATAACCCAAAAGCAGTCTGGAGGAATATTGTTATTACTGTTGACCTACATTTATATGTTTGGAAAATGTGCTCAGCTAATTAGACCATGAAAAGAAAAGGGAGAGGAATAGGTAGTGGGAAAGGAGAGTAAATAGAGGAAGAGGGACTTGGGGTCAGGAAACGGTGACGTTGGTGGGAGACAAGTGGTAAAAAAAAACCAAGAAAAGTTGAAGTAGCAGAAGTGAGTGTAATGAATTAGGACAAATGATAGAAACTGCATGTGAAGAGTGATCAGTTCACTCTATTTCAGTTCTTCAAATAATTTTTTTCATACAGCTTCCTTTAAATTTGGTACCTTGCATATGGTGTGAATTCACACACTAGACTTTTAGTAGCTTAAGATAAAAAACTGTTTTCTCTTTTAGTCTCCTTTAGGAAATACTTTTATTTCCATTTAATCAAATTACATGCATATAATTCAAATATACTGAAGTAAAAAATCTGGCATCTGAAAAATAAGAGCTATGTAGCTATGTTAGTTTAAATATTCACTTCCAGATGATTTATCAACCTTTTAAAAGTGCGTGTATTATAGCAAACAAACATCATGACTGTTAAGTCTATCTTTTACATCTTGTCTCAACATGCAAAAACATTAGGGATGAGATCTTTCCAGATTTAAATGCTGTTAATTTCCTTTTCTTAGCTTTCTAGATAGATCTATAACTTTTTTCCATACCAGCTTTAAAAAAAACCCACAAACATGTAATTCTAGAATCTGTCTCTGAACTTTTTTGTCAAGTTAGCATTTGTGCATTTGTGTTTGCTGAAACAAAAGCCTATTTTTTGATATTACAAGCTTTCATATGTATTTGTTGCCTTGTACTTTCAAGTGACATACATGTAATAAAAAGAGAGTAAAGAAGTATCAAGCAAAAAAAACCAGGAAGGGGTGCACAAATTTTCTGGAAAGATGAATGTAGAAAAGTGTTCTAATAGTAACTCCGCCTGTATCCTCTAGGCGGGCATGTTCTGTGATTCTGTGATTCATGCTGAATCTCAAATACTGCAAGTTCCAATGGACTTGCCTGGTGACTATTATTGGTTGTCTCAGCTACCATGAGTACCTTTCCAGGTACAGCTTTCACATGGGACTGATATTTTCTAAGTAGTACAGTCACATTGTAGACCTGCTGTGACGCAGGAATCAATGTCTCCACTGTTCCCCAGCTGTATTACAACTTGGACTGCCTGGTCACAGGAACTCTGGTATCCAGTTAACTGCCTCAGGGACAGCATAAGAATAAAGGAAACAGCTTAGTTTAGAATCTCTTATCCCTCAAACACTTTCATGTAAGCCAACCACAAGAGAGCTCCTCAGTAACAAAGCCTGCACATTCCTGAACACATTTCCTGTTTGACTACTTCTTGAGACCATGAAGTTCAAATCCTTTGCAGAAGGATTTGGGTTCAAATAAGAACTGGCTTAGTTGATTTAATAAACAGCAGTCTCATAAAACACAAAGTCATCTGTGAAGTGGGTCATCAAGAAGGAAACAAATACCTGTTTAGACCAGGGAAATCATACTTCATTCCCTTTTTCACCAGCTCATGTGACACTGAAATACCTCCATTCTTGTTAAGTGCATTTTGAGGTAACAAGGTAACACTTGTTGAGGATAGAGGTCCTTTGAGCATGATGCTGTTGTTGTGAGGTCTGTTTCTCATATGATCACAGTTTTCCAATCATCTTTGCAGTCCTTCCCTAACTGGGAGAAGTCATCTGAAGATTTCAGTGCTAGAGGTAACAAAGATTGAATATCTGTCTTTTAAATTTGTAAAATACCATAGTAAGTTATAAAGTAATGTAGTATTATTTTTAAAGAAGGAACAAACCTAAAGGTGAATTCACCTCTTTTGTCTCTTCTATTCCGAGTATGATTTTCACAAATAATTAGAACTTGTTAGCATCAATGATTAAGTATCTCTAAAAAACACCTCCTGTGTTGAGGCATATGCATTTGTCATTTTGACCCACATTTCTACACATACAGATTTTTTCAAGAATAAGAACTATGACACCACTCAGTTTTAGACAAGTATCAACATTTCAGACAAGTTTTCAAAGGAACTGGCTAAACCCTAGTTGTTTATTATATTTTAAAAATCTGATCTTGATCTCAAATGGTCATGTGTTTTGGTTACATCAACCCTGCCTGAGGGAAAAGATGGAATAGTGTGTTGGTTTTCCCTTGTGAATTTCTGTTAAAGTTTTCATAAGATACTTATTAATATTTATTAATATTTTCAATGCCCTTCCTACATTGTCAGACTATTTCTGCTTTAAAAAAATGAAATGAAAATGGAAACTACTGCAACAAATGCTTTCACACAGATTTAAAATGAAGGTGTACTTGTAGGATCCCATTATTAATAAGACAGTGTGAATGAGAATCTAAGAGAAGCAAAAATAGAAAAAATGGGGAAAAGTTATATTTATGGTGAAAACGCTGACAAAAAACCCCAACAAACCACCCTGGGTTTGAAGTTTGCAATTATGGAATTCCTGAAACACTAAGAGATGTGATAATCAAATAGGATCATATGTCTGAAATACTCAGATCTCCGAAGCTTTACCACAGAAATTTCTTTTCAACCAAGGAAATTTCCTTGGACTCACCATTTAGATGTGAGGCATGAAGTAGGTAACACATTTTATAGAAGATGTCAGAGGACAGTGAAAGTCTTTAGTAAAGCCTCAAATCTGGTCACAATCTTCAATACGGAAACATTGGCTTTTCTCCATTATGCATATTGAGCTAGTAGTCTCTTTTGTGAGAATAATTAGGGCTCCTTCACAGCCAATTGAGTACTAACTAAATAAGCTAAAAGTGATAAAGGTCCTTGAAAGCCCACATTATTTTCTTCAGCTGGAGATAGTCATATGAAATGTTGTTCCCCAGTCAGAAATTAGCTGAATATCATCAACTTTCACTATTCACAGGTATTTGTATCTTGAAAATACATAAAGACAATTTGGGAAATAAGGGGTAGGGGTATAAGCTTTATCTGCTTCTAGATCTTTCCACCTTGAATTGAATTAATTTCCTATATGTTAATGTTTTTAAGTTCATTTTGGAATTAAGTTCTGTCTTCCCTCACACTAATAAAGAATCTAGATTTTCATCAAGTGTCAGAAAAATGCATTAAAAATATATCATTCTTTGTTGTTCATTACACTTAGTGCTTAACAGAACATGCATGTTCAATAATACTCTTGACCTTACAGCTCACATAACTGAGCTGTATGAACAGGCAATGGCTTCTCATCACCACAGTCACACAGAGAAGGCAGTCACTACCCAAAGAGAGGACCAACAGCAGAGGTTCAGGTAGGACAAACCAGTGAGATTTGATGCAATTGTAAATAACAGAAAGGATAGAACCAAATACACAGGCAAGGCAATGTACTTTACTGACTGTCATTATGGACTGGGACCTAGATCTCTAGATACATATATCATGTTTTACTACCTTTTCCTATGTCCCTCTATACCTCTCCTTATCTGAAAGATACTTACAAGTTTGTTAGAAGTTTTCTTTGAATAATCTAATAAAAATGCAGATATGAGTGAACAATTTGTGCAAACTATGTAGGTGCAGGAGTCACCTGAGATGCTAACATACTCTCATAAAAAGTGTGTGTGTGTGTATATATATATTTATTTCCAAGGTTATCTTGTAAATACTTTTGTGATTATAGAAAATTATGCTAGTTTTGTCATTTTATCTTTTTTTTTTTCCTGGTCATTCAGCCCAGAAGGACTAACAGCAGTGTCCAGATGGCAGAGCAGACAAGAACAACACAGGTATTAGTAGGATAGAAACTTATTTTATGGGCCAACTTAAGCCTGCTTTTGGGAAGACTATTTCTGATTTCAACAGGACGTGGGTAATGGTGCAATAGTTTGCTAGAAAATAATGGTATCTTTTCTGCAACAGAAATGCTGAATAGTTTAACTGTGTCTCACTTTTTTTTTTTTTCTCCAGGTGTTGCTATTCAAAACACTGAAGTCAGAAGTTCTGTGTTCTGTCTTCTGAACAGATTTCTGAAATTCTATTTCCACTAGCGTGGAATATAATTTATATAATTATTTTCAAATGTTGATGTTTTAGGTTAAGATTCAGGTATTCCACAAATCCCAGCTGATTTTTCAAATAGAAGCCCAGACCCATGTCTAAATATGGTGGTACTCTGAAGCTTCTCAAGGCAAAACAGTCCCAGCTCTCTTAGCCTCTGCTCGTGTGTAAGATTCTCCAAGCCCTTGATCATCTTTGTGTCCCTTCTCTGGACTCTCTTCTTTAATTCTGTGTCTTTCAATGCATCAGAGAACCCAGAACCAAACACTACTCCACATGTGGCTTCACTAGTGCTGAGTATAGGGGAAGGTTCACCTCCCTGCCACCTTGTACATGCAGACAACATGCATGCAGCCCAGGATTCTGCTGGTCTTCCTTGACACAAGGGTGCACTGTTGGTTCATGTTCAATCTGATGTCCACTAGGACTCCTAGATCCTTCTCTGCAGAGCTACTTTCCAGTGGTGGGCAGGGTGGCTTAAGTCCCATGAGGACCAGGTATTGAGAACATGAGGGTTTTTCCAGCCTGAAGAAAGCCACATCTAACCTCTTCTTCCTGATCAGCTGGTTTATAGCAGACACCCACAAAAAGGTCATAATTTTTTCTGGTCTGCCCACTAATCCCAACCTATAAGTTCTTGGGGGGGCTCAGCACCCATCCCCAGGCAGAGGTTCATGCTTTCCAGCTGCTCTCTTACGTACACAGCAACTTGTCGCCGTTCACGGCGTGGCGACCTGGTTCAGTAACGGCACGGCAGCCACACTCTGGCCACTCGGGCCATCAGCATGCAGACACCAATGTGGTGGACAGCAAAATGGCGTTTAATGGTCGTTGCAACAGCCTTATATAGCTTACATTCATGACATCACTTCCACCTGCTCACATCATAGGCTTAACACTATTGGCTACCTAAGAAATTCCTGAGAAGGTCCTAGAAGGGTTCTAGCAGTGTCCTAGAAGGTCCTAGATTTCCGTACAGCGCGACATCTTCCGAACGCCAGACCCTAACTACCTACATCTCCCCCCCACTTTATGCTTACTTGATCTACTGAAAGTGCAAAGTGGCTTACAACACTAATAGCTTATAGTAATGATAGCTTATAACACTGATAGCTTGTAATACTGACAGTATAAGGCACACTAGGTAAAGGATAGAGGTAATTTGGATAGTAGTTCATACTAAGTACAACTAGATAGTGCAAGATAGTAAAGATAGTAGTTATTAGTTCATACTAAGGACAACTAGATAGTTGTCTCGGTGGAACCTCCAAGTGCGAGCAGGATGTTTGCCGACTTGTTGTCCTCCTTTGTCACCAGGGTGCACGGGTCACAAGGGCATCCGATGATCTGATCCTGTGGATAAAAACTCACAGTTTTCATTAGTTTTATTCCGGAGGTCTGGCTTAATGGATTTAAGTGGACACCATTTAACTCTACCATCTTTTTTCACAGCAGCATAGCCTCGTCCTGTAAGGACCAACTTCCACCCTTGTTCCCATTCCCCTAGTTCATTCCTGATTACAACCAGTGGGCCTTCTTCTAACGCTCGCGTGGCCCAATGTTTTTGAGGGGGGCTACTCACTTCCTCTCCTCTGGGGAATTGGTTTAGTGCTAATAGAGCAGTTGCCAACAGGCGTGCTTGATCTCCTGGAGGAATGGTATTTGTAAATCCTTCTGCTTTTGCTAACACTTCTAACTTAGACTTTAGTGTTTGATTTGCTCGCTCGACTATGGCTTGACCTGTGCTGTTATACAGAATTCCGTATGTTAGGGTGATACCCCATTTGTGAGCGAATGCCTGAACTGATTTAGAGACAAAATTTGAGCCATTGTCTGTCTTAATTTGACTAGGAATGGCGAGCCATGCCATGGCTGTCAGCCAATGCTGGATGGTCGCTTTGGAGTCGACCTTAGAGTGTTGTGTAGCTACGATTACTCCACTGTATGTGTCCACAGTTACCGCTAGCCACACTCGAGGTTTCAGCAGCTGGCAGAGCGTAAAATCTGTCTGCCACACCTCAGAGGCTTTAAGGCCTCTGGGATTGACTCCACTGCACCACAGTGGTGATTTCTGGCAGTAAGGGCACGTGGCTACTATGTGTTTCGCGTCCGCAACTGAGATCCCGCATCTCCTTGCTAGTGCTTTAGCTCCAATATGGAGAGATTCGTGTAGCTGGCAAGCGTCTCTTAACGTCCATAGTCCTTTTGCAGCGGTGTCTGCTTTGTCATTGCCTGTTTGGAAAAACCCTTTTATCGGGCTGTGGCTGTTGATGTGGATGACTGATATGGTGCCCTCTCGGGAAAAAAGTGCTTCTTCTAGCATTAAAGCTATTGCAGATGTTGACACACCAGGTCCTGACATGGCTAAGCAAAGCTTGGCTGCAAACATTGAGTCAGTCACTATATTAAGGTGCTCTGTTGGAAACAGTCCGCATGCCAGTACGATGGCCATTGCTTCTAGCTGCTGTACTGAAAGTGCATAGTCAGTCATTTTAATGCAGTGCCATTTTTCTTCTACTTGCCATACCGCAGCTGCTGTTGAGGTTGCTGAGGATGCATCTGTAAAAACCGTTGGTCCCTGTTGGAGTCGGTCCAAGACTTTTTGTGGAAGGTCAATGTCAACAATTTTCAGCATTTGAGTCCAAGGGGGCTTTGCAGAGTACCCAATTTCCCCACTGAATCCAACCAGGGCTATAGCTAGACACTCTGACATTGCCACTGATTGTGTTGAGAGCTGTTTGCGGAAGGGTAGGTATATCTTGGCTGGTTCAATGCCCAAGTGTCTTAGGGCGAGTTTTCTGCCTTTCATGATAAGGTTACCAAGGCACTCAACTCCTGGAGCGAATGCACGCGATGGCTTCCCCAGGACTACCCACTGTATCGGTTCGGCTTTTTCAGGGGGGCCTTGAGCTAATGCTCCTACACCCCCTCCCTCTGTGAAATGTACATACAGGTCAAGTGGTACCTCTGGGTTCCATCTGTTGAGCATACTTGATGGTATCTGTTGCTCGATAAAGTCGAGAGAGTTACTTGCTTCTACTGTCAGACTTTTCTGCTCCCAAGGGTGTTTCCCTTTCAAGAGATCATACAAGGGATTCATGATTTCTGGAGGGATCAGGACGATATTGCGAAGCCATTGCAGAGATCCCACTAACTGTTGCATGTCATGGAGCGTTTTAATGTCCCGACGGATTTTTATTAGAGGCGGGGTTACATAAGAGCTTGTTATCCCCACCCCCAAGAAACTCACACATGGGCCTTTCTTAATTTTTGCGCTCGCGATTTCGACCCCGTTCAGTTTTAGGGTCTCAGAGACCGTTGTTACCAGCTGGTCCACTTGACTCCCTGTTGGTGCAGCTATCAAGATGTCATCCATATACTGAATGATAGTCGCGGTTGGGTCGCTGCGTCGTACTGGTGCCAGCGCTCGATCCACTGTGATTTGGCAGATGGTAGGTGAGTTGATCATTCCCTGAGGCAGCACCTTCCACTGGAAGCGCAGGTTAGGGCGTTGGCTGTTTGGAAACACAACAGAAAAAGCAAACCGCTCCTTGTCCTCCTCATGCAAAGGTATAGAGAAAAAACAGTCTTTAATGTCAAGAACAGCACAAGGTTGCCCTTTTGGTATCATAGAGTTCATAGGCAGCAGTGTTTGAACAGGGCCCATAGGCTGAATTCTTTTATTTACTTCACGTAGGTCATGCAGTAGGCGAAACCCTTGGCTGGTTCGTTTAGGTATTACAAAAACTGGAGTGTTCCATGGACTGGTGGAAGGCTCTATATGACCTCGCTGTAATTCACGGTCAAGTAGCTCAAGAAGAGCATCCATTCGAGGCTTTGACAGGGGCCACTGCTCAACCCACACCGGGTCAGATGACTTCCAGGTCAGTTTAATTGGTGGAAGCGGGTATGCAGCAGTGGCCCTCACGGTAAATTTGTCACCTTAGCATTCAATAGGGCCAAAGCGTCCCTTCCCAGCAAGGGTGGGACTCCTGATATGACATATGGAAAGAGGGCGATGGGTTTCTCTGGCCCTCCTTCAGTATGGAGTGTGATTACTATTAATTGAGCACTCTTCCGGGCTCGGGACACTCCTCCAACTCCACCCACCATGGGGGCATCTTCCAGTCTCCAGTGCGGGGGCCAATTTGTTTCAGGGATGACTGTAACGTCTGCTCCGGTATCAATCAAAAATGGGACACTGATGGTAGTGTCATCTAAAGAATAGTAAAGGGAGCAGACCCCCCACACCACTGGTGGACCATCACACCTCATGGCTAGGGCCACCCTGGGGTCCCGTCCGTGGGTTTTTGCTGTCCCTGAGGGAACGTTATATTTACTTGAATTGTCGGGGGCAAAGTCAGATTTGCTTGAAGTGTCAGTTGGGCCGTATAATTGGTCATACCTTGAGGGGGCAGCAAGTTCGGGGGTGCCCCACCCCATCTGGGGTTGACGTAATTGGGCCGCCTTGCATTCCAGGTGGGAGAAGGCTGTGTGCGGCCCGGGCGCCCTCTCCCCCTCCCGTTTCCCTGGGGTTTACACCTGCAATCCCTGGCAAAATGCCCCTTTTTCCCACAGGCCCAACACGGTCCCCTGGACCGGCATTGATGCGGGGGAATTGCTGCTGCTGAGTTCTTACACTGGGGGCAATACGCTGCTTCGTGGCCAGTCAGACCACCTTTGAGACCCGCCACCGTGTCAGCTACTGCGGTGCGAACAGCTGTCTGGAGTAGAACTAGCTGTTCTTCCCTTGCAACATGCTTAATCATGTCTGCAAGGCTTGCCCCTGCTGGCAATGAGTGCAGTATTTCTCTGGTTGCCGAATTGCACTGCTGACGTAAGCATTCTGTCACGACCGGGCCTTTTGCTTCCGGAGGCAGTGACGACGAGTCGACCGCTGCCTGGAGGCGATCCACAAATTGTGTGAAGCTTTCACTTTCGCTTTGCTTTATAGTAGCCCATGGCGATGGTTTGGCAAGTGTTTTAGCAACTGCGTGAATAGCCTCCCTGGCTGCACGAGTAGTTGCCATAATCTCAGCATCTCTTAGTCTCTCAGCTTGTGCTTGGGGTGTAATCATGGTTGGATCTGAACCCATTAATCGCTGCAAGCTAGAACCGTCTAGAGGATGATTATTGCCAGTTACTTGTGCCAGTAACCTTGTACAGTTATCTCTCCATTCTTGTTTAAAAACGATCAGCCCTGATCCACCAAAAATCATTCTACAAATTTGCGGGACCCAGTCGCCACATGTATTCTGAATTTCCTTCCAATCCGTGAGACCAAGTGTTACCTCTCGCGGCTCCTTTTTACTTTTGGTGGAGAAAGTCAGGTTTTTAATTTGATTGATTCCCAATTCCTCCTCCTCCGAGCTGGAATCGGTTGTGAGCTGCTCGCCCTGACTCGTGTCTGACTCAGAGCCGGAACTCGACTGCCAAGCCACTTCCGGGTTCTTACTCCTTTTTGTTGGGCTCCGGCCCCGCCCATAACGTCTGTGATTGGTCCGTTCTTGTTTCCTCCCCCTCGACCCGCCCCGCCTTCTAGGCGGGTCCCGATTGATTCTCCGCCTGTCGCTCAAGTTGTTTTCCCTTTCCTGTCCACGTGAGCTAGGTAGCCGCGGTATTTCCTGCCTGTTCTCGCGAGAGGTGCCTTCGCTCCGCCCTTCTTTGCTGCCGGCGCCATCTTTAGGCACACGTGGCGGTGACCGTATTTCCTGAGATTCTAAAATCTCGGCAGCACCTCCTGCTCCCTCAGCTAGCCCATCCCGCAAAGATCTTTCCTGCTCTTGTTTCTCAGAAAGCGGATCGAGGTTCAGGGGTTGAAGAGGTATGTCACCCTCAGATGAACCTTTAAGGTCTGTAGTCCCATTAAAATCTGGGAGCTGTGAAGTTTGTGTGGCAGCCCCGACTCCCAATTTCGGGGTAGCCAGCAAACATTTCCTTGCAGCTTTCCAGGTATCCTGTTCCTGAAAGGCTTTTTGCAAAGCCTGTACAACTTTTCCCCACGATAAAAGGTATTTCCCTTTGCCAGAAGACATAGCCTCCTCGGCCAGGGCCTTGGTACATTTATCCCACACTGCAGGGTGGAGAATATCCACTGGCTGCTCAATAACCCCAGCTTGTAAAAACCTCGTAATAACGAGGGTAAAATCTTTAGCTTTACAATCAATACCCCATTGCTTATGTAATTCTGATACGACCTTCGTAAGGGCTTCCATCCTCCTCACGGGTCCGAGGGCGTCCCCTCCGCCGGGCTGGTCCAGCCGCACCGGCCGCCGTTCCCCGAAGTCCAGGCGAGTTCCCCGAATTCCAGGTGGTTCCCGGGTTTCGGCACCAATTGTCGCCGTTCACGGCGTGGCGACCTGGTTCAGTAATGGCACGGCAGCCACACTCTGGCCACTCGGGCCATCAGCATGCAGACACCAATGTGGTGGACAGCAAAATGGCGTTTAATGGTCGTTGCAACAGCCTTATATAGCTTACATTCATGACATCACTTCCACCTGCTCACATCATAGGCTTAACACTATTGGCTACCTAAGAAATTCCTGAGAAGGTCCTAGAAGGGTTCTAGCAGTGTCCTAGAAGGTCCTAGATTTCCGTACAGCACGACATCTTCCGAACGCCAGACCCTAACTACCTACAGCAACTTCCCCTCATTGCCTTCCTGGCACATTATTTTCAGTTCTAGAGGAAAAAGGACTTTGTGAATCTGATAGAATGTCAAATTCCTCAGTATAATCCAAGCATGACTGTTTAAATTTAAAGAATTAAAAATACACATTTAATTTATGTTGAAATAGAAAACCTGATGTATAACCATGGAGAAAGTTATCAGTTACATATACTCATTCACAGTGAAATTAAAATAAATATATTGACAGCTATTTCGGTCATTCACTATTTCTTAGATTAAACAAAATAACTTGAAATGGTGGTGAACTAATATTATGATCAATAACTTGCTTTTTCTTTCATAATTTGGTGAAATGTTTAATAGCAATTGAAAACTAAGTTCTCTTCCATACTACAGCCTAGTTACTTTCTAACTGACTTGCATGAGATAAATTTATAATTTCAGATCTCTAGTTTAATATAGAATTTTACAGTAGATTGGGTGTGTGTTTGTGTGCATGCTCATTATATATATATACAAATAGCCATCACCCAAATGTGCAATTCCATCTGTAAAGCCAGGATCAAAACTCTCAGTATGAGTAGGAGTAATATTTTCATAATTGATACTAGACCCTGTTATCGACAAACGAGACACGCGGGGAGTGTGATTAGCAGCAGTTTATTCAGAGAGAAAGAAACAGCGCTGGGCGGGAGGAGACCTAAGTCTCACCACTCCGCGCTGTAGAGAGGTAGGATACAAGTATTTATACTCTTTAATAAACAAAGCAATCTATTTTCCAGTTATTCATTCATTTTTGTGATTAGCCAAGCAAAGTTCATATTCATTTTTGTGATTAGCCAAGCAAAGTTCATATTCGTTTTTCTTCGTCTTCTTGTACAATCATTAAACAGACTTTTTCATTCTTCTTTATCGATGACCCTGGTGTAAGATGTATTTCGCACATGGTTTCCTTTCACACTAGTGTGGTCACAAACTATTTTATAGGCTGTTTTCCAAATCCGCCTCGTCTTCTTTCTCTTCCTCTGATCGCTCGTTCCATTTCATAAGCAAAGCATAGTACAAAATAAGCTTAATATTAACTTCAAAATATTTTACCTTTGTTTTAACTCGTACAAGCATAAAAAGAATCATTCCCTCCTCCTGCAAGCAGAAAAGCTTCTAAAGCATTCCGTTTATGATCATTCATCCAAACCTCGTACTATTTCAACTATTATCGGAAGAATCAGCAAACGTTCACTTGTCCCTTAGTTGGCCCCTCTCCCATATTTGGTCATCTTTAACAGCAAGCTCATACATTGGCTACTTAATTTCTATGGTTTCCACTTCTAAGTTACCTATAACTCAATTCCATGTTTCGTTAGCAACTAACAATATTCGTTACACAATCATTCTTACAAAATCAGAACGTTACAACTTGTTTCAAGGTACATATGGTTTACTGAACAAAGGCTCATCTATCACAGACCCTGCAAGCCAGTGAAATTATAGCAGTGTCAAACTGGACTAAGTCAAGCTGAAAGAAAAACTGGTCTTTAGTGAATCTTACCTTCAGAAGTTTAAACAGATTTTTGTATATTCACAGAGCCATCAAACTTTTTATGTGATAAAATAAGGAAATTAGTTTTTTATGTGTGTTATAAATTTTAGGAGTGCACCTGAAGTACCAGTTCTCAGATTTAAATGATTGTTGCAAGGTTGGAAAGACACTATTGGCAGTCTCAGACATGATCCACAAGATTTAGAGAATGAGCATGTTTTGAGAAGGAGCTCTTTGTAGCAGCCAACCCACTCTCCATATGCATTTCAATTAGCCTCTCCATATACCAGATCCTCCATATCTGTCTGTGTGTGCCAGGCCAGCCTGCTCTTCATCACTGAGAAAACTCCCAATTACAACAATATTGCTTAACGTGATTAACCAGGGGGGGTAAAGAAATGCCAGTTGCCTTTCCTCAATGTTTTAAACAGAATACTGAAAAACAGAGTGAACTCAAGTTACAATGTTTTTTCTTTCTTTTCCTTGTCAATGTTAAAACTGACTTAGGAAAGAACTTGATGAAGAAAAGAAGTCCTTAATGGCAATAAGGAACAAAATAATTCCTCCATATTTTGAATCAGAATTCGGCAAGGGGTTTTGCCTGAAGAAGGTAAGATAGCTGAAAACTGGATGAGTTTGTTAGGCTGTGTAATTTCTGTCATACTCCCACAAAGAAAGTTGTGGGTTTACACCTCATCCTCTATTTATCTCAAGAAACCATTACAGAAGCCAGTCATGGCAGAATTAATACTGGGAATTATGTGCCCTTGTCAAAGGATCCATCTTGGAAATGACACATGTTTATTGAGTACAAAGTCTGGAGAGTCGCATTCAGAGCAGAAGCTGGAACTTGGGTCTTTTCACTTACCCCTCAAAAACTTCTCTCTGCCAACTAAAGAGGGAATTAAGACTAACCTTCCTTTGGAACTGGCCTATTAAATGCTGCAAGCACATAAAGCATACTCAAAAACGTTCTTTAGAATCTGAGGGATACTTATGCTTATTTTTTTATAGTTACCACTTTGATTCTTTTTTTTTCCTTTCCATCCCTTTTTTTTTTGGGGGGGGGGGGGGGGAGGGAGGGAGGTGGGGAGGAAGAGGAGATGGCGGAATGGAGAGTGTCTGCTGTTTTGTTCTAAGAGTTTAGTTGGGTGACCTAAGGCCTCTTTCTTACTTCTCTCTAGTTTCCTGACGTGGAAGCACTGTGTATGGAACTTCCTCCAGTTCAAAAAAAAGAAAGTGGGAATTTCCCTCTAGAGCTGTTCAGGAAACCAAGTAGAGGTAACTTGAGCTCTTCTATCTGTAATAGTTTAGGATCTTCTTCATTACTTAATTCAGTTGCCTCATTTAATATTGCAGTCAAATTTAAGGTTACATTATCTGTCCCCGTGTATTCACAGTCATTTTGACAAACAAACTACTTGAGTATAATGGTTATACTTATTCTGGTATGTGAAACATGCCCAGCAGCATTCCCTGGTCCACCAAGATGGAGTGGGCTGTATAAATTCAGTCTTCCAATACAAGATGGCTTTTTTTCCCAGGCCAAACTTTGTGTACCAAAGCATGTTTTTAGGCAGACTGTTAGGTGGCACAGTCAAAATCATGACAGCATTCTAACAGTTTAACAGTGTCAGTTATCATATCCTGGTATCTGGGAATGTTCCTGTTTAATCCACTAATATAGAAGTGGTCTGAGAGATTTGTATATTTAGTGTGTTAAAGGAGCCTTTGTAGGCATCTGTACATTCTACATCTAAATGTAGAAGCACAAGAGGCTTTGGGTTGAAGGTGAAGAATTGTGCTACAAATTAAGGATGGATGGATGCAAAATGCTCAAGAGAAACCTAAATAAACAGTATTTGGGGTGGATGAGCAAGAACTAAGGTGGACAAGTTTAGAAAAAGACTAATATGACTGTGAGAATAAAGTGGGAGATGAAATTCTGTAGTCCAGTGGTGAGAAAAGTAGCTTGGGGGTGAGGGCAAAAGCAATATGGAATAGGAAGCAAGCAGGCTAAGGTTAGTTTGTAGGATATAGGGGGAAAGCAGTGAAAGGGTGAAACATCATCTTAGGTTTGAGCTTTACAGCATTGAGCAGAATAATTCAGTTACATCTGAAAAGCAGCACCACAAGTTACTGAAATCATATAGCAAAATTAAAAGGCACACACAGCACAGTAACAGCAGGAAAGCAGTTTTCCTTGGGGCTTTATCATACTGTCGCTGATTCCTGTATGTCCTCATTTTGCAATCACCATATTGCAGTCACCAGAAGACCTGTGTTGGATTGCCCATTAGGCTTTTATGGCTTATTGCTCAGTTAGCCTGAGAACAGGAAATGACTTATGACGTGAGACATTTTTGATCCCTATTGCCCAGTGGAGCAAAATGTCACATTCAGAATTTACCTAGCCTTTAATGGTTGTGTAGGCAGCTTTCAAAGGGTGTCTACATTAAAATGCCAAAGACTGTGATTTTGTTACTGTGTTTATGAAAATGATGATCGTGACAAATACGTGTCACAGTATTCCATTAATTTCCCCCTAGCATCTGAATGTCTCAGTACCATGAATGATTCCTCACCTTCACCTGAACTGCAGGCACGTTCAAAACAAAATGAAGGTTCCAGCAGCACAACAGGTAAAGCTGCCTTACAGAATGTAAGAATGACAAAATATTTACAATAGAAATTTAAATCCACCTATCTTTGTTCAGCATTACAAATACATCTGAATGCAACACTGGCAGGCAGGCAGAGAAGTATAAAACTAATGGCAGAGATTCCCTCCTTCACCCTAGGAGGCTGCTGTAACAACATGGAGGTGATTGGGGATTGTAGAACTGCAGACAAATCCAAGAACTTCTCTACTAAAAAAAAATTGTACAAGCCCATTTTTCCTGCTTATTAAAGCCTTTAGCTGAAGACTCTAGAACCATTTAAACATCCCCATTCAGATTTGCTTTCCTTGCTATGTCTACTGTCTTTCACCATGTTTATACATGGTGATCACCACTGGAGAGCTACCAGTATGCTTTAATTAGCCCCAACCTTTGGCTGCCACGTAATGCCACACCAGCTGAGCTTTGGTAGTGCCTGCTTGCAAAACCTATCCTTGTTACAGCTTCCCTTCTCCCCTTCTTTTCTCTTCTACACAATATGAGTACCTTTTCCTAGTAGTGAGACTCTGCATGAGTTTTTGCCCTCACTCTTGCTAAGGTTCCCTTGTTTTTAGTGCAGAATCCATATACCTCAGGGCAGACATACTAATCTGTACTTCAGAGCCACAGGGCAGGTGACAAAAGGAACTTGGGAGTTGGAGAGAGAGATGCTAAAACTACACTAAGTTTTAATGTTAAATCACATAACTTTTGCTTACCTTTAGGCAAAACAAGAAATGTTAGTCATTTTTTCCATAATGTGCATGTTTAGTTTTTTGTTATAAGGTCTGGGGCATTTGCTGTGTAGGGGGGAAGCCCCACTCTTACCACTTGCAGTTCTGTAATCTGGAAATAAGAGGGGACTCTAGAGAAGAGGCTGTTCTCAAATAACCATTCTGCATCCTCATAATGACAGAGGAGATTGAGCATTCCAGCTAGACAGTGCCTGCAGTCCAAACTGAGAAAAAAAACCCAATTATCTTCATTACAAAATATTGATCTAGAGGTTAACCTCTGGTGAGAAGACAGCCACCATAATTGTCTTGTGTTTTCCCTTCAGAAGTTATCAGACTTTACAATAAGCTAAAAGTGTCTTAAACTGTCAAGTGAAAGAAGCTTGAGCTAAGATCTAAGTGGCCATCCCTATGTCTAACTACATTATACAGTGGAGTACATTTCAAAGATGTCAAGGGAGCTAAAAACCATCTTAAGCCCAGAATCAGAAGCACGTGTTTGAATGAATAAATATGACATATGACAATAAATTCTGCTTGGAGCCAGGGCTGTCCTACTTGGCTGTGCTGGCAGAGCTGTACTGCTTTGGGGCCTGGACTGGAATTCATTGTTATATGGACATACAGATTTGATTTGATCAGTATGGGTGCTTCTGCACAACTGAGCTTAAGCAGTGCAGGCAAGCCTTTGGAACAGCAATGTTCTCGATTTTGATTTTTAGTGTTCACTGGCGTTTCTATCTTCACTGCACTTTTCCACTGAGATGCTTCCAACTGATTAGGTCAAATAGCTCAACTTTACTTGTTACTTGCTACTATTAGGGGGGATCTTAATGCCTTGCTTGACCTCCTAAATAAAAATGAGACCAATTCTTCCATTCTTGTGTTAATCAAATACTTTCCATAGAAATCAAAAGTCTTATCTGAATAAGAATTTCAGGATTAGGCCAAATAAGATGCTTTGTTTTTTATGTTTTTGTAAATCTTCTTCCCAGACCTAAACAATGCTGCAGTATCACAAAAGACACCCTTTCAGCATAAAGTTCAGAGTCTGGTGGTGAATGCTGCAGGACAGCCAAGGAAAGAAAAAGTGAAATTACCAGCATCACTTCAGGGTAGAAAACCAAACTCCATACCAAATAAAAAGGTAAAAATAACTTCTTTTTATTGATACTAATATCCTCTCCATCATCTTTTTGCATTAAATGCTCATTCTATATGAGTACAATACATATTTTGAATCTGTTTACTGAAGCAAGGGCAGTTGCAGTTTACATATGTTTACTGGCAATTGTAAAAGTACTTTTCCTCTCAACTGCTAGGACAAACTTATATGTCAAAAGCATAGTGCTGCACCAGACACCCACATGAAATATCTGTGTTCCAGAAGAGCAGAGCTTCCCCCATTCCTTCTCGGAGATCTTAATGGCTTAGTGTGTCTGAAAACTCAAACCAGTTGAATTCTGGACGATCTTTAAAGTGCCTCTTCAGTTTCTTCTCAGATTAGGGTGTCTTTCTGTAATTTTTCAGGATGAGTGGATAGAGGTCAAGTGTAATTTAAGTAACTCTGATAGGTTCAGATTTGATGGCCACGAGCTTTCTCCGTTGTCTAATATTTTAATTGTTTGCAAAGATAGAAGATCCTGTCGCGGGAAGGGTCAACACATCTTCTATTGCAACAAGACAGCATCTTGGTAGCTTCCATCTTATTCCATCCAAAGTGACATTTGGAGTGCTAAAGGAAGGCTGCACCTACACAGCTGCTGTGATCCTGAAGAACGTTGGTGTGAACTTCTCAAGGTTTGTTTAAAGTCTTAGTACCTTGGGTTTTTAACTCTCAAATGATGCATTGCTTGTTAATTGTCAGCTTTGGATCTGCTTAGCATGAGATAACAAATGGCATTTTTATATTTGGAACCATTTAATAATGACTGGGTAGAGGAGAGGAGAGGTGCTGCAGCATTATTTGGTGCTTCAGTATTATGTGCAGGTTAGTGTTAGGAAGATGGAAATGAGTAAGGAACAGCAGGTCCTGTGTGCACAGTCCTGGCCTATCACAGATTAGTTAGTGGTTCTTGTTGAACTCTTTCATGGCAACCAGTATTACATTTGGCTTTGGGAAATACCACTACATGTGGTTAGACAATCTAAATGGGCACAGCTGTATGCAGGCAGCTACGTGTCTTTAGCTGCACCGAAAAGCAGCTGCAGTGATGACACTGGAAACAAAGGAGGAAATAAAGCAGTTATTTATGCACATGATTCCCTTTCACAGCGTCACCCCTGTCTGTGTGTGGGACAACACAGCACCACACTGTTCCAGTGCAGTGAGCATAAGTCAATTTGTAGGTCTGTGGTCCAGCAGATTGTCTCTCACACTGTATGAGGAATCACAGCAAATTATCAGATTATCTAGCTGCAGTTTAGAGAATGTATAAGTGCAGTAAGAAGATGCTTCTGACTGATCTTTCTTCTGTACTATGATTCCCCTGCTGAATAACTGCACATATCCTCCTGCACAATCCCTCCTGCACCAGCACTGTTCCGGTGGGTTTACTGTAGCAGGATTTAGGCAGGTGTGCTTGTGTCATGGTTTAACCTTACACAGCAGCTAAGCCTCACACACCCACTTGCTCATTCCCCTTCTGGTGAGATGGGGGAGCGAGTCAGGAGACTAAAAGTGAGAAAACTCATGGGTTGAGATAAAGACGGTTTAATAGGCAAAGCAAAAGCCACATACACAAGCACAGCAGAACAAGGAATTCTCTCAGCGCCTCCCATGGGCAGGCGGGTGTTCAGCTGTCCCCAGGAAAACAGGGCTGCATCACACATAATGTTTGTTGCTTGGGAAGACAAATGCCATCACTCCAAATGTCCCTCCATTCCTTCTTCTTTCCCCAGCTGTAGATACTGGGAATGGCATCATATGGTATGGAATGTCCCTTTAGGTCCTGGCTGTGTCCCCTCCCAACTCCTTGTGCATCCCCAGCCCACCTGCTGGTGGGGTGGGGTGAGAAGCAGAAAAAGCCTTGGCTCTGTGTAACCCCTATTCAGCAGTAACCAAAACATCCCTATATTATTAATATTATTAACATGGTTTTCAGCACAAATCCAAAACACAATCCCGCACTATCTACTATGAAGAAAATTAACTCTATCCCAGTCAAAACCAGCACACCCCTGTCCCCCCAGGTGCCATACATGTGAGAAAAAAGAGGGCAAAGCATATTCTTTCCACTCCGTTTGCCTTTATGCTATATGTACCTTGCTTTTTAGCTCAAAAGAGAACCTATTACAAAGGTCTCCATTGACTTACGGGCTTCCACTGAAGGTTTTTCACTTCAAAATAGCTTTATGTGAAGGTTATAATCCTGCCAGATGCTTTCAAGAATTGCAGTGCTTGGTGAGAATTTTCATTTCAGATGGCTGAAAAGCCCCAAAGCCAACCCCAAGCTTTATAAATTCCTGTGTTCTAAGATAGATAGCTATTCCCACCAAATTCCACTCCCAGTTACCCTCAATTACTTCCTGCAGCTATAGAGGTTCTTAGTTGATTTACCAGTTAACAAAAAGCTGTTCATCCATTTGCCCTAATGGAGAGTTATATACTGTTCTTTCAGAAACTTTCAGAGTAAGTCAGGCTTGGACCTTTCCTGTAACATGGACCTTTTTCTGCTAGGCCAACAGGTCCCCAGAGAAAGGAGGCTAACTGAAAGCACAGAAATAAACATCCTACTGTCATGTTGGTCTAGGTCATTCAAAAGCTGGTTTCTCTTCCTAGCACTGGTGATGGTCTTTGATTTTTTTGCTGCAACATTGGCAGTGGTTAAGGCAAACAGTAAGGAGGGCATTAAACATTCCTGGGCTTAAGTGTTAAAGTCTCATGGCTTCAGTGTGCTACACCTTCTTGGATGCTATTTCTTTGGAGCACTCCTCACATGAGCAAACACCTGCCAAACTTCCCTTTTCTGGATGCAGGTGACCAGCAGCCTGATGTCCTCTTTTATAAAGATAGTTGAGATGTCACAGTAACACTACCTCAGCAGTCACAGCATCCTTTTACTATGGTGCCATAGTGCTGGAATGACATTGATTGTTCCTCCTTTGGCAGCTAATGAACATCAAAAGAGGATGTTTTGGGTTTGACAGCAGATGGAGTGCATGTTTGGGAGTTAGGGTGAGAGCAGTGCTGGTAGCACCCTGATGGTTTAGTTGTTGCCAAGCAGTCAGGAACTTTTCAGTTGTTTATACTGCCGTGCTAATAAGGAGGGGACACAACCAGGACAGGTCACCCAAACTGTCCAAAGAGGGTATTCCATGACAATTATGTCATGCTCAGCACAAAAGGGGAGCTGGTTGGGGGAGGAACAGGCAGCTCCAGGATGCTGGTTTTGGGGATGGTCCAGTTTTGAGACGGCTCTGAGCTGTATGGTTCAGTGAGAAACTGCATTATCACCAGTTTTGTATATTTTGCTATAGAAATCCTAGTTTTGTTCTCTCTCTGCTATCCCAGTAAACTACCCTTAACCCAACTTGTGAGGTTTTAGTTTCTGTGGTTTTCTTCTCCCTCCCTTTCCTCCTCCCTCCTCCTTAAAGAACAAGGAGCTGCGTGGTGCCCACCTCTCAGCTGGGGAAAAAAAAAAACACAACAGAAGAGCTCATAGACTTACCCTGGTGGGATCATCACAATCCCTTGTGGCTACTCAGCTAACTAGGCACTTTAGAAATCTGTTCAAGACCAGCTGAGAGACAACTGTACAGCTCCTTCCATCAGGATAGACAGCAGAGATTTTTTTTTAAGTCAGCCTAGTTAATTATCCCCTCAAAGATTTTTTTTTCCCCTTTATTGCACATTTAAGCATCACAGTACATGCCAGGATACATCAGCAGATCAGATAGCAACATCCTAGAGCTCATGATGTGGATGTTATTTTTTTTTCCATGCTAGGGCACTATCTGTAGACAGTCAAGGAAGACACCACCATGATTCTGATAAATTCAGCTCATCTTTTAAGCCTTTTCCTAGATGCTTTAAGAGCTAAGTGACTAGTTGCTGAATGACAGCAGAACTTGATGGTGGGCAATTCTGAGCCATGCTGAAGTCAATTTTTTTCTCTGATGATAGGGTCAGTGGTTAACTATGTGCTTTACAGGCTGTCCATACCATAACCTGAACTTGTTGGGGTTTCAGTTTCTTGGAACAGCCAGCACTCTAGAGAAAGCACAGGAATTCTTGCAGTCTGTTGATAATTCTCCCAGAGCTTTCCATGAGATGGAGCCATGTCCTAGGAATGCCTCTTCTACTGCCTTTCCTTTAACAGCTTCTGGTGCAAGTGCATGCTGGTAACTGTTCTTCAAGCAAAAATGAAAAATCACAGGAACAAGTCCAGACCTATGCAAAACTAGAGGTCATATCTGCTCTAGTGATCTTTAGAGATCTTAACACTGGAAGCTGTATACACAAAAGCACTGCACAGATGTGAAACAATCACTGAGAAATGAAATTAAACTAGTGCTTCTGTGGGTACCCTAAAATTAAAGGGGATTATTTACACAAAATACATACCTGTATCATGCCTTCTGCAATGGAATCACAACAAAGGACACTGAAAAAAGATTGCTAAGGAGGACTTCTGGGCGTGCAGCCCACAGGTATTGCCAAGAAAGTACAATTTGTACTTATGCTTCCTTTGTGTACGCAGGCTTAGAATGCTGATGGTTTGGCCTGTTGTAAGGGCCTGGCAGTGTAAAGAGCTCTTTGGAGACTTACTTTGGCCCTGCTCCCTTGGGGTTTTTGGTTAGAAACCTGAGCCTTTGTGAGAAGCCCAGGAATACCAGCATAGTCCAAGCTGTATGTTGTGATAGGAAGGATGAGCAAAAAAATCTGCTGTTGTCTGCACAGCTTCTGCCTGCCTGAAACAGTTCCTGGCAAATTGATTCTGTTCTCTTCCTGACAGGTTTCGGGTGAAGCAACCACCACCGCACACAGGACTGAGAGTGATGTATGCACCAGGACCTGTACGTTACACACAGCTTTTGGTTTTTTGCTAGACTCAGCTGGCCCTCAGGGCATCAGGGGGGTCCCCTTGCACCAGCTGTCCATTAACAGAGCTGGCAGAGTACATGATTTGTTTAGTAATTTGAAGTGATGATGCCTTCTGCTGTCCCTCTGCTGCCTTCAAGCACCCCACATGCTCTGAGTCTCAAAGTTTGTACCAGAATGCAGAGGGATAAACATGTTAAGTTCAGGTCAACCACCAAGGATAAAGACAGGTTTTTTTGGATACCCTGCCACTACCTCTCTCTTTTCCTGTGGTTTAGGGTACTTGTTATATCTGCTCTTACACGTAGACTTCATCTCCTGTCCTGATACCTTCAAGAGTTGAACCCATTAAGCGCTTGCCTCAGACATTTCTTCTCCTGCTTGTATTCTCCACCTTAAGTTTTTTATCTAGCAAAGTACCACAGCATACAAAGCTGTCCCACTGAGTAGGAAGCTGTCATACTTTCAGGGTATTTTCAGTCTCTTCACCTGCATGTTGTATCTGAATATTGTGCTGGCCAGTATCCCCACAGCATCCAAGTAATACCAGACAATATCCTTGTCAGTACTTTTGCAGGCATGGAGTTAAAAAGAACAACTTGTGCAAGGAGGCAGTGCCAGAATGCAAGTTACACCTCCTAGTCCAGCTCTCCAGCCACTACTCACTGCTTAAAATGGCTGGAATGATTTCTGTTTTCTTTTCCTCTCCACACACCCATCTCTTTTGTACCTGTCTTTTCTCTCTACCTCTGTATTTGTCTATTTTAGGACAGACCAGACCAGACTATTGCAGTTAGAAGGGACCCACAGCCACCATCTAGTCCAACTGCCTGACTGCTCCAGGGCTGACCAAGTTAAACCATGGCACTAAGGGCACTGTCCAACAGCCTCTTAAACATGGACAGCCTTGGGGCATTGAACACCTCTTGATTTGCTCCCAGCTGTCCCAATTCCCTTTTCCCCTCTAGAAATTTAAGGGGGGAAAATGCAAACACCTGGCAGTTTTCTTTCAAACAGCAATGTGAAGAGACACTGTTTTGTACAGACCTCTGTAGTGAGAGTGTTAAGTGGCAAGCAAACTCATGTGCACTGGGCATTAAGTCTTACCAGACAACACAGAACAGGAACCATCTGTAAGCACGGCTGGAGGGGACTGTGTATGAAACGTGCACCTTACCTGTGAGCAATCTGTCTCTCCTAGGTGGCAGCAGGCTTACAAGTGGAACTGGAGATACAGATTTTTGCCATGGTGATTGGAGGGGAAGATACTGGTGGCATTGAAGAAATTTCCCACAATATTGAAATATTAACAGAAACAGAGACTCTTCTCCTGCCCACAAGAGCAAATATCCTTTGTCGTCTTACTTCCCACACACACCTTCCGGTGTCAACCCCGGGGACCACCCACCTGGCAGGAGCCTTAAGTATTGTTTCCATGGCAGGCTGCTGAAGGTAGCAAGCTTTGCTGTCCTCAGAAACACACAAATGGGTATTTAAAAAATCACAACAAATGAGCAATTTAAGATACTGATCCCAAAAGCTGAGAAAAATGTGGCTTTTTAAAAATAATTTTAACTTAGGGTAGCATCTGATGGTACAGCCTTGTGAGCAAGAAAATAACATATCATCCTGGACACCAAACAGACAAATGAGACAATCCCTGTGTCAGCAGGAGCTGCAAGCACGGAAGTGCATAAATGCCATCAGAAGTCAGCCCAGTCTGGGTTCACTGGGCTTTTCAGTTCTTTAATTGAGGACAGAAGTAAAGTAAAAGAAAACAGCGAAGTCAAGAACTAGTATTATATGCACCCTTGTGCTCCAGAAACTCTATCATTATTTTTTTAGATAAAATTACAGGCTTTTTTTTTAAATTATTTGACTTTTAAATCAAATTTACAGTTAAAAGCCTGGGAGAAGAGGTCTTCTGGAAACATATAGAAGAAATAGCAAGGCAAGAGGTAGATTCAAATACACCAGAAAAGTTTCAGTTCTCCTGAAAAGAAAGGAGAACTTTAGGGTCTTCTGCAACTGACCAGAGCCCCAGCTAACAGCAATTTCATCGAGGCTTTATATGCCCTAGAAGTGACACTGAAACTCCCCAAATGACCCAAAACAGTCTTTCATGCCTATCATTGTAGAGCTGAGCTAACCAGGACTGGTAGCATAGCAGCAAAATCAGCTCCTGCTCTGTACCCAGTCCTCAGACACGCAGCTGCAGAACATGTGCCCTTCCCCAATATTTTACCTGATCTTTAACCTTTGAGCTGAGGGTCATAGTCCCGATTCAAATAATTTCACAGCCTTAATTCCAGAATTCATTCCAGCTCCCACACATACAGTGTTACATAAGTATATGGGAACTGTTAGGTCCTTAACGTGGTATTCCACCTGTGCTAACCCGTGGCGTTTATGAGTGCCGCCCACCAGGATTCCCCCAGGGTGGGATGGCAGCAACAGTCCGGGCAGTTCCCACAAGCCCCAAGCCGCGGGTCCGGGTTACACTACCCCGAAAACTTTCATAAGGACTGGATGCAGTGACACCAGCTGCAAATAAAGTACAGTTGGTTTACCTTCTCTTGGCTTCTGATCCACATCATCAATAAACCTCATGCAACTGACATCAAAACTGTAATGCACACATCATACAGACACAATGACCTGAGACAAGGGAAGGACTGGAGCCTCCCCCTATCCCGTCCCAAATCCTTCACATATCTGTCTCCACATTTAACAAGGCATTCAGCCTTCTGGCAGCAGGAGGCTGGATTTAGTGCAGTTAAGCCTTAATAAATCATCCTCTCTTTAACACTCTTCACTTTTTAAGCCTTACTGCTTACCCTTGCTGACAGGAAAGTCTAATAAGGGACATTTTTATACCTAGGCAGGGCAACCTTAATGTGACAAGTTCAAGCACACACAACTCTCTGCCCACACTTCTTCATAGGGCACATTTCTGTAATCTTAAGAGAATCAGACTATACAGAGAATGGAGAATTCTTCCCTGCCACCAAGAAAACCTTACTGGGAATTTCTCCACAAAGTACCAGCCAACATGTTTAACATTAGGCCGGTGCTTCACCTCACCCGTATCAACTCAGGCACACTACAGTGCCATCAATGGGGACAGTTCATAAACAGGAACCCTATGGCTGTTTCTCCTCAGCTCAGAAGTCCTCGTTTGTCTCGTGTGTGTGACACTGACAGAATCTTTTTTCTTTCAACTTTAACATCTGTAAGTCTGACATCTAGCAAGTCACTAAAGAAATCCCAGCTGTATGTCATTTCCTCTCCACTGAAGAAAAAGAAAAGCAACCACATCAGTCAGTTCTCAAAAGAAACTTCACAGAGACATGTGCACCTCTGACTGCTGCATCTGCTCTGCAACTGCCCAGAGTACATCAAACATAGCTGCTTCCCCCTGCCCCTCCTCGTTTAAATATTTTCTTACCTTTTCCAGTGTGGAATTTTAACCCCGTATCAACATGCAATTATAGTCTAGAACAACAAATTTAATGCTTTCCAGCTTAGGGGCTTACAACCTGGAGCTTGTCAGTGAAGGTGATTTAGACAAACTTCTCACACTTTGTGTTGAAATGGAAAAGCAGTACTCACCCAGTCAGTTCTCATTTCAGTGAGACATCCCCTGTCCCAACAGAAATTCTCATCAGTGCCATCTCCTACTGAAAGCTCCAAGTGGAGAGGAATGGACTACATGGCATTGTCCTCCCCCGTGGCTAATCCAGCTAAGCACAGCAGCCAGTGCCAGATCGCCCTTCTGTTCTGACAAAATCTTTCTGTTGATCACTCCTACTGAAGCCGGCTACAGCAACACCGGGCTACCCAAGCAGCTGTACCAAGCACCTCTTCAAACATCTGTCCCCACAAAAGCTCCCAGACTCAAAACCACATCCAGCTTAAACATGTCAAGGAACTCTGGACTGGCTTAGTCTCATGAAACATGAAACACAACACCCCTGGGTTAAGTCCTGTCATTTAGTTAAGTATTTTCATTCGAACACCTAGAATAGAAATAGGTCTTTGGAGAGGCACTGACAACTCTCTAAGCTCATACCATGTTTCCCAGGTGGTTATCACCAGAGCCACTGAGTCTCTCCACTGCAACTTAGAAACTTTCCTGCAATATCAGACTTGACCATGAATTTGCCACACCTCCCAGCAGAAACAAACAAGGAAAAAAAATAACTGATAAAGCATCACCCAACTGAACTTAAGCCATCTCTCACCTGTATTTTCTTAGTGTTTTCTCATTCATATTTGAAACATTTCACAAAGACTCTCTAATACACTCAAATACTGCACAGGAAGCTGCCTCAGTATTCCTAAGCAGGCTGCCCAACCTGAACCACCCTGGTCACGATTTTTATGCCACTCAATTTGTGAAATACAAGCAAACTCAATCTAGTTGAAGCCCACGTAAGAACCCTTTTTCACGTAGTTCCCACCCAACAGCAAGAGCAGAGGCCAGTTTGTCACAATCACAATTCTCACATAATATTTGGAAAGAATCTGGACATAATTACTGGGTTTGGAGAAAAGTAGAGTTGGGGTTTTGTTTTTTTCCTTTCATGGTAGTTTTATTTCCTCTTTCACTATAGGTCAGGGTCCTAGAAGAATAGCATGAAGTTCAGCAATACATGAAATAGTAAAATTTTAATCCAACATTATGGAAACATCCTAGTGTAAAATTCATTTCTTTAATCAGATTAATATGAATAAATATGTCCTCTATATAATGGAAAAGGTGATCCAGAAGTCACACAGCCTTCCAACATGACTGTCTGAAATGCTAACAGTACAAACATTACTGTATTTCAACCCCACTGTTTGATACTCTGCACTTCAGAAGAGTGCTGAAAGGTTCTCAGGTTTATTTTTGTTTTAAAAAGGGGTTGGGTTTCTATAACCTGCACTGAGGCACTTGAACTCTTTTTTAAGTACTGCCTACGCAGGAGCTTTCACTGGAGTCAACTGTGATTCTTTGAGAAGGAGCTGCTACTCCAGTCTTCTAATTCCTTTCACACTCATAGGCTTACCTGTTTGTGTGTTCACCTACATTTTATTAGGTGCAGGCACCAGGTGGGGATTGAGTATGCAAAATTCCACCTGACAGGGCGGGACTCTGGTGACATATCCTCTTGTTCACGATCAAACATGATCATCTTTGAATGCTCATCAGCACATCTCTCTGTAGCGGTAGACTGAGTTGCTCAGAGATGGCCTTCCCCCCAGCATTGTTCCTACTCACAGAATCACAGAATCACAGAATCTTAGGGGTTGGAAGGGACCTCAAGAGATCATCGGGTCCAACCCCCCTGCCAAAGCAGGCTCCCTATCTCATATTACACAGATAGGCATCCAGACGAGACTTGAATATCTCCAGAGAAGGAGACTCAACCACCTCCCTGGGCAGCCTGTCCCAGGGCTCTGTCACCCTCACTGGGAAAAAGTTCTTCCGCATGTTGGTGCGGAACTTCCTATGCTCCAGCTTACAGCCATTGCCCCTAGTCCTGTCCCCACAGACCACTGAAAAGGGGCTGGCCAAATCCCCCTGCGTCCCAAGTCTAAGATATTTATAAACACTAATTAGGTCTCCCCTAAGCCTTCTTTTCTCAAGGCTGAACAGACCCAGCTTACTCAGCCTTTCCTCATAAGGGAGATGTTCCAGGCCCCTAATCATCTTCGTGGCCCTTCTCTGGACTCTCTCCAGGAGATCCCTGTCTTTTTTATACCATGGAGCCCAGAACTGGACACAGTACTCCAGGTGGGGCCTGACCAACGCAGAGTAGAGGGGGAGGATCACTTCCTTCGACCTGCTGGACATACTCTTCCTGATGCATCCCAGGATCCCATTGGCTCTCTTCGCCACCAGTGCGCACTGCTGGCTCATAGCCAACCTGTCATCAACCAGGACCCCCAGGTCCTTCTCCACAGAGCTCCTTTCCAGCAGGTCATCCCCCAGCCTGTACTGATACAGTCGGTTGTTCCTCCCCAGGTGCAAGACTTTACACTTGCTCTTGTTGAACCTCATCTGGTTCTCCCTGCCCAGCTCTCCAGCCTGTCAAGGTCTCGCTGGATGGCAGCGCAGTGTTCCTGCGTGTCAGCCAATCCTCCCAGCTTTGTATCATCGGCGTACTTGCTGAGGGTGGATGCTATACCCTCATCAAGATCGTCAATGAAGATATTAAACAGGACTGGACCCAACACCGAGCCCTGGGGAACACCGCTAGTCACAGGCCTCCATTCAGATTCTACTCCACTGATCACGACCCTCTGAGCCCGGTCCGACAGCCAGTTCTCGACCCACCTCACTGTCCACTCATCTAACCCTTGTTCCCTCAGCTTCTCTATCAGGATGTCGTGGGAGACAGTATCGAAAGCTTTGCTAAAGTCAAGGTAGACGACATCCACTGCTCTCCCTCCATCCACCCAGTTGGTGATGACATCATAGAAGGCTATGAGATTGGTCGAGCACGATTTCCCCTTGGTGAATCCATGCTGACTACTCCTCATAACCTTCTTCTCTTCCAGTTGTTTGGAGATGGCATCCACTCACGCAGGAGTGACCAGAAGAAACATCTCAAGTCACTCTGTGAGACACCACGTATGTTTATCCAAGTGCAGTTTGGCTTTCTTTTTACGAGTTGATTTCCAAGGAGGTGCTTGCCTGTGCTTCATATTTTTTCCAGCAAGTGACATCCTGACAGATAAGGAATTTTCCACACAGAAGATTTGTTCTCTCAACACTTCACAGTGACTGAGAATCCCACGATTGGGGATTAAACACACATTCACCAGCGTGAAGTAACAAATGCCAGTTTTGGACTCTCCCAACAGATATGCTGTTAAGTGAGACACATCTTCTAACAATACACATTTTAAGTTGGCCCTGTATTTGCAAGTGCTTTGCCACTCAGGTTTGTAAACCCAAAGAAAGGGCAAGCTGAGGTATCCAAGAATATCAGGATTCTGGTGTATGAGTGGACTGTCAGCACAGGACAGAGCTCTTTGATTTAAAGCGCATGCTGAGCTCCCACAGTAGCCATTGGAGTACTGCATAGGTGGTTTCCACTGCCCCACCAGCCACAACCAGTTGCCTATCAGCTCTTTGAGTCATGTTTGACCTATTAACCAAGGCTGAAAGCCAGCTCTGGAAGATGCCAAAACATATACCCAGCAGTGGACATTGTTAAGCCCTGCTCACAGGTGAGAAAACACTGCAAGCAGCTGTGCCAAACTTGCACTCAGGGATTCTCCAGCACCAATGATTGTGGTACAGACTGTGCTGATTCACACCCTGATGCTTTTCAGTTTGCTGCAGACACAGCCCACAGTCCTACATCAGTCCCTGCAGTGGTGCAAAGCTGAGCACTGAGGCAAGCCACTGCCAGTACAGACTGATTACAAGTGGTGCAAATCAGAGAACCAGAGAGACAGTTCAACAGTGAAGCCTATGTCAGCACCTATGGAGAGAGGACAACCACTTCCTACCACCTCAAAGGTCGTTTCTTCCATGGATTCTTCCCAAATCCCAGTTACAGCAGAGACACAAAAGTGAAGGAGTCCCAGCTCCTCCAAGATCAGACTCCTGTCATCATCATGAAAAGATGACTCTGCATCCCAAGTCATTCTTCTATACCGTTGTCATCAGTTCCTGAGTTCATGTGGACGTGCGGCCACGGCTCTTCTCACAAACCTCCCAGAGGATCATCAAACAGCAGCTCATTACCTTAATGCCAGGGAGGTGTGTTATGGAACCTAAGTAGACAGAGCACATCACGCAGAGGCATTGATTGGCCTTCCCCTTTTGGAACCTCTCTCCTCAATCACCACTGCTGAAGGTACACTGTGGTGTCACAAGCCATCTCTCCGTTTGTAATACTTTTCATCCTTTGTTTTATTGAGAGGAACAGCCAAGATGTCAGCTGAGGTAACCAACACACTTAATCATCCTACAGTGCCTCCCCTCCCTCCCACTGCAGTAATCCCTCTTATAAGGGTCTCCTTTAGGAAGAGGAATGAAATGCGTTGGGATGGAGACATGTTTGAGCAGAGCTGTTTGATCACAAGTTTCAACCACATCTGGAGAAATATAGAATTATAAAGGTACACAGAAACAACAAGCAGAGCTGAACTGAAGATTCCCACTTCCCTGGAGCGTTGGGAGACCCACCTCCTGGAACTGGAGCATGAGGGGTTGTGGTAAATTATCTGGACTCTGAAGAAGGAAGTGAACCATCAACCCCCTGACAAAGTTACTTTCTAACAACAGTTATTCTAGAAGGTACGGTTATTACACCAGAGGTGCTGCCAAGGATGGACCAACTGAACTGTTCACTTTGTGTGTAACTGCAGAGACCCTAGTCAAAGGCAGGATTTGCTAGCAACCAGGATGCAATTAAAAATCCAGATGAAGTTCAAGTTGAAAAGGAGTCCAGCTTTAAATACCTGAGTCAGACCTGTAGGTCCAACAGTATAATTACTTTCTCAGCAAAGTACCCAGAAACAGCCCCCACCACACCCCCAAACCTGTGATGGATGGTGGTAAAGCCAGCACGTACTGCAAAGTAGTAACTTACCAACACCAGCAGAGACGTGCTCGGTTTGTCCTGCCCTGCTGCAAAAATAGATCATTTGCTCTGATACAAGTGCAGCACTGCAACAACTGAGGGCAATTTCTGAAAACTGGGGTGAGTACAACACAACCCACCCACGCCGCTCGGGCTGCGTCTGCCAAGGCCGCAGAGCTGCACAATCCTGGATGGTGGCTGCTTTGTTTGCTCCCACTGATTTTACTCCCTGGAAAAACAAATCCTTTGAGAGCTTGCACACGGGGCAAGGCAGCTGAGGCTTTACTAGAGAAATATTAGGACAAAACTCCATGAACAAAGCTGTCTCATAAAGCATGTATAAATACACCTTTACTAGAGTGCAGCCGGGTTTCTCCCAGTCCCACTAAAAAGTGAGTTGCTGTAAGACCAAGTTCTCACACTTGGTAGAAGTCACCCAGCCCTGCCCACAGTCTCTAAGCCCTGCCACAAGCCACCAGCAGGTGTCAAACAGGATAAAACCTTGCAAAGTCCCTTCCCTGCACAGGGCATGGTCCCACAGGCAATCCAAGTGCTGGATTCACTCCATTCAGCTAAAACACAGGAGGAGGAGCTGACCTCTTCTGCAGGAGAAATCAACTCCGTTTCTAACAGGTGTTCCACTGGAGGAAAAGCAGCTAGCTGACTGCCACCTCAGAAACAGTTCAAATGCAGACATGTGCAGCAGAAGACAGAGAGCTCATCGCAGAGGTGACCATTCTGAGCTGGGGTTATATGCTGGGTTATACCACATGGGGAGGGGACACACTTTGTCCCAGTCACCAGTCAACATCATAGATGTTCAGCCACAAGACCACTTCCGTGACCAGCACTGAGGTTACATGACCCCATCCATATGCTCTGGGTCTTGAAAAGCAAATACTAGAGCACTGCAAGAACCATCTTCTCTTTCTTCTTCCTCTTCCTCTTCTTCTCCTCAAAACGGTCAGTAGCATCAGCAAAAAATGTCACCTCATCCTTGGCCTCAATCTCCCTCTTCAGGTACTGGAGCCCTGCCATGTTGAATCCCAGCACATCCTGGAAAGACAGACCAGCACCACACTGTTGGACACATCTCAAGCTTGCTGGGGACCAGGGCGTCCTGCACTGGCCAACCTCTACTAAGAAACAGTGAAAGCAAGACAATCCACAGATTTAACCCACAGATGTAACTAAACAACATTATTTAAATGTAAACTTCATCTGAATAGGAGAACAATCTGTCCTGCACTCTGTTCCCCACAGTTCTCTCTTAAGAGAGACAACTTCTCGCTACAATCCTCTGTATTTTCTGAAAGACACATTGCTGCCATGCACCCTAAGTTGCCTCTGGGAAGATGCAGTGTCTGCCTTATTTGAGACACGTGTACCCCATGGAAAAGCCCAAGAGAAATACAGAGTTTATTTACGTGGGGCTCAAGGAAATTGAGATAAGGACACTAACTGGATGAGGGAATGGGCAGAACAGACTGAACAGAGCTGGGTAGTATAATAATTGTAGAGGATTTCTGTTGGGATAGGGATTTTAAGCACGATTCTCACATATTGGATTCGCAGAGGCGAGGGGTGGGATGCCGCAGTTTTGCGAGGCTGTGCTGCTGAGATGGTTTTTGTAAGCAGCAGGTACAGTTTTCTGCCAGCCTCAGTGTAAAAGCTAGAAACTGGTGAGCCAAAGCCCACATACACATATCACAGAAAACCAAGGGCAAATGAGGGTGGGAAGACAAGTGCTAGCTCATCGCTGGGTAGTCTCACACCAGGCAGAACATGAGGAACAGGCTGCCTGTTTGTACTGGAGGAAGGTGAAATGGGCTGACTCCCAACAAACTTCCCCACTGAAGACCACGGACAACACACTCTCTCAGACACTGGCCCATCCTCTTACTCCAAATCCTGGAAAAGGGGAGGCTGGAACACTCACCCGGGCTTCACTGACTCTGGAAATGGTTGTTTTCTTCAGATTCTCTATCACTGTCACCAGCATGTGGTTGCTTGTGATTTGCCCAAAGTGAATCCTGTGAAAAAGCAGGTAGTGGCACATTGTAGCATTGCTCTTTGAACCGTCAGAAAGCTCCCAACTCCCTGAGCCTCTGTCTGCTCTGGACATAAGATCTTTCTTAAATTAGATGCGCCCCTCCCCCCCCCCCCCCCCCCCCCCCCATCCTTCTATAACAGGCATAGGCAGATCTGTCTGGAAAAGCCACTCTCTAAAGCTTCTCTCTGATGTGTTCAAGGGGAAGGTCTCTGAGGGCAAGGGCTCTGCAAAGACTCCATGCCAGTCAATAGTGCCATTTCACCCTTTATGCAGGACATTTCATATCAGTGAGACTCAGGGGAGCAAGACCAGCAACCCCATCTCAGCATCTGATCAGTCCATTCCCACATGCCATTCATTGTGGGCTGCAGTGATTCCTTATCCCCTGCAGAGACCACATTCCCAAGGATGCTTCTCAAGAGCTTCACAGCCAGAGACACATGAAAGAGCCCACATTTTCCCCACATGCTGTTACATGTGCTCAGAGCAAGCGATGTCACCTCTGCAGCCCCAGGAGACAAGGTGTCTCTACCCAGCTGTGAGCTGTCCTCAGGAAGAGTCTCACAGCACAGCAGTGAGATGAACCTCTCTTTTCATGTAACTGGCACAAACCACCAAGTTCTTGACATGCACCAGCACAAGGAGCCCAGAGGAACCACCAGGCCCACTACTGAAGAGGGCCCTGTTAGGTCTTCCTTGGGTCCAGGTTCTGGACAGCAACTGAACAAAGACCAGCAGATCTGTCAGGGTAGATGAAAGACTCACTTGAGCAGGAAGAGGAGAGCTCGGCACAGGAGTTCAACTTCTGAACCCAGGTGGATATATTCATTGAAGAGTCTGAGCAGGTCAGGGACATAGGAGAAGGGCAGCACCAGGAGAGACTCTTCCAGCTCACTAAGGAGAAAGCAAAGGGACAGAACCATCAGTCTCACCCACTGCCCTGCTACAGGTGAGCAGGAACCACACTGCTGAATAGGAAATCTCAAAAGTTGTGCTAAGCATTCATCACTGCTGGGCTGTTATTGCCAGCAATGCACAGTGCAGCTGCACAGAGCCCAGGCCAAGCAGACATCTGGCATGGGTTGCATGCACACAACCATGCCTCCTCACCATCCCCAAGCTGCTGTTCACACACAAGTGTGTCTCCAAGCAGCTAACTCATATTCATCTAACATTCTCCATGGAAGGAACAGTTGACATTCCCCAATCCTGTGCACGCTCCACAAGAGGTTGCCAGGGACAGGAGCTTGAGACTCTTCAGCACTGCCCATACCCAGCACAAGACCATCTCAGGATGCCAGCCAGCCCTGGGCCCAGAAATTCAATACTTGGTCACAAACCACGTTCAGCAATAAGGATCTTGGGACTCACCTCGACTTGACCTTCTTGAGAACTTCTAGAACATATGCAGAAGGCTGTAACAGAGGAAAGACACCAGCTCTGCATATCAAGAAACATTCCACGACAAACATGTGCCCTAAGGTCTGCTTCACCCAGTTAAAAACTCACAATTGAGTCTCGTGAGATGGACAGATGAAACAGAATATAACAGAGAGGAAACTCCTTCAGCTTCAATCAGCTGCCAGTCTGGGAAGTTCTCCTGCCACGAAACATCAACCCAGCCTTCTCAGGATACTCTAAACTGCTGAAGGGTATTGTGAAAAATCTCTAAGGGCTAAATTATCTCATATCTAGTTCAGTGAATCTTGTACAAGCCAGACAAAAACAACTAGTGGAAACAGTCAAATCATATGTAAGAAACCTTGCCCTTACTCATCTCCCAAAGACTTAATTCCTGCTACTCCTGTTCATCTGCTGAAAATGTTTGGCAGATGCAGAGCACAGCTGGGAAGCACCAAGTGCCTAACTCTTACGTCACAGGATTTCATTCACCCCTGTTCAACCTGTTCAAGTTGCAATTAAATATACCAGGATTCTCAGAGGGAGGGAGGGAATGGCTCTGGCGAAGCACTAGCTGATGTCACATGGTGGGGGACACACTGACATGAGTTCCCAATTACCCGTTCTGGTGGGTGCTCAGGCACTGTGTGTAAGACAGCACAGCTCCTCAGGGATATGCTACAGTTGGCAAATGCACCCTCCTGGCAGCAGGAAGACGTGCCCTTCGGCACTGGAAAGGTTTGAAACAGTTTAGCCTAACCGGGTGAAAGCTGTAATCCACTGGCTTGTGATAAGGCACATGAGGTAATGGCTACCAGCAGTTATAGTTCACCCTGATGGGGTTAAACTTTTCTAACACATGTGCAAGATATTAAAAAAACCCCAAACAAAATCAACCAACCAACCAACTGCCACACAACAAAAAACCAGTACAAAACCCCCAGACTGTCTTCACTTTGCACAAGCAAAAATGCTGAGCTTTCATTTCAAGTTGAATCAAATAGTTCTCTGCCCCCAGAGCAACCCCCACAGTGGTTTTGGCTCAGCCAGCAGACCAAACAGCCCCACTCTGGTTGAGAATGGCCCACAGCCTTTGGCCTGGGCGTTCCACTTACTGTAATGTTTCCATAGGCACGGAGGATAGGATTGGCAGGAAAGGGAACCTGCAGGCACAGAATGGGTTAGAGCAGGTCAGTTGTGTGCGTACAAATGCAGAGAAAATGTTAATCCACACTAGAAAAGTGACTTCCTGCAATTCCCACACCTCCACCCTCCTCAGACCTCGCTGAAGACCTCCTTTGTAGCCACCAGACAATCTCGTCCGTGCATACAACGGACTCAAATACGTATGAATTTTCTTCCACTTCTCCTCACTGTCCCCACGTATCTCACAGCCCCTTATTTAGCAAGGACTGTTGAGGTGAAGACAAGTAACAGGCTTTGGGATGAATTTGCAGCAGCACTCTCCCAGGAGCAAAACTTGCACCCCACTGTGACTTCAGATGTAAAGAACACACTACTGACCCTGCCACAGAGTGCAATGCCATCGTGTTCTCCAAGCGATTTTGGCAAGTCTCTGCTATTTCCAGCTGCCCTGGCTTTATCTGCATGCTGAGCCTTTCCACTCACGTGACAGAGCTGGAAGGATGCACCCAAACACACCCTGGGACTGGTACACTCCTCAGCCTCTTACCTCTTTTCCTGCAGCTTTGCATATGGCCTTGTGTTCCTTCAGTTTTGCCGTCTCTTCCCGATACAGCTCAATAGCCTCCATGATCCGCTCAGCCTACACCACACAAGAACACAAGTCTATGCAACATCAGCAACACCAAGCAAGCCAAAACAAAGCTCATGTCCACCTGGACGAGTGGAGGGGGAAGCAGGAGGACTGATATGGAGGAGCACCACAGGACATCTCGCTCAGAAAGGTAACCTCCAGACTACACTGCTACTCTGAGCATGTCAATCATGTCCTGAAGATGTCAAAACACCATCCACACTCCCCACACTGCCCAAGTGCCCTCTCCTGCAGAGCTTCAATTGTTGCCTTGACACTGAACTACACCCCAAGCAAGCAGTACCCCTTCAAGGCACAAGCCAAGGTCAGGCCGTTTTGAGTATTCAGACTGAGGACTTGCTCTGTATTTCTCAGAATGTGTTAGGTTGGAAGGGACCTTTAGAGGTCATCTAGTCCAACCCCCTGCAGTAAGCAGGGCCATCTTCACTAGATCAGTTCACTCAAAGCCCCATCAAGCTCGACCTTGAATATCTCGAGGGATGAGGCCTCCACTACCACTCTGGGCAACCTGTCCAAGTGATCCACCACCCTTGTTTTGAGGAACTTTTTCCTAATATCCAACCTAAATCTCCCCTTTTTGAGTTTAAAACCATCCTCCCTTGTCTTACTGCTACATTTACAAGAGCACAGGTTACTCCTCTTCAAACAGATGCTCCAGTAGCACTCTCCCTTGAGAGACTGGTGAGGCACAAAGCAATGCTGTTAGACCCACACAATCTTACCGCTTTGATGGTCTCAATAGTCTTCTTTCCTGCCAGCCCCGTCTCTCCTTGCGTCTCTCCAGCCACCTACAAAATACAGAGTTTGAAGCTGATACACCCACACACCCCTGTACCCTACCACATTCCATACCAAGAAAAAAACATCACTCCCATCCCCTAAACTGGTCACTTATCTGAGGAAATAAAGAATTTCCCAAGCGCATGGCTCCTCCTCAGGAAGGGAGGCACCACACTAGCAGTGAGCTCTGAGAGGCAAACACACCAACAGCAGCTGAGAGATCCCATCAGTGTCAAAAGGATCAGTGACACAACCCAAGCACCTGAGCAAGAGGGATGAGGCTTCCCTGCCCATCATGCATTACAGGGATGTGGAAGCAGCTACCAGAAGGCAGTCCAGCCCTGATGCAGAGCTGGTGTGGGTGCAAACTGGGGAGACAGGATGGGCAGTGGTACAGCAAGGTTTCGGCATCCACAGCTACCATGTAGCAGTCTGGCCAGCTCCACACACTCTCCTGAAGCTGTCTGCAGGAAGCACCCAAGTCAGCTGCATCATGGGGCAGCCACAGCTTCAGCAGCACCTTTTTCTCTGCACCTCCTCAAAGCAAGAAAACTGCCAGTCCTCTCAGACCTCTTTCCTGCCTCTTACAGAAGCAGTCATTCTAGACTTTGCAGTCAGACTCACACACCCTCAGACGGTGCAACTCACCACAGGCTGCTCCTCCTTCGCCACACTCTCTTCATATTCAGCTTCTTGTTGCTATGGTGGGTGAGAACACAACAGGTTAATGCAGGTGAGCAGGCAGCAAACAAGGGTGTAAGTCCTTTCTAGACTGGCTGAGCAGGAGAGCCTGCAGCTTTGTGCAGCCTGTTGCAAAACCAGGACAAATCAAGCAGGTATCAACAACGTCCGTGAAAATGCCCACTTGCCCCTGGTCCCAAACCCACAAAGAACTCTGGAATCTCACAGGCAGAAAGAAATCAAGGTCTGTGCTCCAGATGCAAGAACAGTCCCTAGACAGCCCACCAAGCGGAGACAAAGACAACAGCAATTCAGCACTGCACCTTCTACCCAGCCCAAGAAAAATCCCAGGGTTGCCCTGGCCTGCAAGAGGAAAGAGCCTCCTGCCTGGCATCTCTCACATCTCCCCATCA
This sequence comes from Gallinula chloropus, assembly GCF_964237585.1. Taxonomy (NCBI): domain Eukaryota; kingdom Metazoa; phylum Chordata; class Aves; order Gruiformes; family Rallidae; genus Gallinula; species Gallinula chloropus. Next base: position 86,583,529 of record NC_140085.1, read on the forward strand.
GTGTCTAATTCATTACTGGTGTGGTCATGTCCACCTTATTATTCAAACGTGACCCAAAACACTTTTCTGATATCTGGAGAAAAGCTGTCTCTGTCTGTCCTTTTGCCACCATCATTCCTAGAACACCAACTACTGGGCACCAAGATGCTGCCTATGGACACTTCAGCTCTCTGCAAACAGGCCAAGGCAAAAACACATCAACATTTATCGCAGGTTTCTCATCCACTCCTGCTTCTGCACATGCTGCTACATCCTTCCTCCACTGTGGTTTGAAAACTGCTTTAGGAAGGGGAAACAGAACCAGAGTCCTCTTCAGGATACAGTGAAGAGACAGGAAATCAAGTTAGCCAGGCATCAGCAAATCTGTGGTGCCTTCTCCAGACAGCTCAGGGCAACAATCCCATCATGAATAAGACACCAGTCAATCCTGGGCCCCTCAAAACCAGGCTGTGGTTATTAATAAGCAAGTCATCCAACTGCAGAGCCACACTCTTCCACAGTGAAAAACGAGGAATCTGCCTGCTGGGAGAGAACAGGCCTGGAAGTTGTGTCTGGCAGGAAGGATGCAACTCTTACCATCTCCCTCTCCTCTTCCAAAACAAGTGGCTCCCTCGTCCTTTCCCAGAGACGAAGGGATTTGTCATGGGACGCTGACACCACGTAGTCTCCATTGGGACTGAGCGCCAAACACCACACCTCCTTGTGGTGGCCCTGCATGACAGACAAAAGAGGTCACCACCCAACTCCCACGCCCTGAGGGAAGTGCTGCTTGTGCAGGGATCATGCTTCCTTTCAACAGTCTCCAAAATGTCCTACCTCCAGCGTCTGGATGTGCTCAAATTTGTCTGCATCCCACTGCTTAATCTTGCTGTCCTTCCCAGCTGTGAAGAACAGATGGGATTTCGCCACAAACTGCAGATACATCACACTGGAAGGGAAAAAGGGTTAAAGTCACCCACGGGGGAAGCACTGCAGACTTCTTCCCACTCTACGCTGGACAAAAGGGTTGCTGCTGGATCACAACTCCCTTGGGATAATAACCCACACCCCAGAGACGCTGCACGGTTTGACTGACCTGTCATCATGAGCAAAGAGTGAGCGGTGACAGTCCCCAAAATCCAAGCCCCAAATCTTGACATTCCTGTCAGCAGAGCCGGTGGCAATTAGAGTCCCATCCTAGAGAGCCATGAAAAGAGAGGAGGGTGTGAGTAGCTGGCTGGCAGCCCCGAGAGGAACCGCAACTGAACCAGTGACTACCCATGTTGAGTGAGCAGACACCTGGCCACTGAAACAGACCCTCCAGATCCCTCCCCACCCCCCACCAGAGTGGTCTATGCCTGTGGTACCAGCACAGCACCCTGGCTCTTTCCTGAACCTCTGCAGGCATTTAAGACCTTAGCCAAGCCTTTTTGGCTTCCAATAAGCATCATTCCAGGACACCCCATAGCAAGACGCAGCTTAAGAACAAACAAGCACAAAGAGGTTGCTCCACCTCAGCACCTGCTGCCTATTCCAATTACTGAATAATTCAGACTCTGTTTGCACATAAGGAGAGTATCTTCAGCAGAGAGCAGGCTGTACCTCCTAAGTGTAGGGAACTCCCACCCACGGCATTTTGGTTTCTACTCACTCACAAAATGCCCTATTCAGTTCTGCCATGATTGCTACTCCGTGAACCCTCCCAGTGAGCACAGACTGCGGGATCAGGAGGAGCTTGCTGTGTCCCAGCAAGAAACTGCTGATTAAGTCAGGAGCAAGGAGGTGACAAAAAAGCATCATCCTAGAGGCCCTGCTGCTGTCACAGACGTCAACACGACCACCATCTCACCTGCAGCACACACACAGTCTTAATGGTACTTACATAGGAGATGTCCATGCACAGCACCGGCAGCTTGTGTCCATACAGAGAGAGGAAAAACTGAAGCAGAAGAAAGGTGTCTCAGTTAGACATTCTGAGTCGAAGGGGGCAAAAATCTCATGCTCCAGGCCAGTCATGCTGGTCATTGCTAGCCTATTGCTAGCCATCACTGAGAAAAGCCTGGATCCATCCTCCTGCTCTGCCTCAGGAGATCTGTCTTTCTAGCACTGCCCCTCTTTCATTCTTACCCCAAACACAGCTAGCAGCAGGGCCACGGTGGCAGAAGTGAGATGAGGGGGAAGTACCCAAGCAAGCTGTGCTAACTCTGGCGCTGAGGACCACTGCCCATGGAATTTATCACAGAATCACAGAATATTAGGAGTTGGAAGAGACCTCAAAAAATCACCTAGTCCAATGCCCCTGCCAGAGCAGGATCAGCTAGACTAAATCACACAGGAACATATCCAGGTGGGTTTTGAATGACTCCAGAGAAGGAGACTCCACAAACTCTCTGGGCAGCCTGTGCCAGTGCTCTGCCACCCTCACAGTGAAGAAGTTCCTCCTCATATTCACATGGAACTTCCTGTTCTCCAGCTTGCACCCGTTGCCTCTTGTCCTGTTGCTGGCCAGCACTGAGAAGAGCCTGGTTCCATCCTCCTGACTCTCACCCTTTACATATTTATAAACATTAATAAGGTCACCCCTCAGTCTCCTCCAAGGTAGAGGCCCAGCTCCCTCAGCCCTTCCTCATAAGAAAGGTGTTCCATTCCTTTCATCATCTTGGTGGCCCTGTGCTGGACTCTTTCAAGTAATTCCCTGTGCTTCCTGAACCAAAGGGCCCAGAACTGGACACAAGACTCCAGGTGCGGTCTCAGCAGGGCAGAGTAGAGGGGGAGAAGGACCTCTCTTGACCTACTAACCACACCCCTCCTAATACACCCCAGGATGTCACTGGGCTTCTTAGCCACGAGGGCACACTGCTGGCTCATGGTCACCCTGCTGTCCACTCCCAGGTCCCTCACACCTACACTGCTCTCAAACAGGCCTGTCCACAACCTATACTGGTACCTGGGGTTGTTCTTACCCGGATGCAAGGCCCTACACTTACCCTTGTTAAATCTCATTAAACTTCTCCCTGCCCAACTCTCCAGCCTGAGTCTTGCTGAATGGCAGCACAGCCTCTGGTGTGTCAGCCACCCCTTCCAGTTTTGTGTTGTCAGCAAACTTGCTGACTGTACACTCTATTCTCTCATCCAGGTCATCAATGAATATAATGAACAGTACAGCTCCCAGTACTGACCCCTGAGGGACTCCATTAGATACAGGCCTCCAGCTAGACTCTATCCCATTGATGACAACTCGCTGTCTTCTTCCCTGCAACCAGCTCTCAATCCACCTCACTACTTGACCTTCCAAATCACACTTCCTCAGTTTAGCTACAAGGATGCTGTGGGAGATGGTGTCAAATGCTTTACTGAAGTCAAGGTAGACCACATCTACTGCCCTACCAGTATTTCTGTTTCTCTTCACCTATCTGTCAATGCTGGCCTGTGATGTGTCAGTCCCTAACATCACCTGTTAGTACACAACAAGGAAGATTCTCCCACCCCAAACTTTGCCTGTGCTATGCCCCATTTAATGCTGTGTGTGACACATTCACCCCTCCCCTTACAGTGCCACGCAGGTCTGGAGTACCACCATGCTCACAGGGTTTAGAGCGAGCCTGGCCACCATGCAGACTCACAACACTTTCTGGGGTGAAAAACGGTTCTTCTGCCCAGTGTGGGCCAGCCATGGTTCTGTCAGGTTTGCTAGCAAACAGGCACCTAAAGTGGGACACATGGTCTCTCTCCGATTCTTACTAGTGTCCTGTACACAGACACTGTTCCCATATACTCCTGACCTTTCAGGCTACGATCACACCACTCCCTGCACAGCCTCACAGCCCATTTGGTCACACACCTTGAGCGTATCAATGTAGAAAATCTTCACAGTGCAATCCAGCAAGGAGACAGCCAGCAGTTTCTGGTTAGGGCTGTACCGCACACAGAGAACATCTTCATCCAGCTGCAAGATGCGCACATGTTTCACGGAGAGCCTGGCCACAAGAAGAAAAAAACCCACCTGTTATCCCAAACAAACAAGTTGGGAAGAGGCATGAATGCCATTCCCACATCACACCCCAGGAAAGGAAGTTAATTCTAACCTGCACCATTTCATTCCTCACTGGGACTCGGAGCACAGTACTGCAGGCTGACACATTCCACTGCTAAATTTACTGCTGAATGATCTGAAGGCCCATCCTGTGACTAGAGGTTAAACCCACCCACAAAGAAGGGACCAGAATACGGCAAGTCCCCTTCCCCAGCTATGTTCAGACCTTTGCTAAACAGCGCCAAGCTCACACTCTTCTCCACGTGTGCCACACACATGCCATGGGCACTTCTCAGAGGGCACAACAAAGGCCAAAGCACCCTTTGATGAGATGGACCGCAGCTGAATGCAACCTAAAGAGGTTCATCTCCTCACCTTTTCTGAACACTGCTCTCATCCTTCACAAGTTCAAACTCCCAAAACTTGACACATTTATCAGCACCACCTGTCACAAAGCCACGCTGCAGGAGAAAAACATAAAATTACAGCGAAACCAGTTTTGTTATAACCCAGAGTTACAGCAAAGTTCTACAGGCAAGGAATTGTCAAGCACACAAGGAGGTTTTTGAAATGTGCCCCATTCCCACAGCATTAATGATGAAGAGCACACCACCAGGAGCAAAAACACTTTCAAAAGCTCTGTCAGGCTGGCCTAAGTCAAAGGTGCCAAATGTAAATCAAGGCATGGGCTGAAACTTTGGTACTGAAAGCTGTAGGTAATGAAGTGTACATGTTTTATAGGCAAGCTGACACTCTCTCTGCTACTGGGCTGCACATGGCACAACCCCTACCCACCACTCCACAAGCACAGCCTTTTCAAAGAAGAACAGTCTAACTAAGCCCTTTTAAATTAAGAACAAGGGTAAAATCTGCCCTGTATGGTTTTAATCTGCCAAGGAAATGAATCCCAGGCAGGTTATTACTTGCTATGGTTTTCACTCCACCAGCACAACACGACAGCTTAAGAAAAATAAGAAGGGCATACACGGCAAACAGAACAGAAGGGAAGCTGACAGAAACCAGTATAAACCTGAACTGTGGTAATGGAGAAAAACTGATAGAAGCTGTAAAAGACACAAGCAGATTTCTACTCGCAGGGGAGTTAAGTCAAACAAGTATGTGCATGTAAAATGGGAACATTAAAAAAAAAAAAATCAATAGTATTGAGGCATTTCTAGAGGGAAGTATGAGAACTACTAAACAGCAACACTCAACAAGAGTGCAACAAAGAAAAAAAAATCACAGTGTTAATGAGATCTTTAATCCAGCAGACAAAGCAGCAGCAAATTTAAGAAGGAAGATAATCAGCCACTGCAGCAGGTTATGAGGGGCTGAAGCTCTCCACAGACGGAACACAACCACAGGATATGTACTGCATCACACACTGACTCCATCATGGATGTCCAGATCACAGAAGCCAGATGAGGCAATGAAGATGACCCCACTGCCTAAAGGGTCATTGCAACGTGACACAAAGGTACAGGTTACATTAAGCTATCTACGTATATAGACATGTTCTTAGATACTACCATACTCTGCCTCTCAGCATGAGGGGTACCCATGCCCCCATTAGTGCAAACACAGCTCTACAGGAAAGAGCAACACAAGAAGATATGCAAGATATGACACTCTAAAAGGTGGACGAGTTACCTGGTCTGGTGAAAGAGCAATGGACCACACCGCCCCATCATGAGCATTAAGTGTCTCCATGAGACTGCCAGAAGCCAGGTCATACAGCTGCAGCTTCCCTGTCTGGGAAGGAAGATACATCACAGAGGTCAAATCAGCCCCTCTGCCTTCACAACACACTCCAGAACACCTTATGGAGCATTCACCCCATCTGCAAACAGACCTGATCCTGGGGTGCTGGCAAGGTGTCCCAGAAACAGCAAAGAGAAAACTACCTCATAGCGGAGCCCAGAGACAAAAGGTTTGGGCTGCCAGAGGCAAAATTCCAGCAGTGACCAGGTCTTGCTGATAGCCAAGAGGAGCCCTTGCTCCGTTTGCGGGCTCTGGGCTGGACACTCATTTATGGACAGCACTAGCTCAGCCCTGCCAGCCCTCGACAGCTAGCAGAAGAGCACCCCTGACACCCACCTCCTGAACAGCCAGCTTCATTAGATGTCTGTCACACACAGATGGCCAAACTCCTGATCTCCACCAGTCATTTCCCAGAGCTCTCACCAGCTGATCAGGTAGGAGAGCTAGGAGCTACATAGACAGTCTGGGAATGGAGCAGAACCTGACTGTTGGAAGAGGTTTTTACACCTAAATCAGAGTACTCCAGATCAGGAGATACAACTCATGTCCTGTAAGGCAGCTTCAGTGACATTTTCAGGACACACTTCCAAACCCAGGCAGCCCAGAGCACAGGACACTGTTTACCTTGGTGCCAACGATGACCTGCCGATCTCCTGGGACAAAGAGCGAGCAGAGCGCATACTCACAGTCCATAGTCCGGATGCACTGCAAGGTTGATCTGTGGACAAAAGCAGAGCCCATAACCTCATATCACAAACAAAATCTGTCCCACTCAGTGAGATATGCTCCAGAGTGGCATCTGCCCACAGCTGTCTCTTCAGCTGGAGCCAGAAGGTACATCCCCACCATCCTAGGACCCAAATGCTACCCTGCATTACTGCCAACATGCAGTTTTTATAGAAAATGTCCACCATCAGGACTTATTGCTGTTATAAGCAAGGACAGAATTCCTGTTGTCAAACAACACTGTCATTCAGGAGAGGAGGAAGGAATATAAGATAGCTTGCTCAAAGGAAACAGAGCACAAAATTGGGACTTCTCAGGAAACGCTGGGACAATGCTCTTGATTAGAACAGCAGCCTGCTCAGTCTAATATTAAATCCTTCAGATAAGATGCCAAGAAATCCACATGTTCCCTAAAAAACAGGCTAACAGTTGGTGCCTCTTATTGAGAAGGAAAAAAAAAAAAAAAACAACAAAACAAAGTCTACACTGACTTTTGTGTTCAGGTTTGTTCTTTCCATAACAGTCCCTAAACTTAGCCTCAGTGCTGTTTTACAGCATCAAACCCCATGAGTTAATTATGCAGCTTTAGCTCCATAGCTTCTCATTTCCCCTAATAAGGAAAGAAAGTCAACAGAAAACTAATAAACTCATTTACTTCATTCCCTATTCTGTAATTGTCCCCTTTTATGGCTGCCTCTCCGAACAGCTCTGGGAGACCGACACAACCTGACTCTGTACCTGTTCCAAATCTTTACAGACTCTGCGGCTGCTGAGAGAATAGCGATGTTGTCAGAGCTAAAAGCCAACGTCCTGACATCACTGCGGTGGCCTCCAATGGTTATCCTGGATGCACGGACAGCCTGTGGGACTTGTGCTGACAGGTTCAGGCTGTACGACTCAATGATGTTGTTCTGGAGCAGCAGTGCGATCTTCAGCTCTCCTTTTGGAGAGAGAATCAAGTCAAATGACCTGTTTGATGGAGACAAAATCAGAGCTGGACACAAAGGCAGTAAGACAAAACATACAAGAGATCAAATATCCCAAAAAACTGAGAAAGAGGAATATAGACAAAGGCATCCCACAAGCAAGTACACGCTGAGGCACAAGGTGTGCACAAAGGGGACCGCTTGTGAGGGAGGTGTGAATGGCCTGGAGATCATGCCAGGCCTCTCCTCAGCTCCACCTGGAACAGATGCTGCAGAGGAAACTTCTTCCACCTCTCCTCGTACTGAGCTGTGCAGCACTGTCCCCAGGTAGGTACATAACCACAGCTCAGCCTCTACAATAGGCTTTCCACTCACTTGATTTTAGAGGAAGCTTTGATGTTTGTGACCCGCTGAATCTCTTCCTGCAGGCTCAGCTCCACGCTCCTCTCCGGCTCCTCTTCAGAGTTCTGTCTGGAAATGTCAAATAACAGAGGAGACTCAAAAGGCAGCACAGCCAACACAAACCAGCACAGGGACAGAGAATAACATAAGAAACCCACTTAACCCACTGAAAACAACCACCCTCTTTTCCAGCAGTGCTAAGTAGGTTTAAGAATGGGGTGAGACAGCGAAGTTCATGCTGATCTACAGACTACAAAAGACACAAATTGTCCTAAAAAATGCAAGCTCCTCTGGAGCCAAAGCACTTCAACAAGGCACATAAGAAAGACGGATACAAAAAAAAAAGCTGCATTTGCACAAGAAACCAGTTTCTGCTCATCTCCTTCAACTCACCAAAAGTCCCCAGCCATTGCAAAATGCACCTCCAGATTTACTTGCCTTGTGTTTCAGTTTTTACCCTGGAACCAGACCCCTCCCTAAGGGCTGTTGGGAGGCACCTGTTAAGTGCCAGGATACCCAGAGAGACACTTAACACAGAACAAACTCTAATAAAGCTCTCAACTGTATCTCTGCCTGATGTAAAACATGAGATGAGGTATCAGTGCCACTCTGATTCCTCAGATGACAGGACTTACAGGAATGAGAGCTTCAAGGACATTATTTGATGCACCAGCTAGTGTAAATATCAATGTCAGGCAGAAGTGAGCAGCTTTGAAAAACCCTTTTATATGCCTATTCCTTTGGGTTTTTCCAAGGGGAAGACTCAGAAGGAAAATGATTTCATTGGCCTCTGTGAGTAGAGTTGCTTAGGCAAGCACCAAGCATGCACAGGAGTGCTCCCAGAATAAAGCAGCTAGCAGAGCCAGAATAGTAGACTGAAGTCCAACCACTGCATCATGTTGCTGAAGAGTTTTTCTAGCAGTTCTCTGGACACAGGCAGCACTCAAAAGACTGCTTACTTGGCTTTTTTCTTCGCTTTCTTCATTTTCTTTTCCAATTTCTTTTGAAGTTCTTCTTCAGAAAGGACAGAGAACACTTCCAGAACAGCATCTGTTCCCTAGAGACAGAGCAAATCAAAGGCACTCAAAGCCCTGGCTGGCCCTTACAGAAATTACCCAGTGTCTCAAATAGCCTCCTGTACAGCTCGACAGCAGAGCCCCCCATTACTTACATGGCAGGCCAAAACCTTGCCCGTTCGGTCTGTGGCAAGAGTAACGACTCGATCTCTCCCTTCCCGCATGATGGATCCAACCTTGCTGCATTTTACAAGGCGCTACAGGGAAAGAAAGGAGAAGAACTTTGGTCTGGAAGGTCAAGTGATCTTCTCAAGCAAGCTCAGAAACAAGTGAAGAGGAGAGGGAGGAATGAACCTACAGGGTTCTGGTAGAACAGTCAGCAAGGACAATCTAGGGACCAAACAAGCATTTGTGTCAGCTACAGGTTTATCTCCTTATGCTTTGTAGCATTTTAGCTGAAAATCATCACTGACAGTCTCAGTGGAAAAATAACAACTTTAATGGCAAACCATCATCGTTTAAGAGGCAGAGATGAATTTTTATGCCACAAAGGCAGCAGAGCTCAGTTCCTATGTCAGAACAGGCAGAGAAAATGAGAACAGAGACTCTTAAACAGGTGGTTGCAGTTGGAAGAGTATTCAACAAGGTATCTACTATCATCACTACAAGCAACTTGAAACCTGAACAGGAGCCCCGAAAGTTTCACTGGACGGACAGGCTCAGTAGAGTATCCACCAGCAGCACAAGTGGGAACAGCTGTCAGACTTTGCTACTCCCCCCTACTTACTCCTTCTCTCTTACAAAGAGAAGGCAAAGTTTTCAGTGGAGAATAACAAGTGTACATGTTTTGGCTGATGTTCTACAGGTAGATGGGGAAGCAACTGCTGCTGAGGAAGACGTTATGAAGCAAGACAGGAATTACCACATTTCCCTAACAGCCAAAATATGACAGTTGGGGTATAAACACAATACAGAGGAGCAACGTGTGTGACTCAGAACCCTGCTGACTCTGCAAGCAGCACCACACAAATGGGGTTTGATACACCAGCCCACAGACAGCCAGGAAAACTGAGCTTACTTCCTCAGGATGCTCATCCAACTCTAGGGTCTCATCCTCTTCAGTGTTTTCTTCTGCTCCAGGTGAAGCACCTTTGCTTTTCTTGGATTCTGGCTCATCAGGGTCTTTTGCCTGTTCATGGACAAAAGCCCACAAGGAATACCTTAAACCACAAGAGCTCCAGTATTCCAGTTCCCATCTCATTTACACTCCAATTCCCTGAAGAAAATGGTTAGTGTACACCACAACAAAGGAGTGGCCCACAGCAGCCTGTAGGCACCAAACACTCCATGTCCCCCTGGCTTATCATCCACCCAGCCAGAAGGCAGGAATATCTGACACACTCTGGAAGCCTTGCTCTGGAAGTGCTCACAGCTTCACTTGAAAGTTCAAAACACAGAAAATACCAAAGTCTGTCCCAAGATCCGCTTCTGGACCCTTCAGACAGCAAAGACATTGCTTTGGCTCTGATTCCCAGGATGTCAATCAGATTTAACGTTTCAGTCCCACCTTAGCCCAAAAACAAGCAGCCTGGCAAGACTGCAAGGGGTTACCTCCTCGATGTAAGTGATATCCCACACTCGTAGCTCGCTGTCAGCACTCCCAGTGATCAGCCTCTTCTCTTCAGATATCAAGGCCATCCCCCAAACCTGTCCAGAGGCACAACATGAGGAATTGGCTTATGGTTCCTTTAACGATCATAACAGCAGCAGAGCATCTTTAATTCATTTATTTAAACTGCAGGCAAGAGGAGACTGGATCTAGCCAGGACCTCATCCAGGGACACCTGTACTGGAGTTGTTACCAACTGCATGTTGATGTCAGCTCCTGGAAAGTTTGGAAGTTTCTCATTTGCTCACCCCTAAAGCCTAATGACAAGCAAAATACTGGTGCCAGTTTACAACTCTGGAGAGCAGGGAAAGCACAAACTGAGCCATGGCATATAATCCAAAGTCCCCCCACACCAAAAGCTCCTGCACAACCTTCTTACCTCAGTACGGTGTCCAACCAGAGTTTTGAAGCAGTGTTGGGTGTCCAAATCCCACCATTTCACCAACGTGTCTTTGCCACTGGAACAAAGAACAACTCAAGACATGAGGAAAGATTGCCAGAGCCCACATGCTTAGAAAAGTAGAAATACAGAAAGAATCTAAAACATGGCACAGATATCACAGAGCAGCTGCTCAGGCATCGCATTCCGCAAGCTGTGAAAGATCAAAGTACAGCAACACAAAGGTGCTGCAAAAACCTATCTGCAAGACACCAAAAACTGCTTCCTCCTCTGCCTTCAGCTGAAAGCCCCAGTGTCCCACAACCTCCTTCCTCAGTTATTTAGGGTGAGAACAATACTCTTTACTGAGGATGAAAACACTAAGTGCAAAGTGTTGGTCAACTCTAAAGCTGCCTTTGAACTCCCCCTCCACACTCTGAACCTGTATCACGCTGGTGCAGTGACCAGGCTACAAAAGCAGATTCCTTCATTTTAAGGAGTGATGCAGAGCTGCTCCACCTAGCAGACCTATGGCCCTTATCTTGACCCATGAGCCTTTTGTTATATTTTCCCTCCCCCTGCGCAGCTGAGGAGTGATAGAGAGGCTTTGGTGGGCACCTCATCTCCAGCCTGGGTCAACCCACCACAAGCATCTGAGAAAAATAATTTTAACAATTACATATTTTCGGTAACTTTGTTAGGACCTATTTTCCTCTATATAAAACTTGTCCAATTACTGAGCTCCTTCAGGACAAAAAAAAAAAATATCTGGTTAGAAGTGATGTGTATTGATAATCCATCTTTCATGTTATATAGGATCCAAAGGTCCTTGTAAACTGGACATATGAAAACACCACCAAACATTCTGTATGCAAAGCACTGCAGTAAGCTGCTTAGGTAAACAACAATCTAAAGTAAGGAAGCAAAACTGCATCTCCAGGAAAAAAAAGGTAACATCTCTATAAAGTGTTAATAAAAAAAAATTAAGGGAAAAAAAGAAAAAAAGAGTATGTCTTTACCTCAATTTAGCTACTGAGAGAATTAAGAAGCATTTCTAAAGCTGACCTGCAAATACTTGTATTGAATCAGGCATCCCCTACCAAACCAACAAAATACCACTTCTCCCATTTGAAGTAACAAAGAAGCAGAAGAAACTTACTCATTTTACACTGAGCTGATTAGGTGACATATTAATAAAGAAAATCGACAGATATTAAATCATAGAATCATCGAATCTTTAAGGCTGGAAAAGACCACTAAAATCAAGTCCACCCAACCAATGCCACACTGTCAACTAATCCATGTCCTGGAGTGCCTTGTGTTCAAAAATCATGAAGACAAGGCACTCCAGGACACCACCCCACGGGTGGTGACCACACCACCTCTCTGGGCAGCCTGTTCCAATGCCTGATCACCCTTCCAATGACAAAATTTTTCCTAATATAGAATCTAAACCTCCCCTGATGTGCAAAAACTTCCGACTTAACTATCGCTTTTTATGCAAGATTTTGTGTTTAATTGTCACACACAAAACTTGAAGCACCAGGGCAATTTGGGCAGAAATCTGAAAGGGTTGGGTGAGCCACAGGTCTCAAGAAATATGTAAATGGATAAGCAAGGTGTACACCTGGAGCCATGCAGCAAAATTAGGGGAAAACTTTCTCAAGATTGTCAGAAAGTCTTTAAAAGTTCTTTAAGGGTAAGCGAACATTAATCCTGTTACCGTTGTTATTACTATGTGCCTAGTCACACAGCACTTACCCACCATTCTCAAAATTAATTCTGAAAGACTAACCAGCTGCAGACTTTTTCTGTCAACCATTTATTACTAAAGGGATCCAGTCAACTTGCAGCTCGTGTCAAACAACTAACCAACCCGAAATAACCCCACCTATCACCTTAAATTAATTCCTATAATTATGGCACACTAGGAAGCAATTTTTCTGCCACGTTACTGTGTGAATTACACCTGCAGAAGGTAGGTCTCTGTAATTCCTCAAGATCAAGAGCAAAAAGGTTACATACTTAGTGAATACATTATCACTACTGCTTGTTACAGTAACTCTAAATTGCCATATTACCAGCAAGGTAAACCATTTCCCAAACACCAATTTTCTGAATAGCTGTTTCTGTCCTGTTTAACGTATCAGGATTCAGGCACCACCCTGATGAAATACCCAGCTACAACAAAACCACATGCTAAGGTGCTGGCGGATCTGAGAGAAGGAAATAGCTGTAGCAGCTAGGATGTCTAAGTTGCAAGTAAAATCATAGCTGCTTTCCTGATTGACTGCTGCAGTTAGCCTGGCTCACCTGGTAACCAACAGGTTCTTCTCCTTCAAGAAAAGGACTTGAGTGACAGCATCCTTGTGTCCTTTCAGCCGGTACAGACCGCTCTCATTGATGACATCCCACACGATGACATCTGTATCCTGGAACAGACAGAGTGTCTCAAAGGGACTGGGATTTGTCTCTGCAAAACATCCACCTGTGCTATGGGACTGGAAAGATTACCCACTGCCCCAGAACATGCTTTCTCACTCTGAAGTTGAATGTCAGGGGTGATTAACAGAAATTACTTTCCTTCCCCCAGGGGTGTGTTCAGACCAATAAATGCATCCCTGACTCTAGCTGCTTTTGCTATTCCTGACCTCACAAGCTTCTGCACCTTCTGCAGCTCTTAGAACTCCACTCCTGCCCCCGTTGCTGCTCTCCCAAGCCCTGGGTTCCCCAACTCCATCACTGTCTTGCAGCCTTAATTCCTCTTGCTGCCGTCCTCTGTCTATAGGCAGAGTCCACGTAAGCGATTTAAAATGCCAAACGTTTTAGTGCAGGTGAACCTTCTCCAGAGAGCATCTCTACGAAAGGGCTGTCCTCCAGATGTGCAACCCTCACCTTTGAGCCAGATACCAGTCGGCCACCCAGGTGGTCATATTGCAGGGCTGTAACCGCAGCCTTGTGTCCATTGAAGGTGATATTTGCTTCTCCACTCAGAAGGCTGAAGACACGGATCGATCCATCTTCATACCCAACAGCCAAGTGCAACCCATCTGGCGAGGGGCAGAGGCAGCTGACCTCCTGCTTGAGACCCTTAAGGATAAGAACCTGCAGATTTTTAGGAGACAAAATACGTGTAATGCTGATAAATGGCATGTCAGAGCCAGATACTTACACAGCAGAAAGGATATACTCCACTCTTCTACCAAACTTCCAACTGAGCACTTCCACCACTTTAGAAATTCATTTTTCCGCTTCCTGCACTGAACACAGTGTCATCAGACCTGTTCTACAATGCAGACAGCAGCTAGAAGGGAATTTTTCATAATCAAAGAGGAAACTGGTGCAGAATAAGGCCTGGAACTCAGAAGCCCAAATTTCTGCCCCTGTGTTTTAAGTGCCACAGGGCAAGGAATGCTGTTGGAGCATGAAGCCGGGAAGCTTCTTCCTGACCCATCCTCTCCCACTCAGCCTATCTCAGGTGTAGGACAGAGACGCTTTTTCACAGGCTGGACAGGAACCTGACAATGGTAAAAGCATCTCCAAAACATGCCAGCGGCCACCACGCTGGGGCCCGCAGAGCGACTCCTGAGTTCGGCTCGCAGTCGGCAGCACTACTCATGGTGCCTTCAGACTCCGGCAGACACACGCAGCGAAGCCCTTGGAGCTACAGCTCGCAGACACCCCACGAGACACAACCACCACACGGGAAGCCCGGCTCGAACCACCAGCCCTGCATCACCGCTGCTACACCCCAGAAGCCTCGGGCGGTGCCGCTGCCGCTTACCAGGTACCCAGGGAACGGCTCTCCCAGCCCCCGTGGCCGCAGTGGCTCCCCCCTAAGCGGGGCACCAAAGGACCAGCTGTTGGGTTCATCCAGGGCGCGCCCAGCCCTGCAAGCGAACCTCAAGGGTGGGCTCAGACTGCCGAAAAGGGGGGGCGGGGAGGGGGGGGGGGGCCGCGGAGGGGGCACCCGTCCTAAACCGCAGCTGGCCGACGCTAACGCAGCTTTGCCCCGGCTGCTCAAAGAGCGCCGCACGCTTCGCACCGCACCGCCCCCACCCCGGCCCGGCCATCGCAGCCCCCGCGGGAGCTGCCCGGGCAGACCCCGCTCCCACCTTCTCTCCTTTCCGCGCGTCCCACACGAAGACGTGCTCGCAGGCCGGGGCGGCCACGTAGCGACCCCGCTCGCCGCGCAAAGCCACGAACGCCGCGTTGCCCCTGGCGCTGGCCACCAGCCCGAAGAGCGCGGCCGGCCCGTAGCGGAGGTACTGCCGAGTGAGGCCCATGGCAGCGCCGAGGGACGAGCCGGGGTACCGGGAGAAGCGGAGGAAGGCGCCGAACGAGCCCCCCCGGCCGCCACACGTGCTTCCCCCTCGCGCCGGAAGCGCCTCGGAACGAGCGGGGACAGCCCCGGCCGGAAGCGCGGCGATGAAGCCGGCTGCCCGGGGCCGGGCGGCAGCGGCAGGAGGGGCGGTGCCGCTCCCGGAAGCGGAAGCGTGCGGCAGCCGCCCCGCTTTTCTGGGTGATGTCGCCGAGCCGGCGCCGGCCAGGACCCTCCGGGCGGGCGGGGCTGGCAGCGGCGCGGCGCTTTGCCCGTGAGTTGTTGCGCGGCCCCGCTGCGAAAGAGGCCGCTGCTGGCGGCGGTTGTGGTTCCGTACCGATGGGGTCCGGGCCGAGGCGGGGAGGGGGGGGGAGGCGCCGCTGCCCGCTCCCCGGGCTGCCGGCCTCGCCCCTGACAGTGGGGCCGCGGCAGGCGGGAGAGACAGGGCCTTCCTCCCGGGCAGGGGCACGGCGCGCCGCGCCGCCCGGGGGCTTTAGGGGCCTCGGCTGCCGCTCGCAGCGCTGTGCTGTGCCGCGGCTGGCGGGTGCGAGCTCTCCCGAGCCAGCGGTGGGCACGGGCCTGTGGCGAAGGGCGGAGAGCAGGGGGGTGTGCGGCAGGGAAGTTCCTTAGGCGAGCGCGTTTGCGCCAGCCCGCTGCGCTCGTCGGGTACCTACCCGGAAAGGGTACCGCCTTGGCGGTACGCGCTGGCCGGTGAAACGCGCGTTTTGGCGAGCCCCAGCCTTGCGCCAGCAGCCCCTGTCTTCCCAGCCTTTGTCAGGCGGCAGGGTTCGGGCTGCAAGGCCGGCGTTCGCCGTTACAGCTTTGCTTTCTTTTCCGCAAAACCGGCGTCGAGTCGGAGGGGTTTCGCGTCCCAGGGATGGGCTGTAAGAGCTCGGCTACTGTCAAGTCGCGTTTGTGGGCTTTCGGAGCTCGGTGAACAGCGAGGGTTGTGCCATTTTCGGGGAGGGACGATGCTTTTGTTGGTCGGTTTGTAAGGGTTTTCCTCAGTGAAGGGGGTTTGAGCATCGTGGTTGTTTGGCAGGTTGGTTGGGGTTTTGGGGAGGTCTTGTGTTTGTTTGTTTGGCTTTTATTTGACCCAGAGCTAGAACAAAATCTCTGAAGGGACAGACTGTACACACCCTGCCAGAAATTAGCTTGCTTTACTTGGATAAAGAAATAATAACTTTCAGAAAGGCTGAGGTCCTTTCTACACTTGAGAATCTGCCTTCAGCATTTACAAAACACAAGATTGTAAGCCAGTTGGGCCAATTTAATCTTCTCTATTAAATGTTATCATCTTGCAGCGCTGGAAAGGGGTTGTTACACTGCAAGCATTTGCGTTGCCTTTTTGCATACAGGTAACAGAACAGAAAGAGGGAGCAGTGGAGGGGGAAATCCGCTATTCTGTTTTCTGCTAGCTGTAATTGCACTACAGCCTTGTGAAAGGTCTGGCTCCACAGGAATTGCTTTTAGTGAACAGCTGGTGACCTGCTTTGATTTTTCTTCCTTTCAAGCACCTGGAAAACTCCAGTGAGAATTGGAGTGTGGCAAGTTAGCAGAGGAGAGGAGTTGTTTCCATTCCATGGATCCCCTGGGTGCTCCTTCCCAGTTTGTGGATGTTGACAGTCTGCCAAGCTGGACTGATGCCTATGAGGCTAAGCAGCTGGACTGCCACTCAAATCCTGTTGAAAAAGCTCACAGCGATGTCAGATCACCTTTTCCATACAGGAAAGACATCAATGCAAAAATAATCTTATGGTAAGTTCCATGTGGCTTCCATGTGTTTATCATCACTTCTCCATTTACTGCAGGATCTGTTTGCCTCATATACAGATTGCTGCTGCAGAAAAAAGCCTTTAAACCCTCTTTTCTGGAGTCAAACATTACAGATCTGGAAAGAAAATTGTAAATCTGAAAGTCTGAGATTTTACTACACTATTGGTTATGACTTGCATGTTCATAGGCATTCCATGCAGAAGACTGGAGCTGTGTTTCCTCTGTCATACTGTACGCTTGATATCAAAGCCTAATTAGGCATTCTGATGCAGTTTTTGAAAACTTTAAGAATGTACTTGCAGCCTACGAGCTTTTTTTCTTCGGTGGCTTTATTTTGCCTTCGCTTTTCCCATTTGGATCAGTATTTCTTTCATGCAGTTCTTGTGGCTTACTTTGGGCTTCCCTCCCCCTGCCCTTCTGTGTTCTGTCTATATGTTTTTCTACCAAAACCCTGTTGATAAAGTACAGTGTGCCAAGGTGACTCCATCAGTTTTTCTTTCCTGCAACTTAGATACTTGAACCTGCTCTCTAGATAAGTAACTGTTAATGTGAAGAGAGAAGGATTTCTCAGGGACACACATTCAGGGATCAGCCTGAACCTCTTTCTGGTTAATACATGCAGGAAATGGAACTGTTCATGGATTTCCTGAGCTTCATTATGTAAAGAAGGAAAAGGTTAAACATCTCTTACAGCTTGGGCTTGGGTGTAATAAACGTGTGCAATTTCAACTGTGGTTTGAATCTCTCCCTGCAGGGGTGGGGGGGGCAGTTACTCATTCCTTTCCTATGCTCTTGGTCCTAAAATCTCTAATGGCTGCTGCTGTGACAGAAAGCAGGCCAGAGCTTTGATAATTGCCTTGGGTGCATCTCTGCTTTGTTTATCTTCTGCATGTCTGATTCTTGAACAGCAGGATGAACACGATTGAATTGTGGGGATCACAAGTTTGGATCAAAACCCAATGAAAACTTTTCTAGCTGCAGTGTCCCTCTAGATCTGTAGTGGTCTGAGGAAGAGCAGCAGCGGTGAGGGGCCCTGGGCAGTGCATATCCAAACTGAAAAAAAGCACTTCAAGGAAAAAAATACTGAAGTTTTGACAGTAATACACCACAAGGGCCGACTGTCCTCTCTAAGAGAGAATACCTGTGCGTTTGGAATGTGCTACGCTGCTTCAGATACTCTGCTAGCTAAACTGCCCATGGCGCTGCCTTGTGTGCAAACATCACTAAGTTACTGTTGAGGCCAGGGGGTTTTAAGGAAATGATGGGTTGCATGCAGTCTTTCTTCATCAGAGGCAACGGATGATTCTGCATGGTGAGCATGTCAGCGTTCTCTGCGCTGTGTGGGCACTGGAGCACTGTTGGTGCTTTTCCTTTACCTTGGCATTTCCTTGCTTGGCAGCACTTTGTCTAGAATATCCTGCTTGGTCTTACATTGAGCCTGCAATAAACTGTTTCCCTGTTTCCTTAGGAAAGGAAATGTAGCGTTACTGAACTGCACAGCCATAGTAAATACCAGCAATGAGTCTCTCACTGATAAGAATCCAGTATCTGAGAGTATATTCATGCATGCTGGGCCTGACCTGAGGGATGAACTCCAGAAGCTCAAAGGTAAGTGGGTGGAGACATTTTTGTATCATTGAAATCTATCGTCCTTTCATCATACAAAGCATCAGGATTTGGGCATTAACTAAAATCAGGATATAACAACTTCTTCCTGCTTTACCCTGCCAGAGTCTGGTGATAATGTGAGGGTATGTGAGGATGATAGTAGAGGAAACTTGTTCCAGTCTAGTCGCATCTCTTTTTGCCAGTTAGGTTACAGATGTTTGAATTGCTGAGCCCTTATTTTGTGATGCAATTAATTCCCATTGTTATCTGAAGCCACTTAGAGTAGTCATCAGAGATTTTACTTGAGGGACCATTTTTGTGCATCTTCAGATTTTGCTCTGCTCCTCTTCAGTGTGTGTACACTGTGAAGAGCGGGAACTGAAGGTCACTATTGCAGAAATTAAGTGGGTTCTAGTACATGTTTTTTGTATCCTCTTTGAGCCTAACTCAGAGCCTGTCAGGAAACTGTGGCAATAATAGATGGGGTGATAAAACACTGCATATCTAAATGAAGTCTTAGTGACTGCTTAAATGGTTCAGTTTGTTTATTCCACAAAATAGATTACTTTATTAGAAAGTTGTGGGGCTAACGGAAGGCTGTTCTGGAAATGGATGAAGTTTGCTTTAACTGGATTCTTTATTAACAGAATTTATGACTGATAATGAGATTTATAAGTACTCAGCTTTATATTCCCAGTGCCTGCTAGACAAAGAGTTTCCTTATTTTGTGTGTGGGGAATGAAGAGTTTATGGTTATCCAAGGTCATTCACAAGTTTAATATAGTTTTGCGCTAAAGGTTCTTGTTTCTAGTAACTGTGGTACTGAGCTGAATTTTGAGACCCAACTGATTCCCAATTAATACTGCTCACTTTCTTGGGTAACAGTAACAAATTGGGCAGAAGAGCCATAGAATCTTGAAGAGAAACTTCCAGTAGCTTAAACTGCAATAGAATAGCCATCCTCTCTTTCGATAAAATCATGTTTTGCTGATGGAGCTTGTGTTCTGAGAGTAACCTGGAAGCAAAACAGGAGGAGAAGTAACAATTTCGTGGGAGATGGAAAAGTCATGCTTTGGGTGGAAACAACTGTTAAAATACAGCAGACGTTGTAGAATGATTAGGACCCTGACAGGTACACCAGAACTCTTCTGAAATAAGCTTGAGTTTCTTACACACACTGTGAGGTGAGAGGAGAGGGACAGTGCTGTCAGCTCTGTAGGGAGCTGTTTGTAAACGTTGGACTTAGCTTCTTAAATTCCCTTTTACCATACTGGGATATGTGTAGTTTTGCATCCTGTGCCCCTGTCATGACGCTGATGTCCTCTCTCTGATGTATTCTGTGGGTTCTCTTTAATTTTGTGACCAGAGCTCTTCAGAAGTCAGTTTTCCTGTGACACTGCTGGCGTGTTGCGTGGGGGAGGAAAGAGGCGCTGGGTTACAGCTCTAGCAGTTGTGCGCTATGAGCATGTTTGTTATGGTAGCAGAAGCAGCAGAGAGATTAGTTGAAGTAGCTTATCATTTTGTCACCTCTGCCTCCTTTTTACGCTCTCTCCCATTTAACCTTGAACTGCTTTCATAGGAGAATGTTCTCTGGGAACAAGTGAAAATGCATGGTTGTTGCTTTAAAGCTGTAAAACGGGTGCAGTGGCAACTTTGCGTTCTCTCCTGCTTTATCCCTACTGCGTGGTACATATTCACATTTCACAGACTCCAAGGAAAAACAATCATAGTTTTAAAGCATGTGACATGCTGCCCTTTCAAAGGCCTTGGTGTTCTGTGAGGCTCAGCTAACTTGTGCCTTGCTGGGGAGCAGCGTGTAGTTGTGGTTAACACAAATACTGCAGCTGGGGTCCAGGCTTGTAAATGAAGGGGCATTGATGTATGCTTGTTTGTCAAAATATACTTGTTGCAGTCTCATAAAGACCTTCTGTAAAGCCAATGCTTAGTGGTCTTCCAGCTCCGGTGAAGCTTTTTCTCTGCTGCACACTTTGTGTGAAGGATTCAGACTTTCCATTTTAAATCTGCAGAGAAAGCTGTTCCAATAGGTGAAATCTCACCAGTTAAAAAAACAAGATCTTGACTTTGTTTCCAGCTTTGCCACAGATGTTGACCTTGTGCAGCTCAGTCTACTAGCCCACCTGACTCTGTATTTTCAAATAGCGATAATGCTTGCTTCTTTTTTTAGTTTTATAAATTTTGTAGAGATCTCTGGGCAGAAGGCATTGGGAAGTACTATGGTTGAAGTGTAGTTAGAGATTATTGATGCCACATCTGGCTGTCTGATTCATAGAATCATAGAATGGTGTGAGTTGTAAGGGACCCCAAGGATCATAGAGTTCCAACCCCCCTGCCACAGGCAGGGCCACCAACCTCCAGGCCTGGAGCTACACAAGGTTGTCCAGGGCCCCATCCAGCATGACCTTGAACACCTCCAGGGATGCGGTCATCCACCACCTCTCTGGGCAGCCTGTTCCAGCAGCTCACCACTCTCTCTGTAAAAAACTTCCCCCTAATATCTAATCTAAACCTTCCCTCCTTTAGCTTTAATCCATTCCCCCTTGTCCTGCTGTTGTCTACCCTTTTAAAAAGTTGATTCCCATCCTGTTTGTATGTTCCCTTCTGGTACTGGGAGGCTGCAATGAGGCCCCCCACAGCCTTCTCTTCTGAGTGCAGGCTGAACAAGCTCAGCTCCCCCAGCCTCTATTCGTAAATGTATTCGATTCCCACTGAATTCACAACTGTACCTTAGCCAAACTTGCTTCGTTCTTTTTCACAAGACAGTTTATTTTCCAAGAACAAGCCCTTGCTTGCTCTTCTGTTGTCGTGTGACTTGGATGGACCATGGAGAAAGAATAGTAACTTGACAGCTGATACATTAAGCCTTTCAGCATTAGGTTCTACTTTCTCCATATTGTGCTGCTTTAGTTGCTCTCTTGAGCTGAGGTGTCTTAAGAGGGTGTGCAGTAATTCAGAGCAGCATGCTTGGTTCTATTATGCTGTTGTATTACTTCTGATTAGCCCAGAATAAGCAAGGTGGAAGCCTATGGACGTTAAGGCTGTGGTATATTGGATCAAAAAGTGTGTGATATGTTGACTTAAAGGCAACGTGTTGTTGCCATTAAAAAGACAGGCTTAAAGCCTTGAGTAAGGCAGAGTCTCAACCTGGGATGTCTCTTGCTATCAAATGTGCTTTTGTTCATGCCAGTAGCTCGCCTGTGCACTGCAAGGAACAGAGAGGGAGAGGTGAATACTCCTGTTCAGTGGGCAGCTTCACGATTGACTTAAAGCCAGTCTACCACGATTCTGCTGCCAGAAGGGTGACTGCAGCTGCCTGTTCATGTCTCAGTCCTTTTTGTGAGTGCTAGCGAGATACAAGAACGGCTGGAAGGCTAATAAGGTTGAAATACTCATTGAAAATACTCATTTTCATCCAGGTCAGAAAGTGGAAATGCAGCCTGTACAAGCAGAAGGAAGAAGGTGGAAAATGCTTGTCCTTGAGGGGAGGGAAAGAGAAACACTAGAAGCACTTCTTCAGCTGTCCAGAAGTGGAGTGGAGTAGATTTGGGTGAAGATGGGGAGAGCTAGCAGACTTTTCTTCTAGGTGCCAAAGAAAAAACAGGCTTCAAACACAGTAGCTGTTCTGGGTTTTTCGTTATCAGAAACATATTGGAAAGCTGAAGGAAATGGAGTGGTCCATGTGTGTCATTCAAGGTTCTGACAAACCCATTTCCCTTGCAAAAAAACTACATGAGTAAAATTTGAGTAGCTTGCAGGCGTTAGCCAAAGAGCAATCAAACTCAAAAAGAGGTAAAGATGTAAAGGATAGTAGAGAGCAGTGAATGATCCTAGAGTAGGTAACTGGAGGGTGCTGGGAATGGTACAAAGAAATGTGGTGTTTGAACTTCAGAAGTCCTGACATCTGGTCTGTCAGGAAAGCAGTGATCTCCATGAGAATCCCACTCCTGACTTGTGGACACAAAGCAACTTGCAAAACAAAGAGGACCAGCTTGTTCTGGGAGTGTAGATGAAACACGTCCTTGATCCATTGCTTTTTAATAGCTTTGCCAACAGCTGGTGGGTTCGATTAAGGAGGTTTACAGTCCTTTTATCCAAATCTCCCCAAACCAAGTTGTTGAAGTCAGAAGGACTTTTGTCTGGTTGTATAGCATACTTGTACATCAGTTCTCTGCACCTGGTGAAGTCATTTCTCCTTTTGGCTTTGTGTGTGGCGTAGTAAGCAGTGCAGTTAAACTGCAGGAAATGGTGCCTTGTTTCTCATTGTGTGCATAGTTTTAAAATTCAGAGGAATGAGCACAGATTTCACCTCTTCAACCTGACTACTAAGCAGCTGTTATGAGATAGAACACTATCCTTAATATTTAATGACTTGGAGATTATTAGGTTATTAAATATTAATGTTTAAGACTTCATATATCGAAGTGGAGTTGTCTGACTCTGGAGGAAGTCAAGGACTTGAATGCTTCCAGCTTTCTTACCGTGTCGCTGGTGTTTATCCTTGGTGTTTATTTTTATCAGGCTGCAGGACAGGTGAAGCTAAACTCACCAAAGGATTTAATTTGGCTGCACGCTTCATCATTCACACCGTGGGACCCAAGTACAAGAGTCGGTACCGCACAGCAGCCGAGAGCTCCCTGTACAGCTGCTACCGCAACGTCCTGCAGCTCGCGAAGTAAGCACGCAGCGGGGGTGAGGGTTTGCCTTCCGTGGCACATCTGGTTTAGGCACTTGGTTCTGCACAGAGGCCAAATGGCTGCGAATGCCTTCTCACCTATACTGGATTTGGTGAAGGATGTAAGAACATCAGTGGCTTTGTGGTATGCCTCCAGCCTTTTGTTACCTGTGCTGCAGCATGGATTAAATGTGCAGGGAGATCTGAGCTGGTTCAAGTCCTGGGACAATGTAGCTAGAGCTGTACAGCCTTCAGAGACTTTGAGGAGAGGCAGCATTAATAACTGTGTTGGGCTCCCTGCTGCCTAAAGTTTTAAAGAAAAGTTCAAGTTCGATGCTGCCAAAAATTCAAGCACTGACTTCATGTGTGTCTGCAGCCACATGGACATATCTACAGGCAAATCAACTGTTGTATTGGTTCATGTATATGGCCTCTCTGCCATAGCCACCTGAATTCTGAGTTAGGGTTCAAGGTTACTTCTAAATGCACAGTTGCTGCAGATGGGTTTGTAGTTTTTCCTCTTTCATCAGTGGTGTTTTCTACTTCCTCTTAGCTAACAGATTTTTTTTCCATCTTTCTGCTTTCTATTTTTCTGTGTTTGATCATATACTCTGTTCTTCTCCTTCAATTGCTGCTGTAATGGTAGCAGTCACAAAAATTACCTGAACAAGAGCATTGTGAGAAAATATACTTAATTTCTTAGTGTTGGGAAGATAATTCTTGCAAGTCTGCACTCTGTGCTGCAGTGCAGTAATAACTGTTTCTAGCATATGCCAGTTTTGTTCTGCCTCAGAACTCACAAGCAAAGTCAGGTCTGGATTGTAATACGTTAAAAACAATTAAAAATTCTAATCATTCTGCTTACTGAATTCTGAGTGCCTTTCAGTCAGTCTGTGTTCTAAAGTAACTTTTGACACTTGTAAAACTGTCTACCAGCTCTGGGCTTACTCAGACTCCTCTGATGACTATTGGCAAAACTTCTCCTTTACTTTTCTCCAAAATGCATCCGTCTGCCTGAAGCATCCTACTGATCTTCATTTTGTGTCGCTTCAGGCCAATGATTGTCTAATCATACCTAGGATTGCATAAGCCACCTTGGTCTGTGTCCAGACCTCTAAAAAAACATGATGAGTCAGTTGGAGGAACAGAATAATATTTCCAATAAAGAACACCTTCTTTTCCCCTCCACCTTACTTTCCTTCTTGTATAGGATTGGCAGTATTTTGGAAAGGATTGCAGGGAGCTTGAGGGAAGAACCTCATTCAGGATATGAGAAATTTCATGTATATCTCGTATGTAGGAACAGCATAGCTGAGGTAAAGGAGAAATGTAAGAATACACACAAGAAGGAACAGTGTGGATTCATTAATGGTTCCCTCTTTCTCTGCTTACTGGTGGTATGTGTGTGTCTTGCCAGGAAGGAATCCTCCTGCACAAACCTGAAAGAGGGTTGCTGCTGCATGGAGGCAGGAAAAAAAAGTACTGGTGTTATCTACTCTACTGACAGACATTTGTTCTCATCTGTTAGCCTGCTGTTAATTTGTTTTTCTTTTTCTGGATTTCAGGGAACAGGCAATGTGCTCTGTAGGATTTTGTGTCATTAACTCTCTGAAAAGATGCTACCCCTTGGAGGATGCAACCCACATAGCGCTGCGTAAGTGGTCTGGGAAGTCATGTAAACTGGGTGGTAGCGTTCAGCAGATCACATACCTCTGACAAACTGCTGTTGATGGGGAAAAGGTTTGTTTTAGGGGGCTGTAGTTTGTTAGATCCTATAAAAAGGGAAGACCTTCCATCTTGATCAGGAAGTGGAGGATAAAAACAGATGATCCTTTCTTTGTTGAGGGATTTTCAGTTAAGATCAATGGGAGCCTTTGCTGGGACTTGCAGTCTTCAATATATTTATTAATAAAAAAGGTGTTGAACAGTGAAGTGAAAGAGTTTGCTGGAAATAGAAAATTGTTCAGAACAGCAAAGATGCAGCCTTAGTGTTACACAGCTTGTGGACCTTGAGCAACAGTGAATTTCATCTGCCCTTGCAGTATCCAAATGTAAAGTGATACTCTTCCCCCACTGACCCACCCATCTATGCTTCTGCCTTCACATGCAAAATGATGGGCTAATCATTTTGATTAGGAAGCTAAATATTGGGATTATTAGTTCCACGAAAACAACAAACCACTGGAGTTCAAAGCAGCAAGCACCTAAGACACAACAAAATCAACAATGTTATGCTGTAAATCTGTGCCTTGCCCATCCTTTAAAGCTGCATTTTCAGATAGAATAGAGTGGAACTAAAGGTGGAGGAGGTTAACAAGAACAAGAAAAGGCAAGAAATAGCTATGTAAGATAATGTCATTTTCCAGCTGGAATAGGCTGAACTTGAAGGGGGTGAGATAGATGCCTATAAACTCGTGAGTGGCCTGGAAATGGTGAATAGGATATTCACTGGCTCCCAAAGTGCTGCTGTGAATGAGGTTCAGAACAAACAAGGGGAAATGGTTCTTATGCTTAAACCCCTTGTTTTATGGAACTGCTTAACAAAAAGCATTATAGAAGCTGGAAGTTTTCAAACTAGTTTGGGTTCAAGAGGAAACTATATTAAAGAAAAAAAAAAAAAGGAAGGCTGGGCTGATGATACTTCAAGAATAAGTAAGTGCTCAGGGAAGAATATTATATGCTTGGCTGTTTCTTTGTTTTCCCTTTCTCTTTTGACTTTTCCATCTCCACTGGCTTGTTCTTTTCTGCTTTCCTCCACCACCACCCAGTCCCTGGACCTTCCTGCATGGTACTCCTGCACTATGGGAAAGTTACTGCAGATGGAAGGAGGGGGTTTTCCTCCTGCTGTGAAAGCTGATTGGAGAAATCTTTCTCACCCTCTGTTTAGCTGAGGTGTTGATGCTGGAGAAACAGTTTGCCTGTTTTATTCTCTGCTGTTTGCCTGTTGAGTGAGACGTCTGAAAACTGTTCGTATGGGTTCAGAAGACTGCTGTGGAACTGCACAGCTGCATTGTCCTGTAAAAGAGTGTTGTAGGTCAAACCAATTACTTACAAATCCCTGTACAGGAAGTATTTGAGTATAGCTCTTTTTATTACCTCTGTTTCTTGAAGAACTCGTACTAATGTAGTCTCTGTAGACCTGACTTCTTTCCTTTATTGTTCTCTTCTGTAGGACTATACACAACTTGATAAAATGCTGCTAGACAAACCTACTTGTTAGGATGCTTTCTCTCTTGGCAGTCTGACAGGAAAGCCCTTGAAAATCCTGATGTGCCAAGATTATTGCAGCTCAAGGACCTCATCTGTACAAGGATGTGTCTGACTGGGAGCTTGGTTCTAAAACCTTTTTCCCCTCAGCTGCAAATGCTTAGGGACTTGACTGTGTCCCTGGATTATACTAAAGCTTTGGGAGAGCCCGAAAAAAGTAATAGAGGGAATAAATTATCTCATGATTTATAAATAATATTTTTACCTGCCTCTTTGGCATAGCTTACCTCAGAGACTGTCTGTGTTTGACTCTGTCTTGCACCAGCTTCTGCTATGGCTTCCTTATCTTGCTTTCCTTATAACGTAGGGCACAGTGACTTGTTCTAGAGATACCTGGTTTTGGCAGTTTGCTCAGCGGTCTGTAAAAGAGAGATTTGCCTTGATTTTGCAGGGTCATAGAATCACATTCCACAAGCTGAGCTAATAAACTAAAATCAGAGAGAAACTTTTCCTCTTTTTGTATCAATCTCTAAAGTGAGAAGCAGGAAAGAGTGAAGATGGAACTTCCAACATGACAAACAACCCTTTTGGTGTGTTAAACTACCACGTAATCTGCACTTGCATACAGCCTGTGGAGCTGTATTGTATGAGGAGAGAGATGTGTCTCTCTATTCTGCACTCTGACTTCCTAACTCATAGTAATTTCTCTTCCAGTTTTACTAACTATATTTAATCTTCTTCATTGCAGGCACAGTTAGAAGGTTCCTGGAGATACATGGAGAGACTCTGGAGAAAGTGGTGTTTGCAGTCTCTGAGCTTGAAGAGGTATCTCGTTGATGTTCCTTCCACCAAAACTCATGGGCATGTTTCATCATCTCTGCAGCATTATTAACTCCTGCATTGCAGAGCTGGAGTCAGATTTCCCTGTCTAATCACATTGAACTTCTGGTCCCACAGCATCCTTCTGTCTCCTAGTAGCACAGTGTCTTTCCCAGTGCTGCTTATGCCTGTAGCAGCACTATGGGCATATTCAGAATCTTTTTGCTTCTGGGTTCCTGAGCCATGAGCAGGAACTGATACTAGAGGTAGTAGCATGCAGTTGTGCTGGATGGGATCTGCTAGCTGGAAGGGAAATTCCTCGTACAAGATTTCCTCCTTAAGCAATGCTGCTTCTCTTGTGCTTTCAGAAGGCCAGTTTAGCATTTAGTCTAGGTGATCCTGCTTTGGCAGAGGGATTGGACTGGATGATCAATTGAGGTCCCTTCCCACTCCTCATGTTCTGTGATTGGAATGCCCACAGATCACCTACAAACATGTTAAACGCTGCTTGTTGAAATAACAAGCTTGACATTTAGTCATCTGTGTTCAGACATGTGCTAGTGGTTTGAACATTGACTTCTCTTGTATATTGGACTTGCCTGGGCAGACCACCCATGGTGTTTAGGTCCTGTGGCATCTGGGTGAGGAAAGAACTGACGTGGGGGGCTCTAAAACCGCTCATTGGTTGGAGACAACACATGAAGTATTACAATGTTCAGGAGATTTTTTTACTGTTTTCCTCAGTGTTGAGAGGGTTTCTCTTGGCTGGTAGTTGCTTTTTTTTTTTTTTTTTTTTCTCCTCCCTGTAAGATGGTTTAAGGTGATCTGTGTAACGGTGCATTTTAAGGTAAGCAGCCCTCCCTGACCTCTGTCATCAGGGCATATTGTAACTTTGTTACAGAACTAAAACCTCAGCAATCTACCTGAGTTCATGCAGATTAAAGCAGTGTCCTCTCAAGGTCATTTTTCAGTATGGGGGGGTGAAAAAAAAACCCAAACCAAAACACACAAACCTTTTATCAAGGTTATCTGCTTTATTGCCAGGTAGCAGCCTGACACAAGCCATTGAGGGAAGTGGTACTTTGCCTCCAAACCTCTGAGAAGGTCCCTGCTCCCAGGGCAGGTGTTACTTCACTGAGTAGCCAGGATGCGTGATAGACCTTCACGCATTTTTCTTATTTGTAGGCCACTTACCAGAAGTTGCTGCCTCTGTATTTTCCAAGATCGTTGGAAGAAGAGATACAATCCTTGCCTTACCTCCCTGCAGATATTGGCAATGCGGAAGGGGAGCCGGTAGTTCCAGAGCGGCAGATCAGGATAACTGAAAAGCCGGGTGTTCCGGATGGTAAGTCCCTAACTGAGCTGTGGGATAGGTATCGCTGTGTGAAAGGTGATGGAAAACCAGAGGAGGCAGGATCACTACCCCACCTCACCTAAGGCAGGCTGTAATGAGTCATAGAATGGTCTGGGTTGGAAGGGACCCCAAGGATCACAGAGCTCCAACCCCCCTGCCACAGACAGGGACATCAACCTCCAGGCCTGGATCTACACAAGGTTGCCCAGGGCCCCATCCAACCTGGCCTTGAGCATCTCCAGGGACAGGGCATCCACCACCTCTCTGGGCAGCCTGTTTCAGCACCTTACCACTCTCTCTGTAAAAATAATATCTAATTAAACCTAATTTAAACCCCTAATATCTAATTTACACCTTCCTTCCTTCAGACAGATGCCAAGCTGCCTCACGGGCTTCATGTGTGCCACAGCAGTAACTTCTGCTTTCTGCCCCATTGTGCAGAGTGGTGTGGTTAGAGGATGTGGTAGAGCTGGTCTGTCTTTCTCTTGTTGAGGAAGAAGTGGGTGTCTCTGCAGATTTTTTCCCAAGGTTATTAGCAACTTCGTAGGCTTCTTTTGCAGAATCTTGTGCAGCCCCTAACTTAGCAAAAGGCTGTTTATATATTAGCAAATCTTGTCTCAAATTATAAGATCCTGTTCATGCAGCACGTGCATCAAAATAGTAGATAGTAAATGAAAA
Source organism: Gallinula chloropus (assembly GCF_964237585.1). NCBI lineage: Eukaryota > Metazoa > Chordata > Aves > Gruiformes > Rallidae > Gallinula > Gallinula chloropus. The sequence goes on from NC_140085.1 coordinate 86,612,873, forward strand.
CTGGGGAAACTCCCTAAAAGGCAGAAGAACTCTATTAATCCAAAGAAATGGTGTCAAAGCCCAGTGGAGAAAAATTTTTTGTTGTCAGGCTGCCTAGATGTCAGGGTTAAGGTGGTAAAATATGTGGGGCAAAACAATTAAATATTTAAAAGAGCATGCCTGTCATATTCTGTCTTATTTATTAAGCAGTGTTATGGAAGTTTTACACCTTAAACCTCAAAAATAGGTAACTTGGAACGGGTTTCAAGGTTTTTCTGCTTTTGCATGACCAGTTAGCATAAAGCTGAATACGCAGTAAGGGTGCAGATAATTCACAGGTTGATACCTGCTCTACCTGCTTATCAGAATCCAATCTCCCCTCTTTCCCCCTTCCCCAGCCTGCTGATTAGAGTGGTATTTGAAGCTCTGTCTGGCTTTGCATATGTAGGAGCCACTGGGTACAGCAGAATCCTCCACTTTTATCCCATTTCTACTGTAGTATGTCACCCTGAAACTGGCAAGTTCATTTCCCAGAGAAACGATGCTAGGAGGCTCAGCAATATTGCTTTATGACACCAAGTTCAGTGGAGCATTCTGGTATTGTCACCAGCAAGCAAACACGTGCTCTTCATCAAACAGTCATGTTGTAAACAATACTAAAAATATCCAAAGTCAGGTTACCACCAGCTCTACGGTATCTGTTCAAGCAGTGAGCTATAAAGATATCAAAGTGAGCCCTTTCTATGGTACTGCCTCTAAACTGAATAAAGCTGCAGCATCTGTCCTTCTGCCTACTGATTTTTTTCCCCCTATGACAAGTAGGACAACCCTAAAGCCTGAGTCTTTCCCTCCAGACCTTATGTCCTGGGGGAATTAACCATTATCCATTGTTAGGAGCTGATGACTTAAGACTTGCCCAGTTAAGTTTCCAGGCAAAGCAGCATTCGGGGCGCCTGTGGTTAGTCGGTCGCATGCTGTAACCTGCCAGTGGCGCTGCTGAGACACCGGAGCCACACGGCGGTACGCGGTGGGTGTTGGTGGTAGTTCCTGGCACCGCGGCTGGGTTGGCTCACCGAAGTGCCGAGCAGTTCCTCAGCAGCGCTCCTGTCCTGTCCGCAGCCTGAACGTTTCACGCTACCTCTGTTTCTACTGCAGATGCTTCAGATGAAGAGGGGCTGGAGGCAGATTTGTCTTTCATTGGTTCCCATGCTTTTGCCCGCATGGAGGGAGATGTTGATAAACAGAGACGCCTCATCCTTCAGGGACAGTTGTCAGAGGCAGCGCTGCAAAAACAGCATCAGAGGAAGTGAGAAGTTCCTTGTGTCTGTAAATGTTTTGCGTTAGTTTGCTCTTCAGAGGACTGACCCTTATGATGCTTTTGTTTTCTGTAACACCTGATCTTCTGGCAAGGAAATACATATAAAGCCTGGTGCCACTGTGGTAGCCTCTCTGGCCTGAAGGGAGAAGGGAAGGAGCAGTAGGAGGGGAAGGGAAGCTTGTGACAAAATCCACTACCATACCCGCTGCATCTGACGAGCTGCCTTATCTCTTTGCCACAAGATGCCATTGTTCTGTCAATGCTTTTTGTAGTGGGGTCACCTGCTTGCAATACAGCCTGCTTGCTCTGGAGCCTCTGGTCAGATAGCAGGATTTTTCTTTCATCTTTCAAAGACAAATAAATGAACATTGAGGTTGTTTTCCTTACTCCCCACTCTGCTAACCCTCATGTGCATGGCCACTTTCACAGAATCAGTTCCATGCCAGAGTCACCTTGAGGCATGATAGTTGGTGTGTGTTGTCAGATGAGGCACTGTGTTATTCATCATTCAGAGGAGAAAAGAAAATCTATATGTGACACTGGTTGCTGTGTAGACTTTTAAAATATATTATCTTTATATCTTTCATACTTTTGAAACACTGACACCTAGCTATTTAAATGGAAAAAACCCTTTTTGAGATCCCTTCAGCCCAAGTGCAGTGCCACTATAGTTACTAGTTGGTGCACATTCACTGCCCTAGTGAAAATTTTTAGGCACATAACTAGGACACTCAAATCTTCTTATTACTTTTTTCCCCAACACTTCTTTCTTTAACAACTTGATAGTTGCTCCATAGGGCAGAAAACCACAACGTTAGAGAGGGGGCTCAGTCAGAATTGACTTGTTTTGTCCTTCCCTTCACGTATACCTCTAGGCTTCTAATGCTAATCCAGATGGGGATTTGATCTGACCATATGTTTTTAACTTTCTAGTTATAATCGCTGGCTGTGTCAGGCAAGAGCTGAAGACCTTTCTGATATTGCTTCTCTTAAAGCTTTGTACCAGACAGGTAAGTTCGAGGTACTGAGGACTGATGTATATTGTCTTAAAGTAAAAATGCAAAACAAAAAGGAAGATTTTTTTTCTTTGGACTTGAGTACAGAATAAGCCATGTTGTTAAGCTAGAAGCCTGGCCATGAAGTAGGCAACCTCTCTGCAGTAAAGCAGAGATTCTCTCTTGTCTTTGAAAGACTGTGTGGTAAACTTGCAAACTGCTTTGCCTTAACAATCTGAGGCTAGATGTGTATTCTGAATTATCTGTAGATTTAGATGGAAGTCAGTACTGTTAAGTTAAACCAATGGATATGGTGATCTGTATGAGATAATTTGTTACAAAGAAATGAATGTTGCTTTCAGGTGATTAGTGTAGTAACTCAGCAGTTACCAAAACAACTTGTAACAGTTTTCCTAAAAGAAGGCTTGCTTTATTTCTTTTAGGCTAGGTACCTGATGCTGTCCCCTGGATGTGTCCCCTAGTAACAATGGCTGAGTACCATGGGGCAGCGTGTCTTGCAGCCTTGAGTTCAGTGGATGGGGAGGTGAGGGAGAGATTCAAAAGGACCCAGTTGAGAGTTCAGTGGAAGAAAATAGCTGCAAGGTCCTTGCAGCCTGGGAAGCAGAGATGGGAAACCAGTACTTCTTGGTTCATATTTACTCTTCTGGATGTAAAAACTTGCTGTAGTCCCAGTGGCTTGTTGCTGCTTTGTACCATGACAGGGAGAAACAGACAAGTAGTCAGGCTTTCAAAAACAGCTGTGTTTCTGCAGGGAAAATCTGTTCAGCACTGTGACTGGTATCATTGTCCTCCTAAAAAATCCAGGCACTTGATCCTTGTGTAAGCACCAAGGCTGTGTGATGCCTTCTACTCAGTAGCTGCCATTTTAAATTCTTGTATTTGCCATAGATGAGCTCTGTGGGCTGCAGGAGCGTTGGATGTCAGAGCTTGGTTTCTAGGAGGAAGTTTGCTTTGGTGGTAGAACTGCAAGTGAGGGTTTTGGTGTTGTGTTTTTGTTAAATAAAAACTCTATGTTATTACTTGAGATTTAGGTAAATGTGGCATATGCAGGCAACATAAAATTGCAGTCCTTAAGAGTTAAGTTTCTCAGGTGTGATGCACACGGTTTGGGATGAGAATAGCTACTGGCACCATGAGAACAGCAGCATTTTTCCTGTGCTGTTAAGATGGAAACCAGTTGCACTGCAAAGACTTTGAGCTGTGGATGGTTCTCTGTCGTTTGAAAGAGACCAACTCCAAGACCACCTGCTGAGAGAAGTTGAAAGACACATTTTTTTCCCTTTCCTTTGTAGGTGTAGATAACTGTGGCCGCACGGTGATGGTGGTGGTGGGAAGGAATATCCCCGTAACGCTGATAGACATGGAGAAGGTAAGGGCTTTGTAAAGCCAGAGCTGTGTAGCTTCACTGTGGTTCAGCCCAGGAGGGCAGCTAAGTACCATGTGGCTGCTCACTCACTCCCCCACCCCTTCAGGGGGATGAGGAGGAGGCTTGGAAGAAAAAGGTAAAACTTGTGGGTTGGGATAAGGACAGTTTGCTGGGACAGCAAAGGAAGAGGGAAATAACAGCAACAATACTAATGGAAGGGTACATGAAGCGGGTGATACATAATGCAGTTTGCTCACTGCCTGGAACCCGAGTGTCACAGAGTGGTGATCCCTCCTCCCTGGCCAGCCCCACCCCACCTTATTATAGTGAATGTGACATCATGGTATGGGATATCCCTTTGGCTAGTTTGGGTCAGCTGTCCTGGCTGTGTCCCCTCCTAGCTTCTAGTGAAAATGAACTCTATCCCAGCTGATAACCAGGTCAAGGTTTCATCGTGAATGTTCAGGATGTAAAAGTCTGATTAGAAGGGTAGCTCACTGTTAGTACTTGAAACATTATCTGTAGGAGACTTAAAAGTGATCAAATAGAAACTATATTTATAGCTGTATTCCTTTATAAAGCTTCCTGTGTGTTGAGGTAGCTTTTTTTCAAGGAACTGGACTGTTTTTCAAAAATAGGCCTAACATGGACTCCTTTTTCCTCTTAAGAAGAGACTTGCCTTGCTTCTATAGCTAAGACATGAAGAGTGAAATGTAACAAGTCAAATTAGTTTTTCATAAACAGTAGGAATTTATCTCCATCTGTGTGGTTGTCCTAGACCAAAACAAAAAATCTAAGTTATTACAGTCAAGTTGAAGGCTTGGAATGTTCACTTTGCTTCTGTAGCTGAAACATAATACAACTCAGCCTCATGATTTGTGTGTGAATGAATTAAAGGAAGCATATTAAGGTTTGATGCAACTGTGAAAGAGTTCTTTGCAAATATAAATTTAACTTCTTTCTGTCTCAGGCTCTTCTGTATTTCATTCACGTCATGGATCATATTGCAGCAAAGGAATATGTCCTGGTGTACTTCCATACCCTCACAAACGATTACAATCAACTAGACTCTAACTTCTTGAAGAAACTCTATGATGTTGTTGATGCCAAGTGAGTAGCAATAGGAAAAGCAGCCCTTTGGGTTGTGTTCAGATGCTGTGCAGATGTTTTTCTTTTCCTGTGTCTGTGTTCCCATTTACTTGGGGGAGAGTTTTTTTTCTGGGATAAAGATCTAAATAAATAACAAAGGCAGGAGGAAGGGAGACAAGATGGGGGCTTGTCTTGCTTTGGGGTTTTTTTTCTTTCTTGAAAACATCTATTAAACTAAGAAGTTCTGTCCCCTACAGTCATTTCTGGAGCTGCTGGAGGGACAAACTGTGTATTGCCTGTCTCTATCCAGCAGTGGAGCTTCTGGAGCCTGGCTTTGTTAGAAAGTGTGTTGCCAGCTCTGAGGGAAGAGGCTCGCCCAACCTTGGCAGTCAGAATTTGTCTGTAGCTTTCACTCTGCAGGTTGTGATATTTTCAGCTGAAAAATAATCATTCTGCTTTTTCTTACCCTCTCCCCCTTTGCATTTACTTCTGTTGTAACTTTTGTGAAGTTACGTCTGACATATCGCGGGCGCTTCCAGGAAGCGATCTGTGTGTTGACAGTTCTGCTGTGTAGGTGAGCTCAACCTGAAGTCACTGAAATGATTTTTTTCATTCTCTAAACCAGGTACAAGAGGAACTTGAAGGCACTGTATTTTGTCCACCCAACATTTCGTTCAAAGGTGAAGTAAACTGTATAAAAGTGTATTTTGGGTGTTGGCAGAGTAGCCTGTCAGACTGTAGTGTGAGGAATGTGGAGGTATACAAAAGACTTCCAACACTAGGCAGTATCTTCTTTATCCATATCTGGCAGGGTGACAGACTGTGCCCAAAAACAGTGGGAGTTCTTTTTTTATGCAGTTCATCTCTTGAAAGTTTCACCTTCCCTTTCACCAGGAGGAATTGCACATGTGCTGCCTGTATCGTAGAGCTGCACTGGTAAGGGCAGCAGGCATGTGTCAGGCAGCATTGGGATTACTCAGGGTTAGAAAGTGTGGAGTAACAAAAGAAGGATGGGAAGAAAGTCTTTGTGACGGAGTGCAGAAAAATCCTTCAGGAAACTGAACTTGTCAAGCAGTAAAATATTATCCTTGGCTGTGACCTATGTGGGGCAACAGAAGATGGAGCTCACTCACTTCTGTGCTACTCATATTGCAGCAGTATGAGTACTTCAGATGAACTAAGTGGCAGCAGCAGCCATTCCTAACCTTTTTTTTTGTTCTTTTAAAGCAGTTAGAAATATGATCCTCCACGTTCACATCAGATTATCCTCTGTGTTTATTCTGCTTTTTGCTGACATTGATTAAATTTGAGAAAGTTACACGCCTGGAAGAAACATCTGTTTGCACGTGTTCAGCAAGAATTCCTCTGCTAAGTAAATTTCCAGGGTGTCCTTTCTTTGCACGTGCATGGCAGGGACACTGTGAGACTTGGTGCTTCCTTGTTTATATGCAGATGAGACAGAGGCTTCCCTGCAGCATGCCTGCCAGTTTCTGTCTGGATATTAATTATTTCCACAAGGTACAGATCTGAGGTCTGAGTGCTAGAAACAAAACTGTCAGCTCTGATGCTCCTGAAAATGTAGGAGCTGGCATAGAACATTACTAAGGTCATAAAGCCTAGTGGAAAAGGTGAAGCTAGAAAGTACTAGTGGTTTAGATTCTGAGCAGCACTTCATCCCCATCCTCTATTCCCATCCATTTCTATCAACTTGGTTGAGAAATATTTGTGTGGTGGAGGATCATGGAATCATAGAATGCTTTGGGTTGGAAGGGACCTCAAAGGTCATCTAGCTTGACGTTCGCCAGCCTACTGTCATGTTCTCCATCCCTTTGGGAGCTGCAGTGGGACTCAACAGGTCAGTGGGGCAAACAGATAGTTGGTGGGAAGCAGGGAGGATGAGAGATGTTCCCTGACATGCTGGAAATTGAATTGGTTTGTGTCCTATCCCAGCAGCACAGCTGGAGGCAAAAGAGGATGTGTGTCCATGTCTTTCTGCAAAGCCTTTTCTCTGACCATAAGGAAAGTGGGATTGCTACTGACTGACACAGAGATCGTCCACGTGTGAAACACGATGGGGAATATGCAGTAGAAAGTCATGGTAGAGAAGGTGGCAGCTAAGAGGGAATGATTTTTCTCTCCCCTCCTTTTTTGGGTTACTTCTAGGCTGTTGTCCCCATGGAAGATTACTAGTTCAGAAGCCTCAACTGTCTTAAAATGTTTGTCACATTTATCCTCCTATTTGGAGCACTGTCTTCCTTCCCTAGAAGTAGTGGAAAACTGTGTCTCAAACACAGGAGGAAGGCTTGTGTGTTCCTGCAGCTGCCCAAACACACCACCCTTGTACATGTATCTCATTCTTAACTCTCTGCTATAAATTGTCTGTTTTACAGCAGCGTGGAATCCTGGCACAGTGGGTGGCTGCCATCTGTTAGAGTTGTGTTGCTTATTTCTGGGATAAAAGGGATTAAGAGACTTTTAATTGTGTCTCTTGGAATCTCATGTGCCCCTAGAAAACAAGCAAGAGTTCTCAATGTAGTTTATGGTGCCAGCCATGATTCTTTGTTTGGTTTCTAGGTATAAAACTGTTTCAGAATATACATATTCTGAGGATAATTGCCTGGGGGGTTGGTACACAGGGAGGAAGGTTCATCACCGTGTAGCTGAAGCAGGGTGTGTCACTGCACAGTCCGTTTTCCTGCACTGGTCCTGCCTTGTTTGCGCTGTGATGTGAGCGTCCGTGGGATCGCTGAAGAGCTTGATGCTCTTGTGCTGCTGAAATGTAGTTGTTGTGATGAAATGGCAGCATAGGCAACAGCAGATCCTCTGGAGCTGGCATCAACTCTTGAATGCTTCACCACCAGCCCTAAGACTGTTACCCTTGAAGTGCTGTCACACTTTGCTCCTTTGAACTGTTGCTTGTAAATGTTCTTCATGGAATCACGGAATGGAAGGAGCAGGAAGGGACCTCTGGAGATTCTCTAGTCCAACCCCCTCCCAGTCAGAGCAGGGTCACCAAGAGCAGGATGCACAGGACAGCATCCAGATGGGTTTTGAATATCTGCAGAGAAGGAGACTCCAGAACCCCTCTGGGCAGCCTGTCCCAGTGCTCCCTCACCCTCACAGTAAGGAGGTTCCTCCCCATGTTTGGGTTCTGCTTGTTACTGCTGTAGCTGCCAAAATGCAAGTAAAGAGCTCCTTGGGTTACTTCTGTATGAACCCTCTCTGTTCCCATCTTCTGAGAGCTCTCCAAATGAAGCAGGTTTAGAGCTTATGTTCTGAGGAAGCATCAGTGGCTGGATCTGAAACCATCTCACCCATGGAAATACTGTTTTCATAAATTTAGTACCTTGGCTGACCTGAGTTTCGAAACTGAAACATACCTGAATACTCAAATTAGGTATTCATAATTATCATAATCTTTGTATTTTTCATGAACAGTGGTTGTCTTGTTTTTCTGTAATAGTCATGAAAGCAGTTTCTGGAGATCAGATGCCAGTATAAAGGTTGTTGGAAATCACTTGCAGCTTTTTCTGCACAAGATCCTTCCAATTGTAATAAAATTTCCCGTTTCTCCTTGGGGTACCACCCAGTTAAGAGATTGGTGACAGGCTGTATCTGCTTTGGGGGTCGGGTTTGAGAGGAAGACATCTGATACTGTGGTTTTCTAGTTTGGCAGTGACTTTGATAGCCTTTTATTCCAATGCATAACTGCAGTACAAGAAAAATGAAGGAAAAATTAAGCAGATGACTAGATTTTTAACTCTGACTGCTCTGGTATAATCTTCTGTCCGTTAATAGGGATTATATTAAAAGTTCTGTGTCTTCCATAAGGAAATGGCTGCTTTCATATTATTGTTTCTATGGCCTGTGATTATTGAGAATGGAGGTAATAGGAAAAAATATCTAGAAATGTTTCTGCTCCTTTCCCTTTTTTCTGTATTACTTGGTAAGATGTGTCAAACTGCAGTGGCTTCTGTGGGGAGGAGGGAAAAGAGCTTTTCCTGGTAACAGTTTTTGTGATGGCTGCAGAATATTCCCTGTTAGGCTCTTATGCATCAAACATCCATAGCAGGTATGTTTAATGATTGTCTTTCCTAATACGCCTTGGAATGCGTGTTGCTTTGGTACTTATTGAACTGTCATCCAGTGTCACTTGTAAGAGTTCTTGTTAGAAAAAATACAGTAAATAATGGATCCCAGTAATAATCTGTCTCCTTGCTTTCTGCTAACAAATCTCTAATTCTGTCATTAAAAAACCAAACTGATCTTAAATGTTCTATCCTGCTCTTTACATCCTTTTCTCTCTTTCATGTTCCTTTCTCATGACAGTATGCTCTTTTGAGTAGGCAGCATCGCTATTCCAGGACATTTTTTAGGCATCAACTCTTTCTTTCAAGGTTGTGTTCAGGCAGATCCTTTTTATTGCTCTAATATTTCAGTTTTAGACAAAAATCCTACTTTCCTCAGGGCTTTTTTTGTGACAGGATGGTCACAATCATTTAAGTCAAGCAGGGTAAGCAACAGCTGGTTGCCTGGGACCATATGAGTGGTCCCTAATGTGAACACTTGTGACCTGTAGAACAGGTTTTCTTCTTTCCTTTCAGTCTGCCAGGAAAAGACTAGATAAGAAACAAAGAGCAGTATGCTGCTGCATTTTGGAGAAGGTGGGTTGAAAAGGGAAAGCTTGTGCCGTCAGTTTAAACAGGAATATTTAATAACTGGTAGAAGCATCACTGGTGTCTTACTGGCCTTTGCAAAACAAAAATTCCTTATCCTGTTTATAGCCAAAAGAGACAAAGGAGCAAATACTTAAAGTGAAATCTTGTAGAGTAATTTGATAAGGTTTTGATAAGAAATGTGGTAAAACAGGAGGGCACAGCCAGCCAGCCCAAAGCAGAGAGGAGTTTTCAGTAAGACTCTTGAACAACTGAAAGTCTCTCTCTTTCCCTCCCTCAAATTGCCACTTCTCTGAAAACCTGGAGGCAAAGGGTTGTAAATGCTTCTGTTGGGTATAAAGTTAAATAGGGTTTCTGCTGAGCTGGCTAAACTGGAAGTGAAGATGTGCCGCTGTCCCAATGGCTTTCTGCAGACAGCTGGCAGAACAGCTGTCAGTCTTGTACAGTACAGCAGGCCCTTCAACGGGCAGCTGGGGGAGGAGTGAGTGTGGAGTCAGAAAACATGAGCTTGGAAGTTCTCAGGACAGTGCTTGCTCGCAGTCAGTGGTGCGTGCTTCCTGACCTTGTTGTGTTATTGCCATCATATTAGTGTTCAGAGTTTAACTCCAGCCTGTTTAAGTGCTGTGTTGACCTTGAAGGTTTGGAAAAGCAGCACCGTCTGTTTTTCTTTTGGTTCTTAATTGGTTGGTTTTGTTTTCAGGTCTCAGCATGGTTTTTCACAACCTTTACAGTCTCAGGGCTAAAGGACAAAATCCACTATGTGGAGAGCCTTCAGCAGTTATTCACAGCCATACCCCCAGAACAGATTGATCTCCCCCCTTTCGTCGTCGAGTATGATGCCAGGGTAAGTGACTGCATGTGGCAAGCCCGAGTCTTTGCTCCTAAGTGTAGCTCTTCTGCCTGTCCTGTTCTGCTCTGCAAGAGCTTTGAAGGGACTGACTGCCATGCCTTAAGAATGGGTAGAAGAAAGGGAGGTTTTCCTGGAGAGTCCAGTTGTTGTTCTGTGAGTAAGGATTTTCTTCATTTAATTTTTTTCTAAGTGAGTCCAAGTAGAGGGCTTGGCCAACAAGCAGGCTCATTTCCCAGTAGAGCAGTCACCTGTGTGCATAAATGGCAGACTACTTTTCTTCAGCCAAGAACTGTGACATAACATGTTGAGAGCCCATGGACAAGATTAAAATTCTTTTTTTTTTTCATTTTACCTTACACTGGCTGCAAAAAGAAATACTGCCTGTGCTTCATATCACCCATCCCACGTTATCAACAAGCACACAGGAAGGGCCAGGGTGGAAGCAGGGAGGGAAAAATGGAACTGTAGAAGGGTGCCTTGCCTTTCTTTTGGTCCTTCCTCCTCTTCTTCACCCCAGGTCTCTAACCATGTGATGAAATGAGTATGGCTTGCATTGGCCAAATCCTTCCAAAGAGAACATGCTGTAACTACAGAGCAACAGCCAGGGCTGTGTGCCTGCATAAGCCACTTAGTCCTGAGTGTCTGGCTGTGCTGCATCTGTGGCTTCCTTGCATCACAGATTTGGCCTGTGCTTTAACCTTAAAACAGAGACAAAACTGAGGCCTGGTTTTGCCTGATCACCAGCACAGTCCTCTCCTGGGTCAATTGTGGCAATCGCTGTACTCATGGAAGACAAAGCCAGGAGTACCTGTTTATTTCTGCCCTGCCCACTGAAGCAGGCTGCATTGGAGAAGAGTTTTGTTCAATTCTCCTTCTGTTCTCATTGCAGGAAAATGGGCCTTACTATTGTTCGTACCCTCCGTCCCCTGACTTGTGATCTGCAGTCCTGTGATGCTGCTGGTTTCCCGTGGATCCAATGACCTGATGCCTGCCAAAACCTGTGCATTTGCCCATGTACAGAATTCAGAGAGAGGGTTTTCCTCCCCCAGCTCTGGTATTTTTTTACTGATGAGATATTTTCAAGCACTCAAGCAATCAGAGAACTTTATGCCACTGTGAACTGTACAACTATTTCAAATATATTTATCCAATGGAAAAGTTGATTTATATTTATCCAATGGAAAAGTTGATTTGGAGATCACTAGGTGTGTTTTATTTTGGGTTTTGGGTTGGATTTTTTTTTTTGAAGCTGTTACATTTATTCCTGAACAGACTCTCTCTTTTCTGGGAAATCCATCACAAGCACTCGATCGTGTTGCCATTTAACTGTTGCCATTTCCAGCTCTGTTCGCAATACCCGTCTCTGCCTGGCCTGCACAGATCCTGTGCGGTACCAGGCTGACACGCTGCTCACCGTGTGGTCTGTGTTTCACATCTGATTACTTTCCCTTTCCGTTGGTGCTGATTACTTTTGGTCTTGACCCAGCAAGAGTGTCTGGAATTGGGAATGCCGTGTCTGCAGGCTGAACAGAGCGCCGCAGCCAAGCCGAGGGTACTGCAAGGCTTCGTACCGTGAACGCTAGGTGAGCTAGGAGCCATGATCAAGTCCCTGTCAGTTTTCATTGGATGATGTGACATGTCAGGATGCCACTACCCTCCCAGTAAGAATAAAATTGAAAAGCATTTGTGGTTTCTTTTCTCTAACTGTAGTTGTTTATGTTCTCCTCTGACATGGCCAGATGTGTTTGCGTGATAAATGAATGCCATATGCCTGAGGGGGAAGGGGAAGCAGTGACTCCAACCCCAGTCTCTACTGGCAAAGATTGTTTCTGAGAGCTGTCTGTGTCCCTTTTATTTCCTGTTAGGCTGATTTTTGACAGACGTACAAGTAGGGGAGCTCAGCCACAGGGTACTTGTGAAACTGGAGGTGAAAAGTGTTTCAGCCTGTCCAATAGGACATCTGAAAGAGGAGGGTGAAGTTTCCCATGTAAAACATAATGAGGGATGGCAGTCCCAAATACAGAAGGACAGAATCCCTGGTAGGAAGAATGTCACAACAGTACTGAATGTGAGAACAATGGTATGGTTTTCATTCTAGCTGCCTTCCTGCCCAGACCTGTGTCTGCTACTCAATCTTTACCCATCTTCAGGTTTCCTTGTTCTGCCACTTCTGCAGTAACTACTACTTTTTTTTTTTTCTTTTAAGCATAAGCAAAAGTCGTCGTGAGGTATCTTAGGAGGTTATTCACACCCATCGAGCTGGTGGGAAGTAGATATTGCTCTCCTGTTTTTGTTGGGACAAACAGGTAAAAGAAATAAAAAATCCTCCCTTGCTCTTGATCTAATTGCCTGTCACTGTTTGCAGGCTGAGAGATAAGACTTGTGTAAGTCAGGAGCGCAGAAAAAGATGGGCCACACTGAGCTTCCTTTCTTACCTTGGCCTCCTGACTTAATGTTTTGTGTTTTATACTCCACATATCCTCAGCGTGTTGGTATGTCAGTTACAGATTAAGTTAATCACTTGGCTGGGGTTTAACAGCCGTGCATACACAACACATGAAAAGCAAGAGCTTTGGCTTTTCAAGGGGCCCCCTGGGGTCTTCGTGTGATTCCATTAGCAGATCCAAGGCACTGGGAAGGCTGGACACGGCAGAAAACCACCTTCTGGGGCTCAGGCTTGGGAGTGTTGCACCTTATGGCTGGTTCAAACGTGATTCTTCCAGCGCTTTCCTGGTGGTTTTGGGGAAGGAAATAGCAGCAGTCGGCACAGGGCGCCTACCACGCGTCCCCGCCGCCTCTCTTCATCTAGCTGTTTACAGCTGCCCCTGTCCGGTGACGCTCACAGCCCGCCATGGATTTTCCATGCTCCTCTAGCGATTTGTACAGCTTCCCACCCCCAGGAACCATCTGCTGCTTTTCACACCCCTGGCGTTTGCAGGGGGGCCAGTGCAGAGCAGCCCACGTCCTCTTAACAGGCAGGTTAAAGGTGACTGGGAGCTGCGGCGACCCGGCGCTGGGCTGCGCGGCTCTCTGGGGGGTTCTGTCCCTGCAGCTCACAGATGGCTCGAGTCACGAAACCCAAACAGTTCTGCTTGGGACTCTCTCTGCACGTTTCTCAAACCCTGGTCCAGTCACATTAAGAAACAGGCTTGGCTCAGTGAAGTGCGAATGGGCCTCCAGAGCATTTGCAAAGCAAGAGGAGCTCTTGGCGCCATGCAGCTGATTGTGTATGTTTTTCCCTTGAAAGACTTTGCTTTAAGCTTTTCTTTTTTCTTTTTTTTTTTTAACCCAAGTCATGCAAACCTCAGTGGCAAGGCAGACCCATGCTGTGCTGCACCCACCCTGCGTTTTCCAGTCAGCCTGGAGTGGGGGCAATTTACCCTTTAGGGTTTTTTTTTTCTTCTACACAGACTTTTAAATGTAACGTGCCAGTGGTAAAAAAAGAGCTCAAAATAGTAAACATTTCAATAGCAATGACTGGTTTGATTCTAATATGCAAAAGGAGAAAAAGAAAGGGGGAAGAAAAAGCTTTTCAGGTGATTTTATGCAATTTGGTTTAGGCTGAAACACCAGCGTGCCCTGGGGGAGGGTGGATACAGCGCTTTCCTCCTCACTTTCCTCCTGGTGTGCAGGAACTTTGTGTGCATTTCAACACCCCTGCACAGGGCTGTCACTGCAGAACTACAAGTTCTGATGAAGGTTTTATTGCCTCACTTAAAGCTGTTCCACACCATCAAAGGGGAGTCTCCGTAGAGAAGTGAAATTATGAGTGTTTTTATCACTGCAACACCCTGTGTGGTGTTGGCAGTAGAGTGACAACACTGTAGTCGGTAAGACTCAGATGTGGTGCCTAGGGAACTCCTTTGCCACACCTCTGCTGAAAGGATCCTCTGTTCCCTTGCTGACACTGCAGTTAGATGTCATAAGCGTCTGTCAAGCTGACGTCTGACCATGGACAGGTGACTCAGAGTATCTTGGCTTACCTGTTGGCATTTGGGCAAGCCAGGGCAACGAAAGGCAAGGAATCTGGTGGCTGCTTCTCCTGTTGAGTTTTGCCTGGTTTCTTAACCAGATGCTGCTGGGGGTGGGAAGTAGCTAAGTCAGAACATCAGCTTTCTACAGTCCCTTGATCCAGTCTGAATTGGCCGTGTACACTTGGAGTTGAGATGCAATCTTCCTGTGCTCTCCTGCTTTCTAGAATGAAAGCAGAACTGCTGTATTTCTCTGACATCTTCTCTTTCCCCAGCAGTAGCCTAAAACCCTGGGGTTTTTTCTTACCATGTGTGCCTGTGTTGCCCCAGCTTTGCACTGTGTGAGGCCGCCTCCCTGAGCACTGAAGTGGCTGTAGTGCTGCAGAGGATTAGCATCCCACTGCTGAGACCAGACACTCCATGTGAAATTAATTTAGATGGTTCTGCTATTGAACAAGCTGATATCAGCCCTTCTTCTTTGTCAAACTGAAAAACAAGGGTAAAAGGAGTTATCCCCTTTCCTTGGCCCCTCTGGGATGAATCTCCGGGTACATCTGTGACCAAGCTACGGAGTGAGTAGTCCCAATCTGAAGCTTATTTGCACCTCTCAGCATATTACAGAGTGTGTTGATTCTGGCTAAACAGGAACCGATCCCAGTGACTCCTGTTAGCAAGTGCAGTCTTGGGAAAGTGAGTGAGGTGCTTCAGCTTTGCGTGGGGACGAGGGTAAGAAGTTGTCTACCTCGAACAACTCAACTCGTGATCCTCCAGTGCTGAGGAGGGCAAACACTGATTCCTAGCACGTACCAAGGCAACTGGCCCACTGGATTTTCTTCAGTCTCCCAGGGGAAAGGATCAGTCTGAATTAGAGGGATAAATGGCTGAGTACATAGACCAGCAACATGCAGCCTCTGCGCTAGGGTGAGGATATGGATGAGCTGAAGCAGCCCTGAGCTGCACTGGAACTGTGAAAGGCGAGTGAACCTGCTGCTGCAAGGTGCTGTTTCCTTCTGAAGCTGAAGGACAGAAAGATGTTTTATGTCTTGGCATTGGGGGGCAGAGCCCTCATAAGCTCACACACTTAAAGTGTGGGGTGATGAGGAGGGTGTTCCTCCTCTGGTCCCAGGGCAGATGGAGCTCTTTGCTCCAGGAGAAGAGAGGAAAGTGCTGTGTAAAGGTTAGGGACTGCAGAGATAAAACACTACAGCCCTGGACCCTCTGCAGCATGGCCTCTGCCCCCTCTTCATACCAGTGGGGTTTCTGATAAGCAGTCAACTACTTGACACTACAGTCCCTCTAAAATATTTTAATTGGCAAAACCATTCACAACATGTATAACTGAAAAAAGTGCCAAGATTCCTAATGTAATTTAGACATAGCTGTGGGGGAGGTGGCTTTGCTTGGAAGGACATTATGTACAAAAATGAGGGGAAGGGGATTGTATCAGATAATCTACAGCAGCCTGTCTGCCAGCACAGCATCTGGTTTTAATTGGCTCATGGGATCCTGTTCGAAGGCTTTCTCAGCTGTTCTTCCCTTGAAAACCAGGCTCCTCATCCAGATGAGGCTGGGCTGATGGTGATTGCAGTGTGGTTAGCACAGGGGCAGGAGAGCTCAGTGTAGTGCCTGCTCAGTGCTCTCACCAAAATGTTACAAGAAACACCTCCTAGGCAGAAAAGCCTCTTATCCTTCATTCCTCCTGTCCACCAGAGGAGTCTTCACCTCCCTTTTTTGGAGGTTGAGGAGAAAGAGGAAGGTTGTTAAATGCTCACCCCTGTGCTGTGGAGGGAATGCTACCCAAGGCATCGAGCAAGAGTCCTCTAATACTGATGCCTCTGGGTGGGATTGGTTTGAGGAGTGAGATTTGGCTTTGTAGCCAGGGAATTAGTAATGGCATGAGTAGCCTAAACCAGGTCCTGGAGAGACTGTACCTGGACTAGAGACCTAAGCCAGCATGCCCACGAAGTCTGTGTTGTGTTGATGTGATCCTGACTCATCTCTGCCTGGAAATTGGTGTCTGCATATGTGATTTTCAGATTGCTCATTAAGGAAGCTGAGGAAAAATCTGATGGGCTTAATCTCAGTCCTTTGAAAAGGTCCTGTAACTCTGTGAGAATTGGTATGAGCAGCAGATGCTCAGGAGAAAGGCTTGGCACAGCTCTTAGAGTGGATTTGGGGGTGGTTTTGATTTGGTTGGTTGTTTTTTTTTTTTTCCAGAAAGCAACTGGAAATAACTTTTAAGTAATTGATAATGAGAATGCCTGATTTAATTGTTGAGCTTTTAATGAAGCCCTGGAGTGATGTACTCGCCACTTCTGCTGGGCCTGTGTGGCCTGTCACAGAGCGGTAAATAGCCTGTATTGCACATCTTTTCCCCATAAAAAATGCATGTGCCTGGTACCTTCACAACAGGTCGTTCCTGGGGATGACTGGGGAACACTTTGGGTGGGAGGGTCTTCATGGTTGCCATAAACCCGAGCTGCTGCCCAGGCTGCAGTTCTTAGCTGGCACATGGATACTCCATCTCCCAAGTAGGTAGTGCCACTGGGCTGTGATCTGGCCTCCTGACTGGGGGAAAAAAAGGGGCAGAGGTGAATTTTCAAGTGTGGCTGAAGTGCCTGGTAGAGCTACTTTATCCAACTGCATCCTGGGCTGCATCAAAAGCAGCGTGACCAGCAGGTCAAGGGAGGTGATTCTGCCCCTCTGCTCCATTCTCATGAGACCCCACCTTGAGTATTGTGTCCAGCTCTGGGGCCCCCACTTCAAGAAAGACATGGAGCTGTTGGAGTGAGTCCAGAGGAGGGCCACTGGTCAGAGGGATGGAGCAACTCTACTGTGGAGACAGGCTGAGACAGCTGAGTCTGTTCAGTCTAGAGAAGAGAATGCTCCAGGGAGATCTTATTGTAGCCTTCCAGTACCTAAAGGGGGCTTATAAAAAAGGTGGAAAAATGTTGGGGTTTTTTACCAGGGCCTGTAGTGGTAGAACAAGGGGAAATGGGTTTAAACTGAAAGAGGGTAGATTTAAATTAGATGTAAGGAAGAAATCCTTCCCTGTGAGGGTGGTGAGGCCCTGGCACAGGCTGCCCAGAGAAGCTGTGGCTGCCCCATCCCTGGCAGTGTTCAAGGCCAAGTTGGATGGGGCTTTGGGCAACCCATAGGCAGGGTGTCCCTGCCCATGGCAGGGGGGGTGGAACTAGATGATTTTTTTAAGGTCCCTTCCAGCCCAAACGATTCTGTGATGTGATTTATCAGGGTCATTCATAACTGAATCTTGTTTGTAGGACCAGTTTGGTTTTTGGTGTGGCCCTGTGACAAACTGCCCCTACCATAAGGTAACGCTGCACAAAACCAGGTGGATGTACCTGTATGCAAGTGTCCAGCACTGGGTTAGGTGCCCATCCCACAGAACATACATGGTGTTGTCTACACAGTTTACCAATGCTTATTTCCTAGAAAGAGCTGACCAGAAACTCTTACTCCCACTGGAATGTTTGCTCAATAAGGAGCCCGTAACATGCGTGGTTTATAAGGTTAATAGCAGCTGGCTGGTGTCACAACTTGGTTACGCTTGGGCATCGCTAATAGTTTGGCAGGAAAAGTCGTATTTACCCGTTCTGAAGAGGTTTGCTTGTTTGTGTGCAAGATGTTGCCCTGTCTGCCCAAAAAAGGGCATTTCAGAGGTGCCTTTGCACATCAGAGACCAACGCTAAAAACATCATCACAAGAGCAGGAATGGTGCAGCATGGCCCCTTGACTGGCTGGCACCTTTTAGCTCTGGTAGTTCTCTGGCTGGCTGATCCATCAGCATCCTCTTCATGGAATTTTGCTGATCAGGGTTTCTCATGGAGCAGTGACCTGCCCTGTGCCTGCTGGACCCAACACAAGGGGAACGGCAAAAGCGTGCAAGAGTGTGCGGGTTGGGGCAGGTGGCTCCGTACAAATGAACCTGCTCTTCTCAGTAGCAGCTGGGAGCAATAACAGGCCAAGTGTAACCAAACTCTGCCCTGAGAGTCAGGTACATCCTGTGTGGATTCAGGGGTTCCTGGAAGTTTTTGAGCCACCTTCTCAGGAAGCTGCGAGGACTCAGAGGTAAGCCAGCAACAGGAATTCCCAAAAGGGAGTCCCTGAACCAAGCAGTGGTTGCCCAAACACAGAAGAGTAGAGAAAGAAACCTTGGGTACTAACGCCACCTGAATGCCACCATTGGTAAGCAATGCTGGATCAGACCAGCCCATCAAACCCTTTGAGCCCACAAGGAGCAGGGAGGGAACCGACACAAAACTGCTGGGTGTAGCAGAAAAGTTTCTCTGGAAGTACCCTGCGTTGCACACCAGGGGCAATCCCCCTTTTCTGCTCCCAGTGGACTTCTGAGGGTGCTTCCAAATGTGGCTGGACAGTACCACATTTCAGGAACAGGATCCTCTCTGATTTGTTGTGGAAATGTTCCCAGAAGCTGGTATGCTTGGTCAGTATGAAATGTTAAGATGTCACTGAGCAGAGACTGGCTGGTGGTCAGCAGCGTGGCCAGAACAGTAACCTTAAATGAGTTGCTCCAAGTCCAGGGCCATGAAACAGAACACTAAGCAGAAGAGTTGTTCTGTTACGAGACCAGACAAGTTCCAAAAATGCAGACATGTTTTACAGCAGTGCTAGGACGGCTTCTTTTGCTGGACCCTGCTTAAGTGGTTATCTTAAAGGGGAGCACTCTGTGTGCTATCGTGGTAGCTTTGTTTGCACTTGAGCATCTCTTGGAGCTTCACTCTGCTACAGCAGTGTACCAAAGCACTTTCAAGAGGCTGATCCAGGAATTTATTGTTTTTGTTTTAAGTTAAATTTTAAGCCCCACCTGATGCAGCTGAAGCACAACACATAGAGGTGTTCTGCAGCCTGCCTGGCACAGTAGCAGCTAGAGGTGGGACTTGCTGGTGTGCCAGCCTGGGACAGCAGCACTTAAGGCCACAGGAGGGGTACCCAGTACTCCAGAGGGCACCCAGACCCCAGCAAGACGATGGAGTTTGTGCAGAGGGAGGGGCTGTGAGCAAGATAGCCTTTTAGACATTTTCAGAGCCCTTGATGGAGTTAATTAGTTAATTCTGCTCTGCCCCCTCACATTTAAACATTCCAGTCTGTGTCCTGCAATCACTGCTGTTATCGTTAGCGAGCAAAGCTGCATAAATAGAGGAGTGCAGAAATACATCACAATTAGCATCCAGCCTTCAATGTGAGTCACTGAAAACAGACCCCAGGGCTGCCCCTGCACAGCCCATTGCCCCCCCCAGCCCTCTACTCCCATGGTGTGTTTCCAAGGGGCTCCAAGTGCACCAGAACACCACCCGGGTTGGTGCATGGCCACGTTTGCTGTTGGACACCGGTTATTCTATTGGTTCAGCTGGGCAGCAAGCAGTGTGACTAGGAGCAGCCTTTACACCTCTGGAAAATACATTCCAATCTGTAGGAAGATTTTCTGGAGGACGCTTCATCAGCCTGGTCCTCAGCACACCCCCCAGCTGAGGAGGTACCCCAGAGCAACCAGGAAGAGCAACGAGCAATGAGCAGCTCCAGCAGCATCCCTCCCATCCCGCCACACGGCTCGGTGCAGGTTTAAACCGTCAGCGCTGAATTAAGCCTGTTGACACCAGACACTTCTTGAGGTTTGGGGGTTTTGGCTTCGGTTTTTTTTTTTTGGGAGGGGGGAGGAGGGGGTGTAAGGAGAAGCAAATTTATTTAGAAGCCCCCTGAACCCTTCAGTCATACTGTGATGTGTCACGAGGTCCATGAATGGAGCGTGTGCCTGCACCCAGGCGCTGCGGGAGGGATGGCTGCCATGCCCAGGCTCTCAGCCCTCCACCTCCAGCTGCCAGCACCCCGTGCAGTCTAAACAGAGCAGTTTGCTGTGTCTGGCAAATCCCAAGAGAGAAGCAGCTGCAGCAACTCCAGGACAGCAGTACAGGGACATGAATCCAGAGAGGAATATTCTTTTCTCTTGGCATTACAGCAAGCCCTAATGAGAAGCAGCCCACCCAAGCTTTTGAAGAATGAACTCACCAGGAGATGACTCTGCTCTGATCAGCCTCCAACCCTCTCATCTGCTTAGGAGAAATAATAAACTGGGACATACAAGTTATTTTCATACATGTAGTTGAGTAACCTCACATTGAGAGGACTGTCAGAGAGGACAGGGGCGATGCTCAGCTCCCCCCAGGCCCAGGCAGTGCGACAGGCAGCCTGCAGTCCCCACAGAAAGTCTCTCAGTCCCTTTGGGAAGACATGAGAAGGGGGTGGTCTGCTTCCCAGAGCTCCAAAGGCTTTCTTTTTTATTTTGAAAACATTTTTAAACTAGCTCCTATATGGGCTGCTGTGTTCTGATGTGTCCTGGGACAGACACCCACCTGTCTGCAGCGCAGGCAGGCACGGTGCTGGCAGCACTGCTGGGCACAGCCAGCCAGGTCCTGGGAAGCTTCTTGGGACTGCCCAGAAAATAACCCAGAAAGCACAGGGTCTTCTTCAACCAAAGGATGAACTTTGAGGGTGTTATTTGATGAGCCAAACTGTGATACTCACGCAATACCCTTTTTTTCCCCCTCTCCCCCGAAATTTAAAATATTTAACTTTTTAAAACCTTATTAACTTTCCTTTAGCATTTACTTTCCTGCTGGCAGACACCTTTTAGAAAGGTCACATCCTGTCAGCATCTTCCCAGCCTGTTCTTGCCACTTCCCGAGCCCAGTCAGGCGGATTTGATTTTCTATTTTAAAAAAATAAAAAAATAATTTTAAAAATTGTCACAGGACAGATTGTTTACCCAAGGACACCAGATGCCAGGAGCAGCAACACACTGAATGAGGAGCTATGTCTAAGTCTACACCAGTCCTGAATTTGGTCCTTCACCCCCGGCCCTGGCACCAAGCTGTGCTGGCACGGGGAGCTGTGGTACCCACCGGGGATGGGCTTTGGTGCAGCTGAGCCTGGGGCCAGGCAACCCCAGGGCTGAGGCAGAGGGAAGGCGAGCAGCTGATACCACAGGGCTGCTTTTGGAGGGGCAGCACTGATAGGGGTGACCCTGAGCCGGGCGGTGGGAATGGGCCAGGCTTTTCGCAGGTTCCTGCTCCAGCTGCTCCGTGCGCGGCGTGCAAAGGCAATTACCTCTCTTTTTCCAAAACCAAGAGTAGCAATGCAGCCATCCCCTTTTCCCCCTCCAAAGCTCTAGCAGCAAAAGCTCCACTGACATTTTGAAAAGTCTCCTCCCCCCAGGCAAAGCCAGTGGTCAAACCTACAGAAGGTTTTTCAAATTGAGGTTCAGCCCTTCCCAAGATACAACCTGTACCGGCCAAGCCAAAGTGTGCTCCCAGGGTGGAAAAAAAGGCTCGTGCTGTGGAGTGACTCAGCCCTTCACTCCCAAGGCAAAGGCACAAAAATGACAGTCACTTACGGTCTCCAAAAGGGGACAGGCAATTTGTGGCTTTGTGTGAGTTTTATTTGTTGTAGGGCTTTTACTTTCCAGGCTAGAAAAACCCAAGGTGGCCAAGAAGGGGGTTGGGTTGGCTCTGGGTTGGGTTTTTTCTTAGTCATAGATTAACTTTTTAATCCTGAATTGGGTTCTCTTTGCTTGAGCTGCTTTCCCTAAGGTTTCCTTCCTCCCTCCTGTTTGCCACAGGAAGATGTTAGATAAGAGTAATCAGAGATGGGAACCTCCCCCACTGGTAGCTGAACAAGCAACCGCTCCTCGGCTTCTCACGTAAGATGCTTCTTCCGACCATTTGCCAGACATCTGGAGACAAACGGCTGCTAAAAAGAACCAAGATAAAAGATGTGTGTTTTGAATTGTTTCATTGACTAAAATATTTCTGGACCCTCTTGGTTGCTGTTGGGGTGAGGGTTTTTTCCCCCTCCTTGCTTGGGTTGTATCAAATCCATCTTCTACATGGCCAGCACCAGGCAATGTCTCCCAGGAAAAAGAGAACAATCAAGCTCTAATTTCCTAAATAAAGTATTAAAAAATAAAAACAAAAAGAAGAAACCCGTCTGCCAATGTTGCAGATATTTGTGTCTGCTTATAAAGAAACAACAACAAAAAAACCCCCACATTCCCCAAACAAAGCAACTGTCTTCCCTCCTTCCCTCTCACAAGACAGGCTAGAAAGCCAACTCTCCTTGCTGTTTTAATGTTGGTTTTCAAATAAAAAGGAAGTTTTCAAGTTGGAGACAAAATGAAATGGGATCATTTCTGCCAGCTTTATTTGTTGAGAGTTCCAAAAAGCTTTAACCCACCATTTTAGGGAAGCACAGACCCATAGGGCTTTTATCTGGCAAATCACCTGAGGCAGTAAGTAAAGGAGATGCAAAGACACATTTACAAAACCCTAAAAGTCCCCTTACAGGGGATGCAGAGCAAATACCAACATCTCACAGTCCTGAGGGGATATTCAGCTGAATCAGCCCAAAAGTGACTAAAGGTGGAAAAAGATTTACATTTATTTGGACTCTCGGAGACTTCTAATAAAGTTTTATATAAATTAAGCTACAGGCACATAATCTGTGTATGAATGTAGGGTCATGCATTTTGGTGGGGTTTATTTTTTTTTTTCTCTTGCCATTCTGCTTCATGGTGTTTAACTTAAAGCCTATTAAAATAGATATTAAAACCTTCCTTGCTAGTAAAAGGCCATATGGATTTTACTTGTTGGTTCCTGACCCATTAAGGCAGACTGAGAGATATGGGCTTGTTCAGCCTGGTGAAGAGAAGGCGCTGGGGAGACCTTACTGCAGCCTGCCAGCACCTAAAGGTACAGGAAAGCCGGAGAGGGACTGTTTGTCAGGGAGTGTGGTGGTAGAACAAGGGGTAATGGGTTTAAACTGAAAGAGGGTAGATTCAGGTTAAGAAAGCCTTCCTTGTGAGGGTGGTGAGGCTCTGTCACAGGTTGCCCAGAGAAGATAGGGTTGTCACCTCCCTGGCAGTGTTCAAGGCCAGGTTGGATGGGGCCTTGGGCAGCCTGGTCTAGTAAGGGCTGTCCCTGCCCATGGAAGAGGGTCAGAACTGAACAATCTTTAAGGTCCCTTCCAACCCAAACCTCATGATTCTATGACCCATTTATTAAGGAAAAGCAAAGTCCTGCCTCCTGCAGTACAAGGGGAGAAGCCCTGCTGTGGCACAGGACCAGGCAAAGTGGTACAAACACAGACAGGAATATTAGTTTGGGCTTCCAGGGCAGGGACTAGGATTAGTGACCCTAAAGATCAGGTTGATTCAGGTTTAGGCTGGTAATGAGCAGTCTCAAGCATAGGTGGAGGGACACCTATGGAGCTTTTGTGAAAGCACTGCACGCAGTTTCTCTTTGACACCCCAGCATCTTCTCTGCTGCTGTGACTGCACCATTCTCTTCCAGCAGCTCAGTAAACCCCTTTTAAAATTATTTTTGGCCCTCTTTAACTAACGTTCCTAATTGTCTGGGCCAGCAGCTGCTGGGAACAGCCCCCACTGGAGCCCAGTGCTTCTGTGTGACAAGCAGATGCTGCAGGCTGCCCATGGCTCCTGGTTTGTGTGCAGCTGCCTGGCTGCAGCACCTGCCCCAGCCAAACCCCCCTGGCAGCCTCTGCCACAGGAGCAATGCTGGCAGTGGCCAGCGGAGCCAGCACGTTCGATGGCTGGTGGCTGCCTGGCTGGTGCCACTGGGCTGGCACAACCCAGGATGCTGGTGCTCAGAAGAGGGGTTGCTACAGTTCCTGCCTCCCTTGGGATGCAGCTTCTGCAGCATCCCAAAACGTGACAGGGCTCTTGAGCTATGGCACAAGCTCAGGGCTCATTTTGCCTTCCCTTTCTGGGGTAAATGCCCAGGTCACACAAGCCTGGGGATGTGTGCTGGGGCAGCGACCACTGTCAGCAGTCAGATGCATGCTCCAAGGGTCCCTCCAAAAACACTGCCACTGGGAAAAGGGTCCCGTCCTAGCACAAAGCTTCACCTCACTGGTCCCTCAAGGTCTTTTCAGAATCTTTTCCTCCAGAACAAAACGTCAACAACCTTGTGCACAGCTGATGTTTAGTCTGACCTTGCTGCTGTGTCTCCAGTGTGCTGCTGCCATCCACAGCTGCCAAACTCTCTGAAAAACTCTTGACTTCTCTGCAAAGAGTCCCTTCCCAGTACAAAACAGACAGGTCAGTCAACTGAGTGCATTTCTTGTTCTGTCCACTGCACTGTGCCACCCAGACAAAGGGGCACAATTCCCCCAGCAGCAGAGCGACCTTCTGGCAGGACCACACATTGGGCAGTTCTGCATTCCCAAAGGAACAAGTGTCTCCAGGGACCACACACACCAATTTTTTTCAG
The DNA here is from genome assembly GCF_964237585.1 of Gallinula chloropus. Taxonomy (NCBI): domain Eukaryota; kingdom Metazoa; phylum Chordata; class Aves; order Gruiformes; family Rallidae; genus Gallinula; species Gallinula chloropus. The sequence continues at coordinate 86,637,460 of NC_140085.1, forward strand.
ATCAGCTACTGGGATGGACTATGAACAGCTCAGAAACTTCCTAATCTGGTAACTAGGTCCACCAACACCCACACATCACTCCTCCAGAGTGGATGGGAACATCTGCAGGCAACCACCAGCCACAGACTCCCCAGAGTGGGATGGGGGTGAGCACAAACAGAGCAGGTTGTGGGCACATGGAGGACTGAATTCAGATTAGGGAAACATAAGCCACAGGCCCCATGGCAGGACACCACTCTGGCAGCAGGTGTCCACTGGGATGGTGGCTCAGTCCATCACCAGGCTGAACCAGGGATACAGCAGCACACATGGATTTTTCCCGGTGTGTGGCATTTTACTTCCAAGTCAACCACCATCCCCACAGAGTGCTGGGGAGGGGTGGAGGCATTGTATGACAATTCTACTTAGAGAAACTCACCCAACTCAGCCAGCCACCTGGGTGCAGGTCTTCTCCTCCTTCCTGCATCAACCCCTGTGCCTGCAAGTGACCACACTGATGGTGATGGATGGATATGGAGCAGAGCCCCACTGCCACAGACTCCATGCTGGCCACAGCCCCCATCTACCTGCCAGTACTCAGGTCAGAGCACAAACTCTGTGCCAGGAATGGGTTTTGGGGGTATACAAGTGCAGGAAAGCAGTGGGACAAATTCTTGAGGGTACAGAGGTGGCTCCACTTCCCATGCTGACTACAGGCATGAGGGGGGAGAAAGAGAAGGATGGGTACCAAAGAAAGGTGGTGGCCACAGGCCCCTCCCACCTCCCCACCCCAATCATGCACACAAGGAAACACCTGGTTGAGGCTTCTGTGTGAGTCCAGGAGGATGCAGCTGGTTTCTCTCTCCTTTTCTTCCTTCCCTGTTCAGTACATTATCAGCACCTGGGATGCTACAAAACCTGTGCAGGCTGCACCTGGACCTCCAACTTCATCCCGTTTTAGCTGCTGTGTCCTCTCAGAGGTCTGCTGTTTCAGTCAGAAAAGGGCACTGAGAGAGTGGTTATTTCCAGCCACAAGCCCTGCTGTAGCACTGTCTGGCATCAAAGCCAGCGAAGCAGGTCAGAAGAGGGATGTGCTTCACAGGATGCTGACAGCCCCCAAGTGTCCTTGCTTTAGTGTAACCAGGAGGCACGTTTCTGAATGCTTTGTCTTTTGGCTCTGGCTCCCCAGGAACCTTGGCCTATCCTCCAGGGCCACAGCATGGCCATGATGGCCATGGTACCTGCTGCCCACACTGCTGTTTTTCCAGTGGGAAAGCCAAGCATGTGCAATGCCTCCAAAAAACAATGTCTTATTCTGAGGCTGATGATGTTCTGGTGGCCCTGGCACAAGCCAGTGTTGCTTAGATCCAGACCTATGAAAGCTCTAAGCCTGGCCCTAGGCTCAGATTTCCCCTTTGTATTTTCTCATGCTGTCCCCTACACATACCTACCTCATCCCAAGCTGCGCCCAGGCCTGTCTACAAGTGGCTTTCATCATGCAGCCTGCCCAGGATGGTCAGGGATCACCAGTTCAGCATAGAGTCATAGAATGTGTTAGGTTGGAAGGCACCTTTAAAGGTCATTTGGTCCAACCCCCTCCTGCTGCAGTAAGCAGGGACACCCTTAACTAGATCAGGTTGCTCAGAGCCCCATCAAGCCTGACCTTAAATTTGTCCAGGAATGGGGCCTCCACCACCTCTGGATGACCTGTTCCAGTGTCTCACCACTCTCATAGTGAAGAGCTTCTTCCTAATGTCTAATCTAAACCTACCCCGCTCTAGTTTAAAACCATTGCCCTTCGTCCTATCGCTCCATGCCTTCACAGACAGTCCCTCCCCAGCTTTCCCATAGGTCCCCTTCTGGCACTGGAAGGCCACTATAATCACAGAATCGCAGAATCACAGAATTGTAGGGGTTGGAAGGGACCTTGAGAGATCATTGGGTCCAACCCCCCTGCCAAAGCAGCCCCCTAGGACATATTGCACAGATAGGCGTCCCAGACCCTTCTCTTTTTCAGGCTGAACAAGCCCAACACTCTCAGCCCATCAACTCCCTTTGGGTTTGGAAGGGCAGCAATTTATGGGTTGCAATCATAAGCACAGCCCCTATTAGGACTGGTGGGTACTCAGCAAGCCAAGCAGTGCCAGGGAGAGGATGCAGGATGGCTGCAACCCTCCCCATAATGCCTTCCAGGTGGCTGGAGCCACTTCGGCCCACAGTATGCTTCACCAAGCTAGTCTGTCTACCATCTAAAACCAGTGGGTAAACCTGTCAGAGAGGCCAAGCCAGGCTGAATCTGGTTGGCAGCTGTGTTGCAAGCTCAACTCGTCCCTCACTGAAGGAGCAATGGGCTGAATGAAACTCAGATGCCAGTGTTTATAAGACCTCCAGCTGCCTAGCTTCTGGTTCTGGAGGCAAGGGGGAAGCTCCAGGCTCCAGAGCTTTACTTCAATCCACCCCCAACTTTCTCCAGCACCAGTTTCCAGTGTTATGGGAAACTGGCTCCTTCTGTAGAGCCCAAAGAGGGCTTGTGCAGGAGAGGGACGCAGCCCCTTAACTCTTGGTCCACAGCCCATCCATGAGGCTGCTCCAAACCACCAGCTGGCATTGTGCTCAGGTGTTGCAGCAGCAGCACCACTGCTAGCAATGGAGGTGGGGTCAAAGGCAGGGGACTTGCATGGCACTGGGACATGTCACCAGGCAGAGCATGGTGAGGATCCTGTCCTGCACAGCAACAAGGCTGCCAGTGACAGGCTGGTTTGCTGCCCGCAGCCTAAATCAGGCCCTGTGGCCAACTCCACCTCTTCAGTGCTGAGAAGGGGAAGTGGAAGCTGCAGGGACCACAACACCTGCTCTGCTTTGCCGTTCCACTTGTCTCTCTCAGGAAACCTTGAGTTGCTATATTTGAGCACAGATTATGCCCTGGCTCTGCTCTTATCCTTGTTTGTGAAGTTTGACTGAGTTCACACACTGCTGTGTACACAACATGCCACCCTCCGGCTGCCAGGGAGCACTCACAGCTGGCCAGGAAACCCCCACACCCCAGGGACACGGTGCAGATGCTGTCCCCAGGTTTTATGCACCACTGGCCTGTGGGCACACATGTGAAACTGGAGAGGAGCTGCTGACAGCCCAGGCCAGGCACAGACATGCGATGTGACCACACACTGCATGGCAAGGGGTGCCCAGAGATGGGTATTGGGTCTTATCCTTTCACCCCTACAGAAAAGGGGTGAAAGCTGCAGTGGGGATTTGTAATTGAAGAGGGAGAAGACAGGGCTAAAGTCAGCCCAGAGGCAGAGCAAGCCCTGCAAAGGTGTGTGAAGGGAAGGCTAAGGGAGAGGGGGTGGCATGGGGGAGCAAGCAGAGGGTCTGTAGGAGGGAAAGGATAAGTAAAGAAGACCACTTGGCCCCAGGCCATCCTTGGTGGCTGGGCTCCTGAATTCCCTCTTGACCAGCATCTTCTTGTTCCTAAGGATGATAATATTTTTCCACTCTATGAGACCCGACAGCCTGGGGAGGGCTGTTGTACAGCATGACCCCCCTTCTCTTGAATCCTGTCTCACCAGCAATACTCCTTCTTCATCTACTTTGAGGACCTTTAATTCTCCGAGGAGTCAAAGAGCACTTAGGCTTTCAAGCCAACCCCAAGTCCCCTCACCCTTTTTCTCCCCATGAGGAGGGGGCACATTGAAGGGAGGCAGCTGAGGTGGGTAGCTGAGTCCTCTTTGATTAGGTGGACCGGCACCCCAGGGCACATACCCCATACAGCTTTTAAGGGCAGCAGAAGAAAGGTCACCTGTGTATCCAGCTCCTTCTTCCCATTGACATGTCCATGTTCAGGCTGGCCCACTCCTGGCCTCTCTGTCCGTAGTTACATCTTCTCCCTGCTGATATTTTCTTTTACCCACGGGTATCATCACGCTGTGCCCCACACAGCCCCAGCCAGGCACCCGTGCAGCGTGGCTTCCGCACTGATCTTCCACCGCCCGTCGGGGGGATGAGGCACACGGAGCCCTGTTCAAACACTGCCCTGAGCTAGTGCGTGGCTTCTGGCCCCCAAAGAGCAGGCAGACTGAAACAGGGCAGGGAGCTCACACTGTAGCACCAGGAGAGAAGGGGGAACATGCTCTTCACAACCAGCACCCAGGTAAGTGTCGCCTTTAAAACGTCCTCAGCTGGCTGGAAACAAGTCCCTGGAAATTTCTGATGAGCAGACACTGAGCCTCAGGCAGGAGCTGAGGTGGGAGAGCTTTTATTCTCCTGTTTCTTCTACTACAGCCCTAGTCCCAAATTATCTTTTTTGTGCAGCTGGCTACTAAACAGGCTCTGCCTTGGGACTTTGAGGAAGCAGCAAAGGAATCCTGGCAAGGTCCAGGGAAGAGTCTCTCACAGGGAATGCTGAGGTGAGTCTGAAGAGGTACAAAATAGTAAGGTCCCAAATAAAGGGACTTTACAGTGTGACTATACCAATTTTCTACTTTTCCCTTCTCTTTTCAGGCCTCCAGTGATAAAAGTGGGGATAAAAATATTTCTGCTCTCATACCAAAAGGCAAGTTGATCGATCCTTATTAGATGCTCACAGTGAAAGGATCCCCGTGAAAAGGTATTAACCACTTGAGGCTCAGAGACTCATGTGCCATAGCTGTGAGTACTGGATGTGCAGTATTTGTGTAGGTGACAGGTACAAGAAAAGCCCTAAGATATGTGGAAATGAGCCTTCATCTTATCTTCACACTGCTCATCACAGGAGAATGTGAGAATGATTTCTTTACAGATGTGCTTTGAATGAAAGTCTCCAACCTGAGTCCTTCCAATAGCTGTAGGCTGGTACGTGCTCAGCAAATAAAAGTCCAGAATCACAAAATCACAGAATCACAGAATAATAGGAGTTGGAAGACACCTCTGGACATCGTCTAGTCCAATCCTCCTGCCAGAGCAGGATCACATAGAGCAGGCTGCACAGGACAGCATCCGGGCAGGTTTTTAATATCTCCAGAGGAGGAGACTCCAGAACCTCTCTGGGAAGCCTGTCCCAGGGCTCTGTCGCCCTCAGAGTGAAGTTTTTCCTCATACTGAGATGGAACTTCCCTTGTTGCGTTTTGTGCCCACTGCCCCTTGTCCTGTTGCTGGGCACCATTGCAAAGGGCCTGGCCCCATCCTCTTGACATCTGCCCATGAGATACTTATATCCCATCACTTGCAGGCTGCTCAGTGCCCTCCCTGCGCTCAAGAAGGAGGCTGTCTCCAAAAAGACTGGTGGGAAGAGGTCTTGGAGAATAGGGACTCCCTAGAGGCACCCATTCAGACTGGGATCACGTGGAACACGGCAGCTCAGCTCGCTGAACTCCCCATCTTCTCTCCAGCCAACAACCCCGGCAGCGCCCCGGCCTCCTTTGTTGGAGGTCACCGCATCACGGGGAGGCACCTCCGCAGAGCGCCCATTCCACGCTGAGGATGTGCGCAGCGCCAAAACTTCCTTCCCCCGCCTCGCCCCCGCTTCCAGGACCCACCCGTCCGACAACGACAACTTCCGCGGGGTCCTCCCCGCTCCGCGGGAGGTGCCGCCGGCGGGGGAGGGCGGGGGGAGGGGGGCGGTGCCACCCCTACCGCGAGCGGAGCGGCCGCCGGGCGTGCGGGGACCGGGGCTGCTGGGTCCCCGGGCGCCGCGGCGGGGGCGGCCCGGGCGCTGTCCGCGGTGCTGAGCGCGCCGGCGCCGCCGTTCCCCGGGGCTCGCTGGGGCGCTGGGGGCACCCGCGGGGCACAAGGGAAGCGTCTGAAGCGTCTGCGTCCTGGGTGAAGCCACTCCTCCCCTCCCGCCACCTAAAAGCACCCCCAAAACAAACCCCACAGCACCCAAAACAAACAAACAAACAGAGACGCCCAACCCAAAAGCCCCAAACCAAAAAGCCAACACAGAAGTTGGAATTTAACATTGGAAGGTGACTTTAGAGCATGACTTCCTCCACCTCGTACCCGCTCAGGGGCATTGACATGTTCCAACCCTTGGAGGTACAAAGTCCTTATGAGCCAGGCCTCCGTGTGCCTCACCACATGCCCAATCCGCAGCGGGACCTCCCCAGCCACTGGAGGGGACGGCGCCGCGCTGAGCTTTGTAGCAGCCTGAAAAGCTGGGGCCTGGGGGAAGCATAGAGCCTGAGGAATTTCAGCAAACTGCTCCTGTAAGGACGCACAGTGAATTGTCCCGGCAGCTTTTCACATGCCAGCCTCTTCATATTTGCCATCACGGCCCTTCCAGGCACCTCCCTGACCTGGAACGAATACAGGTCATAAAATGGGACCAATGACAGGGCTGGACCATTTGTCACTGGGCCAAACAGACACAGCTGCTGAACAGGTGTGTGACATGTATAAAAGGTGGCAAGGAGAAAAAGAAAATGACTCAAGAGATTCACCCAAAGAGCACAGCAGGAGTGCACAAGTAGAACGACTCACTGGTCATCCACTGAGGCAATTAATCCAAGGGAATGACTTATCTGAGCCTAAAAATGGGAATTTAAATGGCTGCCTCTCTTGTCTCTCTTACTTGCAGAGCCCATGTTTCTCTAAACAGAAATTAAATCCAGAAGTTTTCCTTGTTAGCAATATTTCTTTATGGTGAGCTGAACTGGGTTTGAAGATTGTTTAAGGTCAGGTTGGATGGGGCCCTGGGCAACCTTGTGTAGATCCTGGCCTGGAGGTTGGTGGCCCTGCCTGTGGCAGGGGGGTTGGAACTCTATGATCCTTGGGGTACCTTCCAACCCAGACCATTCTATGATTCTATAACAGGAATAGTTTTAGAAGCTTCAGGGGATAAAATTTATTGGCTAAATTGGGCAGGAGTTAAATCCCAGGACAAACATTTCCACTTTTGCAAACAGGACCAGGAGTCTGAACAATGGTCAGTAACCTTGTTTTGCTTCCTCTTTAAAAAAGCCTGACTCATTAGTGATGCTTAGTACCCACAGCACTAAACACGTAGGAATAAATCTTTTCAGGACTCTCTGAAGACAAAAGTTCAAGAACAAATTATGTCATGTATATTTCCTATATGGGAACGCCACCCTTACAGCCTTGAGTTACATTCTGTGCCAGTCCAAAACACAGGTGGCATGTACCTGAAGCATTTTCAAAGACTCTTGGCTTACAAAACTTCAGAACAATCTTCTCTGTGCTGCATTTTATTTCTCAAGCAAGCAGGGAATGCTGAGCATGTAAAGCAGAGTTTCTCTCTTGTGCCAACCTTGTTGCTCAGTGCAGTGATCTGCTACATCCCCTTTCTTCTATGTGGCACAGGGAATGCAGGAAGTGAAGAGGATGGGAGATGACATCAGAAGAAAAAGGTTCAAGCCATCCACCACAGTTTTAAGCTTTGAGGCTGAAGTGGCTAAAATTCAAGGAACTGCAGTAACACATTCTCCCTCCCAATGTACATCATGCCTCATCTTTCCCACTCCAAGCACAAAAACCTTGCTGTAGGAACAAAAGGAAAAAAAAAACCCAACAAAACATTCTTAAAGATGGTCCTAGAAGGGTCTTCTGTAGTGTTGTAATTAAAGCTGCCCACATAAAGCTGTTCTAAGGAACATTTCTCCTTGTTTTTTAAATACCATGTAAAAAGCAGAATGATTGCACAATCACCTTTTTATTACCATAAAGGAAGACTTCTTATCTAGCCCTGTGACTTGGTCAAGCTATCCAGACTCACAGATCGCAGAATAGTTGAGGTTGGAAGGGACCTCCGGAGTTCATCCAGGCCAACCTGCCTGCTCAAGCAGGGCCCCCTAAAGTCAGTTCCCCAGGACCACATCTAGATGGCTTTTAAATATCTCCAGCTGTACAAGCCACATTCAAAACTGGAATGGCCATACTGGGCAGTAAAAGCTGCACCATCACCATTCACATGTGAAAGCCTGGCCTCCACTGAGACACTTGTGAGGGTCTGAAAGACACTCATTCAGTAGTGTCTGTCAGGATTGCTTCTGGTGAGTAGGGTGAAGACAACCACAGAATGACCCTGTCTTTCCATAAGGGCAGAGTGGCTGCACTCCTGTTAAAGAATTGTCAGGAAAGGGGGGGAGGGGGTACTCTCCATGAAGGTCTGTTCTCCTTGGGGTGGCTTTAAAGAAGGAAAAAAGGTGCCTTATACTCAGCAGAAGCGCCGTGCACCCGGGACTGGTGAGGCAGACCTGCTGCTGGATACATCCTGATGGCTGCTACCAAATGGGAGAGGAGTAAATGAGAGGGAGGTACAGTGGGTGAACCCCTAATGCTAAGCAAGGCAACGGAAGGGTTCTCAGAGCTGACACTGGTCTTCCTGTTGTCACCTACATGGAGCATGTGATCTCAGATTTGGATGGGCTTACAGGACTGTTCCTGAGTGCTAACTGGGAACGGATGGGAGCTCATGCATTTGCTAGTCAAGACTGGAGAAGGCCAGTCAGAGCCACCAGACCCCTTACGCTGGTGCCACAAGATGAAACCGCCTATCTTGTGTCATCCTCCTTAACCCAGTTACAGATCCTCTTTTGGGGCTGTAGCAAGTGTGTTTTGCTCTGCTGCACTGCAGGACATTCACTGCCCCTGCCCACAGCCAAAACAGCACCCTCAAGAAGCCGATGGCAGAGGGAAAAAAAACCAAAACAACAACAAAGCCCACAACCCAAAATCTTTCCAATTCTTATCTTCTAAAGTCAGTATGATGCTTCCCCTTGGATCTCACTTCATATTAGCTTTAAAAGCTTACAGGAAAGACTCCCCTATTCACTTCACAAGCCCTTACTACTCCCTGATATGTACAAGGCATTTCTTGCACTAACCTTTAATACTGAAGTCAGTGATGAGTATTTACATAGTTCCTAGATCACCTCTTACAATATTGGAATAGAGGCTGCATGTTCTCATTCTTCTGGATTTTACCCAGTATTTCAAGACCTAAAATTAATATCAGACGAGAATGTCTTTCAGCCAACTCCTCTTCCAAGTTGCTGTTTGCTAATGATTTCCCCCTATTGCTAATGGGCTCAAGAGTAGTTTTCCATCTAAGCAGAATGCTCTCCCTTCCAAACATTCATCAGAAAACTATTATTAAACACTTCCAATTTTTTTGAATCTTTATTAACAGTCTTCCTAAAAAAAAAAAGGGTATGTGCCCTCAGCACAGTAAGTTTTGGTCTAAAACTGAAACACCTTCCCATTATCTTTAAGGAAAATGTATCTAATTAGTTTTCAGCATTCCCCCTCCCACCCCACACATAGTTTTTTGCATTTCAGAAGCCTCACTTTCATCAAATGCCACCTATTACTGCTTTTCCCCCCATATTTCATATTCTGCATATCTGCTTCTACTTGCTGCCTTCATCATAGTTCAGTACAATGGCCTTTAGCCAAACCTGTCATCTCTCTTGAATGTGGAAATATAGCTCATTGGCTAATATTCCTAAAGGATTTTCTCCACTTGGAAACAGTTTTTCCTCCACAGTTTTCGTCCCATCTGTTTTACTCAGAATTTCCTCCTGTTGGGCTATTAGGCTTTTAGAGACGTGTGGCAACTTATCAAACCACTAGTAGGGTCCCCCTGCTTCACATCCTAAAGGTTATTACCTGGATAGTCCCAGACTCCTGGACCTCTCATGGCTGAACCAGTCTCATCTGTATGGTCACCAGACACTTCTCAGCACCAACTGGTTTTCTCCTGTCGGCTCCTAAATGTTTTGGAGTAATTTTGAGTCATTTTCATTTAGAAATGGGGAAGACCTTGAAGTCTGCAGACTGACAATGACTTCACCTAGTTGTGGATCAAAGATATTTGGAGAAAAATGGTTAAGAGCATGGGTATAACTGCTCAAAAGACATGAATTGTTTTACTCCAATAAAGCTCTGGCCTCTGGGTTAGACTTTGCCCCTGAACAAGCTGCTCCTGCCATTGCAGCAGGACTTCCTGACACATCCACAGAGCTGGAAAAAACCCAAAACCCAAGACAAGTAGTTCACTCAACTTTAGGGGAAAGCGGAAGACTGATGGTGCAATGACTTCCCTTCCCTGCAGGAGACATTTCCAACTTGTTTCCTGGAGACCTTTGGCTAGAAGAGTTGCTAACACCTGGCTTGAAACAGAACAGAGGAGGACACTTGAGCAACCTGCAAGAAAGGACCCACATTATCATCACAAAAACAGAGAGCCACAATGTCATGTTTTTACCCCGGCTGAGAGCCGAGATCCAAGAAGCTGCCTGCTCTTTAAAGGAAAAGATGAGGGGGAGAAGAGGTGGGGGGGGGGGGGGGGGGGGGGGTAGGGTGAGGCAAGGGAAGGGAAAAGGAAGGGGCAAATAACAACCTCAAAACCATGAAACCAAAAGCCCATGGGTTGGGATAAGGGCAGTTTACTAAAATAGCAGAAAGATAAAATACAACAATGCTAACAGGACTTTAGAGCAAAAAAATACATGAAATTGTTGATACACGATGCAGTTTCCCACCGAACCCACAGCTCAGGCCATGCCACCCAGAGCCTTCCCAGAACCCGACCGTCCCCCAAAAACCCGCATGTCCTGGAGCTGCCCCCCTCCTCCCATCAGCCCCCTTTATACTGAGCAGGACGTAATTGGCATGGAATACTCTCTTTGGCCAGTTTGGGTCACCTGTCCTGGCTTCATCCCCTCCTTTCTCATGAATAGGGAACTATGAAGAGCTGAGAAAGTCCTTGACTGTCTGGCAGCAACTAAAAACATCAGGGTGTTACCAGCACTGCTTTCATTTTAACTCTCAAACACAGCATTCCATCTGCTGCTACAAATGAAGTTAACTCCATCCTGACCGAAACCAGGACTCACAATAAGGAAGAAATGGCTCCCCTGGGCTCGGAGGACAATTTCTGATATTTTTGCCTGATTTCCAGCAGTTTGGGATAAGACTCTTCTTGACCCTTCTTAGTTGTTTGTGGTGTAGGTATCTGAGCCAGTTGCTCCAGGATTTCTTCATAGTTGTTGGAGAGACACGGATGTTTTTACAGTCCAGTGATGTCATCGTACAGCACAGTTTGTCAGAATAGAGGACAGTATTCAACAAAGGTGTCTAAACTATGCCTCCAACAAACAACATGTGCAAAGAAACCATCACATTCTCAGCTTGTCCTGGTGTGCTTTCTCTTCCCTGAACCTCATGCCCTCTATGCTGCATTGACCTCAGCCGATGTCTGATGCACCAGTCCTACAAGGTGAAGCAATATGGTAAATATTGACCAAAGGCTTTGGACCCAGACTAACCCAAACCCAAAATGTCAATGAGCAAAAAGTCATCAGACAGTACTTGCAGCTGGGCACCAGCACCACAGGCTGCCTCATCTCACAGGCACAGGACACAATGCTGTGTGAAACACTATAAGCAACTTATTTTAGGTGGCCATATGTCAGAAACCCTCAGCCAAAATAAACCCCTGGGCTTGCTCTAATGTGTCTTTCTACAGAGGAGACTTTGTGTAAATGATCTTTCATGAAAGAGAAATATTGTTGTGAGCCTGTGCAATATTTTGTGATTTTTGAAAGAAAAAAATTGTCTTCACAGTGGAGCCTAAGAAGCAAAACAGCAACCTGAACAACTGTTATACCTATATTTTTCCTGCTTTTATCACCAATGATGGGAATCTCTGGGTGATACCAGGAAGCCAGGTTACAACTGGCACCTACACAAATAAAAATGAAAATGGCAAGATGTTAGTTCTTTAAAAATACTTTCAGTAATGAGTCCTTGGAGCTTTAAACACAGCTCTTTAGATGTTTGTTTACAACGTTTGTACAATATTTGTGCCTTATTTTCTCAGTGTTTCAGTTCTCTGCCAACTATGCTGTGAGAATGAAGGTTTGGTTGAAGCCTAGCTAACGTGCCAGCACGCCGGCATGTCTGGATTCCCAAGAATCCTTCACTGCGGAAATAAAAAGGAAATTAAACCACTGGAAAAACAAAAAAAGTATGTTGGGTTGCTAGGGAGCTTGATTACATGTGGAGGCAAGGCTTAACTCGCTGCTTAATTCACATCATTTGGAGGTAAGATTTAACTTGACGCGGAATTCTGATCATCGTGCGGTGAATATGGCAGGAGATTGAAGGGCCCCATGTTGCTGCTCAGAGCTCAGTTGTGCCCCAGGGTCCTTTTCTGAAATGAATTCCTCAAGATGCAGAGCAGGCACTGCCAGATTCTGGACAGCTCTGGCTGCTCGAATCTTAAATGTCTTTCTACAGGTTTCTCAGTCCTCTGGTGTCATTTTTAAAAGCAGCGTCATCCTCTGATGTAACTTTAAAAAAGCAGTGTCACTTCCATGGCTACAAAATTTAGCCATTTAGATCAGACTGTTTCAAACAGTTCCACAAGCCAGTGCTATTACACTGCAGCCTACTTGTGATCTATTACAATGCAGTATATATATAGAGCAATGAACAGCTTCCTCTGAGATGGTCCTTCCTACATAATAAGCAACGTTTGTAATCTACCAAGCATGCTTGGAATAGCCTCAGGAAGAGACATCATAAAGAAACCAAGTTTAAATTGTTTTCCTGCAGTTTTTCTCTGTGCAAGTACAGATGAGTATGTTATAGCAGCACTATGCTACTTTTCTATGAGGTTTGGGATCTGGAGGCACTGTCAACAATGGATATATATATGCTCACTGATCATGACCTGGTGTTACAATATTGCAAGTCAGTTCCACCCTATGTTGAGCATGACATCATATGATATCTAATACCCCTTTGCCCAATTTAGGTCAGCTGTCCTGGCTGCGTCCCCTCCCAGCTTCTTCCCTCTATCCCAGCTGAAAACTGGGACTGAAGTAAAAGCTGCTGTTCTAGAATTAAAAGTCATAACTTCACAGTCAGTTTTATAGTTAAAGGCAAGACCACTTCTGTCAAATATCATGTTGCTAGTTCATGAACCCTTATTTATGAAAGAAATGTCCTTTTTTTAACTAAACCCATGTTTTCAACTGCTACTTCAAGTCACGTTCTGATCAACTGAAACTGCTGACTGGCTTTGCAATTACAGCCATACAGCAATCTCTCATTTCTAACCAGACAGCAGCTGACAGGGACGGTGTTCACACCATAACCCATGAGGAGAACCACGTGTGTAACACACAATAACAGAATACCATGTTTACCCCCAAGATTTTATATTCCTTTTGAGTACTGAAAGGAGTTATGAATTATATTTGTAAAGCATTCTACTCATGGGCATAACACAGCCCCCTTTGCAAGTCCTGCTGACATGCTGCTGCAGCTCTAAGTCAGAGTTGCCTGTGAGAAGATGGTACACCTTTACTTTAAAACTGTCATTCCTTCATTTGTGGGTTCTTTTAAACACCTGTATCCTTCTATTTGGTTTCTGAAATGTGCCATTACCTTATCTCCTTCCCTTCCCACCTCATCGATAGGCAGGGCTTCCAAAATATTTACTCTTGGCCTGCCAGCAAGTTCCTGTGTTACCTAAGAGTGCTGCTTCCTCTGCCCAGGGCCCACTTTTTGGTCTGGGAAATGGGAGTAAATAGAAAATCTCCTTCTATCAGTGAAGTGCTGCAAGGAAGGAAGCTAACCACCAATCTGAAGCACGCAGATACTTAGCTGGAATATTACTACACATTCAAAGTTTGCTCCAAAACAGGCATCCTGAGGTTGGTGTTGGTTTTTTGGTTGGGTTTTTTTGGTTGGATTTTTTTTTTTTTTTTTTTTATGAACAACGTTTCTCTGGAGTAACTCCATGAACTTGCTGTCAGAGGCTGAGCCCCATCTGCACGTGTTGCTCTCACTGATGAAAAAGAGCTGTGGAAACATACAGCTGGGCAGCAGGACAGCCATAGCACAGGAGCCCTAATCACTCAGGGCTGCCAGGCCATTAGCAAATCCCTCCGAGCATCTGACGAATTCCCACTGGTGTTGCTGGGAAACTGGGCAGTAAGATTGCCAGCAGGCCCTCTCTCTTCCCAAAAATAACTTACTTTCCCCCTCTCTTAAGAAAAGCTGCCCAGGAGGAGAAAGTGGAAAGAAGCTCATGAGGTCTAGAGAGCTACATCAGCCCTGGCAATTAGTCAGGGCTACACAGGATTTGGGGAGTCCCACACGAGCAGTAAAGCAGACAGGCAGATGATCCTGATGACTAACAGATGTGATGGCAAGAGCAGAAACACAGAGCTCTTTGGTCATGTGAACTCCTGCCCCAGGGATACTTGTCACCACAGTGTTTTAGATATGGGGGTACAGAGGAAAGGGCTGAGGCACTGCTGGTAAGCTTTCTCTGCTGTCTCTATCCTGTATTTGCAGGGGTAAAAGAATAATCAAAAAATAGCCTCTGTCCAGTACCTTTGGGGATCTTGTGCTAGCACTCCTTTTAAACCACCTGCAGGTTTCAAAGTGCACACAGCAGCCTTGTGCATTCTTTCAGTATACAAGCACAACACAAAACTGTGAGCACTTCCTGAGCACTGCACAACATCTAAGTCAGTAAGGTAGTAAAATAGCAAAGAAGACAAGGTACACTGTTCCATCCACATTCTGACTATTTGCCCACAGAATTCAGATAAAATGTTTTTCTAATACCCCCAAATGCAAAATACTACATCTGGAAACCAGGAGCACAGATGTTGTTAACACCAGATGGGAGAGGCTGCCTTGAGGAGCAGCAGATGGACTTTGAAATCACTGAAAATAATTGACTCAGCATCAGCATTCGGCATGCTGTAATGCCACGATCAAAATGGCAGGCACAATCTGTGGACACAAATATCAAGAGGTTGAGAAGCAATCTTGGCACTTTTTTTTTCTTCATGGTATATAGAGCACTGTTTCTGGCTCATGAAATGCTAGGAACCAGAGATTTCCAGAAAAGAAAAAAGGTGTTCCAGCTTCTGAATCTAATATATACAACATTTTTCCACAGTTCATCCAAGAGCTGAAGAGAGTAGTGGATAGCACAAAACAGTCTAGGCTTTTCAGCCTTGCTGATAAGGATGCAGCCATCCACAGTTCAAAAAACAATGTGGAGATGCAAAATAATTTCAGTAATGATCACAACCAAACATTAGAACAGGTTCTGCACATACATGGTGAATTGCCACTGCTGAGTGCCTTCAGGGTAAGATCAAATAACTTTCTGGGATGCATACTGAGACACAGCTATCAGATTAAGTTATTCAGATAATTGTCAGAGATGGGAGAAGGAAATTGTTGCAGGTAGATGGTTGATTCTGAAGCAAGAAGGGCATCCACAGAGTCACCAGCCTGTGGATGTCATTTTTATGCCACATATCTGACATGGTCAGAGGTCTTGCCTTGCTGCATGAGGACAGTGTCTGAATCAGAAGTCTCACACTTCAACTGCTCTCTCACATGGGAAACAACTTTCCCTTTGCTTGAGGTACAATCCATACAATCCCTGGGTGGCACAAGTTTCACTGGTTTCTGACACAGAACAGGTAGAAGAAAGTTAACATACATTTCAGGGCTGTGAGAGCACATGAACTGCCTGGTTATGCCATTCTCATGCTGAAACACAGACCACAATAAACCACACAATATCAGAAGGGAAATTTTCCAGCTTGGGCAGTGAGACAGCCCCTACAGCACCAAATCGTCACTTGCCTGATGGGAATACACAGGGACAAATTATTTCCCCAGAGCAGTTCAGGCCTTGGACGTTTGTTGGAAGCCTCCTGAAGCACACAGGCTAGCTACAGGGGGTTCTCAGTGACAAGAGGTTATTGCTAATGGATTAGACTGGCCAGCTTCCTTGTGCCCCATCTTGGCCAGACTGCTCCAAGAGTTTTCACTTCTCCAGTCTCTGAGCAGCAAACTGGCATGGATTGTGCCATGCCCTGCCCTGTTTATCAGTGATGAATACTCAGAACAGCACTTTACAGGATCAGCCAGCCTAGCCTGCTAGTTCCTGCTGGTTTACCAAACCACCCAGCTAAGAGCCAATGGGATAATGCTGGAGCAGGCAGTAGAACTTTCCTTAACATACATGTGAACTACCAGTTTAGCATCTAGTAGCTGCTTTGCACACAGCTCTTGGCAAGGCTCTTTGTCCAGCATGACTACTCAACTCTTTCCTACTGGGAAATTACTAAGGTTTGGCAGGTTAGCTGCTCCTTTTGTTGGGCAGACTTGCCTATAGGATACAGAGCTCAGCTTTTTCTCACTGAGATGAAGCAGAACAGATTACAGCACTGCTACTGCAGCAAAACATGACCAGGTCTAACACACTCCAGTGGCATATTAATATCACAGCCTTTGATATAACTCCCTTATAACTTGCTGGACAAACACAAACTATCTTATTACTGAAAATAGCAACTTCAGGTATTCAGCATATTAGTACACTAAATACATGGTGAGCAGTGTTCAAAATAGGCAGACATGTAAATCAAATCTCTCCCTCAGGAGTATCTACTCTGGAAGGGCACATCCAAGTACCCTGATTTCAGAAATACCAAGCACTCCATCATGAAGGGAAACAGGTAAACAGATGCATCTGCCAGATCAGTGGCAACTACTGAAAGTGCCATTTGCCTAATGCCTCTCACACCCTCATCACACAACTGAGCTCATCTCGCACAGCAAGAATTTCTTTCTTCTTTTGTTCCTCTCAGTTTTGACCATTATACAAGCTCCTTCTGGAACTGAAAGCATACATACTGCCACTTGCTTCAGCAGCACTATTTTGCCTTTTCAGTATCAGACCCTGCAAATCTAAGTTTGGTATTCTAGAAACTTAAGGGCATTACCCAAAATAACTCTGAAGCTTTTATGGTGATATAAACTGAGGACTGGAGGTAAGGGAGTTTCAGGTGACAAGCAGATGGTTCATGCTGTCCAGCTGCATTATCAGTTCTCCATTTAAGTTCAGAGAGAAGCAATTACACCTTGAAAAGGGTCTACACAAGTTTCAGAATTACTTCCGTAGTATCACACAACCTCTGCTTATCTCCACAGAAGTTTCCACTGCAGGTGTGACAAGGTCCTGAAGGCTGGAATTTCTCCAGCATTACTTGACTGATATGCTGGCTCTTGTCTGAGCTCTGGAGGGGGTTAAGAGCAGGCACACTTTTTACAGTCCATTTATTTTTGATCCTACAGTAGAAGCAGCAGCAAGTAGACCACAACATGCCCCCAGCTTTTCTTGAGCTTTGCTCAACCCCCCTTGACCACTGGAGTATCAGCTCCTAGGAGACAGAATCAAAGTACAAAGGCTTTTAACCTGTAAATAACTTGAAGTGAAATTATGGACTTTCTCACCTCCTTGGCTCACAAGCGGAGATATGCAGGGGCCTCTGATTTGGAGTAACATACGAACTGAAGTGCACCACAGAACAGACCAGCAGACTCTTGCTCAGACCAGACACTTGTGTCTAACAAGCCTAGGACTGTACCTTAACATGCTTTGAAGTTGAAACCAAATAATGGTCAAAGGGCAAAAATGATTCTCTAGAAACTGTCAACATGTTGAAAGCTCAATTATGTCTCAACTGACTCATCTTCAGTAAGTGGAGGCAGATATGTAAACAGATTTATCCATTCACAGGGAAAAAGAGCTCCTTTGAGTAACATCCAAAACCCAGCATTGCTGTGTACCCCACCACCATTTCTTCCCCTTCAGTGTATCTACACACACACTCTGGCCAGTAAGTGCTGCAGATACTTTTCAGCACTATTTACACTGAAGAATTACTGGAGACAAACAATATTTAGCATAATTTTATTTGCACAAGAACTTCAGAATCATTAAGGTCCAAACCCCAAGAGTAACAAGTGAACACCACAGTGCAGAACAGTAGACTGTTACTGTGACCAATCTCACATTTGGGCTTATCATAACTCCAAATATTTCTAGTACCTTCTTTTGCCAGCTTAAAAAAAAAATTACTCATTTCTTCCAAAGAGGTTAGAGAAAGCTCTTCCGAGAGCTGACTTCTTTTAATAGTAAAAAAAAAAAAAGATAAACATGGAAAAAAAGACCTTCTAAATTTCAAAAGAAAGTGCAATTTTTATCAGAGACAAGTCCAAGCCAGATACTCCAGTGAGTGGACTTCTCTTCCAATACAAGTGAGAAAAAGAGTGCTCCAACTATTCCTCCAAAAGCTTCTAAAAGTATAGCCCAAGCATCCCACCTTTTAACCAGTTTCACTGAAATTAAAGAACAAGCCTGAAACACACTTCAGCAAACAAATGGCTGTGTAAGACTTAGATGCAAAGGCTAGAAGCTTTACTATCCATTTGGCTCTCCCAATGCCAAAATTAGGCCAAGTTGTCAGTGACCATGGTCAGCTTATACCTGTGCCTAATA
Source organism: Gallinula chloropus (assembly GCF_964237585.1). Taxonomy (NCBI): domain Eukaryota; kingdom Metazoa; phylum Chordata; class Aves; order Gruiformes; family Rallidae; genus Gallinula; species Gallinula chloropus. The sequence goes on from NC_140085.1 coordinate 86,655,767, forward strand.
ATTACAGTACCCTGATTAAACAAGCCGAGTGAGAGGGATAGTAAAACAAGTACTATCAGTACATCACAAGTACTATCAGTACACTAATAGCTTAGAACTGAAGCAACGTGTTCAAATTCTAAGAGGCCTTTTCCCAAGCACTTGTATAGTGGTAAGCAGAGATCACTACCAACATTACTTATTCTTGTGATCAAAACCCCACAAAGCCCAGACATAAAACATACCAAATGCTTAACCCCAGAACTCAGTTCCAAAAACATGGGGGGTTATGTTTCAATACTACATACTATTTTATTTTAATACTAATAGCTTGTCTACAAAGTGTGATAATCTTTTGGAAAATGCAGTAGTTTTCAGCCTCAAGCAACAATTAAATCTTGAGCTGAGGGAGCATGAAGTATGCTTTACCTTAAAACTTTTTCAAAGTGACTACAGATCAACACAGGGATTTTACTAAGTGGCTAAACCAGTCTACTACTAGGCTCTTTGGCAGCATCTTTATCAAATTAAAAAAATAATCTATTTTACAACAGGGAAAGAAAACAATAAACTTGTAAGTGAAGGGAGACCTGGCAATAAATATTGACAGTAGATGCTTAACCTCAGACTGGCTTAGCCGAGCAGAGTTTGGGTAGTAAGTGTGAAGTAGTCTTTCTCTAACCTCCACTTGACACACAAGTGAGCAACAGAGGATAGAGCTGGTTTGCAGATGCATCATTATGTAGTAACAGGCAACTGAATCAAGCAGGCAGCTTAGACTTGTCCTAGGGTTCTGATTTTTTTACTTTTACTTAGCACTCATTCACACATTGCTACGGAGACCACCACAAACCTGAGCTCAAACCAGCTACCATACACCAAATGAAGCCACTGCCACAAGCAACATCAGGCTGCTACAGCTTTAAACAGAAAGAGGTGGCAGCACAGTGATGAAAAGCTACGGAGTATTCCAGCTTTACCTGCCAAACCAGGATGATTTTGAAGGCAGAGCCTCAGCAATCCCTTATATAGCAGGGCAATGCAGTAGGTAGTGTGCAGCTTCAGAGTACAGTTTAGCTATTCAGGAGCTTAACAACCAGGCTGCAAAGCATCACCATTTCTGATATCACAGAGCAAAATAAGAGCCAGGCAGGGAACACAAGTCCTGCACCACATAAACCCAGGAAGACATTGTACAGCCATTCAACATAAAGCTTCCTTAGAGGCCTCAGCAACAAGTGACATTAGCAAAAGCACACCATTTATGGCAGAAAGCTTAAATTCTCCATAGCTGTCTCTCAGTATGACTCCATTAGAGCCTTTTTCCTAGCATGTCCTTTTCCAACAGATGCACTTGGCCTGATATTCACCAGCCAAAGCATTCAAAGACTAGCTAAATGTAGGTTGTTTTACACTTATGAGGGACTCCTCCCAAGCATTTGGCTACTTATTCTGTAGAAGCTATTGCACAGGAAGTTTCTAAAGATCAGCCAAGAGACCACACAAGACAGATACACAAGTCTAAGCTATTTGATATGCAAATGAAACATGTCCCTTTAGGCAATGGTTTACTTCCACAACAGGTATAGCTTAGGTTGGCTTTAAAATCATCTCTTTGAAAGATGGCAGCAATTACAAACTCCTAAGCAAGCTTTGTTTCTAGTGATACCCTACGCTAAGCCAAGAATTGCCTTGCATGTCAGTTATTCACATCTAGGTTTGCATTTCAGCAATAAGCTTACTGTAAGTTTAACAGACATTACAACACTGGCATCATGTTAGTTTTCTTAAAATGCCTTCCAAATAGTCAAAGTCTTGGGTGAGAGATGCCTTGTCCATAAGCTGTATGAAGTCCAAGCCACAGTTAATGAAAAGTGCTGGGTTCACTTTCAAATTTAGCTACTTGGACTATTCAGGAAGCCTTTGAAGAAAAAAAAAAAAACACCCAACAAAAGATAGAAAGGGATTTGTCTATTTAATACTGAAGTTGCTTACAAAAAAATTAAGCTAAAGCATGCTTGGCTACAGCCTGCTTTCCAGATTGTATCCCTCCCTGTCTTCCTAAGTGAAATGAAGGGGTGTGAGAAAAAGCCTTACTGCTTTACTGAGGCAATCTTTATGAAGCAGTTAGGAAAAGTGAGATCAACGTAACCAGAAGTTTTTGGTCTTGTGAGGAACAGGCAGTGCTTTCATTGCCACTGAAGTGCTACACTTCTACTTTTTTTGGCCTTGAACAGCAATCATACATTGGTGTTTCATCTGCTCTGTGCTTTACCTTCTGAGGTTAAGTCATTTGTTTGATCAGACATAAGCTTTGTATTTGGTCTCACAATCTTGCAGAGAGTGTTTTGCTTGCTGTGGATCTGTGAGGAAGAAAGTCATGCTAAACCCCCACGTAAGAGCTGTGCTACTTCTCACCCGTGACAAAAATCGCTTTGAAACGTGCATTTGGAAAGCAAATGCTTGAAGCTAGAAGTCATAAAAAAGGTTTAGTAAACAAGTATTCTTGAACATTGCATCAGTACATAATAAGTAGCTCTAAGATGTGCCTTTCTAGTCTACTTCTCTGGTTATGTAAATTCCTTTCCTACACATATCTTAGTATTGCAATTCAGTGAAAAATCATCCAGTTAATATACCAGTTTCTAATACCACTACATACATAACTGGGGAAATCTTAACTTTTCTTATAAAGCACTGGAGTTTTAAAGCAGCAAGTTCAGCACATACCCTTTTTAGGAAGGTCAGTCACCTACACCTCCAAGGTACTACATACTCTTCCAGAGACTATTCTGAAAACAAGGCCAGATTTTCACCACATACAGCCTCTGTAGAGAGCTCTGCTTAGGGTTCACAAACCTCTTCAAGAGTAGGTTAAGGCCAGTAAAGAGGAAGAATTTGACTCTAACCATTCAAAATACCATCTCATACAGTGACCAGGTGATAGCAGTAAGCCTGTAAGTTCAGCCCTTAAGTGGTAAGAGAAAGACAAGAAACTGTAGAGGAAGCAATTCATTTTAGGAGGCACTTTAGGAATTTATACTGTGTCAGGAGTGCACATAATCTTGCTGTTTATAGTGGTTTGGTTTTGGTGTTTTGCTTGCTGTGGATCTGTGAGGAAGAAAGTCATGCTAAACCCCCATGTAAGAGCTGTGCTACTTCTCACCCGTGACAAAAATCACTTTGAAACGTGCATTTGGAAAGCAAATGCTTGAGCCTGGACTAAACAGTATTTTTCCATCCTAACTATCCAAACTGTGGTTCCAATTTGATGTAAGGCTTCATTTCCTCATTTCAAGGACTTTTCACATCATCAAGTTTTAGATTGTACTTTTGTACATGTTAAAGATGTCACCTTCCAAATTTCTGTAATTCAAGAAAATATCTGCCAGTTTATGCCTTAGAGATTGACTTTACTACTCCACCTGCAACTTCCAAGAAATTAATCTTGCACTGGGACAGGACAATATATCTCTAGGTCCTACAGGAAATAACATTCAGGCCCTCTACAAGACACCATCCATACCATTACCAGTTCTACACAGCCAGAAAGCAGAAGTAGCCCAAGTACGACATGAGCCCACTCTCGTACAATTAGTTCAGTAGAAAGTTGGCCAGAACTCGAACTCAGGAATTGTAGTGAGGTTAGGCAATAGAAAGCAGTTTTGCTGCTATTTCAGGAGTGGCTTCTGCTCTGCTCAAGAAATTTTACAGTCTTTCCTCTATTAACTAACCCCAGTTTACTAAATACTCCAGTTAGATCACATGTTAATAGCCACTTTCAGAACTAATAGAGCTTTGTAACTACTCTTAGCATTTGGCTGCTGTTTCTCTTCTAATGAAGAGGTAATAAGGCTTCTTGGCATTTATAGATATATACTGAAAGGTCCATAGCAGGTCACCTGGTTGCATATTTCTACTGCACACCAGGAAATGGACAGTCCAATGCAGTCATGTTTCCATCAGAAAACCTCCAACAGTTATTTCTTATCTATATACACTCGGCTTCTTGGCCTTCAGTAGCCTCCAGTCAAGAACGATCAAGTGAAACAATCAATTGCAAGGCAACCAAGTGGCATGGGACTGGCTGTACAGCACAGGAGCACTTGCAAGGTAGTAGTTCCTGAAGTTGACATCACTAACATAAGGTGCTGGCTGGTAGTAACAGGTAACGTTAGTGGCATTGGGGATGATGTTTTGTTCTACCAGTACTCTGAGCGCTAGCAGTGATATCAAGTTGAGAGTCTGCCTCCTCTCGTGTCCCATAAGACAGACCGTGCTCTCATTCACCACCCTGCGCAGAATCATGAGGTAGTCGTACTTGCTCCTCTCTTCTTTGGAGAAGTGGTTCTGGAGGTAAGTCTCTAGCTTGCGTTGTTGCTCCAGGATGTCTGGGAAGTCTATGAAGAATCGGGAGCACATGTAGCGCTCCAGTGTTTTGATCTCGTCCTTATCCATGGGCCTGAAGTCTCGTACTAAGAGGTTACTATACTTCAGAAGCCCACCACCTCGGATCTCTTCAGGATTTTTGGTAGCTATCACCTTGTTCTGGAGGTGATCAAAAGCTGCTTCAAAGTCTCCATACATGCTCTCCCCAATCACAGTTGGATGGAAGTGCTCCGACATGGGGGTTTCTGAGTAGTCGTAGTAGAAGAGCAGGGAGTCCAGTATGATTTGGAAAGAGTCCACACTGAACTCAAACTGCCGCTTTATGCAGTCTACAAACTTCAGCTCCACGTTCCTACCATGTTTGTTGGAAAGTGATATCAAGCTCCAACGGTCAGACTCTGTGTACACTTTGACTAGCTTCTGGATGTAGGCTTCCTTCAGCGTCACTGGGCTGATTTTTAACTTGCTTACTCCTTCCGGCAAGAAATTCAAGAGGGATCGCAGCACCACATCTCGAACCAACTGAAACTCTGCCTCACTCGGAAGAGAAACTTGAAAAATGAGATCCAGGTCTTTACATCCCAGCCCGTTATCCTTGACCAGGACATGACCAGCTGCAGAGCCATTCAGACGAACGTCATGTACCACAATACCTGCTTCACTCAGCCTACTCCGAACAGTCTGAACGATGTCCTTCAGGGTTATCTTCAGTGTCGGGAAGTTACCTCTCCCATGGATCAGAACCACCTCTGTAAGAACCTCATGCAGACGGCTGACCTGCTCCCAGTTCAGTACACTGCGTGACATGCAGTCTGTGTTACTTCCTTTGCCTGCCATCTTAAGGTTTTTCTTCTCCAAAGAAACTGTACCGAGGTGGAATTAAAAAGAAAAGATAAGTTAGGCTTTACATTTACACCTCCTAGATATATCCTATGCTCTGCTTTTCTGTCTACACACAGAGACAGAAAGTAGAAATAATTCTATGTAATAATGGTTATCAGTAAGCCTTCCACCTGAAGTAATACACAGGTTCTCTATTGCTGCAGGTAAAAAAACATAGTTGTCAGTTCTACCTCTCCAAAAAAAAAAAAAAAGTACTTCAGCAAAGCCATGTGCCTCATAACAAAGATGACACACTTTACCTAAGTTTACAATCATCTGCAGTACTAGCTGAAGCCAAATGAGCTATAAGAGCAAAACACTTCTGAAAGTGAAGCTTTGAGTATAATGTACAATGAAACAGGTGCAAGCTGCTCTCTCCAACTGATACAACAGTGGAGGACACTCAGGTGTTAGTTTCAGGGCTGAGACACTGAGCAAGCTTTGATAACAACGGAGATACAAGATTTTTTTTCCTTTTCATGGAAGCATTTCCTTTCTCAGCCATCTACCTCTCCTGACAAAGGCCAAGTACACCTTGCTCCTGCAAAAAAGCTACAGCACTTCAGCATCCTGGACAGAATTTCAGCTGCAATGTCAGATCATTGTTCAGTTCGCACTCCAGTCTTTGGAAGCAACTCCTTACTCTTTTAGATACATTTCAGAATCAAACTCCTCTTTGGGGAATACTCACACCCAAACTTTTGTTCATATATTCAGATCATGTGTTATCACATCAGTGTTACTCTAACAGGACTTGAGAACTTCCTGGACCAGACTTGATCACAGCCTCATCTGAACTTTTGATCCTTTTAACCAGCCTTGTCACAGTTGACCAGATCACCCTCTTGTGCTTAAGTGGCCTGTGCTTTGAAGCATGCAGATACTTACATGTGCAACAGCCATGTAACACCAACTGGTATCAATACACTTCTTTTTATAGTGTTCCAGGTTTCTATTGTGGCCAGGTGCTTCCTGACAGCTACAGTCTAATTGAAGCCTCACCTTCTTCTGCCCCAAGTATTTGTGAAGACTGCAGCTGCCAAGGTCAGACTAGTCAGACTTAAGGTAGTTAACTCTTGCCTGACAGGAATTTTTTTAAACCCAACCTTACAGCTTCCTAATATGCATCAACATAATGCACAGCACACTTTCTAAGCGAGATTCAAAGAGCAGCTATTGTCATTTCATGCCTGGCCTCCTCCAGCTTTTTTTCTTCTGCCCTTGAGCATGAGCTGCTGCATTACAAGCTATGCTGCTGCAGGTCACATCAGCTCCAGCAGACATGAAGCAAACCTGTGACTTGTAAGATGAAATGTCCAGGACAAATTAAGAGGTTATTCAAAAACTCAGTCCTTAAGGCTCCAATGCAGCTGAAACTCAGAGGCACCAAGGCTACAGGCAGTTGCCCTCAGGTACTTCAAACACATTCAAGTACATTTTCATCTTAACCCCACAGTATATTAATGAAATCCTTCAGATCAGTAAAGAACCCAAGAGTCTTTGGCAACTTCTAGGTTCAGCTCTAAGTGCTTTCAGCTACTATGCCTGAAAGCATTCCCTTTCTTCCTTCCCATTCCTAGCCTTCTCAGCAGCTGAAACACATGCAGCCTACCCAGGGACCTGCCTGCTGCAGTGCCTCCCACGCCACCACACACACACACACTTGGTTCTGCTTGGTGATCCACACCTAGGAGGGTCAGGCACGTTGCTGCCCTTGTTTAGCGGGGAGGAATTTCATTTCCAGTTCAGTGGAGAGTTTAATTCTCAGGCTGTCAACCTATGAAGCCTCCCACCCTCAAGTCACTCACACTTGCTGACTCTGCAAGATTTACGCTAGCAACAACAGGACCTTAGAGACTTTCATGTACTTGGGGTGCCAGCAGTTCACGCGCCCCTGTTTCACTAGCAAGGCTTACCATCACAGGATCAGATGCCTAAAGGTACTCATTCACTGAGAAGAAAACAACTCCAAAGACAAGAGAGGCACCACTGTAGCTTCTTCCCTCAGACGCAAACCCCAGGTGAGAGGCAAGGAGAGCCTTTGCCACACTGGAGCACACGGCTCTGCAGATCGCCCTGTAAGGCGCACAGCTTGACACAACGCCGAGGTAACCCCTAGGCGGCCGTACCTGCCCCAAGCAGTGCCCCTGCGGCACCACAACTCGCCGCACCCCAGCCCCAAAAACCCGAGTGGCACTGCGGGCAGGGAGACTGGGCTTCCCTTGCGCACCGCTGCCTCAGCTCCGGCCACGCAGGGCCCGCGCTCACCTGGGCCACTCGCCGTTAAGCCGCTCTGAACGACAACGGTAATTTTTAAAGCGTTAACCAAGCGCTTTCCTCCGGGAGACGCCTCGCCTAACTCGCCCCGCCCGCCTGTCTTTCCGCCCCGCCGGCCCTGCTTCGGAGCCGCGACCTGAGCCTCCCCCCGCCACCCCGGTGCTCACCGGTCAGCTCAGCAGCGCCGCGCACTCCGAGCGACCGCGCCAGCTTCACACGCGCGACCTCCCGCCTCCCGCCCCGGCCCTTTATCGCCGCGCCGCCGGCCCGCCCCGCCCCGTTCTGCCGTGAGGCAACGGGCGGGCGGGGCCCGAGCCGGCGGCAGCAGTAACAGCCACCCCAGTAACGGCCGTTGCGGCGGGGCTCCCACACCTCCTCAACCCCCCGCCGTCCCGGCCTTCCCTCCAAGGGGAGCGGGGGCGGGCTTGGCCGGCGTTCGGGCCGCCGGGCGCTCCGCCCGGGAGCCCGGCGGGGATCGGGGTGGGGAGAGGACGGGGATGGTGTGACACACACACACCCCCGCCACGGAGCCCTCACCGCCCCTCCCCAGGGGGCTCGCAGCCCCGCAGCACCCCCACTCCCTCAGGTGGCGGCGGAGGGGCCCCCGACGGTCGCTTTCTGCCTCCCCCTCACCTCTCTGCGAGCGCACACGGAAGGAAGAGCAACGGCCCGAAGACTTCAGGGGGCCGAGAGAAGAGAGGGGAGTGGGCTACAACGAAAAGCAAGCTGAGGTACAGCATGGCTTTCCTCGGTGTACCTTGCCTGGGACAGAACCGCTGTCAGCATGGATCAGAGATTTCCAGGCTTCCCTGAGGAGTTTCCTATGGTGTTACATCAGAAACGGCCGAAGGAGAAGCTGCCAAGGATGCACCAGCAAGGACAGGGCAAAAAGTGTTGAAACAGCATGCTACCGAAAAACACAGCTGACGGGCTGTGGGAGGCACTGGAGACGTGTAGGAGGATGAAGCTGTAATAACTTGGGAAATACAGAGTGATCAGAATCGGCTGGTGTTTCATAGTACACAGCGCATGACCATAGGCTGGGGGGGATAAAAGCTCCAATTTCTTCTGTAAACACTCAATGTTTCAGCAAAAGAGGAGAGAAAGGACCCAGGGGTTTCACCTTTCATAGGATAAACAGGAATCAGTGAAGGGGGAAAAAAAAAACAAACCCAATTTATCCCAGAACAAGCTTGTGAGGTATTTTCAGTAGAGCTAAAAAAAATATTCACAAAGCATTGGGAAAAAAAAAACACCCAAAAGAACCAAAACCAAAAAAACCCCACCCAACACATCTGTTACACAGTTTGGTCTTACAGAGTCAAGAAAGATGAATTAAAACCTGCACGCATATGGAGAAGAGCTGACCTTGTAAGAGGAAACTGAAAAGCTCCTCTTTGCCAAGCAAACACAAACAGACTTGCCTTGTTTCACCAACAAAGCCAAAGCTGAGCAGGAATATGGGTGGGTTGCTCTATTTATGTATTTATTTTTCTCCAATAGCGCACCATTGGGATAAATAACAGGAAACAAAGAGCTGTTTAATTTAAAGGATAACTGACACAAGAACCAGGTTCAAGGCAAGTTACCATCTTTTTTTGTCCAATAACATAATCATGAATTCAGAGCATTGCAGGAGGGACAGAGGGAAGGAAGGAAATAAAACTACAACATTTCAAGATGGAGCTAGAAAATTGTGTAGTACGATTGTCTGTGGTGGTACAAAGTTGGACATGAGGATCCAGATCTCTCTCAACATTTTCTTCACATGTTTCTAAAACAAGAAAGAGAAACAGGGAACTCAAAAAGAAGTAGTAGCAGAAGTGACGGAGGCATAACCACCAGTAGCTAGCTAAAAGTCTCACTTGGAGGTTAAAATAGTGAATGGTCTCCCCATTTAAGAATATACATTCAGCAACAATTCTGCCTCAAAAATTATTGTTTCATGACAAAAAGTAATTATTTTGGATAGTATATTTTCTGTTGTCCCATAGGTAAAAAGCAATTAAATTATATGTTGAAAAATATTTTGTATTTGTAATATTAATTAGATACCAATAGAGGCAAAAATAAACTGCAGCACATGTTGATATTATAGACGTTGAAGTATTAATGAAAAGTTCACACTTTACATTATTTGTTTACAAATTCTTGCTTCACGAAACTGCTTGTAAAAACAAAGAGGTATCTCAACTGTATCTGAAGGACTGGATACCTGAGGCACTTTCTGCCTCATCTGATTTGGAGACCTTGAGTATTTGTGTGTGGAAGTACAGCACTCTCTGCAGCGAATTTAAACCTCCTGACTAGAACACTTGTTCTTTTTAATCGCTTTGCACTGGTCCCACAGAAGGGCCCTGGGGAATGGGATTTTGAAGTGGCGTTTTAAGTCTGCTGGACCAGCCTCCTGGGTCAGTTGCAGGAACAATGAGGAATGTATCTTTGAGTAATGAACGTCTAGGAGAACAAGACGGGAGCCAGCCTTCTGCTATCCATCTGCCTGTGTCTGTGCAGTGGATTATTGTGCCATGAGGATGGAAAACGTGAAAGCACACATCCCGCTGGCGAGACGAGAGATTAAAAGCCGTGGGTGCTGCTCAGGTGCTGCGGCTGCTGAGGTGGCTCTGACAGAGGCCCAGACCCAGGCCCAGGGTACAGTCCTGACATAGAACCTTTATTTAGGACTTGTTTTCCTGCTTTCAGCTCTAACTCCAGGTCTAGGGTGATGGGTGATCCCAATCTTTGCAAGCCACCCTTTCTCTGAGAGCAAATGGGATACAGACAAATTCCTGCTGAAAGGCAGTGAGTGGTGGCAGCCATGGTCCCCCCCCCTGCCCCTGAACAACCGCCATCTTGCCCTCTTCCCACCACCCCTCCATTCCTCATCTCTGCCTGTGTCCCCAGCGCCTCCTCCCAGCTGCAGTCCCTCCTCTCCTCTTCTGTGGTACTCTCCCCTTTAGGATACACACCACAGGACCTGTTTCAGAGAGTTTTCAAGAGAGAAGATGGGGAAGGAAGAAAGACCAAATGGTTCCTGGGATGGCAGTGTGACAAGGGAGAAAAAGGTTCTGGGAGCTGCCAAAAAAGAGGCAAGTAGGGAATTTTATGAACACAAATTGTTCATTTAAACCCAGTAAATAGGGCAGCAAATTTGGCAGAAGAAATGCACTTAAAAATTTGTAAGTCAGCTCAGTGACCTGGCACTGTCAGATTAGTTTCCTTACGTGATGCATTGCCGAACATAGTGTGTCATTATAAATCTTGGTTGCTACAGCTGCTAAAGCCATCAAGTGAAGCAGAGTTATTAATACCCAGCAGTAGTAGCTGTCATGCTCCATTCTGTAATTGAGCATCAGATCTGCAGTTGGGAAACTCTTCTTTTTTGTCTGACATGTGGAGTAACTGCATGTCTGCAGATGCTGGGAGTGTGGAGACAGGTAGGAACATCCCACCCACGCGGGGCTATGGTGAAATCCTTCTGCAGTTTATCAAGAGCGAGCCCTTTTCTCTGTTCCTAGCTGCCTTTCCAAGTCTTTGAGGTTTCCTGCGGGAAGATGCAGCAATCCTTCCTCACGGTATGTGGATAAAAGTAGACATGTGAAGTTCAGTATAGACGTGCAGAGTGTGCTAATGCAGAGAACAGCGGTCTGTCAAAAAACTGAGGTTAAATTTTCCGCTAGAAGTACAGTCACAGCTGGGAAGTTCCTGCTCCCAGTTCTGAGCTCAGAAAAAGGCAAGAGGCACTCCTCCCAAGGGGCAAGACATGCCACCAGGCCCCTTCACCACTGGGACCTGTGCATAGTGGGAGCTCCAAGCACCTGTTTCATTTAGACCTGGGGAGGACACAAAAACCCAGAGTCACTGTCTCTCACGAATGTCCTTTTGAAGATGTCCCCACCCATTAGCCCTTCTACCGCTTTGCTGCGTGCCACCTCTGCCAACTCAGGTTGTAGTTGCAGACTCTTTTCTCATCAACCTTCTGATGTACATGCCCAAAACTGCTTAAAACCCTGAAGGAAAGGAGACACTCGAACGTGTGACAAAATATGCAGGCCAAATTCTTCCAGTAGCAAAGACGCTTTTTGCTTCCGTATCAGGAGACTCTGTTTTGCCCACCTGGCTGTGCCGTGAGGCTCCGGAGCGGGCTGCCCAGGGAAGCCCAGCATTTTCTTTTCCCTGATGAAGTTTCAGGGCAGACACACGCTGAGATGGAATGCGCTTGCTGCAGCGAGCGGGCAGCGGCCTGTCATCTGACTTGTTTTTTTCCTTGCACCTGAGCTTGCCCCGACTGCTTAATTAGTCACGCAGGTTCCTGGAACCCCAGGGGAGAGCGAACAGTCAAAAATTTAAGTGGTGCGGGAGAAGAGGAAAGCTGAAGGGGGAGAGGCGGGGGGGGGGGGGGGGGGGGCAAATGAGGGTTTGCAAATCAGACTGCAAACAATATTTATTCTGAGAGTTGTTGGCAAAGCTGGGACACACCACCACAGGCTGCAGGTGGCAAACACAGCAAAGAATCATAGAATCACAGAATTGTAGGGGTTGGAAGGAACCTCGAGAGATCATCAGGTCCAACCCCCCTGCCAAAGCAGCTCCCTAGGACATATCACTCAGATAGGCGTCCAGACAGGTCTTAAATATCTCCAGTGAAGGAGACTCCACTATCTCCCTGGGCAGCCTGTCCCAGGGCTCTGTCACCCTCACTGGGAAAAAGTTCTTCCGCATGTTGGTGCGGAACTTCCTGTGCTCCAACTTGCAGCCATTGCCCCTTGTCCTGTCCCCACAGACCACTGAAAAGGGGCTGGCTGATTCCCCCTGCATCCCCTGCTTCAGATAATTATAAACTTTAATTAGGTCCCCCCCAAAAGGGGATACAGAGAAAGAGCAAGGTTGTTTAGGGAGCACTGCCTCAGTTGTGTGAAGATTTTACATGCCAAGATACTCAGGGGCTCTGCCCCTCGGATTGTGTACTTTCCCCCACTACAGTTTTTCACTTTGAAATCCCATCTTTTTCACATTCCCTAGTCATCCGCAGCCCCGGGAGCCAGTGCAGAGGAGTGGAGTGTTCACAGCACGACTGGATCAACCCCCTGGGAGTCTTAATCTGTGAGCCTTCTCTCTTTCATCTGTCACTGGTTTTAGCTACAGATGGTACCATTTTCCCTCAAGAATTCACAGATTCTTAATGCTAACAGAGATACTTAACCATGTTTTAGCACTCATAGAATCCCTGGTAATATAATCCCATTGTAAAACCCACAGCCCCTTCAATAAGGGGCACTTGCCTGCAGCCTTGCTTCAAATTGCTCAAGAGATGGATAATCCAGTGTTTCCCCAGAGTAGTTTGCCACAGTTTGTAGCTGCTTTCATGACTAAAGGTCAATAAACAGTTTGTTCTGGTTTTAATTTCCACCTGTCTTTCTTTTCATTATGCCCTTTTGTTTTGCTTGATTACAGGGACTTCTGTTGGAAAACTGTCTGCAATCTTTAAGGCTTTGTCAGTAGGCGATGGCAACCAGAAAGGAGATTTTTGTACAGGCAATGCACTGTTGTACCTTAAAATAATCTAAATGAGAGCTGTCAGAGACTCCCCAACCTAGAATCACAGAATCGTAGATTCATAGAATGGTTTGGGTTGGCTGGAAGCTCAAAGCCCACCAAGTTCCAACCCCTTGCCATGGGCAGGGACACCCTCCACTACACCAGGTTTCCCAAAGCCCCATCCAACCTGTCCTTGGACACTTGTCTTGGTAACCTGTGCCAGTGCCTCACCACCCTCAGAGTGAAGAATTTTTTCCTTGTATCTAATCTAAATTCTCAGGTACATAGTCACATCCTCTGCTTTGAGTCAGGTTTATGTGATTTAAAACTAATCCATCCAAAGAGGGGATTTGTCTTTGCTGGAGCAGCTTGCAGCTGGGACACCACACAACCACACAGGCACTATGGCAAGCACAGGAGGTGAGGCAGGATGAGAATAAACTTTAAGCTTTGGTGGGCTGTCACTCTCAGAAGCCTTGGGGCCCATCTCAACTACAAAGAGCTGTCTCAGTCTCCTTGGGCCACCAGCATTGCATGAAAATGCTACATCTTGTCCTGCTGCCTGTCTCCCAGCACAAGGCTGACAACTGGTGCATGCTCCCGCTGGCACTGATGAGGGAGTCCTTGAGGAGCACACAAGTAGCATCCCCAGCAGGACCTCTGTGGTGGCCCATCCCTTCTGCAGTGTGACTGCTGCTCCATCTGCCTCTCCTGTGGGAAGGGGATAAAAATCTCCTTTCCCACCAGGTTTCAGTCTCCCACTGTCAGATCTCAGGTGGCCACTGGTCTCGCTTGCTCTGTGGCCAGCCAGCATCCTGCAAGAATCCAAGAGGCCCTCACAGAGAGTTTTTGTGGTTTTGCCTCAAGCTACACTAGAACAGTCATTCAGTGAGAGATCATCAAGGCTTTCAGGCTCTCTTATACACAAGAGATAGGGTTATCCATCCCATGTGAGGAAATAGCTTTACCATAACTCTTTCTAATTAAATCTGCCATTTTACCTCTGCTCAGAAACTTGCAAAGTCTGGTCCGTGCTGGGGAAAACTTGCAGCTACATGGTAGAGATCCCTTTGGAGAAAAAGGCTTGAGGAAGAAGAAAAATGTTGGGGTCTCTGGAGATAAGGAGGAAAAGCTAAGGCTGGTGATGTGCTTGTCCTTCACAAGTGTCCTGCTAAGAGCTCTAAGGGAGAGCATCCTTATCTTTGGGAGGAAAAGCACATGCACTGTCTCCTTTTGCTATTGACCAGACCTGAACTTTATGATGGGCAGAAAAAAAGGTGGCTGCACCAAGATTTCTGCATTGCCTATAGTCTTCAGTGGTGTCACACATAACAAACCTTGGAACCAAGGAAGATTAGCACAAGATATGATGCCTCTTATCTACACTGCATCAGATTTCAGTGCTGAACGCAAGTCACAGCTCAGCTAATGAACCATAAGAATAAAAATCTGCATTTACAATCCATTGTCTACAGTTCAAAATCTACTTGTTGCATGAGAGCTACTACAAAACAGAGAAGAAGGGCAGCTTTCAAGCTGGGCCAAGCATTTGATTTTCAGTGGTGAGAGCCTATTCAGATGTTTAAAATGAGGCCAGTAAGGAATTATTTGGTCTGGCTTCTAGTGTAGTTTGCAGTGAGAAGCGTAACTGGTTCATAACATGCGTAACACAAAAGGTTCACAGGGATACAAACCTGTGATATTAGAAAGGTGCTTGCAGTTTGAATCCCAAATGAGCAGCTTCAATCCAGAAAGAGCTCCAGCTAACTGCTGGCAGCTTTCTTCTGCATTCCAACTGCACTCCCACTGAGGTGAAAGTGGCCGTGTGACAGACCTTCACAGCAACCTGGTGTGATTCCCAGCAGACTTGCCATGTGGATGGTTCCCTGTAGGCAAATGTGGCTCAGAGAGAGACTCCCGCTCATGGTGACCATCCTACAAAGCAGCCAGGGATCTCCCTGCTCTTTGGTTTTAATCTCCAAGCTAGCAATTCAGAACCACAACTCTGGATCCCGGTGTGGCTTCTCCAAGCTTCCCATATAACTACTCCTCCAGGCCTCCTTTCTGTACCCCACTCACCACTGGCACGGACTGCTCTGAGCCAGCAGAGCAGGAATCGGAGTCCATACATTGGGTCACCGTGCTCACCTCTGATCTATCGGTACCCTTACCCCCACTGAAGGCTGCGCCCAGGCAAACTACAGGCGCACGTCTCAGAAGAGCAGCTGGCCAACTCCGTGCAGCAGAAACCAGTTACTAATGTAAACTGCTCTGGGACTGATGGAGAGTGGTTCCTGCCTCAGCTCCGAAGTTAAAACAACTGCCAGTGCCAAATAACACGAGAAGTAGCAAACAGGGGCCTCGAACCCACCTGGCTCATTTTAAAAAGCAGTGGGGTTTTAGTAGCAGCGCGTTGGGGTCCTTTAACACGGGTTTGTTTGCCGGGCGGCGTCTGTAAGGAGGAGGGGCAAGGCGCGGGGGAGACCCCTCGATTTTAATAAGGGCAAGGGGAGGCAGACGCCCGTGGGTGCCGGGAGAACTGCAGCGGCGTTCTCAGATGTGAGTGGGCTGTGACGGAAATTATTCCTAAGCGACTGTTGTGGAGGGAAGAAAAAGCAGCGCCCTGGCGACAGCAAGCCCGTCACTCAGCATCGTTCCCCGTGCCTGCCAAGGCTGGTTCCAGCGCGGCCCTGCCCAGCGCCACGGCTGCAGCGCGGCCCCCTCCCTGCGCCCTCCCCAGGCGGATCCCGGCTGGCCCCTGCCGGCGGGACCGGGGCCGGGGCCGCGCCCGTGCCCGCGGGGGGCCGGGGAGGCCGGGCCCAGCGCGTCAGCGCCGGGCGACGACGCGGCTCCCGCCGTCTCCATGGCAACACGCCCCCCGCCGCCAGGCCCTCGGCGCCATGTTGGGGGCGGTGCCCCGCTCAGTCGCGGCGGGTCCGTCGCCATGTCGGTGGCTTCGGGCTGTCGGGGCGGCGGGATGGTGTTGGTGGTGCCGGGGCTCTATGTGGGCGGCGCGGAGTCGTGCTCGTCCCCGGAGTCGCTGGCGGCGGCGGGGGTGGTGGCGGTGCTGACAGTGGACGCGGAGGAGCCGCCGGCGGTGCCGGGGGTGCGGGCCCTGCACGTCCGGGCGCGGGACGAGCCCGGCGCCGACCTGCTGAGCCGCCTGGACGACTGCGCCGCCTTCATCGACGCGGCCCGGGCGGGCGGCGGGGCGGCCCTCGTCCGCTGGTGAGGGCCGGGGCGGCGGGGGCGACGAGGGGCCGGGGTGCTCGGGCGGCGCACCTCACGGCCCAACCGTCTTGTCCTTCCCTTGCAGCCATGCCGGGGTGAGCCGCAGCGTGGCCGTGGTGACCGCCTACCTCATGAAGACACAGGGACTCCCCTGGGAGGAGGCCTACGCCGCCGTCAGGGCCGCCAAACCCGATGCCGAGTGGGTCCCCGTCCCCCTTAAGCCCCCCTCCGCCCCCGCCCGCGGGACGCCCCCTCACCCCGCTCTCCTCTCGCCCACCTCCCCCGCAGGGTGAACCCGGGTTTCCAGGGGCAGCTGAAGCTCTACGAGGCCATGGGCTGCGCCGTGGACAGCAGCAGCGCCCTCTACAAGCGGTACCGGCTGCAGATGCTCACGGAGAGGTACCCCGGTGAGTGGCGGGACCGGCGGCGGGGCGGCCGGGCTGCGGTCGGTGCTTAGAGTCAGGCCTGGGGCAGTCTCCTGGGGAGGGTGGGACCAGCCTGGCCAGAAATTAGCGCAGAAGACGCTGAAAGTAGTGGGGGCCCGAGTTGCTCAGGCGAGCATTCAGATCAGATGGTTCTAGAGCATTGTAGCTCATCGGTGGGGAAAAGAAAAATGGTTCTGAGAAATAAGATCTATAAGGAGCTGTCATCTTTAGCAAAATGCAGAAATGGTAGAAGTCAATTTGGTATGGTTCCTGGTTTATAGGTACCTGGCTAGGCAAACCTATCCTCTAAAAGGAATTCAATGAAACAAACAAAGGCGCTACATGCAAAACTGAAATGAAAGTTGAAATCAAGGTATGGAGTTAACTTTCATACCTTAATTTGCAGAAGGGTGACTGTAGTAGATATGTGTGCATATCTGAAGTTTTATAATAATAACCCATCACTGTTTTGCAGGGCCTCAGTGTTGCATATTCAGCGTGATGGTGCTCTCTCCCTTTATGTGCCATTCTCCTTAGCAGCTCCCATTTGTAAGCTGACTTCGTGTACATGCACTAAAAGATTGGCAGACCTGTTCTAACTCCTCCTCTGCCTTTCTGTTTAAGTAAGAGCATAAAGCAAAACGCGGCTGTTTTACCATGGCCCCGTTCCTTGCATTAAGGGAATCCAAATCTTAGGGGTGGGGTGAGGCTCTTTCATTTTCAGCTTATACAGTGAAACTGGTGAGTGGACAAAGGAATGTGAAGAAGGTGGCTTCTGCATGCTGTGACTGGGGCGGAGACACGGTGTTGTCTTGTCCAGTGGAAATCCAGCATTTGCTGCATTGATCTGATTCACAGCTTCATACTGATCCCTCTGCAGAACTTCAGGACTTGCCTCGAGAAGTCTTTGCTGTCGATCCAACCAATATAAGTCAAACTCAGAGCGCGGAGGTTCTCTACAAGTGCAGGAAATGCAGGTACTGAAACTTTTCTATTTCTCCATAAAATGTCGTTTTGAAATCGACTCAAGAGAAAAACAGCCTGTGTAAATCAATGGGCGTGTCATTATTGCCAGGACAGGGATAAACTCCTGCCTAAGTTTCCATACAGTGTACACTATAAAAAAATTAGGTGTTATCTTATGAAATACAACTTCTTTGTTCCTTGAAGTTGTGCAGCACTTGTGCAGCCTAACCTAGTTGCACTTTGCTCTGTGAAGCTGCTTGCTGTGAAACTATTTGGCTTTGACAATCAGTTTCTCCAGAAGAAACTTGTTGTCGATTCTGGGGGCTACTGCGTTTTTAACTGCCTCTTGTGGCTTGCTTAACGTGAAGCTGAATAGTCCTGCCGTTTCCTTGGTGTAGGTTTCGTCTGGCACATGAGTGTAGCGAGTTCTGAAGTTTCAGTTGGCAGAAGTGGTTTAAAAATAGATCTACGTACGAGCATACCTGGTTTTCCCTGGAGGGGAGTGGTAAATCCCACTGAACTCCTTTCCCGGCAGGCGCGCTCTGTTCCGTAGCTCCAGCATCCTGTCCCACACGGAAGGGAGCGGACCGGCAGCCTTCGCCCACAAGAGGATAACGGACTCTGCTCAGCTGGCTGGCGACGGCCGGGAGAAGTGCACCTCGTACTTCACCGAGCCTGTGCAGTGGATGGAGCCTTCGCTGCTGGGAGTGATGGAAGGACAGGTGAAGGGGAACATGAGCTTTAGGTTTTGGATTTATTTTTTTTTTCTCCTGTGTGGATTTTGCAGCTTATGAACAGACTCTTAAACACTAAATATCCTTTTATAAGGAGACAAGCTGGTGAACTTCTTGGAGAGAGCACAGGCCAGGGTGTTGGATGGGGTTAATCTGCTGTTTGTTTTAAGAATGAGAAAGAGTCTGTGTGACTTACAAAACCTGTTGTGGTCTCAGGCTGATCAAGGCTTTCTGGTGTGAGGAAAAAACCACAGCAGGTCCAAGCAGTGCCTGCTTACCCCTCAGGGTACAACAGACACCAGACATGGCAATTTGGCTGTTGTTGCTGGTTTTTCAGCCCCTTCTGTGAAGTGTTAGACAGGAAGGAGCTGGCTCAGCACAGGCTGCCATAATGTGATGTACTGTAGAGGTATGTTTTGAATAGGGCTACGTTTGCCTGCGCCTCAGAATGGACCATGTGCCTTTTTCTTGCAGCTGCTGTGTCCCAAATGTGCATCCAAGCTGGGCTCCTTCAGCTGGCGGGGTGAGCAGTGTTCCTGTGGCCGCTGGGTGACACCTGCCTTCCAGATCCACAAAAGTCGAGTGGATGAAGTGAGGACGCTGAACGTTGGTAACTTCCAGGCTGCCAAAACGTGAACTCATCCCTTCCCCTCAATGGATTTCCTAACATCCAGAGAGAACTGCTGGCTAGTCTGCGGTTCTGAGGGGTGAGCTTGTGACGCTCGCCCCTTTGGAATGCAGTGAAATTACCGGAGCATTTGCCCTATTTGAGCTTTCTGTATCTTTAATATATAAAGCAGCAACTACTTCCTTAAAAAGAGGTGTTACAGAGTGGCCAAGTAAGTACAAAAAGCCTGAACGTGAGGGGCTTTGTATCTCTTGCTATGTACAGATGATCTCAACTCCTTATTTAAAAAGATTGCTGACAAGTTATGGCCAGCAGTGCTGCTTGTGTCCCGATCCAGAAGTTCAGATCAGTTTGTTTGAAACACGCAGCTCAGATTTTAGGAGGTATATTCTATAACATAAGGTATCTGAGAGGCAAATATTTCAAGGCTTGGCAAAGTGACGTGAAACGGTACAATTAAAATCATTGCATGGCAGCTGCTAGTGATGAAAACCAAGTTCACACTTAAATTACAATAAAAGTAGTCCTAAAAATCTCTACCCTGAGAATATTTGCTACACTGACTCTTCATAGAATTGGTTCAGTTGGAAAGAACTTAAAGAACTTCCACTCCCCTGGCTATGGGCAGGGACACCCTCCACTATGCCAAGGTTGCCTAAAGCCCCATCCAACCTGGCCTTGGACAGTGCGGGGGAGGGGGCAGCCACAGCTTTTCTTGGCAGCCTGTGCCAGGGCCTCACCACCCTCACAGGGAAGGATTTCTTCCTAAGGTCTAGTCTGAATCTACCTTCTTTCAGTTTAAACCCATTGCCCCTTGTCCTACCACCACGCTCCCTGACAAAATGTCCCTCTCCAGCTTCCCTGTAGGCCCTTTTAGGTAGTTGAAAGCTGCAGCAAGATCTCACTTCTTTTTGAGGCTGAATAAGCCCTGCCCTCTGAGCCTGTCTTCACAGGAGAGGTGCTCCAGCTCTGACCATCTTTGTGGCCCTCCTCTGGACTCCCTCAACCAGCTCCATGTCTGTCTTGTACTGCGGACCCTAGAGCTGGACGCAGCACTCCAGGTGATGTCTTGCCAGAGCAGAGGGACAGAATCACCTCCCTTGGCCTGCTGGTCACACAGTTTGTGATGGATTGAGTTGGCTTTCTGGGCTGCAAGCACACATTACCAGCTCACGTTGAGCTCCTCATCCACCATCTCACTTCCTTCTCAGGGCTGCTCTCAATCAATTCTCTGCCCAACATATGGTTGTGCTTGGGAATGTGCTGACCCATGTGCAGGACCTTGCACTTTGCCTTCTTGAACTCCACGCAGTTCATGCAGGCCCACCTCTGAAGGCTGTCATGGTCCCTCTGGCTGGCAATCCCTGGTGCTCCAGCAACACAGTTTGGTGGTGTCCACAAACATGCTGGGGGTGCAGTTGATACCCCTGTCCATGTTGCCGTCAAAGATTTTAAGCAGCACCAATCCCAACGCTGACAACCGTGGAATACCACGTGTCATTGCTCTCCACTTAAATGTGCACTATCCCATTCCTTATACACCAGGCAGTCCATCTATCAAATCCATGCCTCTCCAAACTGCAGAGGATGCTGTGCGTGTGCCAGGTCAAATGCTTTGCACAAGCCCATTCAGGTAATAACTGAGGAGATGACACAAGCTGTACTGGAATGGGAGAACTGAGGTAAAAGTCTGCCCCATTGCTGCTTACAAATGGAGTGAGATTTTAAGGAAGCACTGTATCTTTGCACCAGAGAACAGGACAGACAGACCTACTTTAAACCCATTTTATTCTCATTGACTTCAACTTTTTTTTTTAAATTTTCTTTTACACAATTTCCAGCAACATACATTATGAAATATACAAGATAAAGTAGGTGGTGGGGTTCTGCCCATCTTGTAATTCCTCCCACAGCTGTGGAGGGAAGACTTGAAGGACACAGTGAACATCAGAATCTCAACACTGAAAACAGACACAAAACAAAAAGACAAAAATATATATGAAACTGTTTGAACTGGTCACACTTCAGGGCCAGGTACAGCACAATAAATATTAGAACTGCATTATCTTAGACATCTTCTGTAAAGTTTATAACATCCTCTATTTAAAGAGATAAGAACATCTGGTTTCTAGCATGAAATGCTACATAGTACAGTGGTGAAGGGTACGAACAATGAGGAATCCAGCAAGGGCTTGGATGGTGACTACTCATTCACACGTGCTCATTGGTAAAACAAGCAGCATACACCAGAACTTGAGAGAGCTGTAAACTTAACCATCACTACGAGAACATCAGCTGGAGGAGCAGCTTCTTTCGGGAGAGCCACAAATAGTCAATCCCTTTAAGTTTCTCCCTGACAGACAGCAAGTTGATACCATAGTAGGTGGCAGCGTTTGGTCCATAGCACAAGATCCCTTTGCATCACTACTGCTAGAGGCTGGCAGCTGGTGGAAAGACACAAGCACAGTTACACAGCTTAGGTAGCCATGCTGCTGCCACAGTGTCACTACAATGGCTACTGTTTCATCACCGCTGGGCACCAGTGCTGCAAAAAGAGACAGCCCTGGGTGCCACCTGCCACGAGCGAGAGGGAGAGACTGGAGAGGACGCCAGCACTTTCCCTCTCTCCCTCTGCAGTGCTGGGCTCTGGGGCTTTGACAGAAAGGCTGCTCCGTGCGCATCTCATGCTGGTTTTGCCAATACACAAGCCCAAGAGACAGCAGTTTCAGCTGCTTGACAAGAGTGCTTCCAGAGGACAAGACCAGAGCCACTGGTTTCTCTTGCATTGTAATCAAGGAGGCAGGATTAAAGATGCTGTACTCATCAGCCTCCCCCCTGCTCATCCCCCACCCCCACAAGTGTAGCATCATACATTCCTCTTATGTGAGAGCTGGGGACCTTCTGTGCTGCCGCCAACCAGGCCACGTGCGCACAGGGGGGGAGGAAGGTCAAGCACAGGCTTTCCTTTCCTTAGCGTGACCCAGGCATCGCACTGGCAGGCAGAGCACCACCGAGGAAGGACGGTCTTCCTGGTCCATACACGTAGCATCACTGTAACAGCGATGTCACAGCAGCAGTTGTCACAAGCTCCACAAACTAAAGCAGCCGAGCATCATGGAATTTTATGGGGTGAGTGGGAGGCAAAGAAGGTAAAGCTGCTGGAAGCTGAGCACCTATGGCTTTGATTTTAGCTGATGCCAAGTCCAACAGTCCCATCTGTATTAAGTAGGAAAATAAAATTCTGTTTCTCCAGTGTACAAAAGCATACTGGCTGCTTGTACATGCTCATCTTCTAGTTATCCCCTTCTTGGGGAGATCCAGAACTACCACCTTTCTATACCAACAAACTCAGCTGAGGGTTGCGGAAGGGAGAGTAGTGAAGAATTTTTGGTTGTATCAACATGTCATCAGAATATGGTCAAACATCCTGTTTGAGAACAGGGAGTTCTACGCGTGATAGTCACTTAGCTGAGTGCCAGATCTAAATGCCCTTATCACTGCCAGCTCAGAACGTACCATGTGACTGCATTAAGGTCTGCACCTTCTCTGCCAGTACAGCTCAACTGGTTACACCTCCAGGTGAAAGACAGGTTACCAAGAGAGCTGGGAGAGGCAAGGTGACATTCTTCCCACCCTAGAAGTGTACAACAGCATTTCCTCACTCAGCCAGGCCCATTCACACGCCACGCACCATTTCAGACACACAAAGCAATGCCAAACACAAACTAAGAGGAATGTTTTTTTAAGGACACTCTCAGAGTATGAACAGGGAAACATGGGGCTATTTATCAACTCAAGTACTGTTGCATCATTCTTGTAAGGTAGGGAAGCAGAGGAGTTGAGATGAGGAATTGAGAGGACAAACTGGAGTGGTCACAAAGGTTGAGTCTAGTCTTCCAGACTGCGAAATGCATTCTGCATATCCTCAAAGAGCTGAGCATAGTCCGCCTTGATTTTTGTTTCACCATCTTTGACCGGGTCCTGAAAGATAACACAGCAGATGAGCCCCAGGCCCTTCAGACAGCCCTGCTTTGCCAGTGCTGTAATTTTTTGACCTCAGGGTTAGCACTTGCTAACTGCAGAGCAGGCATCATAGCTCCATCCCCACTTCCTATCTGTCTTGCCAAGAGCCACAAGGTTTAACTCTCATCCTCCTTCCACATCCAGGAGCAGGGAGAACGGATACTGGACAGAGAAGTTGTGTGCATGTGTGTCGTGTCCCATGTGTGGTGTTCTCCCACCCTCCCTCGTGAGCAGTGGTTACTTTATTGAAAAGCAACTGATGTGGAGAGGATTCAGTAATACTGAGGGTCTTAGTTAATGTTGTGTGAAGCCAGAGCTGCAGCAATTAATACCAACTCCCATCCCCACATCAAATGGAGTAGGGATCTTTGACTCAGAAATGCTCTGCTGTACTTCTTGGGGTGCAACTCCAATAAATGCAAGAGTTACTCTGCCATCACTCAGAGGTTTTTCATTCCAATTAAAATTATAACAAGCTCAAGGACATCTTTGCACAGCTTCATTTTCTCAGAATACTTTTCATAGAAGACAAGAGAAAAAAACAAACAAAAAAGTAACAACCAGCTTTGCTGTGAAACTGCAAGGCATTCCCTGCAAGCAGCATGAACTGCCAGGCTGTGAAATCTGTTTTGCATCTTACCCATTCCCCTTGGCACCATGTTCCTCTGGATCACTGTGGCTCTGGGGAAACACAGAGCCCCCAACACATGTGGATGCACTACTACTATGTTGTCTCTCCAAAGTACGCAGACCGCAGGGTGCAGGACATGCAAATTCTCATGCCTTTTAGACTGTTACCCAGGAAACAAGATTTTCCTTTCATAACTATTACTTTATTAGAGGGCTGGCTCCGCTTCACATCCCTCTGCACTACCCTTCTCAGCCGTGCTGCCCACTGCTGCGCTGTATGCCAGATGTCTTCTGGTGGCTAGGGTCTGTAAGAAGTGTGCTACTTCCCTCATCTCTACATAACCAGCTCTCAAAGACACTCATGTCCCCAAGTCTCCTCATGTTCGCGATGCTTTGAGAATATAAACGAGGGATCTGCTTGCTGCAGAAACAAGCCAGTATCCTGCAGTAGCAGAATACCCTGGCACACCAGAACTCAACTTTAGGTGTAATTTCATCTTACGGTTCTTGTTCTTGAAAAATTTGCAGTATTGGCTTATAAAAGTTGCAACAGAACAAGCATACTTGAGAGAATGTTCCTTAGCTACTTTAACGATCAGCCAACACCACACATTACTATCCTAGCAGTAATTGCTAGGCTAGCATACTTCAGATGAGCTTTAGGAAAGCTGTACCCTAAAAGTTGGCTACTGAAGTTACTCAGAGTAGGTGCTCCAAGCCACTTGTTTTCCCTTTAGCTCATGTTGAAGTTACTCCTCCCTCCCCCTCCAACTTACCTGCTCTAGGTCCTAATGCCAACCACAGAGGACATCCCACATTACCGCAGAAGACTCATTTCTTTCCTTAACTTCTATTTAAATACCTTCATCAACTTTTCTATTGGTTTTTAGCACATTGCTGAATCTAAACTTAGGGCTCCTTTTATCTGCTAAAATAGTCTCCTTAGAATGCATTATAACTTTTTTTTTTTAAACAGAATTTTCTTACAAAAATACCAAAGCAAACAAATCCCAAACGTAAGAGATTACTGAAGGTGGAGCTCCCAAGGCTCTGCAGCCAGGTTCACCCAACTAGATTTCTGTACTGACCACTCCTGTGCTCAAAATAAAACCAGCTCTTCAGACTATTCAAAATCAGTTATAAAAAGTCTCTGTTCATAGACCTTTATCTAAGGCAATTGATGGCCACCTCTGAGTAACAGCCTTCCAGCCTCACTGTCAGCTCACAAAAAGCTCCTTGGAAGCATACCTTGAATTTCATGGAGGTAAGTCTGTAGAGGATTTCGCTCATGTTCTCTCGGATGATGGCCCACGTGATCTTGTTGTCGCTCTGGGCCGTGGTTTCTACGGCGCGGCGTGCCATGTCGTAGAACGCTATCATGTTGGAGAGCATCCCCACCGTCTTATAGAAAGGGCAGAACCTGAGGGAACAGAAGAGGATCTCTCTGGCATTTTGGAAGAGATAAGCCTTTGCTCCTGACAATCACCACAACTCTGAATGCTCACTGGAAAGAGTACCTGCTTTACTCTGAGTATTTCTGACACATGCTGCCAAAGGAGAGAGACTGCCTCTAACAGGTCCCACAATTTTAAATAGGTGAATTATAGGTTAAGACAATCCTCCTGAAGTGAGGTTTCTGAATCACCACCAAAGCTCTGGGCAAAACATGAGAGAACAGGAACCACTGCTGTACAAGTCTCACATTTCAATCTGTGCCAGATCGACAAAGGGAAATTAATGACAAAGGGAAAACACCAAGAGCAGCCAACAGAATTCCTCCTTCCTGTTTTGTCCATCATGGGAGCAGCCTGGGATGACCTGACAGCTCTGCAAGTTCCTTTGCTCACAGCAAAGGGAGCATTACCATGACAAAGCCACTCTACACACAAAAAGCTTCACTGTTAACTGGAGGATAAATGCCAGGGAAGGTACCTCATTATTATTTATGCATGATATTATTCTACATTCTGTGCTTTCCTACTGCCTACAATCACACCTGACCTTGTAACCTCACCAAGGGCACACCATTACAGAATGATGTATGCCTAAGCTTCTGGTGGTGAAGTATTTCAAGACCACCTGATCTATCTGGGCTGGGAAGGAGGGCAAAGTACAAAAGGCCCTTGTCAGGCTGATAAACACAAAGATAGCATGGAAAGTAGCAAAGCAGACAGGTATAAGAAGCACTGCACTACGGAAAAGATCCAGAAAGGTATTTTTTTTTCTGGATCCAATGTACTTAAGAATTAAGAAACAGTAACTCAAAGCAGACTCTTGCAGTCCCCAACACATTGCTAGAATAAGCAGGAAGACTTTGGACCACAATACAGTGGTCCTCTCCTTCTCAGGAGGACAAGTGGACATGCTACTGCAGAAATAGTGACTGAGCAATAGATGGGGGCCTAAGAAACTCACAGGGTGTAACTGTGTTTGGAAGAGGTCTGCACACCTTAGGCAAGACAATGTGAATACAGAGTCTGATGGCCTGCCTAAGCACAGTTCTTCCAGTTGTTCATGGTGAGTAAAATTAACTTCTGCACTGATGGGTTTCCAGGTAAAACAGCTTTGTCAATCCAGACTACACAGAACCAAAAGGGCAGTGGCGAGTCAGATCTTACCTGTCATAAGGTGTATAACCATTCTGTTGCAAGAAGTCATCTTTTATCAGCTTAGCAACCTCCAAGGTAATTTTATCTGTTTCTGCCAAGGATGCCTAGAAAGGTAGGGTACACTGTTAGTTTAGTACTCAAGTCCACCATAACACTGTGTGCCCTGGCCAACAACTGTTAGCTCTGAGTACCTGTTTCCTTCCCACCCTCTTAAGATGGCTTCCAGCAGAATTCTGTCTTTTGGGTATGTCCCACTACCTGCTATAGAGCAGCCAATTTAATCCATAGCCAAATTAAGATGGTCCAAACAGTCAGTAAGTCTCCTTTACGTTCAGCTGATGATAAACAATGGAAAGGAAACTCTTTAAAAACATGTGGCTCTGCTGTGAGGCACACTGAACCATTGCCTTCCTACATAAAGGGGTAAACTCATTTTTATCTTCCTCAACCCTCATGTCCATGGAAGAATGACTAGACATCAGCATGGCAGATCAATCTTAAGGATTTGCTACTAGCCTCCACAGCTACCCATGGGCCTTCCCTGTCTGGCATTCCAGAAAGGTAAAGGAGTTGGTGGCAATGCAGTCATACTATACAGGACAGCTACAAACAACCCTGGTGCACGCTGCTGTTGTTGGCACCACAGTTCTACCTTTGTTGTCCTTTTGCTAAAGGGGGCAGACTGAGTTTTAGGTACTCCCACTTGCTTTCTAGACAGGAAGTTTGTTTGGACCTTCTCTCAAGGACACAAACTGCATTCAACCCAACTCATTGGTTTTCCACAATTCCCCTTTTCTAAAGGTTTGCTGAACTTGCTAGCCAAGCCCAGACTGAAAGAAACTTAACACCTCTGAGAACAAGTTCACAACTGGGTTACCAAAATCCCTTCCACACTATGGAACCAAGTCTACCCTGCTCTGTAAAGTAGTCTTTTAGAACATTCTTGCAAAGACAAACCTGCAGAGGACCCTTTTCTTTGAAGGCATATCTAGAGGAGAGCTCTGCTAGGCAAGATGTGGTTGGTGAAAGGCCCCATCTCAGCTAAGCTAGGACACCAGTGAATAGGCAGAGCACCAGGACCAAACTTTCTCCAAATAGCTGTAGTTAGTATATGTCAACACACACCACCACCAGGTAAATTAGCACAGCTCATCTGAACACCACGGGATTAAGTTACTCTCCATTATGTGCTAGGCACCTGTCAGCCACCATATCTGCTAAGCTGAAACATGGGTCCCTTTTCAGAGCTCCCTGGGGAAATTTTCCTGTCCAGGTTCAGCCTTCTCTCCGAAACAGTGCAGTGAATGAAGGTAGGAAATGAGAGAATGCTTGTCAAACGAGCTGTGTGCCATTCACAGAGCTCCACAGAAAAACTGGGCAATCCTAAATCCTTAGGAAAAGCAGACATAATTCCTGTTTCTACCAGACAGCCTGTAAATGCAACAATTCTGTTCTGCAGCTGGCAGCACCATTTCTAATAACCTGTAACCCTTCAGGTCACTTCAACAGCAAAGATCAATTTGCATCATTTCCCTTACAAAGATTACACCTAAAGGAATCCTACTGTAAGCTGCAGCAAAGGGCATTTTCAGCAGGACTAGAACACCGAAGCAAGTGAAGTCTCTGAACTCCAGCACTAGATGCCTGGCAATCTAGTTTGCATGAGAACAGTAGCATCAAGCCAGGGTTGGAAAATACTAAAAATGTGTTTGCTATTAGAAGTTAATCAACATGTAAGAAAGTTGGAGTACAGCAGAGTTGGGTGCAGGAGAGTCTGATGTCTCCCAGTGACCATTTGCCTTTTTTACATGTTTTTTGCACAATGCAGCACCTGTCGAGTCTGTTCTATGGCACCAGCAGTGAGGAAATGGAAGATGACACCCTGCTTCCTCACAGCTGGTCACTCACCTTCCCCACAAGCTGCACAATCTCTGCAAGGTCCTCTTCCTCCTGTAGGATCTCTTTGGCCTTTGTCCTTAGAGGGACAAACTCTGTGAAATGCTTATCGTAGTACTCATCCAGAGCACGCGTGTATTTGCTGTAGCTGATCAGCCAGTTGACAGAGGGGAAGTGCTTGCGCTGTGCCAGCTTCTTATCCAGACCCCAGAAAACCTGTCAGAAGCCAGAAAGGTCCATCACTGTTCCAAATCAAATCCAAACCAAAATAATTGAAGGCAATTAAAAAAAACCCCACACCACCACCAATACTGAAAGCAAATCTGAAAGCAAATAGCATAAGGCAAAGGCCATCACAAACCAAAGCCTAGACAAGAAAGATAAACCCTGCCTGATGTTAACAATAGCAGTGACTTTCACAAATACATTTCTCAACAAGTGATGCAACCTAAGATGAGTTCAGATTTACTCAGCTTGAGACTCCTCATGAGGGAAAAGTCAGCTGAAGTCTAATTAAGTGTTGACCTAAGATATAATCATACAACTGTTTAGGTTGGAGAAGACCCTTAGGATCATGAAGTCCAACCCTTAACCTTGCACTGCCAAGTCCACCATTAAACCCTGTCCCTAAGCACCACATTGTGGGTTGGACCCGACGATGTCCCGAGGTCCCTTCCAACCCCTACAATTCTGTGATCTACATGTCTTTTAAACACCTCCAGGGATGGTGACAACCACTTCGTTGGGCAGCCTATTCCAGGGCTTGACAACCCGTTCAGTGAAGACAATTTTTCCCAATACTCAATCTAAACCTCCCCTGGTGCTATTTGAGGCCATTCCCTCTTGTCATATTGTTCGTTATTTGGGAGAAGAGACCCCCACACACCTGGCTACAACCTCCTTTCAAGTAGTTGTAGAGAGCAATAAAGTCTCCTCCATCAGAGTCCTTTTCTCCAGGCTGAACCACCCCATTTGCCTCAGCTGCTCCTCATAAAACCTGTGCTCCAGACCCTTTACCAGCTTTGTTGCCCTTCTTCAGACACACTCCAGCACCTCAATGTCTTTCTGATAGTGAGGGGCCCAAAACTGAACACGGCACTCAAGGTGCAGCCTCACCAGTGCCGAGCACAGGGTGATGATCACTTCCCTAGTCCTGCTGGCCACACTATTCCTGATACAGGCCAGGATGGTGTTGGCTTTCCTGGCCACACTGCTGGCTCATTCACCTGGCTGTTGACCAACACCCCCAGGTCCTTTCCACTGGGCAGCTTTCCAGCCACCCTTCCCCAAGCCTGTAGTGTTGCACAGGGTTGCTGTGACCCAAGCACAGGACCTGACACTTGGCCTTGTTGAACCTTCTACAGTTGGCCCATCAGATCAATCCAGTCCATCCAGACACCTCTGTAGACCCTTCCTACCCTCAAGTAGATCAACCACTCCTTTGTTGTCTGCAAACTGACTGAGGGTGCACTTGATCCTCTCATCCAGATCATTGATAAAGATATTACGGAGAACTGGCCCCAGCACTGAGCCCTGGGGAACACCACTTGTGACCAGCCACCACTCCATTCACCACAACCCTTTAGGCCCAGTCATCCAGACAGGTTTTTTACCAAGCAAAGCATACACCAGTCCAAGCCATGAGCAGCCAGTTTCTCTTAGGAGACTGATGTAATTCCTTTACCCAAAACAGGGCTACAACCAGTTGCAAGACATTCTTCTCCTAATCAGCTGCCCTAGGGATTATTCTGTGGTTTTACTGCACCCATTAAGAGCAGTTTACTGAGCTGAGAGTGGCCCTATTTGAAACACAGCTCAAAGGGCAGCAATTTGGAAGCATGGGGACATTCCTAAAAAGTCAGGAGTGGAAGGAATTACTACCTTCACTGTCTCTTCGAAAGGGATCTCAAACACATCAGTTCAGAGACCATCTCATAAAGTCACCTTTTGCAACGCTGGAACATCTTCCAGAGCACCCTACAAAGCTGCCTGTGTCAAAGCTCTCACACCCCAACCACCAGCACAAGTGCACTGAAGCACAATCGTTTCAGGTCTACCAAAGGCAACAGCAGCGTTGTGGGACGTACCTGAACAATGCCCAGAGTAGCAGATGTGACAGGATCAGAGAAGTCACCACCTGGGGGAGAGACACTGAGCAGGAAGAGATAAGGAGAAGTTATCAGAATTGCTTTCACAGATTTAACTGAAGTAGTGAACATATGACTGCACAGCTCTGATCAAAGAAACCTGAAAAATAACACAACTTTAAGTAACAGATTGCAAGCTTCTACTACAGGCAGCATTTGATGCATACCCACACAGGTGTAGTACCAAGCATAACCACAAAGTAGTTATAGGTATGACTGATTGACAGTAGGAAGGTATGATTTCAGCCCAATTTGGATTATCAAGCCTATCTCAACCAGAACAGATTGAGCAAGTGTGCTGCTAGGACACCACGAAAGATGGTGCAGTGATTATTTTACAGAAAACACTATCCCAATTTGGAATTAATGCAGATATTCACCTATACAATAACCACTAACTTCATTTGGGGCTGACACCATAACACATGCTTTCTCAGAAACTAAAATAAAAAAAAAAAATCTCCCAACCTCAAAAGCACAATGCATTTGTGTATGCATATTGTGGACAGAAGAACCAAGCAGAGCCAAGAATGGACTCTAGGTGTTCTTGCAGATGCCAGAGGTTCCCCTGACGGCACAGTGGGGAGAGGGGAAATTCACTTTGCCCACAGTATGATATACAAATCAATATAGCCTAGAACATCATGTGGGGACCAACAGCATGCTCTGCACAGCCCATTTCAGCCCGAGATATGCTGTAGCTCTATCAAAGCAAGGGAATCACTATTCATTATGCCCCCAAGCACACACACTGCTGCTCTAGCTGCATCTTCTTTCATGCTGAGTATTGTTTGACATACTTTTCAGTGACAGCTCTTAACAACATTCTTCCCTGAGCCATTTGCTCTGCGGCAAGTGACTGCGATTCCGCCCCTCACAGAACTACCTGTCCACATTCATTCTTTCTGCCCTCACACACAATCTCACAGCAGCTCTGGGTGAACAGAGATGAAATATCTACCTCCTCATTCACATAGTTTTAGTTCTGCAGCTGTACAGAGCAACCAGACCTTCTTTTTGTCTGAAAAACAGGTACTTTGATAGACAAAAGCAGAGGAAGAGCTGCAGCCAACACAAAGCAAGAGAAATGCAGCACTCACGCTCCGACAATGCTGACGCTGCCTTCCCTCTCAGGATTCCCCAGACACTTCACTCTGCCAGCCCGCTCGTAGAAAGAGGCCAGACGGGCACCAAGGTAGGCTGGGTAACCACTGTCTGCAAGCACCAAGACACAGAAATCCAGTCAAAGGCTCAGAGTTTAAAGGGTGCATTGACAGGACTGGACTGAGAAAAGGCTACTCACCAGCTGGCATTTCAGCCAGTCGCCCTGAAATCTCTCGGAGGGCCTCGGCCCATCGGGAGGTGGAGTCTGCCATCATACTGACATGGTAGCCCATGTCCCGGAAGTACTCGGACAGGGTGATTCCTAAAACAAAGAGAACAGCGTGCTGCAGGGTACAGTTCAGGCAGGAATTCTACACTTGTGTCTTGTCACTGCGGTGCAAAGAAGCCAAATGGTTTAAGCTTACATTTTGACAGAAATAGACACCAGAAGTTGATCTTTCCCCCCACCAGATCACGTCCTTGCTGTCTTTTTAAAAAATTTCTTCTTATCCTCCCCATTTTTGCTTATGAAGCACTAACTCATCTTACATTCCCATGTATTTCTTTAAAGAGGCACAGCAATATCACTGATGCTGCTCTCTGACTCACTGAAGCCATGAACCATGCCGCCTCTTACTGGGAAAGATCTCCTACCCTTTCCAACTGAATATAAGTGAGAAAAGGTCATATTTTATCTTAATTACCTGACAGCTTTTCATAAAAGAGAGTTAAGAAAAATCAAACCAACCTCTAAAAGGCTGCAAAGAAAAGAAGACCAGCCTGCCAACTTAGAGTACTATTCCTGCCCATTAAGTGCCTCTGTTTGTCAGCAAAATATCTATTCACAAACAGAAGCATACATAATTAACACACTGAGAAAAACTACATGAGAGCTGCTGCAGCAAGTTCACCTTGTAAGCAAAATTTATTCAATATTCAGGAACTGTAATTATATACAAGCAAGCCAAGTTCACTTAAGATACTAGGACTTCATGCAGGCAAGGCCCAGAAGAGTTGACTTCTGAAACTGCGCAGGTTTATTGGCACTGACCATCTCAGGAACTGAAAATACTGGAGCTTGATGGCTTGATCTACACACATGGCCTTTCCCAGCCTCCTAGAAATCTTACCAGTATAGATAGAGGCTTCTCTGGCAGCCACAGGCATGTTGGAGGTATTTGCTACCAGAGCTGTTCTCTTCATGATGCTTTCTACCTTGCCATCAACTTCCATTGTTAACTAAAAAGCAAGAAAAGAAGAAAAAAGGTAACTAGCAAGGGGCGCTTTTTGTTGTTTTTGTTTGTTTATTGCATTATTTGCCGTGTATCAGGATAGTCTCACAGCTCCTGTACCAAGAGCAGAGAGTCGATCTGAGATTTCAGGCTACATGCTGGTTTGTCTTCCAGACTGCACACAGCTTAACTCTAACGTACGTGTCTCAGCCCCATCTCATCATCTGCAACTGGCAATTCCCTGATAATTCCATTCAAATGAGTAATAACAAACCCACTGGGCCAAGAAGTACATTATCCTCTCTCAGCTTAATAGGCTGGAAGAGCCAAAAAAACCTTAACATCCTGTCATACAACCATCAGGAATCAGAAAGAGCTTCACCCCTACCCCACCGTCTACACCAATCCAAGTTCATTTTTGACAACTGGACATAAAACCACATACATAACCCCAGAGAAGCCACACAAGCACCTGAACAACAGAGTCCTGACATTTGTGCAGAACTCGATTTACAAATACCCTGGGATTCACCATTTCCATGGCCACCTCAGCTTGGTTTTCTCATCTTGTGATCAATCAATACACCCAAGCTTTTTACTACCCCTTATTTTTGACAGAAGAATTTCAACTTAACAGGCCAGACTATCTGGCTTCTTTTCCATATTTTACAGAGGCTGTGCCACAACCAAACCACTAACATATAACATCAGGTAGAAGGATTAGTAAACCTGTTGCACTTTGTTGTTTGGGTTTTATACAGGCATTTTCTCATTCCTTCAGAGGGTATCACAATGTCTAGCTTGGCAAATTAATGTCTGGTACCTGTTTGTATCAGCACCCTGCAAATATAGATTTGCAATGCATGGTTAAGTTAGAAAAGTTAGAGATGCTACCAGTGAGAGGTAAGGTGATTATAACTGTACTAAATACACACCCTGGCATTCATTTTTATTTTAAACAAATTAGAAGGCACACCCAAAAACTAGTCCAAACAGTTACTGAGGGGCCACTGAAATTATTCCTGAATGAGCCAAAAGGGATTTCTATTGCTACAGCCAGAACTTACAGCAGGGAAGCAAGAAAATTTCAGGTCGCTCTACCAACATGATATTTTATTCAGTTACACCACCAGTACAATAGCAAGTCTTCCCAAGAAGGTTTATTCTCCAGGATTTCTCCATACTAACCTCAGGGAAGTCTCTCAGTACTTCAGACATTTCATTTCCTCGTTCTCCACAGCCTACATAAATGATGACATCACTGTTGGAGTATTTTGAGAGAGACTGCGAGATCACAGTCTTCCCACAACCGAATGCCCCAGGAATCGCTGTTGTACCCCCTTGTACACACCTGAGTAAAGAAAAAGGACTCTGATTTGCAAGGAATTCAAAACCAGCTCTTTCCCATCCTCAAGTATGTTTTGCAATAAAACTCCTCAAATGCAGAGCAACAAGAGTCACGTTCAGCTCTGGACGAGAAGCACAGAGCTATTTCATTAAACCAAAAGGCTGAGGGAATAAACTATCCTTTTCTTCTACTGCCCCTGAAGCACATGAGTTATGCTTGTACAACAGCTACATATACAGTCTTTAAAGACAGCAGTTTTCAAGTTTTCACACCTGGAAGTAAAGATGGAATGCAAGTGCTTAGAAAAGAACAACTGCACTATGCATTATAAGAATAAGCAGTATAATATTTTAGGACTGATGTTACTCCTTAAATAAGCACTTTGTTTTATAGGTAGGTGCAACAGTTTTTGTAAGTGGTGACCCCAAAATCATTTTGAACCATATACCCTCAAGAACATGAAAAGATACTCCACTTGTGTGTTGAAATGGAGGTATCAAATGGGAATATTCTAGCCTTTCTTCAGATTTGGCATGATTCTGTTAAATTTATGCTTGTCCATCCTCTTCTAAATTAATGCACAGAAGGTATCTTATTAAACTAATCTTCCTTTTTCTACTCCAGCCAAGTACAGAAATATGGGGAATTCAACTAAATATTTTTGGAGATTGCACTGTGAAAAGATTGGGTCTTTTTGTTTTGCCCTTATTTTTTAAAAAAATGTAATAATTAAGGCCTCATCCTTCCACTTCCCTCCAAAGAGGGAGACTTTCACATACTAGAAAATAAGAGGTAGTACTTACGGGAAGAGGGCATCCAGGACCCGCTGGCCAGTTAGTAAAGGATGATTGGCTGGTAACTTCTCAGTAACAGGACGGACTTGACGCACAGGCCAGACCTGAACCATAGTGAACTTCTCCTTCACACCTTCAAACTCCAGCTCCAAGACAACATCCTAACAGACAGCACAACTGAAGTAAGCAAACAGCTGCACGCTGGACCAGCGTGCGCATTCTCATCTCAACTGCTCTGCACAGGTCGGTCTTCGACACCACCAGAGATTTCTCAGAACTTCAACACACTATCACCCCCTATCAAGGGAGGCTCTTTCCCACACTTACTATACTAGTGGGGAAAAAAAGTGCAAGGTGAAGCTTCAACTAAAAACATGCTTTTGAAGAGCAATTGAATTTTTACATAGTCGTAAGATACTGTAAATCCCCACAGAACTCAGCAAACATGGCACACAAGTGCCATTGGGAAGCCATATACTTAGAAAGTAACTGCACAAGATAATCACGTAAACCCTGCAGGCAGGGTAGCAGAAGTCACCATTACCTCAAACTGTTACTAGCAAAACTTTTTAGCTGGCACCATGCAGAACAGAAAGAGTACATCAGCCTCCTGACACAGGCATGGAATACAACAGCAGCTACTCTTTGGGAGACTTACTGAAGTGTCATAGTTCCCCGGCGGAGCAATGTATGTAACTGTACCCCTGTTCCGTGGAGGCAGCATGATTTTGTGTTTGATAAGAGAGTTTTCATTCACCACACCATAAATATCTCCACCAGTGATGTGGCTCCCAACCTAAAATCAGAACACATCTATTAGTCATAAGTGAGAACTCCAGTTTTTAAAAAGCACCCCAACAAAGAACAGTGTAAAATAACTATAGCTATTAAGTCTAGCAATGTGATAACTCCCTTTCTAAATGCGTGGTTACAGCACAGTGGCCCATTTACATAAATCATTACACTAAGAGCATGTCTCTAGCAACACTATCTGAGTTCAGATGCCTTTCAGAGCACAGACAGTAGCAATTACTGACTGATGCAGGGAATTTTCCTCATTTCTTTTATGCCTCTCAGCTTAACATGCGAAGTAGAAAGGATAGCATATATTAAAACCTGCAGGGCTGGAAAAAGAGGTGACGCCAAGGGCTAAAGCAGTGACATTTTCCAGTTCTGAGGCTATCCTCACCATTAGCAAAATGTGTGCTGTAGCTATTCTTTTTGCTCATGTGACATCTGCTAATGCTTAGTTCGATTCCACTAAGCTCTTCACAGTTTTGTAAATACATTAAAGCTTTGCAAGTTTCTCATATGCAGCAACACACAGTAAGTCACACAAGTAAGTTTTGGTGATCCCCATCCTGTCTCATACACCACTACTGCTTCCTAGCACCCCTTTTCACAAACTTAATACAGGATTTACCATTGCTCCCAGCAGTTACAGCCTTGGCACTCTGCTGCAGCTCCAGGCTGTGGGGGTGGAGGAGCAAGAGGGGAGAACAGGTTTGCCAGAACCTACCCGCAGATTTTTAGAAGGTGTGAAGTCCCATTTCACATCTCGGCTTAGAGCTGACACATTGACACCTCTAGGAATATAGATACTTTTGGTCAGAGTGCTGATGTCTGAGAGGGGCCTCTGGATACCATCAAAAATAGCCCCCATAATGCCAGGCCCCAGTTCCACTGATAGGGGTTTGCCGGTACGGAGCACAGGATCTCCTACAGAGACACCAGCTGAAGATTTGCTGAGGAAATGTTTATTCAGAAAAAGGGAAAGAAATAGGGCAGCAGGCATCTCATTCATAACATGACAGCTCTAAAGCACCTTTCTGTCTTTAAGGTAATATTTTTATTACTATGTTACACATAATTGTTTAAGAAGCAGGCAGGCTTTATACTAAACTCAAGCTGAAACTCCTAAAGCAACAAAGTTACTCATCCTCCAGAGGCTAAGTAGTAGTAAATAAATTAATGATTATAAAGCAGAGTAAGTAAACTGCGTGGCTGAGTTTACTGGGGTGCCAGGCATTTCTAAATCTTCAAACCTAGAAAAACAGGCTTGATTGTTAAAGTCAGTCAGTGTATGAAACATAACGTTTTTCACTTCAGAGTTTAAGAGTGCACAACTGTTCTGACCTTGAGCCTTGCACAGCCTTTATAACAGCATTCTAATATTAAAGGGAGTTTGCCTAAGACCAGTATTTTTCTCCCCCTCTCCAATATAAAGTTGCCCAGTCTATGCACTGTTATACCAACACAGTTTTCAAAAGTGAAGGGGAAAAAAAGAAAGAAAAAAAAGAGACAGACAAATACTGCTCAGTAGTTGACAGTTGTCAATATTTTAAGTTAACTTAAATTCTAAGATACACATTATTTTATTTCCACAGAAAATAAGTTATGCTCAGTACAGAGCCAAGCAAGATAAGATTCACCACAAAACCATCAGAATTCACAGATGATGTACCTCTGATGCTGGCAGGCAGAAACATCTGTTCTGCACCAAGCACCAGGCCCAATCAGCTCTGTCTATCTCCTCCACCCTAATCACCACCATTTTCTGGACCACGCAGTCTGGCAGGCCCAGAGGGATCAGCAAAAAGGATACAGGTTTCTTCATACACCTGGACAGTTGCCAAATCACCTTCCAGCCGGATAATCTCCCCCACCAGTTCGCTGTGGCCTACTCGTACCAGCTCATACATAGCAGCACCTGCCATGTTGCACGCCGTGACCACTGCAGAAGACAGACACGTGGGTGAGTATTTTGCCTGCAGCTCAGAAGATTCACTCATCAGAAGCTGTAAGGACTTGCACAGCACAAGCCTGGTATTCACCCACATCAGAAATACACTGCTGATTTCACAAAGGGCCTGACTCGGCCGCCACAAATCCTGACATTCCCAGTTTAAAAGCCTAAAGTTTCCCTACACTTCTCACACTGCCCCTTCATGCTCAATAAGAGGACACTATCAGAATGCAGTTGTTCAGACACTTCACCCCGTAATTTCTCTTATCTATCTTGACAGATGGTGTATGTTTAAGATTCTAAGAGACACAGTGAACTTTGGCAGACATGTTACATAGGGACTTCTTTCTTTCAGTTAGCTTGGCCACATTCCCACATGACTAAATTAAAAACATTCAAGAAAATGGCAAAAGCTCACCTGATACTTAAATAAACCTGTGGTTGTGGACCAGCATTTTCAAGCTGCTCAGACTTCAGTTTACCTTGGTAGCATCCAAGCTAAGCTAATAAACTATTTCCATGTATAGATCAAGCCAAGGTGTCTGCTGAAGGCAATATATACCACCCTTGTATCTACAGTAGCAGATGCTTACAAAGCCTTTACGGAAACACTATTTTGATGTTATACTTTGTAGAAAAGTGATGTATACCTTAGGGCACTTAAATTAACCTTCAACAGATGAAGACTGTTCTATAGCATGTTATGAGTTAGATTTCAGCAGGACATACATGAGACTTAGCTGCTTTAGGACGAAGCGTGTCATGTCTTACATTCTAACATCAATCTTACGCACAGGGTTCGTATATTTACACCCCAAAATAATTTTCTGCTTCTTATGAAATAAACCTGTATCAGTTAAAAATTGCTTTTAAGCATCACTTTTGGAGTTAAGGAATCAGCAGTTAAAGAACAGGCATTTATTTAGGCAGACATGAGCCAAGGGAGATTCTTATTCATCAGATAAGCAACGCTAACAAAAACACGTGCTAGTCTTCTATTCTCACATTCCCATCCCTTCCTCATCTCTTGAAGAGAATGGGAGGGGGAGGGGAAACACAACAGGACAGAAAAGGCAGCACAGTCCACATGCACTGAAAAGCTGTTAGAGCCTAAAGGAACTACTGAAGCTGATGATGAAGGTGGAAGAGCCCCCCTCCCCCTTCTAGTTGCACTGCCACCTTCCCCGGCCCTTACAGCTCCTTGCTGAACTCCAGCCCACGGTGCAATAACACAGAACGGACTGACACTGGCCAGGGAATGAGTGTTCTGGAGAGCACAGAGTCAAACTGCATCACAACAAGAATGGACTATGCATCTCACACCCTTTTAGAGAAGGTGTGGGCCTACAGCTTTCTGACCAAGCAGTTTTCCAGGTTTACTACCTTTTTATTTATTTTAGTCAGACTGCTTCTGCTCATTGCATCTTTAAATAAGATTGATTAGCAGAAACATCATTTGTGTATTTCTTAACATTTATCAGACCAAGTCAGTGATCCTTCTTAAAGTCTTCCTCCCCAATAAAGAGAAAAAGCCCCACCCAGAGCTCTACTGTACCTCTCTGCTTGGCTTCCAAGTGAACATGATTAACAAGTCAGTAGATGAAACAGAACCTATTATTTACTTTACAAAAGAATACTTACCAGGTCCTGAGACTCCATGGACATAGCCAACAAAAGCTTCTCTGTCTTCATCACGAATTTTGGGTAACTTGGAGAAGTCCATTTTGCCTGTTCAACTGTAAAGAATGAAAAAAATAACGAGCTTTGAAGAATACACACATTTAATAAATACTTCTCTTCCTCCCCTCTGCTCTCTACTTCTTTCCAGTTAGAATTCTGAAGAATTCTGAACTCTATAGCCTGAAGCACCTTAACCACACTGACTTCTAAAACTATAAAATGTTAGGTAGTAACTCATTTAAAGAAACAAAAGAACTAACATCTCCTACTGCAGAAA
Source organism: Gallinula chloropus (assembly GCF_964237585.1). Lineage (NCBI taxonomy): Eukaryota > Metazoa > Chordata > Aves > Gruiformes > Rallidae > Gallinula > Gallinula chloropus. The sequence goes on from NC_140085.1 coordinate 86,695,302, forward strand.
CACAGGGGTGGAACATCACTCTAATACCTCCACAGAACACCACTAAATGCAACAGTTACACTCCAAACAAGCCGTAACACAACTGGACTAATTCCAGTCAAAATAACAGAATACTTAAATTATGGAGAATCTCTTCTGTCTCCCAAATGTGCCTACCTTCCTTCAAAACATGGAGTTTTCCATGATTCTGAGTGATTTGCTGGCTACTAAAAGTCAGAGGATGAGAATGTTCTGGGGCTGCTTTACTGCCACCAGTTTCCAAAATGCAATACTACATACACTAATGGTGAACATTCTATTTTTGTTCTCAAGCTGCTGAAGCAGAGCATTCAGAAGAAGAACCATACATTTCGACAAGCAGCAAACAAACACTTGAGTCCTCTTTATAAGCCTCACAGATAGGGATTATGCACGTTTTGCTGCCTAAAACCTGGGACCTGTGAATGAAACCTGTGAGGCATTATAGAATTGTGCTGAATAATGGCCAAAAAAAAAAATCCAACCTGCAACACTGACATATCTTGCCAGTGAGTGCTAAAGAATATAAACAGGCATGGGAAAAGCTGTATAAGAAACACACCTCCTCGATCCCCATTTGACCTGTAATCCAACAGTTGGGCTGTCCTGCTACCCATAAGAGTATTTAATGGTTTTGCATCGTCAGCCCTTACCGTGCTTTGCGTTACCTTGGAAACCGATCAGTGTTAGAGAACTGTAAGGCAACTCTGTACCCATTTCTACTGTATTGACACACTTAGGACACAGCGCTGGTGAAAGGAGCGGTATATGGCAGCCCCAGCATACAGTGCTCCCTGCATGCCAAGGGGGCCCATCCAGCTGAAGCCTGTGGTTCGGTGACAGGGACCGTGTGAGGCATCTGTCGACACCCAAGTCCTTCCAAGCAGCTTAACATAACCCAGCACGTTCCGAACGGCAGCAGACACAGACAGGTACTCAGGCGTGAAAAGCTGCCCCCTGTACAACTACACTGCCAACCCTCTGACGGCTGTTGCAGGATGCTTTCCTGCCTCTTGTTCAGGAGCAGTAGGTAGCTGACATTTGCTGTTCCTAAAAGCCTTGTGACTCTTTCCCAGCTTTCTAACACTACACTGCAAATCCTTCCCTCCCCCCCCTCCCCCCAGTCTCTTTAACAATCGAAATGCTTTAGATCTGCGTTTCTGTTCTGTATGAAGAGGATCTCGAGTGACTCCAAACTGCTATCCATCCTGAATGGATAGTGTCTTCCAGGCTCCATGTCCTGCTGGAGTGGATTGTGTAACATGGCTACCACTGATTCATTTCACAACAGCCACCCCGACAGTTGATCGTGACTCAGTCACCACCAGCCCGGAGTGGAACTGCCAGCCTTCCAGCTCGAGAGCAGTTAAGTCAGGTATCAGTTAGATCCCTCTATTCTCCACAACAATAGCTTATCCTTTAACCAGCTTGTTGTTGAGGCCCAGAAGAGAATTTTAATTTCACTGCTTATCTCTTGCAAGTCTCCTCTGACAAATGGCATTGGGAGGCCCTTGCAAGGCAATCTGCAGTTGGTAAGAGCTGGTTCTGATCAGAATAACATAACTACCTCATCTTTTCTTTTTTTTTCTTTTTTTCTTTTTTTTTTTTGCTTTTAACAAGTAAAACATTGCAAAACTCAAGCACAATTACTGTTCAAATTGAAAAAAAGCAGCTGGTCACATAAATCTTACTCCAGAGACCTACTGTCAAAGTCTTCCATAGAAGCACAAAAAAGAAAGAGCTAAACCAAATTACCACAGCTGAATTAATGATGCTGTTTGGCAATTAGTACAGGGCCCTGTATGAAAGGGTCAATTTATGAAGGCAAGGAAAAGCAGGGAGAACACCAGTCACTTTCAATTCAAATTAACTTTTCTACATATCCAAAACCTACAGGTCAGCTGACTGCCACCTGAAGCAACTGTTTGATGTTCAGGGAGGCAAATAACCTCAGTCATTCTGCAATTAAAACTGCAACATCTTGGTGCCTAGCACCTGTCCCTCTTGTTCCTGTGGCTGCTCTGCTTCCTCTCTTCCCACAGTCACCTTCCCCACCTACTGGCCAAGCCAACTAGGACAGAATGGGATTTCTCCACTAGACCACCTAGGCATAACGCCAATAAACCCTTGTCTTTGTCCTGGTCTTTAGCATCTGCACCAACTGCTTTTAGACACACACCTAATAACTATTTCAAGTGTAAAAGATGCAATGAACTCTTCCTCAACATTCTTTGTTCCACCTCCTATACATCTCTCAACAAAGTACAGTCTAAAAAGCCAGTGCTCACCCAGTCAAGCTGGCTTTTTTGCATAGAATCATCGAATCTTTAAGGTTGGAAAAGACCACTAGGATCATCAAGTCCAACCATGTGTCCAATACCATGTCAACTAAACCATGTCCTGGAGGGCCACATCTAAATGTTTTTTGAACACCTCCAAGCACGGTGACTCCACCACCTCTCCAGGCAGCCTGTTCCAATGCCTGAACAAAGGGTTGCATATCTATTAACAATGAACACAAATTATTGGGGGAGTGGAAGCTATTATTTACCTCTGCATAGTTTCCTTATGCTTTTGTATTAGCCCTTCAGATTTTCATTTTAGACAGAAAAGCCCCTGAGGGCAGAAATGTTGATTTACCTACCTACACTGTTAGACATCTTCACTTTTAGTGCTTGGAAAGAATGAAATTCCCTAAAGCACATCAGGATTTGCTAAACACAGCGTCACATGGGTGCAGAGGGTACGTACTTACCCCAGAAGCCATGGTGGCTAGCCATTTAGAAATCTAACGAGTTCCTGCTGTCTTTCATAGGCCTCTTGCCAGTACAGGCACTACATGCAATCTGCTCCTCCAAAAATCCATTAGCACACCTACACAGGTTATTAGCTTAATTTTAATTCCCTTATGAGCAAAGATGCATCTTTTATCCTTCACAACGTATAATCAGGAATCTTCCTCATTTTTACAATCAATTGTTGAACTGTTTAACATGCTTTTAAGCTCCAGCATGGCTATACTCTGCATAACAGCGCCAGAAATCAAAGTATTACCTGCTGCAGAACCACCTCTGAGTGAAAGGTGATTTATTAGCGTAATTTTATAGACATAATTAAACAAGGAAGAGCCAATGACCTGAGTTTTCTATCTTTATTTCTCCCCAGCACAGTAATTTGGCTACACAGTACCCCCAAAAAATATAACTATCCTGCTCTCAATGCTGAAGAAACCTGTTTTCTATTATAGTTCCTTGTTTTTGCTTCAAACGTTTTTATCAGTCCCAGAACTTAGACTATGAACTGCCTTACCACAAACATCTCTTAAAAGCTGAGATGTTTAGAAGAAGCCTTCTTAGAGCAAGGAAGAAAATCCACAGCTATTTTATCACATAAATACAGATTCTTACCTTATTTTGCAGAAACAGGGAGGATCAAAAATCCACAGGCCCAATGAAGCAAAGCCAGAATTCAGCAGTCAGGCACCACCACTTACAAAATAATTGTCCTTCTAGTGCCCCTACACAGAGGGATGAGAAAGCCTGCTGCAGAGGGGAAAGAAATTTCTGACACACAGCAGAGGCATAACCACCTGACTTGATGAGTCATCAGTCTCTCTCTCTCTCCCACCAGCACCGAGGAATGCCGCAATAGCAAAGCAAGCTACCTAGAGCCCAGCTGAACTCCCCATCTGTGCCCTCCTTACTGCACAGGACCAAGCAGAATAAATCAAAAGAAGCCTTCAGCATGCATATTAAGGACATCCTACAAAGCCAGTTATCATGATGTCCCAAGTGGTACATGCTACTACACAAAAATCCTTGAGAGATACATGCTTTCTGCTGGAATCAGTTTACATACCAGAGTAATACATCAGTGTCAGTGCCTACTCTGCTTAAGAAGAGCTTAACAGAACAACCGCTTAACAGCCAACTGCACAGGGGCCACGCTGAAGACACCGCAATACTAATTGCTTGCCTGTGTATAACAGGTATTGATTCTTGTCAGAACAGTCTTATGGGCTCACTTCTGCTACTTGAGAATCCCTTCACTGATGGGGAGTCCGACTGCACAACATCCAACTGAGAAGCAGACTGATGCACCCACCACCTTGAGTGACAGCCACTAGAATCGTTTGTCCTGTACGTTGTATGCAAGACAAGCAGCTATGTGGGTCCTCCCTCAAGAAGCCACGTGAGTTGAGTTCCCTGCAGCCTTCACAACTCCTCAAGAATATCTCTGCAAGTTCTAGGACTAGAAACACATCAAATTGGCACAAAAACTTAAATACACCCTAACCAAAATTGGAATACATAGCACGATTAAAGCAAATCAGAAGCAGCAGCATTGCATTCATAAGTCACCAGTGCTAGGATTCATACTGCTGAAGTAACTTTAGTTTGAAGTCATAGATTTTACTCTAACTGAAATAGACTAATGTGCTTTGACTTCCCAAGGCAGAAAAATGGAGTAAAAACATAAGCCCTTACATTCAATGTCCAGGAAAGCTTAACAGGCATACACAGTTTTCCAAAGAAAATCCCTCCTCCACTTCTTAGTAAAAACCTAGAAATTCCAGGATAGCAAAGGTCACAACCCGCACTGGACACATTTTAAACCTTATTTTAAATCCACACGCATTTTAAACCTTACTTTAGAATCAAAACTACCAACATTTACTGTGTTCACCTGAGCAGACTTTGATGCAGTGACAAGTCCCATCCTCCAGCTATATGAGGATGTGTTGTAAAAACCTCAAAGGATAATCACTGCCATACACTTCCTGCAACTTGGACAGTTTATACTTCCCCTTCCAGCAGAAGATAATTTTAAGAGGAAGTATTTAAAAAAAAAAAAAAAAAAAAGAGACTGTGCCTGTTACTAGACAAATGCAGAAGTTACCCAGTATTTCCACATATAGAATCTGAGATACTGTCCCAGAAGGAACAGCACATCTATCAATCTACACAGGTCACTTGGAAGGGAAGCCAAGTAGTATGGTCAGGAAATCTGCTCCCGTACACTACAGAGAGTTACAGTTTTACCGTAATACAGCAGGGAAAATTACACCAGATTTCTCAGTCACTGAACAGCAGAATCACTGAGACTGGAAGGCACCTCTGGAGATGATCCAGTTCCAAACCCCTGCTCAAAGCAAGCTAGAGCAGGCTGCTCAGAGCTGTGTCCAGATAGGTTTTGATTGCCTCCAAGGATCTCCACAACTCTGGCAAACTTGTTCCAATGTTCAGTCCCCCTTACAGTAAAATGTGTTTTCTTATATTTAAAGGCAATTCCCTGTATTTCAGTTTATGCCCAATGCTTCCTGTTATTTCAGCAGACACCACTGAAAGAGTCTGACTCCATCTACTTCGATCCCTCCCACTAGGTATGTATATACTTCAGAAAAGAATTCTCGGAGCCTTCTCTTCCCAAGGCTCCGTACTCCAAATGCCAGCTCTCTCGGCCTCTCCTTGCATGAAAGATGCTCCAAACCTTTAACAGTCTGTGTGACCTGCTCCATTATGTCCACATCTTCCTTCTAATGAAGGGCCCATAACCAGACACAGCACTCCAGATGCGGTTTCCCCAGAGCTTCCTCACCCTGCTGGCAGCATTCTTCCTAATGCAGCCCAGGACAGTGCTAACCAGCTTTGCCAGAAGGGCATCACCAGCTCATGTTCAACTTGGCATCCACCTGGACCTCTAGTCCTTTTCTGCAAAAGCTACTTTACAGCCAGTCAGCCCCCAGCCTGTAGCAGGGCGTATGGTTATTCCTTCCCAGGTGCAGGACTTGGCATTTCCCTTTGTCAGTCTCCATGAGATTCCTGTCAGACCGTATTTCCAGTCTGTTGATGCGACTGTACAGCAGCACAGCTCTCTACTGTATCATCTTTCAATTTTGAATCATCTGGACTCTAAAGAAACCAGGCAGGAGTCACCTCTGTGCTCAATACCGTGATGTGGCTTAGTCTTCTCTTCACACAGGCATTGAGAAGCTAGTAATACCAATCTTTTTACCATAAGCTCCGAGTTAGAAGTATCACTGTTTCTTAAACTCATTCTTCTGTTTAATTATTCATACAATTCCAGATGCCACAGGGCACTTTGTGGCCACCTCTGCTCTCAATGGGTCAGGAATTGTCCAGAGAAGGGCAACCAGGCTGGTGAAGGGGCTGGAGGGCAAATAATACGAGGAACAGCTGAGGGAGCTGGGGATGTTTAGCCTGGAGAAGAGGAGGCTGAGGGAGGACCTTATCACTGCCTACAACCACCTGAAAGGAGGTTGTAGAGAGGTGGGAGATGGTCTCTTCAGCCAGGTGACAGGAGATAGGACAAGAGGAAATGGCACTAAGCTGTGCCAGGGCAGGTTCAGATTAGATGTTAGGAGAAAGTCCTTCACTGAAAGAGTTGTCAGGGCCTGGAACAGGCTGCCCAGCGAGGGGGCTGAGTCACCTTCCCTGGATGTGTTTAAAAAAAGGGTGGATGAGGTACTTAGGGATATGGTTTAGCACAGGACAGGAACAGTTGGACTCAGGGATTTTAAAGGTCTTTTCAACCCTGTGATTCTTGCTTAAGTGATGCTCAGCTACACACTGTGGATCCATCTGCAACCGTACAAGAAAACTCATCTTTCATGGAACTTCTTTCTTGGGTACTATAAAGCCCCTCCCTCTCACATGAGGCTTGCTACTCCGCACATGTACAGGTAAATCCAGGTGTATTCAAGAAGGTAGGAAACAGAATTATGTTGCCACTGTCAGCCCAGCACACAATGGCTGCAAAATACAATATGGTAATTCTGAAGTCTGTCACAAGCACCTTCTGCCTTCTTATTCAAAACACATAGGAACTTACCTGTAGGCATGCCAATACAAGCCTGCTACTTCAAGCAACCAGCACTAGATATCTATATTTATAGCTATTTATATAGTTATAAATATTTATATTTATATTTATTTTTATTTATAGCTATTTATATAGTTATAAATATTTATATTTAAACAGACTCTCCCCTATCACAAAGATGGTGTGTGAAGTCCACTCATGCAAAAAGTACCACCACCACAAACTGCTGTTCAAGCAGCCAAGCTTTTATTCAGAAGTTTGGGAGATTCCTTCAGTTAGCCCAGAACAGGGCTAGAAAAAAGGCTGTGTTGGAACATGACTGAGAAGTTAGCAGCAGCAATGCAACTGGATAGAAAGGCTGGCAAGGCATTCACTGCATAAGTGGTTTGATCCACTGAAGATTTGATCAGCTCAGTAGATAACTGGTCTCCTGACTTCACACACACTTCTCATGCTCTATCCAGAATTACTAAGATGCTAGTTCCATCAACTAAAATACTCCTGTTACTAGAGAAAAAAAACACGCTGTTCACATGATAAAAAAGTCTTTATCAGCTGACTGGTTATATGCTACAGTTTTCCATAATAGGGTTTTCTACACTGATTTTTTCCTCTGGGCAGGCTTCTCCACAGGATGTCTAGAGGTGGAAATGGAGGAGCCTCCCCCTTATTTCTTATCTGCAACAGTTCTTCACAAGTGTCCTACTGCAAAAAGAGACATTCCTTTCAGCCTGCCCCTTTTCTTTGGCTTGATAAGACTTTTACACAAAAGAAAGATCTAATGCAACCAAGATCCAAACTATAACACAGAACATTGATACCATATTAATTTCTGTGTTCCACAGTGGCCTGCTTTTCTTACCCTGATCCTGTCACCTAGCTGCTACAGCTGAAAAGTTCTGCAGCCATCTGCTTAGTGCAATGCTCAGTCATTTCCTCTGGGTGAGCAACTTTTTCATTAACCTTGCTAATATTTTGCTATGGAAAGTTAAAATCCACCCTTGCCTGCTGTTACTGAATCAAAGTCACTCTACTTTTTGTGGTATTTGGCATTGTTACTTGATACACTTCTTGTTGCTGTAACCTTTAAGATGACAATCATCAAGATGAGACGAATGCAAAGCCGTGAGCAGTTGTAGCAGCAAACTTTACAACAGCTTGGTAGAGCCACTTCTGAACAGCTGAAGATTCTTACCTCAACAGACACCAGGTGTGCAATTTCATAACCCACCCATCACTAGATGTTTAAGTCAGGCTCAGTTTTACATGCAAAAACCACAGTAGTAATCTGGACTCATTAAAACACATCAGCTCCTCCATGAGCCTCACCACTGCCTAACCTCTTGTCCCTAAACGCCACAGCTAAAATGAAATGCTTATTCCAAACTTGTGCTCAGTATTATTACATTTAACTTTCAGAGCAGCCTTTAAAGTTGGGACATTACGGAATTTTCAGTTTTACTATGTGACGTGTTTCACAACTAGCTTGAAGAGCTGACCCAGGAGTAAGTTTGCATGAAAGTCTTTGGGAAAGATCTAATAACCCCAGCAGATAGGAGTACATTTTTAGAACACTTCAGTATAATGAAACACCTGGTTGGAATCACAACATACACATTGGCATTGGATTCCAGTAAAAGGAAATTAAGTTGAGGTTGACTTTTCCTGTAATGGAAAACTTCATCTTTATGTTTTAAAGCAAGTTAAGCCACGTTTGGAGATTTTTATGTTCAATTACCTGAAGTATTTACAGCTTGTTTAGAACAGCCTGAGCCCCTCAAACATTAAATTTAACATTGCTTAAACTACATAGTGTGGTAGTTGTCTGAGTATCTAGCAGGCGATTTATTGCACAGTATTAAAATTTATCTCACAATAACAAAACCCTCAAGATTTCAATGATCTAGAGGAAATTCACATAATAGAATTGCCTTTTTAGAAGGCCTCAATGTTATCTGCATTTAGCCAGAAATACCATTTTAATTTTTTTTCCTGAAGAGACACTTTTTAAGGTATTACTTTCATAGTTATAAACAAAATAATGGCACAGAGCAATATTGAGAAGAACCAGTTGATTGTCCCACTAACTGAACTTGGAAGATGCTGTTTCTTTGATAGAATATTTAAAAAAACCCAGCCAAGTCATTCTTCAGGCTGTTAAAAAGGAAGTCTGCATACCTGAAATCTTTTGTCCAGCTATAAGCAGCAATTCTAATAAAGGCAGTTTTCTCTCTGTAAAACTAATGCCTTCTCCCATAACCATGCTATCTCCCATCACAACCCACAGCAGGACTTAGGGCATGGAATGCAGATCCCTATTATAGACATTCAGACCTCCCAGCTTTTACATAGTCTCAAGCAACAACCACATCCTTAACTGAGCACAGCTTACAGCACCCTAAAGACAGGACACAGCAAGGGTAACATGGCACCTTCATAGCGTAGATTTTGGCATTTTTCTTGGGATGGTATCTGGCAGGAGCAGTTAGTTGGATAGGCTGGTCAGCTGAAACTCTGCAGCCTGCCAGCATTTCAACTTGGCCATAACAATACTTACAATATGAACCCTCTTCAACTGATTAAGAAGGACAAAGATAAGACTATTCCATTACAGAGATACTTTCCAGAAACTCTGCTTCTCTCAAACATTTGCACCTGCAATGAGTCTGTATTTGGCAGACAGTTCATTTAACTGTTCAGGGTGAGTCTTGGCCCACCAGGGTAGCAGAGGTCTTCAAAATTATTGTTCTCATAACTAAATAGACATCAGGCAGCTAATTCAAAGCCCAGTGCTATAAAAACATGGCCATGGTGGCTGCATGCCTTACTAGTTTTAGTACTTCCTGATTACTTCTGATTTGAACATTTTAAGACACCCACAAGAGACTCTCCAAAATGCTGCAAATTACGACAACGATACAGAACCGCAGGCATTAGGTCACCATCAGACAAGACATTTCTGAAGAGAGCAGTGACACTGAAATTTAGTGTTACACATGCTCAGAAGACTAATCAAGCTGATGAACCAAGAAAATAAATTCAGAAGCCAAAACTGATCTTCATCTGCCATTTGCTTAAGTGATAGCAACAAACATGTTAGACTAGGCCTTTCAGGGTCTATCCTTGTACATCTGACTGGTTTTCCAAGTAAGTGAATTCTTTCAGTAAAGACAGACATTTTAAGGCAAAGGTTGTTATAGCTGCTGTATAACAGAAGTCTAAAACACTAGCAGCGAATGGTCAGTCTTTCTAAGAAGAGGGGGGGGTGTGTGTGTGTTCAGCTTTGGGATAATTTGACAAACACAGGAAAAATAAATGCATTGATAAAATAAAGTAACCAAACAAAAAATATTTACAAGACTGTAGAATTTATCCACAGGAGATTTGACCTAAGCCAAAAAATTTAGCGTAAGCTTAGCTGTCGACTTTCAAAGGTGAGGAAGGAGCAAACACAACAAGAACAAAAACACCTTTTCAGAACATAAAAGAAAGTATAAGAGTGACAACCAGAAGATCCAGTCTAAGCAAGTTTTGCACACTGAACCTTTAGGTGATTACTGGCTTAATCGGTACAGGAAAAAGGTTGAGAAGTTTAGATTTATTCCACTTCCTCTGCTGGAGCAGGTTCCTATTTCTCTCTGTCCAGCTAGATGTCTAAAGAAATCACATGCTTTGAGATAGTGAGTAAGAGTGAACAAGCATTATATTCCAGTTGACTATATTCTGTTTTCCTTGGTACTGTTCCATTAAAAAAAAATAAAATCATGTGGGTGCCACTGTTCAACAGTACCTCAATATTTCCAAGTCTAAAATCACCCACTTTTCTTTGTAACCAATGATAAAAGCATGGAGGAAAGAAAATCCACTTCAGTTACAGGCAATGGAGGTTTAATAAATAAATAAAATGGAGACCAGAAGAAAGGGTGACTATTACTTGGCTAGCAATAGCACACAACATTTTCTGGTCAGTGTCAGAGTAATCAAAGATATCAATTAGGCTATTCTGTAATCCTTTTACTGTTTTTAAGTGGACAGGTATGTGCATTTAGGAACAGACATTTAGTTCATAAACAAGCAGCTTAGAAGCACGAGGGGACAACATTGGTAGGAATTTTCAGAGCTCAGGAACTCAGAGATGCAGTATTAGATCAAAACTGAAGGGGTGAAGCACACTGCCTCTACACTTATCTCCAGCAGTATCACCTAGCGATCTGCTGGTCTATAGTGACTTTGGATGACAACGTTTAACACCAGCACCCACGTGTGCCTAGAAGATAAATGCACCAAGTCATACTGGGGGAAAAATTTAAACAGAAGCACAACGAAGGCTGCAAACTTTAACTCAGGATTACTAAATTATACAGCAGTTACTATATGCTTAGATCCAGATAACAGCTAAATTTAAGCTAACGTATCGATGTAACACTAATTGAGGTTGAACTTTTATATTAGCACTATACATAAAAAAAGCTCTTGATTTAGAAAATGGAAAGGGTGCATTTACAGGAAACAGAGATCTTGTGTTACTATTGCAACACAAGACTTCAACCCCCATTTGAACAGTCAGCAGACACCAGCAGTAATTTTCCAGCATTGCCTTAATTTCTCCTTCCTCATCCTCTCAAGTTAATGTCCATCGTGGTTTATAATGTTTGAATGCCATGCTTTGTCCCCGAATACAAAACACTAGGGAGTTTTTTCCACCATGTAAGTACTGAAAACTGTTTTCAAGACTTGACATAATAAACTTACAAGCACAGCAAAAATAACCCGCAAAGTTTTTGGTAGTTCAAAGACCTGTAGACACCAATATCACTTCATGTGTTCATGAGCAGAAAAATTAAATGTAGATGCTATTAATTATTTATGCTTGCTACACATTGAAAAGTCCTTTAAAAGTACTGTACTGAGAAGCCAACATTGAGTCGTTGCAGACCTGCAGAGTGCCAAAGTCAGCACAAACACAGCATCTTTGGCAGGGGGGTTGGACCTGATGATCTCTCGAGGTCCCTTCCAACCCCTACAGTTCTGTGATTCTATGATATACTGAGGACCTGCCTCAATTATACAAACTTCCACTTGCACATGCCAGCCTACTCTGCACATTCTCGCTGAAGTGCTACAAAAGGGTGGGCTAATAAGCCACCTCAAACATGCTTTCATCAGGGTTTCCTCCTTTTCCACATCATCAAGCGGTATTAGCATTTGAAATACCGTGCCAGATCAAATAGCCAGTGTACTTTGCTGAAGTATTGCCTTACAATGAATAAAACTATCACCAAATTGATTTTATTCCCAACTGAAGCACAAATTCTAAGAGGGAAACCAGTAAAACCTTAGGAGAAAAATCATTTCGGGCAACTGCACTGAATGGACAGAACTTGACACGTATCATATTCCTCCAAGTCACAGCTGTACGTAACACGTACAATACCACCCAGAACCCAGACACGTAAAATTTCTTTCTTGCCCTTCAGTGAACGCCAAGCGTGGCGCTTGGAGCACCTCACCAGGATTTTGTCGCGGGCAATAGGAAGAGGAACCACACTTGATTTGCCATCAGTATTTTCAGCCGTGAAACAACAGGGGGGCCCTTTTACACAAGGGTATCGCAGCCAGGAGCCCGGAGCGGCGTTCCCGTTCCACAACCTCGCTGCGGGCTCGCTCGCCGCGGGGCTGCGGCCAAGGCACGGAAAGATTCGGTTCCATCCAAGATGGTGGGGAGACCCAGCACGGGAACCAGTCACGGCCACAACTGCTCCTTACAGCGCCCGGGACGCCTTCCCGGGCGCCTGTCAGGGCGCCCAGGAGGTTTCTTAGTCGGGAAAGCCCTACTCAGGGGGCTGCTCTGCTCTCCGGGCCTTTTCCCCCCTACGAAAGGGGAGCTGGGAGAGCACAGCCGCCGGCAGCCGCCTCTCCCGCCGGGGAACGGCCCCGTGCGGGCACGGCACACGCGGCGCTACGCGCTTGGGCCGGAGCCCAAGAGGCGGCAGGCTCGGCCCTGTGCCCTTCCCGCGCCCCGGGCAGGCGTGGCGGCAGGTGAAGGTCGGCCGCCCAGGAGACACCCGCTGCGCGGGGCGCTCTGCGGGCCCCACCGCACCCTCCCCCAAAGCCGAGCCCCCTCCTGGAGAGAGGGAAGGGAGGGAGGACGGGGTGGGCGGGCGACCGCGGGGGCCCGCGCAAGCGCCCCCTGAGGGGGGCGGCTCCGCGGGGAGACCACCAGCCCTCCCGGGCAGGTAGCGGCCGAGGCGCCGCTTCCCCCCGCCCACCCCCTCGCATGCCGGCGCGGAGGGAAGAGCAGCTGCCGAACTCGCCTCGGGAGAGAAGGGAGCGAGACGGGCAGGGGCGAGGACGCCCGGACACCTCACCTGCGGCCGCTGCGCCCGACACCCCGCTCCGTCCGGCGGCACCAGCGCTGGATCAGCTGATGCCGGCGCGCTTGCGCATGCGCCGCGGGCCACGCCGGAAGCGCCCGGCGTAAACCGGCGTCCCCACGCCTCGTTCCGGGCAGGGCTTCACCCTACCCCTACCTCCCCCCCGCCCTCCCGGGCTGCTTCCTGCCGCCCACGCCAGCAGGCAAAAGCGAGCGGCGCGATTGGCCACCTCTGCACCACGTGACGAGGGCGTGACCACCTCGTGCCGCGCCGCCTCCCCGCCTTCCAAGCCACGCGGGGAGTGCCGCGCGGCGGCGGCGCTCCGCCCTCCGCCCTCCCCCCTCCCCTTTCCTCCCGGCCTCTTCCCGCGGGGGGCGGGTATGGCGCATGCGCGGCGGGAAGGCGGGGGTGCGGGGGTCATGCCGGCGCGGCGGCGGGCGGGGGCGCGCGCGGCGTGAGGTGAGGGGTCACGGGGGCGGGGCCGCAGGCAGGCGGGCGGTCGGGCAGTCGGACGGACGGAGGCCCATGTGGAGCGGGCGCGGGAGCAGGAGGAGGCTGAGCCGCCCGCGCTGCCCGGGCCGAGGAGGGGGAGGCCGGAGCCGCACCCGCACCTGCACGCAGCCAGCACGGACGCCGGTGCCGGCCAGGCCGCGGCCGCGCCATGAAGGGGTGAGTGCGGGCCCAGCGCGTCCCGCGGGGGTTCGGCGCGGCTGTGACAGGGCGGCGGAGCCCGCCTGGGCCCGTCTCGGCCGCGCCGCCTCGCCCGCCGCCGGGTGGCGCGGGGCGCGGAGCGGGGCGGGCCGCGGGCGGCGCGGCCCAGGCGGCGCGGCGGGCTGAGCGCGGGGCGGGCGGCGCCGCGCCTCGGCGGGAAGCGGAGAAGGCTGAGCGGTGCCGCCGGCGCTGCCGCCCGCGCTGCTCCCGGCAGCCGCCGTCGCCTCGGCGAGGGGTGGGGAGGTGGCTGGCGGCGTCTCTCCTGCCCTCTGGGAGAGGGGCCGCGGGGGGCTGGCGTCAAGGGAGCCCCTTTTGAGGCAGCCAAGCCGGCGGTACCCCCGCTGCTGAGGCAGAGCGCTCTGCGGGAGCCCCCCTCGCTTTAAGGTGTGTTCTGCTGCCAGAGTGAAAGCTCTCCCCGCTCAGCCCTGCTCTGCCGAGCCGGGGGAGCGCAGCGGCTCATCCCGCTTCCAGGCAGTTTCGGCTCCTGGACGCTACCTGCCTGCAGAGCCATGGGGGGAAGGAGCCAGCCAGACGCGGGAAGCTTGCTGCTGGCTCTCTCCTGCTCGTCTGGCGGCAGCGGAGGATCGCGGCTGGGTCTGTGAGAGAAAGCTGTCGGCCTCGGACAAGTAGTTTCTGCGGCGCTGTCGTTGGTGCCGTACCCCTAGCAAGCGCGGATGGGCGAAAGCGAGCTGCGTGCCGTGTCCGAGCTGTGCAGCGCCCTGCTCGGGGCCTGGCTTCGCTTCTCAGCCGCCCTGGGAAACTCCGCGATTTCAGATGCTGAAACGCTCCAATTCCCGCTCGGTGGAGGCAGCGAGGTGCGGCGGTGCAGGGCTTGGCGTCGTGAGGCTGGAGGCCTTTAGACTCGCTGCTCTGCTCTGGAGGCAGATGACCTACCTGACCTTGCACAGGTCACTTTGGGACAGGTTTTTCGGTGTTGGTTAGGTCACCTGATGTTTATTGATTTCAGCATCACCTGTGCTCCACAAAACGCGATTCTTCCACCCTGTACCTCAGTTTCCTCATACACACCAGGGAAGCTTTCCACAGCTGTTTCTCTAAGGAGTATTAAACCCATCCCCTTGAAACTGGTGTTATGCAATGCTGGGTATTATTATTCCAGTTTGGCAGCTTAAGACCGGGTGAATGGAAGCTGAAGCGCTTAAGCTTTTACTAAGAAATGGTAAGGGGTTTAGCTTATTACCAATTGGGGTGAGGTCACACAACAAGACTGCTTGATAACAGGTACTTAGCTACTTCTTACAGCATATAAGCAGCTTCAAACATCGTGAGGGGCTGGCAGGTATCTGTAGAAAGAAGTTCAGTGGTGATTTCAAATAAACTGACTCTCATCTGACATGAAATAGGTGTGTTTGGGATGTCGGGAAATCCTTTATTCACCTGCACCACCCTACATGAAACAGGGCATCCTGCTTCTTAGTCATCTTATAATGAGGATGACAGAGAATAGGAGAAGAGCAACAGCACTGATCAGCCAAGTTGAAGTGACAGTTGACGCAGTCATTGTTCAGCAGCACTCCTGACAAAACTGGTTTTCCTTTTATCATCCATTGACTGTTCTGCTGGTTTTTTCCAGCTTAGCCATGCTTGGGCTGTATGTCATTTGTGAGTTGAGGGGCAGGGTTACCAAGGCCTGGATGTGTGACATGGGTAGTGATCCATCCAGGCATGTCAGGTCAGAGCTGTGGAGGTCTTCTGGCAGGTTGTAGCCAGAGCTGTCCACCATGCAGTGGCGCTCCCCACGGGCTTGATGCCTGGCTTGTGCTGCTCAATAGTTCTCATTTTGGGGACCTTTGTGCTTTTTGTAACTTCTTTTTTTTTTTTAAATAAAAAAAGCCACGCAGAACAAAACCACACACCCTCCTCTTCTGCTTCCAGACTACCAAACTTCTGTTACTTTACTTTCACTTACAGGTGGCTTTATCACCGATTCAAGTTTAGAACTTACATTTTGGGTTTTATACTTGCATATTTCTGTTTTTCTGGTACTGCACCTCACCAAAGAGCAACATGTTCCTGTCTTGTCAAAACACTGTTAGCAGCACGCAATAAGTTCTTGTGCAGAATCAAAAATCTTCATATTGAATCCAGGTGTTCTCTAAAAATTCAGAATAAGGCAAATAGGACAGTAGAATTCAAAGTGAAAAAACCCACCAAAACTCAATTTAAGTACAATGAGCTAATCATTGTATTTTCATCAGACCGAGAGTTCTGAAGGAATATACTAAATTACATAAGAATGCTCTGGACAAAACCAAATTCTTAGTCAAGTTACAAAGATCAGAGCAGGTCCCTAAAAAGCAAGTGCTGTCAGAAGATGGATCCAAAAATAGATCTAAAGCTTCAACTTCCAACATACAGAAACTAATGTGGTGTTTGAAAGGATCTGATCTGTCTTCAGTATTGAATCCAAAATTGTGGATCAGTTCTTCTGGACATACTGACTCCATCTGAGAACTTTTCCTAGGAGTGTGCGTGTGTTGCATAGTAACCCACACCACAAAGACCCATAAAATCAGCTGTAATTATGAACAGTCTGCTTTGGCAGAGAAAGCACTGAAAAAAAGAAACTAGCAAGTTCACTGATGTTTTGAAATTTCAGATCTAAGAGAGATTGTGTAGTCAGCATGTGTTGCGTGCAGCCCTCTTTCTTAGCTCTCCGAATTCAAAATAGCACGTAGCAGTGTGTTAATAATGCATGGGTGCTTGTAGTGTCCCTGTCATCAGGGCACTTGAGATTAGGTGACTTCTTTTACAGAGGGCGTCTGGTTTCAGAGATTGTGAAAGATTTTTTTTGTTGTTTTCTGAGCTGCTTGTGTGTCTTCTCTTATTTGAGGAGTTAAACACTGACTGTTGAGCTCACGTTGCTATTACTCTTACTTCCCACTTCCATGCTTGGTTTTTATATTCACTCTACCTTCATCTTCTGAACTATTTTAGTAGTTTAGATACTTCTTACGTTTCTTTTTTTGCTTTTTTTTTTTGTTTGCTTTAACATCAGCTGAAAAACTGAGGTAATTCACTGTTCTGTCAGTGAGCTTCATGATTCTCTAGAGATTCATTTCTTTTTTCATTTATTGTATTCCTAAATGTTTTTATTGTTAGTTCTGGAATTTGAAAATCTATTTTAGAACTGGATTTGCACAAGGAAAAATACCAGTGGGAGGGACGTGGATTCTACTCACTGTAGTAATTTGGCCAGTTTTTGTAGAGCAGATATAAATAATACTCCCTGCACTTTACTGCTTTAGCAGTTGTTGATTCACTTGCTGCTCAGTGTTTTTATACTTTCACTGCAGTTGTTGTGGTGCTGGTTTTGAGGAATGAAAACTGAAAATCTTGCATCGTTTATTGAGCATTTGCCGGTCGCTGTTTGTGGCCTTTTGGTGTCAATAAGGGTGCTTCCCCGACCTGGTTCAGGTGAAGCTTGTGAGAAGAAGTCATCCGGCCTTTCCCCTCTGCCCTTACCAAAAAACCACATTGTGCAAGGGGTGGGGTGCAGGACATGCACGCTCCCTTTTATGCTTGTACCTGATGTGTGGTCAGTGTCAGCTCGTGTGTGGAGCGTGTAGCACGCACGCTACAAGCGGGGCCTGGTTGATGCCTGTGCTCCTGTGTATGTGGGTTATTGTGTCACACTGACCAAACTGCTTTCTGGTTTTGAAGGGAAACACCTCTGGGACTGTAATTTGGCAGCATACACTTAGCCACGTGATGCAAAACTGATCGAAGCAGGGAGCAGAGTGCTGCTGTGTGTTGTGCTGCTGTCTTAGGAGGTAACATAGGTGGTTTGGGTTAGAAGGGACCTCAAAGCCCATCCAGTTCCAACCCCCCTGCCTTGGGCAGGGACACACTCTGCTAGACCAGGTTGCCTGGTGCCCCATCCCACCTGGCCCTGAACACTGCCAGGGAGGGGGCAGCCACAACATGCATTGCTTTTCTGTGAATAAATAAACCCCCTCTAGGAGCCTGCCTCTAAACTTGTGTGTGTTGCAGTTAATTCTTGGGCTTTGTAGTTCCCGCGGGTCCTGCCCTGCTGCGGAGGAGCGCGTTGCGCTAGATGAGACACAAAAGGTGTCTGCTGCCACGGAGAGCAGCTGTAACCCAGTGGCTCTGCAGGGCAGTGCTATTTGTGCTGCCTTTGTAGAAGGGACATCGCAGCTGGGGAATACTGACCCTAACGGAATAGCAACAATACGTGTATTTAAAGTACGGTGAGTAGTTACGGGTGAGCTCTGATACCTCTGCTTAGTTTGCCTGGATTCACAAAGTAGACCCTTCAAGGTCCTGAAGCTGTCTGTGTGTTTCTCATGAGGACAGGGAGGTGGTTTTTTTGGGGTTTTTCTTTTTTACTAACTCTTCTGAGTTAGTATTCCAGAGTTCGTGCAGAACTGTTGGTTTGTTTCCACTTGCAAGGCACAGTGCTAAAGTTAACCTGGAACTTCCTCCCATATATGTTTATGAAAGAACTGCTGAATTGTCATATGCACTGGAGGCAGGACAAAAAAAGGTAATCGAGCTTGAAAATCATTGTTTAGCTTTAGGATTTTTCTGAGCCTAGAAATGTCGACGTGTGAGCTATACTCTCTGCATTTAATTTCATGGATGGTAAATTTAGACTTTGCCTATGTACAAGCTTACAAATAGCTTAATATCTTCAAAGCTAAGCTTGTAAAAACTCAGTGCAGTTTATTATAGGTACTTGAACTAATTTATAGCTCTTACACTTGTTTAATTCAATAACCAGCTTAAGACATTCCATGAAGTAGTAAGGATTGTGAGGACAGGAAAGTAGCATAGGGATCTTCGCCGCTATCAAAGCAGTTTAGAACCTGGCCTTGGCTTTTGAGTGGTGCTGACCATTCTCTTCTTCGTGTATACGTGGCTTGTTAGTATATGGATTTGCTTGCTAGGTTGGGACATTTCTTCTGTGAAAAATGTAGCACCTTTAGTTGATCAGCAAATGCCATAGACTCTGCTGCCATCTCCTGAGGACAAGAGAAATGATGCGTCCTCCTTTGCCACACTAAATCGCTTCTAAAATGGGGAATAATGGGTGATGGTTGAGCCAGAAAAATACTTTTATCCAAGTGGAAATGATTCAGAACTTGAAGAGCCTGCCCATCTGGCAAGCATTACAAGTGTTCAGACCAATAATCTGAGAAGGCGCTAGATATTTTTACCCGAAAGAGGAGGAAAGGGCAGGAGAAGTCAGATCTTTATATTTGTTTGGGAACTGATAAGAGCGAAGTACAGCACCTCCTTGCATCTCATCTGCTCTGAGGCAGGCAATGTCAGGGTTATTTTCTGCTTCATGCTAAAAGGGAAAGGCAAGAAGTGACCCATGTGGGGGCTTTAGAGCAGCAAAAGTTTGTCAGAAGGGAGGTTGGAGGTGAGGAAGCCAGGTGGGTGGAAGAGAGAAGCAGTCTGTGCATAGAAGAATTGCTGGTTCTTTGAAGACTCTTGGACCTGAAGACCTGAGAGCAGAGAAGCACGGCACTGAAATGGGGTAACTCTGTGTTTGTGTCAAAGCATATTGAATTAATTCATTATGGGAAGGAAATGAAATGAGGCTTTGTAAAGAGTAGAGCCAAAACTATTTCCACAACACTGTCACTAGGTGACTAAGAGTAAGATATTTGAATTTTCCTGGGGGCAGAGTAATTTATTATTTTTTTAAATGAATCGAAAATACCATGCTGCATGGTAAGATCTTGATGCATGAAGTGCTTCCTGCCTTCCTCCTCCCTTTCCTCATTCTTTTCCAGGCTCCGTGTGATTTTTGGCCTTTAGCAGACAAGAATATTGAACTCTGAAAAAACTCCACATTTCTACCATCTGACCATTGTGTTTATCTTCTCTTGAGAGTACGGGGTGAGACCCGGGGCAGCAATTTAAGGCCTGTAAAAGTTTTCTCTGTGTGGC
The DNA here is from genome assembly GCF_964237585.1 of Gallinula chloropus. Taxonomy (NCBI): domain Eukaryota; kingdom Metazoa; phylum Chordata; class Aves; order Gruiformes; family Rallidae; genus Gallinula; species Gallinula chloropus. Next base: position 86,715,191 of record NC_140085.1, read on the forward strand.
ACTTGGATTTCTTGTCAGTAAAGATCACAAATTAGGTTGGAACTTGCAATTAAAGGAGGTTGCTTATTTTTAATAAATTGGTCTTCATCACAAATTTTCATTTGAAAACAATTCATTCATATGCAAAACTTGGAAAAGTAAAGGTGGGGGAATAGATTGTTGTGCTTGGTAAGTTAGGGGATTGCACTGATTGTTGCATTGGAAGTATTTGAAGGTAGGTGCATAAAACTAATAACACCCTTTGTTAATTATTAACTGTATATTCTTTATATAATGCATGGTTTGAACACCTCAAAAACACCAACCCTGGAACTGAAATCCAAAGCATAGGCAGGAGACTCATAATAACCCTCCATTTGTTTATTAATCTAATGGACACAGGCAGTTGTAGGGGAAGGTGTTTCAGTGACTTACAGGAATAGTCGGTGTGAAGCAGAAAACGCCTTTCTCCTAGTATGTCAATTCTATAGTTTCTTACCTAGTAAAAGTACAAGTAGTGCCTTTAAGAGATACAGACTTATGTAAATAAGGCACTTTGTGAACCCAGCATCCTTCTGTTTGAATTTGAAGGTAAGCCTCTGTTCTCACCTGAGAATTGTCAGGTACTTCATGAACATTAGTTAGCAAAGGATCATGATCTCCTGGGAGGCAAGTAAGGGTTATAATTGTTACATCCAGGACACTGAGGGTATGAAGAGGGGCAGTAACTTGTGAGATGTCTCTGGGTATTGGTAATGGAGACACAAAGATAATTTTGAGCCAAGTTGTTTCAAACTGGTAAAGTACTTCTGTTTTGCAATCATGGTTCAAAATCTGAGTGTTCTTGTGAGCTTACTTGAGTAATAAGGAGAAGTGATTAGACCAGCAATGGAGAGTTAGGATTTCTGGCAGCTCTTTATCTACTGAATGATTGCAAACAAGTTGTTTCCTCTTTTTACCTGACTTTGCACCTGGGACTGCCAGATATAATGTAGAACCTTTTACCTCAGGAGGTGCTCTGGAGCAGCAAAGTGTTGCAGGCTACTGAGTGATGTATTGTGGCTGCTTTTCTCTTCTAGACCAATTACATGCAATTCTGGTATTTTGGAGTTTGAAAATCATGTCAGCTGGGCATGGTGAGTCCTGCTCTTTGTATCCAGCTGCAGCAATGAGATAGCTTTCCGTTTTCTTGGGAAAGTTTATTTTCATTTGACGCGTGTGGAAATTACCTCACTGTCTCCCCCTTGCACTTGCCTAATCAGACAGCCGGGATGCTTCTTGGTTGTACTGCTGCTTTAGCTTTAGGGTTGGGTGGGGGGTTTTTGTTTGTTTGTTTTGAGAGATCAGAGGTCTAGTGCAACTCTCAAAGAACATGTTTCAGCTGGGAGAACTATGATGCTATTGTAACATAACTGTTTCTTGTATGCAAAGCCAGTGGTCAGATTTTCTCTGTTGAAGCAGACTGAACTCTCCAAATACAATGAAGATACCTTGACTGTAGCATGATGTGTTGTGGGTTTTTTCTTGTTGTTGTTATGAAAGAGAGACATGAGGAGGGTCTGAAGGATGTCTTGGGAAATTGCAATTCATGCCAGTGAAACCTGTTTGCACTGAAATCCATTTGAAACTCAAGTTGTGAGTGATGTCTTCTGTTAATTCTGATTCTAAAATTGCTTAGCTAGCTTTCTTCAGTACATCAGTGTGCCCTTCTACAGTCCAGCACACAGCTAGGGGTAACTTCCAGCAGCGTATCGAGTGTCGTGCAAATACATGTTTTCAGTAGTAAGTGTGGCTAAAGAAGATCAGGGGAGCTCAGAAGCAAATCAGTAAGACTTCTTGCATGCTAGGTTTGTACTTATCCTTCAGGTTTTCTGACAAGTGAAGCAGAGTAGATTTACAGTCCACAGATCTAGATAATTGAAAACATACCCGTCTGCCTACAAGAACTAGACTAACTTGTGTGCCTAGCAATACAACTCAAATTGTTAAAAAAAAGATAAAAATAAATACACACACACACACACACACCCCAACCAAAAAGCAAAACCAGGACTATGCCTGCCAAGAACCAACCAAAAAAAATACCCAAACCAAAACCCCCGTAGAACACTAGAGAGGCCCGATTGGTGCTGGAGTTGAATCTAAGCAAAGACACACCCTTCAGGTCTATAGCTTTCATAGCTCTGGTTTGGTTTTATTTTATGAGTGGATTATCCTGTCTAGACTCCTGCTTTGACTTGGAAGCCAAAATAGAAGCAATAAAGCTAGTTGGCCGCTTAGAGGGTGACAAACCTTCCTGAAGTCCTCTAATTTGTTAGGGCCCTTTTCTCCCCTGTGCTCCCTCTCCTGACTGACGATACCTCGGTAAGTTTTGTGAGTTGCAGATGCAGCTCTGCTAAATTTAGCATGCCAGATGCCTTCAATAAGCCTGAGCCCAGCTATCAGTTACACCGAGATCTGTTTCAGTCAGGCACATCCCTCTGGGGAGAGGCTTGCACTATTTAAAGTTGAATGAGACTGAGATTCTTACTGCATTAAGAAACTTGGAATTCCCCCTTTTTCTTCCTGATACTGGTTCTAAACCAGTGTTCAGCACTTGCTATTCCCTGGGACTGAATCTGTGTTTCCTCTTGAACTCTTAACTCTGTAAATCAGCTTTATCTTGAGCTATCATTTTGTATAGCAGTTCTCCTTTGGTATACATCACAAAACAAAAGGCAGCCTTAGCATAAACAAACACCAACGTCCCCTTTAGCCTGTGTTACTTCCATTCTGAATTTAAGACCTCACAGGGAAAGGTGTTCAAATCACAGCCCCGTAGTAGGCTGCAGATAAAGGAACGTAGCTGCAGTAGGACTAATTGGGTTGCATTTGGTCCTACAAAATGTGTGAGGCTTTTTTCTAGCAAGTGCTTGAAGGATATTAGGGCTCTGGCATGCAGGAGCATTAATGCTGGTGTTCTGGGTGTGTATCCAGTTTCAGTAACCGCTCCATGTCACCTCACTGAAGTCCCACTTCCTTTGGGATTTTTGGATCGCTCTTTACTTCTGCTCTTACATCGCTGGGCGGCATCGCTGTGTGCTTTTAAGTAACAGCAGCCTTATGCACTAGAAACTGGTTCCCTTCACTAGTGAAGCCTCAGTAATCAAGTCACAGTATGTCACAGTGGTGAGAAATGCAAGCATCATCCTAAAATACCTCAGGAAAATCCTTCTGGTAGAAATGGGAAGCACTGCTGTTGTATAAAGCAATAGTAAGTATTTGGGGTGCTGTAAGCCGTTTTGGTTAGCCAAGTTGGAGGAAAATTAACTTTAATGTGAAAGAATGGAAAGCAGAGCTAGTATGACAATAGAAGGAATTAAGAGTCAGTCTTAAAAGCAGAGGCCAGGACGTTTGTTTTAGTTACAAGAATAAAAGCATAAAGAGGTCATAGTAGCTCTCTGGAAAGGCATGTGGGATAGGGTGCATTGGTACCCATCAACTACTAAGCCTAACGAGCAAGGAGAGACAACATATGGGTACCTCTAAAGAACATTTTGAATGGGACTTGGAAGAAAGCTTAAATGTAAAAATGGTGGGAACAGCCTTGCAACAGAGGACGTTTTAAGTAGTGTCAGAGAGCAGATATTCCATCTAGGAAAGGGTGTGGATTTCAAGAGCACTGTAGTAATAAGAGGCCTGATGTGATGAGCCAAGTGTCCATCATTCCTTCATAGAAAAAATGGTTGCATGGGATGGGGTGACTGACTTTGGTCCAGAACATTTGACACCCAAGGTAAGTGTAGTTGACTGTTGTGTGCTCTGTGGAGTGCTATTTGACATGTGGGGTGGCAGAGATAGCTGTGTATCTCCTTAGGAATATTACTGGGATAATAGAATAAAATAATCTGTTAACACATGTGCCTTCTGGGTGCTCCAGCCCTTTGCACATCTTTGTTTTCTATAATCAAACCATAGCTGATTCACTAAACATACAAGAGGTAACTTGAAGTAGGTCTGCTTGTGGATAGCTATTAAAACCCCACCAAACAACAAACCAAACCCAAAGCTATTTGGGGAGGAGTGGCCTTCTCCTGTCCTTGTTGCAGGTGCTTTGCCTTGGATCTTTTGAGGCTGGGGTAGTTTTAAGTCCTTGGGTTCAAAGTGCATGTTGTTCAGTAAGTGGTGAGGTGTGGTACAAAATCACTCAGACGCTGAATGAACCCTGTGCTCTTGCACAGTGCTTCCACTTTAAACTGGGGTAGGGTTGGCACTTCTGTTGGTGAACCAGTCAGTTCTGCCTCTGGCGATCTTTCTCGTCTCTATTTTATGCTGGCAGAACACTTGTGTAGTGAACCTGGGGGCTGAGGTAGGTTACAACTAAATTTTCCCTCTTTTGGTTAGGTTAGATTTAATTGAGGTTGGCTACCCATTGCTGCACAGATGTCTGTGCCAGCAAGAGGATGGGAATGAATGGCTTGGGGGCAGCAAGGCTGCTGCTTCCAGCGGCAGTGCCAGCCTTCCCACGTTTTTACTCAAGGCCCCAGTGGCACTTCTGCCACGTGGTCCTCAGGTAAAGTGATGACCTCCCATGATGTAGATCTTCTTTCCATGTCCTCATCTGATTTTAATAGTATGTTCTCAAACAATAAATTGCTTCCATGTATAGCATTAGCTGATTAAATCAGCACCACATCTATAACACACAAGAACATATAATAATTAAATAGATGTATTTAGCATATTGATTTACACTTCCTGCAGTGTTTCTCAAACTTTTTTCATAATATCCTCCAGGATAAATTACTGGCCCAGGTGCAGCTCTCGACCAACAAGGGAACAGCTAGTGACAGAGCACAGGAGGCAGGCAGAAGGAGATGGCAGGAGGCAGCACGAATGTGGCAAGCGGTGAGAGATAGAGGGGGCAGCCCAAGGGCTCTAGTAGATCTGTCAGCAGCACCTTTTAGCCACCTGCTACTGGAACTTGTTTCTCTGGGCTGATGCCAGCCTCAGAGATGATGTCTTGGTTCAGCGATGCTCGATGTCATGCTTTTTAACCTCTTTGGCAACTGTGTGATGAAATGTTAGACTTCAGAGTCAGTAAAGTTCAATATTTAATACCATCTATTAATTCTGAGTAGTTAGATTAATTAAGGGAAGGCTATTAATCTGATGGAGAATTACAAAATCATCAACAATCCATTTGTTAATGCTAGATGGTTCTATAAAAAGTAGGCCCTATGTACAAACTGTCTAGCTTCTGTGGGGCTCGCCTGGGTGATTGTCTGATCTTTGTCATACCGGAGTGTGGGCAGTGGTAATCTTGATATGTGAGGCTGAAATAGCTTTGCAGAACGAAGGCTACGTTCTTTGCTGAAACGAGAAGGAAAAAGTGGGTGTGAGGGCAAGTGGTACTTCTTGTTTCTGCTCTCTTCAAGGCTCTAGCTTTTTCTGATAGCTTTTCAGGCTGCAGTACAATGCCTAGAAAGCATTGTAAATTTATCACCCATCATTGTTAACAACAATTAAAACTAATATGATATCTGGAATAATGATTAAAGGATTTTGATGTGTAATCAAAGTCAGTTAATAAACCAGACAGTACTCCACATTGTTTAGTGCAGTGCTTGAATAAAAAAGCAGTTGGTTATTGCCTCTTATTTGTTTCACTGTATTATGTAAGTTTTTCTGTGCTGTTGTGCCCTAGGCATCAACCTATGGGGGGAAAAAAGCAAGTTGCATGGGGGAAAAAAAAAGGCGGTGGGGGGGTGGGGTGGAAAGCAGGTACTAGGATGAACTTTGAATCCTGGCATACAAGGATCTTGGATCCCTTTTGAAAACAGAATTTGACCTTTTTCTTTTTTTTTAAGTCAAATAGTGTCTTTACTAATGTTTGGACAGAATGCAATCTGGTGGCCTGGATTCGGTAAAACCAGTCTGAGATGAACCTGGAATTGTGTTTCTAATTTGCCATGCATTGGCTTTGTACCTGCCTAGGTATTCTGGTGACCATGTGGGAAAAGATTTTGATTATCTTGGGGGTTTATTTTTTTATTCCTGTAGTCCTCATTAAAACTCTCTACCTGCACCTAAGAAATTGGCTTGGGCAATGTGAACTCCTAATTATATTATTTTGTTCAGTATGTGTAGTGTTTCTGTCAGGAAGTTAGAAAAGGGAGAAGCTTGGTCTGTTTCTTTTCAGTATAATTTAGTGCAGTACTGGTGCTTCAAGGTGGTAAATCTGCTCTTGGTCAGCAGGAAGAATGACTTCAGTGGTGATCACAATAGAGGCGTGTATCACCTTGAGAGTGGTGCATGGCCTTAATATGAGTTTGCTGCACATAGTACTGTTGCTCTTTAGAGACAGATGTCTTATAATGACTTTGTCTAAGCATAAGCTTTATATTGATAGATGGTAAAATTAATGCTGTCTTTGAAGCATGGGTAAGGACTTCATTCTCTTGGTTTCTTGTTTTTCTCCTTATGATCTTGATGATCAGTGAGGAAATTAATGGGATAAAGTTAAAGCTAATAATTGCACAGAGATTAGCCTTCTCCTGTCTTCCACCCAATAAAATCACACATACCATGATCTGTCAGTGTTAAGTGTGGCGTGAGAAACTGCTGACTGTATGGTACAGACTGAAATTGGGTTTGGGAGTTAAATCAGTCACCAACAGAAGACCTAATTGCATGGGCTGAACATTGCAGTTCAGGCATGCATTTGAACTGGTGATTACACGGGACAGTCTTGTAAGCATAAATGAAATAATTTCTTTTCAGTGTCCTTAGGAATTTTGCACTGTGTCAGATGTTAAGCATGTTTTGATTTGTTCCAGTAGCCGGATCGAGCTGGGAGATGTGACGCCACACAACATTAAGCAGCTGAAGAGGCTAAACCAGGTCATTTTTCCTGTCAGCTACAATGACAAGTTCTACAAGGACGTACTGGAGGTTGGCGAACTAGCCAAATTAGGTACAAATGTTCTTGCCAGTAATTGTGGGCTATGGTGGCAGAAGTGCTCATCACTGCTATCCATAATGGTTTTGAATAGCAGATCCTTATATTTTGTTGTTTTATGTAATGAAAAATAACTGTTTGGGTAGCTCAAAAAGCCACATTCCCAACCTCAGAGGGTTTGTGTTCTTAGTAGATTCCATTTTCCTGGGAATAGGCGTATTTTCTGTTACAGCAGAATACTTGCAATATGTGTGCTGCCAGCTTACCTCCTGATGTCAGTGCAAGTGGGCTTGGACTACAATAAGCCCCACAGTGTGTCAGAGCACCACTGGTAACTTCATTCCGAGTGTTAAGCCATGCTGTAAGATGTTTTATCAGGTTGGGAGAATTAGCAGGAGGGAAGGAAGGAAAACAGAGGGTGTAAATGAGGGAGCTGCATGTACAGTTTGAAACTTGAGACTGACAACAGTTTGTTTCCCTCCCTGGCAGCCTATTTCAATGATATTGCAGTGGGAGCAGTGTGCTGTAGGGTGGATCACTCCCAGAACCAGAAGAGACTGTACATCATGACACTTGGATGCCTGGCACCCTACCGAAGGCTAGGAATAGGTAAGGAGGATCATCTTTTGTATCCGAGTCCTCAAAGAAGCCAGGTTGCTGTGCAGCCTCCTAAATGTTCTCTTCAGATTTTCAACCAAGTGCACTTTCAGTCCACGAGTACGATTTATGATCTGCTCTTTTTTCGTGCCTTTCAGAAATTGACTTTTGGTAGAACTTTTCTAATTCAGTGTTTCACATTATTTTAATCTTAATTATGTTATCACACTGTGATACAAACGCTGTGCTTCTACAGATGTGAAAATGGATGCACAGAGTTAGGAAATAATTTCAGAGTTATGCAGCCAGTATGCAAGAACTCAATGTTCCTTCATTGGTTTCTGTCTTCCCTCTTCTAAATGAAGGGATTTTGTCTGTTTATTTTGTCTTCTTCACTACTGATTATTGCTGCTCACAGGTAGTATCAGCTTTCTGTCTGCAATTAGTTCTTTTCTCCTTGTTGCAAATCGGTTGATCAGATTAATCAAGACCTTAGAGTAACCCATTTGCTTTGACAAATTGGAATGAAAAGATAACTTTATTTTACTAGGTCTTTTATTGGAAAAAAAATAACCAATGCTTTCACTGCTTTATACGTTGTTTTGACCATATTTTCAGGTGTGTTTGAGACCTTGAAGCTAGTATTTGAATAAGCTGCTGTGTGTATATATGCTCTGGGCTGTTGGTTGTTTTGGTTTGGGGTTTGTTGGTTTTTTTGATCCAAAGAAAGAACTAATTAAATTTTGTGAGCAGTCAGAAAGATAGGTAGATACTTATACACCATGTTTTATTTGCCTTTCCTAGTTCTCACCAGCTCTGTCATTTTAGCCTACCTTCAGTTAAGCTGCCTCTCTTCAAGAAAGCCCTTAGCTAAGTACTGACTTGATTGTGCACTTCAGTTTTTCTTAATTATCTCTTTACCTTTTGGCAGGAACGAAAATGTTGAATCATGTCTTAAACATCTGTGAAAAAGATGGCACTTTTGACAACATCTATCTGTAAGTAAATGAGTTGAGCTCATGAGTTTTTGGAGGGATGATGGAGATATATATGGGCTCATAGGGAGGGGGACCCAAGGGCATTTTCAGTCTATTTCAGTGGGACCATTAGACATCTTGGGAGAAGTAGCAAGAAAGCCATGGGTCATATGCTGGGCTTGTTGAGTGATGCTGAGAAAACCAAGAACTTGCTTGTTGTAGAAAGACTCCTGCAAATTTGCTGAGTTTGAAAGTAGTTTCATTGCAAAATTATGTTATATTGCAGACTTACAATGCATGACTGAACATTTTTGAGAGACTACTTTTTTTACCATACAGTGTCAGCCTCAGAATGGAAAATACTGCAAATCTTGCAATTTGATGCATTTGCTGTCTGTATTTTATGACAGTACCGTATGGGTTAGAATGTCAGATCAGAGCTGCTGCAGGCACTCTATGTTAACATTGAGTAGCAAGGCCCAACTACTCACTCCCATTCTTGCAGTGTATCAGGTCAGATATTTGTGCAGCAAGGCAGTAAAGTAGGGCAATGACCTGACCAAGCTGGGGAAACTGCGTTCTGGGTTTTTTTCCTGGGTGTTTGGTTTGGGTTGGGGGTGGTGGTTTTGTGTGTGGTAATGGGGGTTTTTTTGGTTTTGTTTGGGGTTTTTTGTGGGGTGTTTTGTTTGGTTTGTTGTTTTGTTGTTTGGTGTGGGTTTTTTTTTTAAACCAGCTGCATGTATACATAAGGGCTTGACATAATGCAGGCATGAGAACAGGCACTGGGGTAGAGGACAAGGCTGCTTAAAAGAGCACCCCCATCTTAATGGATTCCCATGGAATTAGAGCCTGAAATCCACAGATGCCAAAGCTTTGCTTCCCCTTTGCTGTTAGCTGCATACTTCTGCTTCTTCCTCTGCATTGGTGTCTGTAAATACCCAGTTTGCTGATGCCAGTTCTGGCCAGATTGCTTCTCTGAGCCAGCGTCTTCCTTGTCTGTCACTGCTTATAACTGTACAAGTACAGTGCACTGGTGGGATGCAGGTACAGCTTGGGTGGGCTTAATGCCACCACAGAACTGCACCCTGAACTCTTGCCAGGACCACTGTAGACGCTTAGTGAGGAGTGTTTCATACACTGGTATCACTCGGTACAAATGGAGAGGCTTTCTTCTCAAGCTTGGCCCACCTCTGCCAAGGAGGAGCAAAGTCTTCCAGGTTCTTTACTGTTGCAGTTTTGTTTGCTCTTTGTACAAGGAACAGGGTTTTTCAAGAGGAGTCTGAATAAAGCTGCCTGTGGCTTGTATTCCTGCTGTCCCACCTCAGAAGTAATGAAGTCTCTCCGATGTAGCAATGCATTTTGAGAGGAGTGGGTTTTGTGGCCCACCCAGATTTATTCCTGACCCCCATGTAATCAGGCCTGGGGGAAGGCAGCAGCGACGTGTCAGTATGCAGTAACAGGAGAGCAGATGTCCGTGAGAACAGGAGCTTGCAAGAAAATCCACGAGATAACAAGCTGCAGGAATGTTAACAACTGCCTTAGAAAGGAACAATGTGACTGTGTAGCCTCAACCAATTATTAGCAATAGTGAGAGACACATGTAAGACAGGTGAATGGGGCGTCTAACCAATAGCAATGTAATGCAACTCGTGTACTGATATAGAAACCTACATAAGCTCTGTGTGTGCTTCAGTAAACGAGCTCAGCGTTGATCACATTGGTCCGAGTTGAGTCCGCAAAACTTCAGCTCCACACACTCCGAGATGCCTGCTAGTTGGCACAGGCTTTCCTTTTTGCATGTCACTGTGTGCAAATTGAAGAAACTGCTTGCTGGTTTTAATGCAAAAAGCCAATTCCTTCATAATCTTCTTTCCACTTTCCAGAGGAGAGTTCTGAGATGACGACAAATAGTCCCCAAAGTTGGGCATAACAGAATTCTTCCAGTGGCCTACTGATTTTATTACTGTGTGTTGCTTGTGCATCTTGTATCTGAACATATTATGCAGCTTAGCACCCACTTTGATCTCAATGGCTAAATTTGTCGTAATTATGAAGTTTTCTTTTAGCTATTTGACATTTATGGGGCTCAACGCGAACATTTTTGTTTTGTTGTGCTGTTGCTTCCAGAGTTGCTTTGGTTCTGTGGCTATGCAGCATGTTGTCATGACAATGATTCATGACTTTGTGCGGTGTCCCCTAAATCTGGGGAGTGTTTAATGAATGCTTTTTGCTGAGCCAAATGTCATTTATTTATTTTTTAACAGAACTTCTTCAAATAGCTATCCTAGTCACTTAGGAGGAAGGGCTGGTGGCTGTTTCTTTTGGAGGCCTTGAAACTTGTGGAGTATATACTAGCATCATCTGTTGAACTGGAGGGGGGTGGGGAGGGAGATAGATAAGAGGAGAAAGGACTTTTTAAGTCCATAGGGCTTTTTTGTGCCACCGTAGCTTTTTGTGATGAGAGAAGGGTAGTGTGCAAGGAGTTAAAATCTTACCAAACACCATTGCCAGTTTTGTGTTGGAGTGTGTAGGGATCATCACTCAGGCAACTGTTTTGGTCATCTGAGAAGTGTCACTATAGGAAGTTAAAATTGGATCTAGAATGAAACTTTGCTATGTATTCCCACAGAGTATCTGTCACAGAAGAATTGAAATTGCTGAGTTAGTAAAGCTTCAGAGTCTCTCTGCTATTTGTGTTCCTTTACTGAGGGGAAACATTTGCCACTTCTCAGAATGATTGCCACAGGCAGTGCCGGAGCTGTGTGTTCGCTCAGGATTAATTAGGGCAGACCAATATTCCTGAACTCACACCATCGTTCCTGTCTCTGTAGCTCCTTTTCTTGTCTGTTCTGGGTGTGGAGGTGGAATGCTGTACCGCAGAAAGCTGTGATACCAGTCTCTCTGTCCTCCTTTCTGCCCCAGGCATGTCCAGATCAGCAACGAGTCCGCAATTGACTTCTACAGGAAGTTTGGCTTTGAGATCATCGAGACGAAGAAGAACTACTACAAGAGGATAGAGCCCGCCGATGCTCACGTGCTGCAGAAGAACCTCAAAGCCCCTTGTCTTGGCCAGAATGCAGATGTGCAAAAGACCGACAACTGAACAAACCCCCAACGAACACTTTCTTGCACTTGCTTGTCGCCAAATAAGAAAAGAGAGGCCTCTTGAGTTCTATTTTTTTTTTTAACTCCACCCCTTTGTCCTTTTTTTTTTTTTTCTTGACCTCTCTCCAACAAAATGTAATGCTTCTTCCAAGGATTGTCCAATCATGTTTGGGGTTGTGTTTGGATTCTGGGGGCTTTTTTTGAGGGCTTTTGGGTTTTTTTCTTTTTTTGAAGGGGGGTGGGGTTTTTCGTTTGGCTTTTTGGTTTTTTTTGGGGGGTGGGAAAAGGTGTGCAGATCTCTTAAGTTTGAGGTGTGGAGGGCTTGAGCAGGTTATCCTGATGACAAGTTTCCTTCAGAATTTTCTCTTTCAGTAAGCAGAATGTAAATCCAATGGGGGGAAAAAAGGAAAAGCAATATCTTGTCCTTTGACTCCTACATTATTGTGTTTTTTTATAACCTACAGGGTACTTTACTTCCCCCCCCTCCAACCTTTGAATGTTACTTCATTACTTCCCACTCTTCCTCTTAATTCCTCCGCCTCAAAAAGTATGTTTAGTTCTTCCCAGTATTTTTGAGCGTGGCTTTTTTCCTCCATCTTTTGCTGAGAAGGGCAGGCTCCTTTACCATACCTTTTCACTCTGCCTGGGATGATCTTTTTGAATGCTTTCTTTAAATACTCCTCACCCAAGCTGGTGCTACACTTCTTAACTGACTGAGAGGAGGGTTTAGAGTGGTCTTTGTTTTATTTCATATTTTCATTTACCCAGCTCCCAGCAGACTTCTGCTAGAGTAAGCTAGGTCTGGTGTTGGCAAGAGTAACCTTGTTAAAATATCAATCTTGAAACAAGATCCTTGCTTTAAAAATGGGTGAAATGTTGTAGGGCCTATTGAGTTAGTTTTATCTGTGTTGTTGGGATGGGAAAAGTGACTGCAACCACTTTAAGCAGCTCTGATCACATAAGGCAAGCACCCGTCTCCGGATGAATTTGTTCCAGCTTCTAAAGCTGCGGTGACAAATCTGAGATGAGGCAAGGGTTGAGAAAACCAGGCAGCAGGGCTGAGAAGGGAAACACGAATCTGACCTGTTTCACTTAGGTTTGCAGGGTTCTCCTGGATTTGCTTGGGATTGGCTTGGCTTGCTGTGTTTCTGTGCTCCTCTGGGAGGAGGTGTTCAAGAACTGCACAGTCTGCTCCGTTGAAGGTTCTTTTCCTCTTTGCCCATTGAGTGGTAATAACACAGTTCTCTTGTGAGAAGGTGTTCATGGAGCACCAGAGAAAGCAGCGTATATTAGAGCATTTTATGGGTTTGGAAAATAGGCTGACTGGCTTCTTTCTAGTACTGTAATCTCAAAGCTACAGTGAACTCAAGCAAGCTCTGCTTTGCATCCTTTCATGCTGTGTTCCTTTCTATGCACTGCTGCCAGCGATTTCATGTATGCCAATACAAATACCAACTTGAGCTTGGACTCTTCTCCAGGCACCTGGGAAAGTGCACTGAGCTGAGACAACACCAACCTGCCCCATCCCCCAAGGAGATACTGAGCTGCATTCCTTTCCTGTTTGTTTTTTAAAGTTTAAATTCGTATCTTGGATTCACCCACTTTGAAAAGCCTCCAACCTATAATGCTCATTGCAGCATATATCTGGTTAATAGATGCTGTCTGGTCGTTCAAGGGTGACTTGGGAACCAAGGATTTCAAGGTGGGAGTTGTGGTGAGGCCAGGGACGGCACGCCTCGTTGCACATCTTGGATACTGAAGGCGTGATTGTACAAACTGCTCCCGAATTACTCCTCCTTTCCCAGAGGTGTGTGGTGCTTGTTGGTGTGCATCTTGACAGACCTATGCTGGAAAATGGGTACTCTGTTTGCTGGGTTTGCACTAGCTGAGTCTTTGGGAGATTGCTAACAACAAAAGCCCCTCTGCATGGCCTGAGCACCTGTGTTTGCGACTCTCGGTGGCAGGCTCTGGCTAAAATGACATAAACGGTTTCCTTGGCCAGAGGCAGCCTAGTTTGGACAAAATCTTATTTTCAGTACTGCTAGGACCTGCTCACGCTGGCTACATTGGTAGTTCCAACATCTCTCTATAAGAGGGGGATGTATTGAAGCACAATTAGCTTGTCATATGCCAACAGTTTCCCTGGCCATACTTAGACCAAGCCAAGAGAAGTATGTGGAGGGAGAGAGATAGTATTGTATGTGAGGATGTTTGTGCAGCACAGCTGTAACTCAGACCATAGCTGCCTCTGGTGCCAAGCAAAGTGCTCTTCATTCTTCTAGAACTAAGTGGTAAGTGTTTGGGTTGGGTAGATGGGTGTGGGGATATGAACTCTTAGGATTTGCTGTTGTTGTAGGCTTCCACAAATCAGTGTGTTTCACAGACAGTTTTCCTTCAGGTTTAAAAGTACAAGTCTGATGTCTGAACTTACTTGGATTAACCTTTGTTTCTGTCTCTTTTTTGCTTTGGGCTGCCATCATTCTATGAATGTATCCCTGAAAACAATTCTTAAAGCTCCTATTCCACAGCAAACCTGCCTCATTGTAACTTGTGATAAAGTGTTTTGTAGGATGTGGAAGAGAGAGTAACCACAAATCTAAGACTCCTTTTCCCAGGCTATTGATCCTGGAAGACGGTTGTTGAATCTTGAATACAAGGTTTAACCTGAACCTCGGAGTGAGCTGTGTTCCCTGTGCGTGGATAAGGGCCAGTGAGGGTCAGTAGCTGCGCATGACAAACAGTTGCATTTTATTAGTGCACCAGCCGTGTTGAGTGTGGGAGGAGAGCGCTGTGGCTTAGTGCTGTTACCCAGAGACAGTGAAATTGTGAAGCGTGAGTTCACTGCAGAGAACTTCACTTAATTTGGTTGTTGCTGCAGTAGAACTTCCTCTTCGTTGTTTATAAGCTGTTGTTTGCAAACTAACTGTTTTTTAAAAAGTTGGGAGTTTCAGTGTGTGTGTAGGGAAAGTGCCAGTGCTTCCTCTTCTGGATGAAGATCTAGCAAGAAAAATACACACCACTAACAGTTTCAGAGTGGAAATTCTGTATATATGCGCTACTCCTGAATCTCTGCAACTGGTTTTGTCATACATCGGTTGAAGCATGAAGATATCAACAAGAAGACTCCTACTAGAGGAAACCACGGTACGGGGAAAAAAAAGAATCATCCAGGAGAGAGATCCCTCATTTTTGGGAGGGGGAAGGGAAAGATTTTATTTTGTGTATACAGAAACTGGCTGAGTTTACATGATGCAGCTAATGGTTAAACCTGCCAACTAAATATTACATACTGTTACAATTGAAACAAACTTATGTGATATTTTGTTAAATCTTGATGGTGCCCTGTGTCCAGTAAAAATTTGATCCCCCAAATTGTTTTATCCTCCCTGATGTTGTAATCCAGGGTCAGCTGCTATGCACAAAGTCTGTGTTTTTGTAAAGTGTTTGCTGACTTGGATCTTTCTTTTGAATCTGCAACTGCTTCCTGATTGATTTGGCTAAGACCACCCCTGGTCTCTTGAGTTAAGGTTTAGTCAGAAGTATGCCCTATGTAACTTACAGGCGCATTCTCAAGGTTGCAAGTTCAGTTGCAGGGGGAGCAAATTCTTTACAATGAGACGGTCCATTTTTAATCTATATCATTGCCCTTGTTGTACATCAGGAGCATGTTTTTGGGTTTTTCTCAAACTCTTTAGAAATACCGTTCAAAATAAACGTGCACTATTTGAGTTACGTCATTTACCTCGTCACGTGCATTTCTTCGCGGTCCAGCTGTTTCTCTCTGAAATGTGGTAAAGATGTTTCATAAACTGTGGGACTTGGAAGGTCTCTAACATGAAGTGTGAGTGGGGCTGCCGTGCTGAATGCTGTGGGTGTCTAACTACTGAGGAGAGTGGGCTCTGTCTGTTTTCCTTGGAGTTACCAGCTTTTTCTCAGAAATCCTCTGCCTTGTCAGTTGAGTGGGGGGAAGGAGGAAGGGGAGCTGTCCTGGAATATTTTTGTGTTGACTAGTGAGTGGTCTTGAAATAAATAGAGCAGGCATCAAGAGGTGTGTTTTGGGCTTTGAAGGTTAAATATTTTGAAGTATTCAGATTAATTGCTAGCTATTGCAAATCTTGACAACAATCTTTGGAAAACTATGGTTTGTACCAGTAAAAGGAACAGGTCTTACAAAGTAGTGAGCGCTCCTTCATACTGACTTTTCTCAGGTATTTAAGTAAAACTCATATCCTTAACTGTTCCATTTTATTAAAGCCATTTCCGTTCCTTTCTTGCTTTGAAGTGCCATTTACAAAGTGGTAAAGTTGTATTATGGTATAGTTTCTGGAGAAAAAGAAATACTACTTTAAAAATGCCACAGCATATTCAATACTCCACTCATAAATTATTCTACCTGCTTATTTAAGTTCCTCTGGAAGCCACTTTGTCAGTAGATGGAGTTGCTGCATTCCTTAGAACAGCTTGCAAAAGCAAAGCTCAGGCTCTAAAACTTGACTGTGGTGTGGTCTTGAGCTGCTGCTACCAGCTGTCTTCCCTGACCTCTGCTGGAGGTCCTGGAAGGCACAGCTGCGGATGAACTGCCACCAGGAGTGCAGCTTTCATCACTCCGGTCTCATCAACAGTGGCAGAGGCTGGAAAAGTTTTGCTGTACTCCAACTGTTGCAACTGTTCTCCAAACTGTTTAGCCTTTGGTGGTCTCTGGCATGTTTGTTTCCTCCTCTGCCCTCAGTCACCTCTTTAACAGCCTGTTTGGTTTTAGACAGTTACTCTCTACAAGGAAACCAGCTGATAGGCCTGGTAGTTTGTGCTGCCCTTCCCCAAAGCAGTTCTGTTCCACTCACTCTATTCAAAACCTTGGGTATTTATGGGGTTATTGTAATAACTTTTTATGTCCTGTTATCTCTTAGTTGTAACAGTATGGGTTTTTTTTTTTTGGGGGGGGGGGGGTTGTTTGTTTGTTTACAAAGAGGATACATTTAAAGAGCAGTTACAATGCCAGGATTCGGTAAGCGAGTGGGGCAAGTCAAGTCACTCACTTCACAGGATCTCTATCCCTGTGAGGACCCTGTAGTAGCTCAGAGCTTTGGGCCACGAATCTTTTATTTGAATTCCTTTAGAATGTCTACCAAACCAGTCTGTCAGCTGTGTGCTGTAATTTCTTTCTGGCAATAGTATTTTGGGGTTCTACTAATCTATTCAACCCTTCTAGTCCAGATGCTTTGTATGGCACACATGGCTGTTGCCCTACGTCCTTTATCCTGCCTTCATTCCTCCTCCCCGATGCTTCAGTACTGTGAAAGCATTCAGTTTTACTACCATTTTGCCTAAAGGCTTTGTGGCAACACCATCTCAAGCTTCCCAGGCCGTTCAGTGAGCTGCCAGCTTTCTCTGTCACTCCACTTGCGTTTATATGGCCGGTAGTCAGAGAAGCACCAGCGCCTGGGGAAAGAGGTCTTCTGATCGCCTTTCTGTCAGCTGCTGTAGCACATCATGCAGACTTAGACCACTACTGTTCACTAGGTCACTGAATCCACACCTGCACTAGCAGCCAAGTATTAACACCTTCATTCCTAAAAACACATTCAAGTTCTTGTTGGTTAAGACTATTTACAATAAAGCTGCAGCAGCTCTTCACCTGTCACACGAATGGCAGATCATCTCATCTGCTGAACATAAAGCTCTTCCAAATATTTGTGCGAAATCCATTTTGTTCAGGGTGGGGATTTTTTTAAGCTATATTGCCTTATAATTGATATTCCCTACCAGAAATGGATGCTGCTGCTCACAGATTTCCTGTTACATACGATTTCACCAGTGGAGTTTTTCCTCCTGCTGGGTTTCTGATACTGTGTTTCAGTTATCTAACACTGCACTGGTAATATGAAGATTTATGAGCTGAAACACCCCAGGGCACAAAAGGGTGGCAGAAGGTAAACTTTGGTTTGCTGCTTTGGACAGGGTGTACCTTTTTAGCAAAAATCTTCACTGAAAAAGCACGCTACCCTTTAAAAGGGGGGTGGTGCGTGTAGCTTGGTTTGTACTGGAATAAATCAATGGAGCACTGGCATCTCATTTCATTTCTACTTTGTGTCATGTCAGAACTAAAAAAATACGAAAACTGAAAAAGTATTTACACTGTGAAGTTGCCATTTATGCTAACTTTCAAATTTCTCTGCAAAACCAGATAGAGCTTTACATTTTTTCACAGCTGGCAAATGAATCTTCCACTTACTGTCAGCTTTGAGTAGCTGCTGCTTGCCAAATAATCTTAAAATTAAGTGTTGGGGGTTTTTTTCCACATGTAATTGCTACTATGACTCATTTCAGCAACAGAAAAAGTCCTTGGATGCTGCTTCAGAAGCTTGTCCCTGCTCTGTATTATGTTTTAGGATGGTATGAGGATAAAAGAGGATTTCTGGGAAAAGGGCATCTACGTTTTCCATAAAGCCTAAACATCACAGTTTGTTCTTAAGCAACCTAAAAAGGCAGAAGCGGCTTTGCGGCTCCAGTTACCAACTACAGGTGAGCAGAGAGATACGATCATAGAATCGTAGGGGTTGGAAGGGACCTCGAGAGATCATCGGGTCCAACCCCCCTGCCAAAGCAGCTCCCTAGAACATATCACTCAGATAGGCATCCAGGCGGGTCTTGAATATCTCCAGAGAAGGAGACTCCACCACCTCCCTGGGCAGCCTGTCCCAGGGCTCTGTCACCCTCACTGGGAAAAAGTTCTTCCCCATGTTGGTGCGGAACTTCCTGTGCTCCAACTTGCAGCCATTGCCCCTTGTCCTGTCCCCACAGACCACTGAAAAGGGGCTGGCTGATTCCCCCTGCATCAGATAATTATAGACTTTAATTAGGTCCCCCCTTAGTTTTCTTTTCTCAAGGCTGAACAGTCCCAACTTACTCAGCCTTTCCTCATAGGGAGATGCTCCAGGCCCTTAATCATCTTTGCAGCCCTTCTCTGGACTCTTTCCAGGAGATCCCCGTCCTTTTTATACAATGTACTTGTAAATGGTAGCTCCCACTTGTAAAATACATTTGAAAAGAGTTCTAGGAAGTACCTGCTGCAGAACACCGAAGCGGCGACGGAGCTTCGCTGGGGCGCGTCCGGGCAGCCGGGCCCAGCGCTCAGCCTGCGCCAAGCGCGGCTGCGCGGGGCGCTCTCCCGGAGCGCCGCGGCGCTGCCGCTCCGGCGGGACGCGGCCGTGAGGCGCCGGGAGAAACGCTCTGCGGCCGCGGTTACCTGTGACCGCCCGGAGCTGCCCCGGCGCCGCGGCCCTTCCCTCTTCCAGCTCTTCAGCGGCAGGCGCGGGGCTTCCAACAGCCGCCGGCGCGTCGTGCTGCGGCCCCGGGGTAGGAGCGAGCGACGGCCACCCCGAAAGCGGGGGCGGCAGGGCGGGGCGGAAGTGCGACTGGCCGGTGGGGACGGGGGGAGCGGGCGGGTTCTAAACCGGCCGGGGAGGGGGAGTTTTGAGCCCGCGCTGAGGGAGCGCTGAGGCGACGCGGAGCGCCGGTGCCTCCGCTTCCCCTTTAAGGCTTTCCGCCCGCCTCTCGCCTCTTCCGGCGCCCCCTTGCCTCGCCTCTCATTGGTCGGCTGGGATGCCGGTCTCCTACAGTTCCTGTTTCGGCCACCTTAACTTGTTGACGGCTCGCACGCCAATCTCAATCTCTCCGGGTTTTGATTGGGTCGCCTCGCCAATGTTTGTGGCGGCGATTGGCCTGTGCCCGCTCCGCCCCGCCCCATTGAGGCGGGCAACGCCTCCCTCGTCCGGGCCTTCTTGATTGGCCTAGGGCGCTCAACCCGTGTGCTCTGATTGGTCGTATGGGCTGCGCGTGTAAGTAGCAGGGTGCGCTGCGCGGGAGGGGATTGGAGTGGAGGCAGCGGCAGCGCGCTGACACGGGGTGTCCGCTCGGAGGATGGTCCCCGCGGTGGGGCTGCCGCTGCTCAGCCCGCCCAGCCCCCCTGTGAGTGCCGGGCGCTGCCGCGGGGGTGGGCCCGCTGCCTGCGCTCAGAGCGGAGCCTGGTGAGCGGGAGGGGGGGGAGGAGGAGGAAGAGGAGGAGGGGGAGGAGGGGCGGGACGGGGAAGCGGCAGCGGAGACGGGGCTGAGGGGGTGCGGGACGGGGCTGCCGGTGGCCGCTGCTCGCCCCTCCCCCGTGGCGGCCGCCGCCGTGACGAGGCGGTTGGCACAGGGCGCGCCCTCCGCGCGCGCGGGGCTTCGGCCCTGTCGCCGTGGCGACGGCGGGGCCGCGGGCCCTCTGCCCCATCCCCGGCAGCCGCCTTGGGCCTCCCCCAGCCTCCGCCGCGGGGAGGGGGGAAAGGACGGGGCGCTGGGCTGGGCTGGGCCGGGGGCCGCTCCCCGCCCTTCTCTCCCCGGGACGCTGGTGGCGGCACCGCCGTGGGGGCGGCCAGGACACCCCTTTGTCTGCCGGTGCCGGTCCGTGTGCCCGGGTGCGCCCGGCCCGGCCTGCCCGCGGGCACGGCTTGGGTAGGGGCTGCGGGGCCGGAGCAGGCCGGGGCTGTGCAGCCCCCCGCGGGGAAGCGGCCGGAGAGTGCGGGCGGCTCTTTGTGGTGCGGCTGGTTGCTGCCCCTCGGGCGCTCCGGCAGGCACGGTGGCTACGGCCGGGCTTTGCTCCCGGGGTTCTCTCTCTTCGGCTGCCAGAGTTGGCCGGCTCCCTGCCCCGCGCCCGGGGGGGTCTCTCGGCGCTGGTGCCTATAGCCGGGGAAAGGGTAACGGCGCCCGCTCACGGGGTTTGGAGAGGGAAGCGCTTGGAGCTTTCGTCGCCTTGAAACCTCGCTGACCCGAGACAGTCGGCTGCGCGTAGCTGCTGTTCAGAAATGCCCTCTTCTTCGCAGAGTGAAGCGCGGGCACCGTTTCTCACCCATAGACTCTTTTCGGAATAGCCCGGGATAGAGAACGTGCTGTGCATCTCCTCTGCGTGCTTCCCTTGTCGTGACATCCCCACCTGGAAGCCTGTCAGCTCCAGAGCGCAGAGTGAAAGTTAGGCTTTTTTCACTCAGAACTCGGTCCCTGTAAACTTTGCCTGTTGGTTGCGTCTTCAGCTTGGCCTCCGAAGGCAAGGCACCGTATGGACACGCTCTGCCTGTTCCTCCTTCACCGGCTGATTGTAGCGCTCTGGCCAACTTCGATCAGATTTGCCACTGGCAGAGGTCTTTAACGAGATTGAAGCCCTTCAGTTTGTGGGGATCGACATCTGACAGACCTCAGAAGATCGGGGGTCGTTTCTCATGCTAAGGATAGGGCACCTGGAACCCAGCTCCTTGTGACGGACAGCACAGGTGAAGCGAGTCCGTCCACGGGCATGTGGCTGAACCCAGCTGGGTGTCCAGGGGAGCCTGTAGGAAAAAGGTAGAAGTCGGGAAGAGTAGAAGGAGGGGGTAATGATGTGTTGAGTCACTGGCCGTGAGTACATGGAAAATCACATGTCTTTATTTTTACTTTTCACGTAATAGCTTGGCCTTCTATTAGACTCCACCCAGGCATATGATTATTAAATACTTTAGGGAAAGATAAGTTAATGGCTGCACGGTTAGCATTTGGAAGTCAGGTAACGTAATTGCTTGGTTTGAAGCATGATTTTAATTTTGCTTTTGCATACACATGGCACGGGGACAATCTTAATTATGTGATTATATTGCACAGCACTTTAACAAACTGCTGTGTGTAGTTTCTCAGTTGTCAGTGGTGTGCAGTAATGAGACAAATAGGAAGGAAGAAATTTCTAATGGGGAAATGGTTATTATAAGGGTTTAGAATTTTTAGTTCTGACTTTGATTCAGTGCTGTGATAATAATCCACAGGCATCTCTTGAGGTGAAATAGATTTGACAACTGAAAATGGAAAATAAGATTTTTAAAATGCTTGTGTGGCCATGATTTTAAAGGGCATGTATTAAAAATAACATATCAGGTGTGTGAAGCAGTAAGAGAATAGTTGCAAACTTTGAAGTATTTGGATATCACTTATACCCTCAGAGACTTACTTATCTCCTTGGGTTGTAGAAACATGGGAAGGTTTCACAGAGTAAGGTGAACAATGGTGATGGGTCCTGGAGGGGTCTGACAGCTGCAAAGAAATCATTAGGCTTTAAGTGCTTGATGGTGGCTCTGCTACTCTGATTCCTGGTTTTCCAAGTAGTGTTTCAAAGAGCTGACCAGGGATAGACTGGAGAGACTGGCGCTCAAGTGGCACTGTGATGCATGCCTGACACCTGCCTGCTGAGCACATAGCGGACTTGATGTGTGTAGCTGAAGTTTAGTTTTAGTCTGAAATTCCAAAGGCATCTTCTGAACAAGGCAGCCAAAATTCAGTGAATGTGTTCTGCTGGCTGAGCACCTCCAGCTGCTTTTCACCTTGTCTCTTCTGGCGTGAACCTTGGGAAGGTTTCTGTTTGTTTCTTTAATTCATCCCTTTAAAAGAAACACAGAGCTACTTTTTGTGGTGGGTTTTGGTTGGGGTTTTTTCTTTTGGTATTTTTTTTTTCACTCCATATGTGGAAATCAGAACACCTGTGGCTTGGAGGTAGTGAAGTATAACAAATCTGCAACAATTTGGGATAGTGCTCTACTCAAGTATCCTTTCACTGTGCAAAGTACTTTGGTGTGTGACATTATAACTGATCACATCAAGCTCAGATGTGAATGAATACAATGTATGGGTTGAGGATACTATGTAGGGTAGGAGAAATAAATATGGAGAGAAGCCAAGAGCTGGAAGGTGCCATATTTGACAAGAACCATCCAGGAATTTAAGTTTCGTACGGCGGTGCTTGTGTTTTTGTAATGAGCTTTTGGATCTGAGGTGGTCTTAGGAATAACTTTGTAAATGACATGTGGCTGGCTTGAGGGATAAGTAGAGCAGCATTTGATATGAAGGGATTCTCAGTGAATCATAGTTGTTTTGCCTCGTAAGAACTTCTGAAAACTGTGGTGAAGTCTGTGCCGCTTCAGAGGGCAGTATCACAGCTCAGTGCTTCAGCTGAGGCAGCTTTCAGTTAAATAAAAGTATTGACCATGGCCCCCAAAACAGCCAGCGTGGTGCCTCGCTGTGTGTACAAACCAGGTGTTTCGATGAATGTGGGTATACGAAACTTGTGCGTGCGTGGCATCTGACAGCTTCAAAGGTCCTAAATGTTTCATGATGGGTCTAGTTGTAATCCTCAGGCTTCTGAAGAAGCCTTATACTTGTCTCCAGCCTACTTGCCCTTAGCATTGCCAGTCGCTTCCTGTGCTGGCATTCTTCATCTCCGTGTTTGTGACTCCTTTATTCAAGCCGAGTCCCTCGGGAACGCATTTGCCTGTTCCAAAGGCTATCGGTCTTAACGCGAGTTCTCTGCGTGTGTGTTCTGGGAAGTCAAGTGAAAACAGATTGAGTGGTCGGGCTTCCTCTCTTTCAGGCTGTAGCAAACCATGAAAGTCACAACTCCCTGACTCAGAAATGTCGTGCAGCGCCCGCTTCGTGTAACGCTAACCTGACTTGCTGGTTAAAATACAATTCCAGGTTTTACACGTGCGTATCATGTGTCTCAAGTGTACTTTGGTTTGACCTTACAAGCGCAGCGCTGCTGTTGTGCTCCAAGAAAGCACAGGAGTGATTCTGCACTTCTGAGTGAGTGTGCATAGGATTGACACATTGTGTGTAAACCAAGTCTGTTATCTGCATGAAAAGCCGTGGCATTAGTCTTTTAAGGTGAATGAGTTACTTTTACAACCATGGCATATGATAGCAGTCTTTTGCGTTGACTGTGCTGTTGTGATACAGATAAGAAGAAAAGTAGCAGGCTGATAAAAATGTTTCATGCTTCATCTTAAGAAGCGCCTTGTTCACTCAGTTATCTGAACTTCTGTCAGGTTAATTGACCACGAGGAAGGCCGTGAAATGAGATCAATGCTCCCTGAAAGGGCATCTCAGTCATACCAGTAGTCTTGACATCAAAGTAAGTCCTTTGTGGTCCATCCCTTGTGAGACTGGAATTATCACAGAGTGGATCTACTAAGTTTAAGGTCCAGGTGTGGCTTTCTCCTGTCTTGTGATCTGGAAGTCATCGGTGTGATGTGCAGTGCTATGAAAAGATTATTGAAAGCATTGTTCTCTAGGTTGCTGACACTATTAAAGGAAGTGTAAAGGCGTTATGGGAAGAGAAGATCTTGAAGAGGAAACATTTTTTTTTTTTTTTTACATTTAAGTAGCTGAAGTTTTAAGCAGTGGAAAAAAGTTGCCCATTTGGGACACCTGCCTGCTCTTGTAGTCTGTAACGAAAGGGTGGCTTACAGGGCAATTAATTCATGCCAGCCTTTAACCTTTGAAGTTGGACTCCGCATTGCTTTCATGCACCAGTGAAGGTGTTAGCTAGAAATTGAATGCAAATCTTGCACTGGTTGGAAATTACCTTTTGCTCCCTACTACAGTTCTTCACTTTCTACAATAATAAAATGGTGCTGGCCCAACACCGAGCAACCCCAAATCAGCAAAATGATAAGGAACACCATTTCATTTTTTCCACCACTGGAGAATCCATAATATTCAGAGATGGTGTTTAAATATTATTTATTTATAGTAAAAAATGTTTGGTTCTTCTACTTGTCTCTCACTTGTAAGTTCTGAGGATTCCTGTATAATTGGAGAAGTTTAACTAGTGTTGGCATCATCTTGTGTCATAGTTCCACAAACATTAAGCCAGCTCTTAAGCTGTTCCAGTGTCCTTGTTTGGGAGTGGGGAGCTTCTTTGCTGTCTTCTTGCAGACTGGATTTTTAAGTTGAACAAAGGGTCTTGTGTGAGTGCCACTGGAGCCAGGTAGAGGCTGCACCTCTTGGCATTATTTTGGAGCAGGAAGGACAATAGGGAAGGTAACCATCTTATTGATTTTTCCTATTGCCACTGTAAAGGCAATTTGCTAACTAAGGAAAGTCAGGCAGCTGGTTTAGTGTAAGTCAGTGACTTCATTAGCATTCAGGTTCTGATACACACACGAAAATTGTTATTGTACAGCGCATGGAGTTTCAACTGTAGGTTGCCTTGCAGAGCTTTGTGTAGCTTAGATCTCTGCCAAATTTCAGTTGTGTTGAAGCCAGGCTGAATGGCTGGGCCTGGAGAGTGGTGATCGGCAGTGAAATGTCTATTTGGAGAACAGTGACTAGTGACCTATTCCAGTGGTTGATTCTGGGTCTAGTCCTGTTCAACATCTTCATCAATAATCTGCATGATGAGGGTATGCCCTCATCAGGTTTGCTGGTGATACCAAATTGGAAGGAGTGGCTGATACACCAG
Organism: Gallinula chloropus; assembly: GCF_964237585.1. NCBI lineage: Eukaryota > Metazoa > Chordata > Aves > Gruiformes > Rallidae > Gallinula > Gallinula chloropus. The sequence continues at coordinate 86,740,080 of NC_140085.1, forward strand.
AGGGTTGTGCTGCCATCAAGAAGGGCTCTCACCAAGCTGGAGAAGTGGGCTGACAGGAGGCATATGAAGTTCAACAAAAGGAAATGCAAAGTTCTGTACCTGAGGAGGAACAACCCCATGATCAGGCCACACAGGTGCAAAGCTGTGTGGCAGAAAGCAACCTGAGCATGTTAGTGAACACCAAGTTGAACATGAGCCCATAGTGTGCCCTGGGTGCAAAGAAGATGAATGGTATCCTGGGCTGCATTAAGTAGAGTATTGCCAGGAGGTCAAGGGACATGCTCCTTCCCCTCTGTTCTGCACTGATGTGGCCAAACCTGGAGTCCTGTGTCCAGCTCTGGGCTCGCCAGTGCAAGAGAGACATGCACATACTGGCGAGACCCCAGTGAAGGGACACAAAAGTAATGGAGGAACTGCAGCATCTCAGCTGAGGAAAGGCTGAGGGAGCTGCGACTGTTCAGCCTGGAGCCGAGAGGGCTCAGGGGGCTCTCATTAAGATACACAAATATCTAAAGGGAGGGTGCAAATGGGATGTAGGCAGGTGTTTTTCTAGCAGCTTTCAGAGACAAGACAAGAATTGATGTGCACAAACTGGAATGCAGGAGACTCCATCTGAACATCAGGAAACACTTTTTTTTTTCCCGAGAGGGGGTCTCCATCATTGAAGATACTCAAAAGCCATCTGGACATGGTCAGGGGCAGCAGGCTCTAGGTGGCCCTACTTGAGCAGATGGGTTGGACCAGATGACCTCTGGAAGTCCTAACCTCATCTGTTCTGTGATTCTGTAACACTCTAACCTGCTTCAGAATCTAAGAAGCCTGCAGAAGAGTGCATACCGAAAAAGTCAGTATTTATAGTGCTGTAGTCGCATCTTGCTTATGTGACCTGTCCTTGCTGTGTTTAGTTACAACTGCAGCAGTTGGCATTTGCATCCAAACTATAAAAAACCCCAAACTGTGACACTTTCTATGTGGTAGTCACCTGTATTTGGTTGGCACCCGTGAGCTCTCTACTTCCAAGGTGCAGTTTCCTTGCTGTGCGGTATTAGCTGGGGGCTGCAGCTCTGCCTTGGAGCTTCTAACCAGTCGTGCACCTAACACTTGCACACCCTTTCTTCTGTCTCGCTCTCTCCACGGCTCAAGGTGAAAACCTCTTCCATTGGAGGCAGTTGCCAGGTTCTTTGCTGGTGTCTGTGGTCATTTAAGTGAAATTGGGGCAGAGCTGAGGGCTTCTTGGGCTTGTTTCTTTCTAAGTCTGTGACCAAAAGTGATGCTCAGTCTGAACAGCTGATCATTTGGATGATTAAGTATTGTCTTTATCTGAAGCAGGAGTGTCTGTCACAGTCATGTTTAATATTCTCTGTGGTTGGCCAGTTATGCAGAGTTTCTAATGAGGCAAAATTTGCAGGATCGTGAGCCTTTACCCATTCCTTTCAGAACTCTGCAAATTAATAATTTGGAAATCTTGGTTTCATTTCTGCACTATTGTCAGTGCCAAACTTCTACAGTAGGCTTATTTGGTTTTTTTTAGTGCTTTCAGAAATATTTATTTACCCCTTGATAGTTCATGCATAGTGATTCTCCTACATAAAGAGTTCCTAAAGCAGTGGAATTAATAAATCCAGGTTTCCTGTGGATTTGCACCTAGTGGTTCCATTTTCTGGTGTCTAACATACATTGATGTTGCTTTTACATTTCTTCTTTGTAAGTGGTTGCTAACAAAGTGCATCTGCTTTCCCTGGTCACCTGGGCTCAGATAGCTTCAGTCTGGACCTCTCCGTTAAATCTAGCGAAAATAGTTTGCAGCTTTATCCCCACCAGTACTATTGAAATCTGTCTGTCAGACATCCAGATCTTGAGATGAGCCCTTTATTCCTGGGACTGGAGCAATTGTCCAGTGAAGCCACTTTCTATATAGAAAAAGCTCTGAAGAGCAAAGGTGCGAGATGGCATTGAGGTTGTGAAGGAGAATGAGACATCTTCTGTCTGCCAAAACATTTTGTGAGTAGCCTGGAATGAAATGACCATTGCAAGGCTGTGGGGGTTTTTGGTTTTGTTTTGATCCAGGAAGATCTTCAGGAAAAGAGGGAAAAATACGAGCTTTGGAAGAAGGGGCAGGTGTCTTGGGCCGACTTTGGGAATTTAGTAAGATCATGTAGGGAGAAAGTCAGAAGGGCTAAAGCTGAACTGGAACTCAGACTGGCCAGTTCTGTAAAAGATAATAAAAAGTCCTTCTATAGGTATATTAACAGTAAGAGGAGGGTCAAGGAGAATCTCCAGCCCTTATTGGATGCTGAGGGAACATTAGTGACAAGGGATGAGGACAAGGCTGAGGTCCTTAATTCCTTCTTTACCTCAGTCTATAATAGTAAAGATGGATATTCTCTGAGTACTCATCCTCAGGAACTGACTGACAGAGAGGGGAGGAGTAACAAAGTTCCCATGGTTAAGGAGGAAATGATTAGCGACCTGCTTGGCCAGTTAGATACTAACAAGACAATGGGGCCAGATGGGATTCACCCAAGGGTGCTGAGACAACTGTCAGATGTGCCTGCCAAACCCCTTTCCATCACCCATCAGCAATCCTGGCAGACTGGGGAAGTTCCACTCGACTGGAGGCTGGGAGATGTGACACCCATATACAAGAACGACTGGAAGGAGGATCCGGGGAACTACAGGCCTGTCAGTCTGACCTCAGTGCCGGGGAAGATCATGGAGAGGGTCATCTTGGGAGCTATTGTGCAGCACATGCCTGATGGCCAGGGGATCAGGCCTAGTCAACGTGGGTTTACAAAAGGTAGATCCTGTCAAACTAACCTGATCACCTTCTATGACAAGGTGACCCACTTAATGGATGAGGGGAAGGCTGTGGATGTGTTCTACCTGGACTTCAGCAAAGCCTTTGACACTTTCTCACAGCATTCTGACTGAGAAACTGGCTGCCACTGGCCTTGACAGGTGAACCCTCAGCTGGGTTAAAAACTGGCTGGATGTCCAGGCCCAAAGGGTGGTGGTAAATGGAACCAAATCCAGCTGGAGGCTGGTCACAAGTGGCATCCCCCAGGGCTCAGTCCTGGGTCCAGTTCTGGTCAACATCTTTATCGATGACCTCGATGAAGGGATTGAATGTTCCCTCAGTAAGTTTGCAGATGACACTAAGATGGGAGGAAGTTTTGATCTGCCTGAGGGTAGGGAGGCTCGTCAGAGGGATCTGAACAGACTGGACCAATGGGCTGAGACCAAAGGGATGAAGTTTAACATGGCCAAGTGTAGAGTGCTGCCCACGGGACATAACAACCCCATGTAGCACTACAGGCTTGGGGGAGGTTGGCTGGAGGGCTGTCAGGAAGAGAAGGACTTGTTGGTGTTGGCTGACTGCAGGCTGAATATGAGCCAGCAGTGTGCCCGGGCAGCCAAGAAGGCCAATGGCATCCTGGCTTGTATCAAAAACAGTGTGGCCAGTAGGTCTGGGGAGGTGATTGTGCCCCTGTACTCAGCATTGGTGAGGCCACACCTCGAGTACTGAGTGCAGTTCTGGGCTCCTCACCATGAGAAGGACATCGAGGTCCTTGAGCGAGTCCAGAGGAGGGCAGCCAGGCTGATGAAGGGGCTGGAGGTCAAATCCTATGAGGAGCAGCTGACGGAGCTGGGGATCTTTAACCTGGAGAAGAGGAGGCTGAGGGGAGACCTTATCACCACCTACAACTACCTGAAAGGAGGTTGTAGAGAGGTGGGCGATGGTCTCTTCAGCCAGGTGACAGGAGCTAGGACAAGGGGAAATGGCACAAAGCTGTGCCAGGGCAGGGTCAGGTTAGATGTTAGGAAAAAAATTTTCACTGAAAGAGCTGTCAGGGCCTGGAACAGGCTGCCCAGGGAGGGGGTTGAGTCACCTTCCCTGGATGTGTTTAAAAAAGGGTGGATGAGGTACTTAGGGATGTGGTTTAGCATAGGACAGGAACGGTTGGACTCAGGGATCTTAAAGGTCTTTTCAACCTTGTGATTCTGTGATTCTGTTTGGGGGCAGAGTGCATGTGTGGTTGGTTTTTAAAGCTCTTTACAGCTGGTAATAACGAAAGCACTTCTGGAATAATGTGCTGGCCTTTTCTGAAGGACATGGTAACATGCTGTCTGGGCAGGTGCTATGGAACTGTTTTCATATGTTTTGCAAGTTTTGATGCTTCTGAAAGTTGAAGGCAAGTTTCATTAATTTTTCAAAGATCAACATGGTTAGAATTATGTGTCTTAACAGTGGAGTTGGGGGGTAAATTTGGTCAGCTTATATATTAAAACTGAAATAGTGTTTTATAGTAGCTATTACCTTGGCCATTTTTGCCTTTAGCCCCATTAAGATTCACAGGGAAATCCTTTGCTCTGGAAGGTCCATGTTTGTAACCAAATCTCAGGGTGGATTTCTTCTGCACATTGTAAAGGAGTTTTATAGTGAAGATTCATACAATATTGCTTCCTCTGTCGTGAACCCTTGACAAGTTCTTATTTATGCCAGATTTCTCAAACCTGAAGCCTATAAAATGTTCCAAGAACTTGACTGTGTAATGCTTTGTACTTAATTGCAAAGAAAAGATATTTTTTTAAAAAAATGACACGATAACTATCTGGATGTCCTGCACATTTAGGTTCTATATTTTGCACTGCTTGTTAATTAGGGTCTTCAAGAGCAGCGAGTTGGTTTAGCATGTGTCTGCCTTAGCTAGTGGAGAATCAGTTGATACCTCAGATGATACTTCACAGAGTTTTATAAACAGATAAGGTGAGGAGCCTTTGGAGTCACACAACATAAATGAGCTCAGGTTAAAACAGAAAAATGAAGCAGAGAATAATATTCTGATTATATCAGTGTGACCAAAATGGAAGTTTTTGTTTTGGTTTTAAATTGGTCATCAAGCCCCGTGACTAAGCACAGTTCTTTGAATAGAGATTTCATCTGGAGGTAAGGTGACATCAGAAAGCAGAATTAGACTGGCTCTTGCTGAAGCTGTAGTTTCTGCATTTGTCCAGCTGGTCTTTGGTGTTTCAAATAGAGCTTTCATAAGCACGTGGCTTCCTCAATTCTAAGTAATCATCTTGGTTCAGAGCCCATGATGACTTGCATGGTGCAGCTTTTTTGGCTTTTTTTTTTTTTTTTTCCTCCCTTCAGGAAAGGGAATTATTTGTTCTTTAAGCAAGGCATTGCCAGCAAGGTGTGTGTTCCAAGCAGGTCCTGAGTGTGCTCCCACTCATCCTCAGCCACAGTACAGGCAGTCTCTGTCACCTAATACAGGTAACCTCACCCGCGTGGAGATTGCTCGCCTGTTACAGAAGGAAGTTATCTGCAATCCGTTTTGTATCCTCTTAGCCTTCGCCATCAAAACAGCCTTCTTGGCTTCGTCAGGTGTAGCTTAATTAGGTGTCTTCTGTTTGAAAAGAGTTTTCTATTTCTAAGGGTGTTGCAGGTCACTGTACACTGAACACCAAGGAGATCAGCACTCTTGCAGTGTAGTGACAGTCCTCGTATTTTCCTCACTTCCTTCATGAAACTGGTATGTGGCAAAGTAGTGTGAATCTTAGTTAAATGTATAAAGAACATGGAGATCATGAGGATTCCCCTCACCATTGCTTTCTGATTTCCCAGAGGACCCTTTGATCTGAAGATGTTCTTTAAGGTGACAGCTCTGGTCTTTGTGAGTCTAGCTTGTGCGTTACCCATTTGCAGCTCTTTACCTGCCACATACCTGCTTCCATATAACAATTTACCCAGAGCGTGGGCAATAGTTTGCATAGGCATCTTCCTTTATTACCACTCTGTGCCACTTTATTGTGTAGTACCAGGGTTGGCCATGCAACATGTGAGAGGAGCAGCAGCTCACACCTGGATGCAAAATATCCAGAGATACCTCTCCTTAAATAGTTTTTGTAACATCATCAGCAATTAAGGGACTTGGTTGAGTAGCTGTGATATTTTTGTCTCTGCCCCTACCCTATGATTTAAAAATAAATGAGGTTGTACTAACCTACGAAGATTTGAGGGACAGCAGTTGTATAACAAAAAGAATAAACTCAAGAGGTGGATCTTCAGGTGATGAATAGGAAAGTTCATATTTTCTGAAGCAGATCTGCTCGGGATTTCTTAGAGGAATGACCCTACAACTATGCTGTCCTGAAGCTGCATGTTAGTAAAGGGGTCATGAGCAATAATGACTTTAGTATTATAAAAATGATAAATAAACCCAAAAATTAATGTAGCTATTAGGGAATGTCACTTGAATGATAACCCTGCTTCTTCCTCCAATGTTGTTATTAAAAAGAGGAAGTTTACTATCCAGTTCTCTTGCTGTTCTTATAGAATAGACTTACTGAAACTTTTCTGCTTTAAGTCAGCAGGTGGGAGAATACCATTGTATTTGAGTTTAGAGTGTACAAACAAAAAGAGGCAAAGAAAATCTCTAAAGAAATGTTTTTCCGTCTGTTTTGTTGGGGTTTTTTTCAGACAACTTTTTTAAAAAAAGGAAAATAAGCTGATTTTATGACAAATTTTGGCTTATTGGCACTGTTTTTCTGTTTTTTTAACTAGCAGAAGCTCTGGAACAGTCTGGTTGCTCTAGGAAACTGTCAGCTGGTTTGCATCAGGAATGTGCTTTCTGTGAGAAGTCCAGGTATCTCTCTCCTGCCCTTTAATCCCTCATGCATCCCTCAGAAGAAGTTGGTGTGTGTTGTAACCGGTCTGACACCAGATGGTCAGCCAGCACGTCTGTGCAACAGAGCTGATCATAGACCTGAGCAGTATCCAGTCAATTACCTGTAGTATCAGCCCTGACCTCACTCCTCCTCCTCTACCCAGCCTCAGGTTTTTGTAAACATCTGGCACCTTCCTATCCTTGAGGGGTTTCATTTAGGTTGGTTAGTGGGCCTGGCTCTTTTTGTGAGCGGGAGGATGAAGAGACACAATGCAGAACCAAGAAAAACTTGGTTTCCGCAGAAACCAAACTGAAAGATATCAAAGGTTTTGGGGTTGTTTTGGGTTTTTTTTCTGGCTCTTACCAGGAAAAAAACAGTCCTCTTCAATTTCCTGCACACTAGTCTCAACAGGTTACTTTTACTGGCAGAGGCAGTTGGTACGTGCAGGTAACAATCACAAAGGTAAGCTTTTGAGTTTAATTTCCTGTAACCATTTTATTAGGTAAGTGCAAAATTAGAATTCAGGGGGAATAAAAAAACAGCATTAAGTGGTGCCTTTTTGTCTTAAGGGCACCTTGCTTGTGCTTAAAAGCTTGGATTAAGGCCCTGGTTGAAGCACACCTTGTTTTAAAACACATGAACAATCAGAAGAAAGCTCCAGCAGTCACTTGAATGAGGAGGACACTGTCTTGCAGGGAAGAAAACAGCATTTGAGTAGTTATTATCCAGGCATTAGAATTTATCTCAGCTGTAAATCATGGCTGACTGTGAGGTGTACAAAACTAGTAAGAACTGTGAGACTGTAGCAGTGTAACAGCATAAGCTTGCTGAAGTACTCTAAGAGGAGGGGAGATTTGGACTGCTCGTAGCTTTACAGAGAATGTATAGTTTCGCATTAAAAAGATACTTTTTTTCTGCCTTATACAGAAGAATGGAGTAGCTTTACTAATTTGATTTGTAGAGCCAAAGATAACAGATTTGAAGAATTATTTTGTTATAGAAATAAAGGTTGGAAATGCTTCCTAAATAACAAGATAAAAGGTAATGTAAAATAAAATAATCTAGACTAAAGTTTCTCTTGAAAAGCTGAATCTGACGAGTGTGTTTGTTATGAAGAAAAGATTTCCTAAAGTAAGTTGCCAAATACAACAATTTGGTTTTGAGTTTTCTGTCCTTTTTCAGAACTGTAGAAGAGATTAAATTACATCAAACTGCAATCTCCAGAAAAGAAAATATCTTCTTATTTCTGGGAATGGTGTTGCATTTACATTAAAGATGATATCAACCTGAACTATTAAAAGAGCTATAAACTCCATGAAGCTTGAGGGAACCCTGCTACTAAATAAATATAAATGTTGAATTGCATTGCTTCTTCATCTGGCTAAAGAATGTAGAATATGCTACCTTCTTGCTGCAGAAGGCATTCAGCTGAGTCAAGTGAGCACGTTTGGTGAGTGAACTTAAAGTGCACCTGTCCTAGAGCTTACAAAGCAAATAACACGTTTTCTGCTTTAGACAATCAGTGAAGGAGTCTCTCCATGAAGAAGTATTACTTAAGATGGAAGAAGTAAAGAGAAAACCCACTGTCAAAGCTCTGGTGATAGAACAGCTGCAAGGAAGAGTTGGAGATGAGATAAATGTTATTCTTCGACCTGCAGAAGTCTCCACATAGACAATTTTAAAATTTTTTGGCTTTATTCTGCAGAGCCCATATTTTCCACACCCCCTGGTGTTGCCAGCTCTCACTGCTCTGAGGAAAACACAAAGGGTTTTGACCTTACTGAGTAAGAATAGGAGAAAACTTGAGGCCACCGTGTTTCTTACAGTACAATTTAGCAATAGAAACCCCAGAGGTCCATGCAGTTGCTCTTTAACAAACTTAACTGCCTGGTAGAACATCAGAACTTGAAATAAACCAACAGGTTAATTAGATCATGTGTACAGCCTTGTTTTTTTCATATCAATCCCACAAAACTGCTTTGAAACTTTTTTTGAGAAACATTGGTTTGATGATAAACTGGACTTAAAGCAATTCCACAGTTAAGTGAAGTTAGAATGATGTTTCCCCGCACTGTCTTCTGTATGAAGTGGGCTGTAGATCCCAGTAGAACTGAATTATATCAAATACAAATTCAAAGTTATTTGTGTTTGATAGTTTGAGTTCTATATGCTCCATGTATATTGAGTAGCATCTGGCTTGAAATGTGCAGGGAATGGCATCAGTTGGACATAATTTTTAAAAAAACATGCAGGGGAGGAAGAAAGAAACAGGGAGTATATTTAACACTTTTGTAATAAGGGGTTTACATGTTTTCAGGACCAAAAACTGGCTACAAACTTAGCTGAAATAAATTTCAGCACAGACTGCCTATCTCCCCAGTTATTATATACAGTGTATTGCTGAGTCATGTAAGGCAATCTGCTCAGGAGGAAGGAATAAGGTGATCAGAAAACTGTAGATCCTGACTTTGAGAGGTAGGGGTGGTGCTCTTAGGGATAAGCATTGAGCTGAGGGGACACAGACCCTAGACAGAAGAATACAGGAATATGGAGACGGGGAAGTGAGTGCTCTGACCTGGGGCAGGGGAGGATGGGGTTGTGGATGTGATCTGGCCTGTGTGGAGGGAGAAGTGGGTGCAGTCAGAAGGGCTGTGTCTTTTCTAGGGGTAGGTGGGTAATTGTGGGTGGGTGCTTTTTTACACCCTTTGTCTTCACACAGTTGTGCTTTGTCTGGAGCCCTGTCTCTGGCCACCTAAGTTCATGTTAATGCTTTTTGTGTTAAATATTCCTTTGGTTCTGAGGTTGTATAAATTTGGATGATTTTTTTTTTTAAAGGTTGCCTGGTGACTATATTAATTAGTCTTTCAGAAATGTTAAGTTCACTAAAACTAAGACATTTTTCATATTTTTGCTCTGATTTCCAGTGTATTTGCTGTGATTTAGTAATGCCCAATAACAGATACATCACATCTGTCCTTGCAGATGGTGCAGAAAAGTAAAGGAACTGGGTATATGACTGTCACACTGTGCAGTCCAGCATGTTCCTTTTTTTAAGTGTAATGTTTGTGAGCTTTGCTGTACCAGAACTGTGTCCAGACACTCTTGTGTTCACACCCTAACCCTGCACAATATACAGTACTGCATACACACTAAATTAAATGACCCCTTTGCCCTCTTGAGTAGCTATTTTACCTGAACCACAAGGCATTGTCTTAATGATGAATATATAAGAGTGTAGCATGGCCAGCCAGGTACTCTGCTTCTAGTGTCTTTGCTGGTGGTAGCCTTAATGGGTGTCAGTTCTGCTGGACTGGTTTGGCACAACTGGAAGAAAAACCCAACAACAAACAACCCAGTGAATCAAGCTGTGCTGACCTCAGTCTCTCAGTGTACGTGCAAACATTGCTCTGGTTGCCAGCAGTATAAAAGATGCCTGGGCTCTAACCAGATGTACTTTTTTTCTTAATAATCAGAACTGTATGCCTGCTCAGCTCTCCTAGGTAACCCTTTCAGCATTCAGTCCAGCCACCCTGAATATGATGAAGAATAAGTAAGCACCGATAACCATCAGCAGCCGTGCACAGGAAGGATAAGTTATGGGGTGCCGTGGGTGGGAAACAGGCCTTCAAGAGTTGTGAATTTTCACTAACTTTGAGGACCTGAGATGCCAACTGGGACTAGTCTTACTACCCATAAACAGTACTGAAGTTGTTAGTGAATAAAGCGAAATAAATTTAAAGGAAAATAAATCTGTTTTTAAGATGAAGTAACACACCAAGGTAATTTGTAAGAGAGTGAATGAAAGTGCTGAAGTTGCACTGCTACTTTTTCCCCACAGTAGAAGACTTTGTTAACTTCATCAAGTTTATTTGTAATTTATGCAGAGCGTGGTCAGTGACAAAGGAGAAAACAAAGCCTTTCCAGATAAATAACTATAATGTGGTGCTCCCACTGACAGGCTGGGGAAGCCTTTGGTGATCGTGTTTCAGGCAGGCCCACTGGAGCAGTATAGTGCTGTAACTTGTCTTGGGGGATTGTGTCTAATTTTGCAGTGCTATGAACACCGTTTTTTAAGTGGAGGAGTTAAATTAGGTTCTTGAAAACTTCAGGCACTTTTGAGTTCCCAAAACTGGATCAATTAGTAGGATGTCGACTGTTTGCTGTACTTCGTGGTTTGCCAAAATTTCCTGGGTCTTCACAGGAACAGAGAAGGTACTTGAAGGGGTGAAGTGATAAACAGCATCAGTTCATGTGTTTCTCCCAAGTTAATCTTTACTGAATGACAGCACAACGTTCAGCTCACTTTTTAGAGTATAAAGGCTGGAGAGCAACAACCAAATTCTGCTCTGGCACAGTCAAGGTTGTTTCTGTTAACGTTGTGCACACGTACACGTGGCCCTTTCCAAAGCGTCTGCGTCGGTGCTTTGGGAGCTCTGTGGATGGATGGCTTTCTGGTTCCTAAAGAGAGACTTTTTCTTGATTTTGATGCCAGTAGGCTGAGTTTACATTAAGAACTGCTAGGTGTTGAAAGCTGTATTAAATCCACCCCAACTCCCTTACAGTACAAATTACCCTAAAGGTACAAAGCCTCTTAAAAGAAGCCCATGAGCTTTCCAGGAGGAGCCAGGGAGAGGTTAAAGCTGGAGGAGGCTGAGGGCCCATGGGAAGAATTGGAATAACAGGTTGGTTAGGGAGAGAATCAGCAGAAAGAGAAACTAAGTACAGATCTCAGCCTTACCAAAAAACAGATTTATTTTTTTTTCCTCCTGTGTCCCCTACAGCATACTTCATGTAACTCAGCCGTTCCCTGGTAGCTGCGTATTCGACCCTCATTGACTTAATCATTACCTTTTGTTTAGTATTTTCATTCTGGTTTTCTCAGTACAGGCTACTGATTTGCTCAAGATGAGGACAAGTGAGGTGCAATTCGTTAGGCCCCTATATATAACTTTATTTCGTAACTTTATTTTTAACTGATTTATATGTGTATGAGAGAGCATAGGGCATGATTTGGGGCCATTTTAAGCATGTTAATTCAGTAACAAGTTTTATAATTTGCTACGTTAGCAGCACTCTAAATTTGTCTTTACTAAAACGTCCTCATCAAAACTTCATTTTGCTTAACATTCAAGCTTTGTTTGGAACTGGGAATTGAAGGCCTGCTTGGATAGGAGGAGCTGTACCTCCTCCCATTCAGAAAGCAATCGTATGCTAATTTTCCTCCTTGCTTCCTTGATGTAGTTTGGTTTGTAGTTTGGTTTATAGTTTGGTTTATATTTAAAGCAATAGAGGACCTGCAAACCAGTTCATCATAGACAATAGGAGTTCACGCTGCACCCAGCTAGGCGAGGTACTTCATTTTTAATGCTCACTTGACAAGGTGTTGTACATCAAGGTGATGGACTTCAGCGTACGTTGTGGTCAAAGGCAAAACCACGTGACAAATGCTGTGTGCTAAGAATTTGGAAGACTACAGGAGTTAATTCCTTCCACCATTTTCTTCAGGCTCCCTTCTCCGAAACCATGCCAGAGATGACAGAGAATGAGACACCTACGAAGAAGCAGCATCGGTGAGTTTCTGTGGGAAAATGACTGCTTTGTAGTTCTCAAGTCTGTGGCCACGTTACAATTATGAAGTTTCTAAAAAGTTTGGCAAAAGCTAAAAGTTTGGAAATAAGGGTTTTGACAAGAAGTTCAGAGTGTTGACCAGAGTTGATCCAAAAGTTTAGGAGCTAGGGCTGAAAAAATTCCCTTTCTTTTTTTCTCCCACCTATGCCGAATTATTTGTCAAAGACATGCTTACCTGGGCCACCTAGGCAACAGAGATTCTTCTATTATTGCACTGACTACTCAGGCATGTATAAAACTGTGTCACCACCTCAGTTAGAGTGCAGCCTGTCTTACTGCAGAGACTTCTTGTAGATATTGGGGGGGGGAACTGTACTCATTTTGACAAAATAATTTAGACCCTTTCCTCAGCTCCCTGTGGCATCTGGATCTTCTGGGTCTTACTCTCAGAATACATCTTGAGGTTGAACACTGTGACCAGAATTTGTAATGAAGTGACTTGGAGCTCATCACAACTTTTACATGTTTCCATTCCTTTATAGCAGCATGTTGATCAGCATGATTCCTCTTCTGGTGGTGCAAGTTTTCCATGAGCAGAAGGTTCACCACTTCTTGAATAGTTCTAGAACAGATGCGTAGACTTCAGCTGGCGTTTATGTGACTTGAAAGTGTTCATCTTTAGGCATTATTTCTTAGCAAATGTCTCCAGGTCTGACCACCTGTGTTGGCATTAGAGTCTAGTCATGGTTACCCAGGTTAGTCTAGATGCACACACTCCTTTTGGTGAGTTACCAGAAATAAATGTGTATCAAAGTGTAAAGGATGTACACTCCCATAGTGATCACACGTGTCATCCACAGGTATCTTGTGTTCTCACTTCAGATTCCTTGTTACCCAGACTGGGCTCCAGCAGTGGGAGAGGAGAGCAGAATATGCTACTCTGCTTTTCGCCATCTCTGGCCAAGTATTTAGACTGAGAGTAAGCTGCTGGACAGAAATCTCCTGAAAGATCTTTATTTTTCTGGCATATTTCTTTTCCAGAAAACACATACTTTCAGGAAGTACAGTAAAGCAAAGCATTTGGCTTTCTGTATGTATACAGTACATGTGATTTGTGTACGTGGAGTACACATTTGGGATATATCAACTGGGGCTTGTTCAGCCTGCAGAAGAGAAGGCTGCGAGGGACCTCGTTGCAGCCTTCCAGTACCTGCAGGGAGCATGCAAACAGCTTTTTAAAAGGGTAGACAATGGCAGGACAAGGAGGAATGGATTACAGCTAAAGGAGGGGAGGTTTAAATTGGATATTAGGGGCAAGTTTTTTTACAGAGAGAGTGGTGCTGAAACAGGCTGCCCAGAAGAGGTAGTGGATGCCCATCCCTGGAGGTGCTCAAGGCCAGGTTGGATGGGGCCCTGGGCAACCTTGTGTAGATCCAGGTCTGGAGGCTGGTGGCCCTGCCAGTGGCAGAGGGGTTAGAATTCTATGATCCTTGGGGTCCCTTCCAACCCACACCATTCTATGATTCTACGACTACTTGAGGTACTGCAGAATGATTCTGACCTGATTGCCATCAGTCCAGAAAGCCCAAGTGCCCATCTGAAAACAAAAGAATCCTTACATGCCCAAATTAGGTTTAGACAGAATTTTGAGGAAGTAAAGAACCACAACTGCAGAGGAATCACACAGAATGTTAAGGGCTGGAAGGAACCTAGAAAGATCATGTAGCCCAACCCCCTGACAGAGCAGGGTCACCTAGATTAGGTCACACAGGAACACGTCCAGGTGGGTTTTGAATGTCTCCAGAGAAGGAGACTCCACAACCTCTCTGGACAGCCTGTAGTTCTGGTTTCTCAAGCAAAGGAAACATGTTTGAAACTAGGAGGTGCGATGCTTGAACATAACATGTCTGAAAAACCAATTTGCACAGTAACATATTCTCCTCTTTCCTTGATTCAGTGAACATAAAAGCAATATTTCAAATAAATGCTTAACTATCTTCTTAGTAATTAGTTCTATTTTTTTTTAATATTTTGCCTTATTGAGCACTGGATAGCACAACAGTTGTCACTGAACAGAAATGTAAAAATCCAGCCCTGGCCTATAAATAGGTAACAAAAATCAAATTGAGTATTACGCTGTGCCTTGTTATACTGTAATTGATTTACAGGAGTTAATTTCTGTTGGAAACTATTTAATACCAATGTCTAAAGCCAGTCTTGTAAGTGTGACTTCTTTCTTGTTCGCAGAGCAGAATATTTAGTATTTTTAGATGTAATGGAAATAGTAAAAGAAACATTTGTCTGTAGATTTTTTCTTCTGTTTCACATCACTGTTTTCCCTTCACATTTCACAGAAAGAAAAACCGTGAGACACACAATGCAGGTAAGAGCATCATGCTTTGTTGTTTGGTCTGGAAATAAGCACAGAACACTCTGAACTATTAGAACACTTTTTGCATGGAGAGGGTTCCTCTGTAGGAGTTTATCATAGTAAAAAATCCCACCTTACTAAACCCCTTCTTGTGCTCTTGCCTGGAATATCTGCACAGAAGGCTTTTTTGGTTGGTGTCTAGTTTGCTCTTTTCTACAACACAAGGTTATGGTAGCAGCCCAGGCATGAAAGTAGGACCATGCTCCTGGCTTTTCGTTGCAAGTAAACCAAGAAGTAAACAATTCCAGTTGTGTTCAGTTCTAAAGCAAAATAAATACACAGGCATTCATGCACAGATGATACCCTTCTCCCTTAATACAGGCATGGATGTCCAACCTGAGAGATTTAGAGGTTCCCTGGATTAGAAATATTCCTGTAGCCTGTTCCTGAGGCTCTCAATTGGATGTTGGCATCCCAGAAATTCTGTACCAGTAGTGGCTGTATGTTGCAGTTACAAAGTGTTCATTTACTGTGCTGAACTCTGCAAGATGTGGGGACCAGCTCCCGTTAACCCTGTAGCTTGCTTGGTCATTAACATCTGGACAAGCTGAGTAGAGCATGGAAAATATAATCAGAACAAAGGAATAGTGCTTCACAACTGCTGTGATAGCTGTACGAATTAGATATGTAAAAATTAAGACCCAAGGATCATGTGTTTTAATCTTTATACAGCTGCTCTGATTGATATGCCAAGTTTGTTGCGGAAGAGACTTTGTCTAGCTGTGTTTACTGTGTTTAGGCCTGTCTCTGTCAACACTCCCAGTCTGTTCTGAAATACAAAAAATAATTCAGTCCTTTGGAAAATGTAAATTGAAGCGACGGGCTTCTGAAATTTTAAATTAAATTCTGAAATTTGAAATTGAATTGCTAAAATTAAATCAGTATGTCCTTTGTAAAGGGGTGCAATAAAATGTGCTCACCTGCAGATCACGGTGGGTTTTTGTGTGCCACCAAAAGCCGCCCGGCTGCGCCAACCACGAGGCGACACTCAGCACAGCGAAGAAATGATACGTCGATCTGAATCTTGACAAAGCCCTGACATGACAGAAGCTTTTTTTCAGGCTCTTTGGGGAAAAGGCACCTGATAGTCTTAGTCTGCATAGAACACCAAAACAATTCACTCAAAAAAACCAAAACAAACCCAAACACCAAAAAAAAAAGGCAAAAATAGCTCTGTGAGACTGATCCATATTTGAAAGAAGCTGATGCTGGTGGGTGGACAACAGAGAGATTAACACTGTCTGAAAAAAATGTGCCCAGAAGTATTTACACTGCCAGACTTGTAGTGTAGACACTTTGTGTCAGTGTTTAGGCCTTGTGAAGAGGTGAGTGAATGTCTCTAGAGAATTATAAATGAAGCATTTTCTGGCCTTTTTGAAAATAGGTAATTCACTGGAAGTACTGTTCATTAAACATTTGCCTCACTCCCAGTCATCATCAGACCTTGCTGAACAGTTACACTTTTGAACATAAAAAAAAACTAGAGCTTCTGCTATAGTCAGCGTTGGCTGCTCCACCAATATAAATTATGATTGAAAACTGGTAAAACATAAATTATTTCTCTTCTGATGCTAAATGTGACATTAGAAACCCAAATTTCCTTTCTAAATCTGAAATTGAGTCTTTCTGTGACCTTGGTTCATTTGCTTTCTGTATGGCTGAAGTTAATCCATCTGCCTCTTGGAAAGGGTTTCCTGAAACTTGGTAGAAAGCAGTATCAAAACCTGAACTTTGGGTTGCAGGAACTCCTCTTTTCCACATAGAAGTCCACAACATTTTAAAGATATTACTTCTTATCTTACAGCTCTTAATTCTGCTGAGTGTTAATTCAATAACTGAGGTTTATTTTCAAGGATTTTTTCCCAGCTCTCAAGCTAATGAGGGTTCCAGCACCTCATGAAATCCTGTGTTTCTGAGCCTTTACATTGCTATGGGCTGTGCTGCTGCTGTGCTGACTTGCCCAACCAGCTGACACAGTACATATTCTCTCTCCTCAGTGGAAAGACATCGAAAGAAGAAGATTAATGCTGGGATAAACAGAATTGGAGAACTCATTCCCTGCTCTCCAGCACTTAAGCAGGTGAGTGCCCATTCAGAGGTGCGTACAAGCGTAAAATGCTTGTGTATTTCCTTGTCTGCAGAACTGCAAACGCTTATTTTGCTGTTGGTCTTAGGAAGAAGGCAGAACTGTCTGAATTAATACGCTCAACAGTCTGAAGTAGTTACTAGTATTTTTTAAATTGTTTGTAATAGAATTCCTTTGTGGAAGTGCAGGGACACGTGGATGTAATTAGGCAGATTTTGTGCCCTTTGTCTGAAGGTGTTGCGGATCGCTGCCGAAGGAATGAAACAGTACGAGTTGGACACGTGCCTGCTCTTCTCCTCACTGCACCCCTGCAGTATTTTGGTGCAAGCCCAACTAATTTGCCTGTAGCGATTCGGTCGCCTTGCTGATGTCAGCTTGTGCGTTCGATTCACAGCTTCCCAAAGTCCTGGCTCCGGGTGCCTGGACCTTAGTAACAACAGAAGGACAAAATGATGTATCTGGGCTGCCACCTGCCCTGCTGCATTGAGCACAGCACAGCTGGCTGCCTGCTCGTCCTTTCCTCCCTAGGTGGGGTGGCAGGCTAGGCAGAAGTAGGTTTGCATCTGGACAGCGGGTTGTTGGTTACATTGGGCATCTCCTCTCTGTCAGAGTCACTTGCTAGTGATGCTGTTGAACATACCCTGTATGACACTTGATTCAAGTTATGAGTTAAGCGAGATCATTTTTTGGGTCATTCTCCAACCCCTTCACCTTTTGCTGGCAATCACTTTGTGTCCTAAGATGTAAATGCAACTGCATGCAGGCTTACTTTTCTTATCTTTTATAAAATAAGGTGAAAGGAAACGATTCAGAAAGTGATATAATAGTTAAGATGGTGTCCTTGTGAGAGATGAAGCGAGACAAATGGCTTTGAGGTTGATGCACAGAAATGTCTTTTTCAAAACAGAGCCATCTGCAGCCAGGGCTGTTCCTACAGAACTGTAGAACAAGAAAGGAATTAAGAAATGAATGAGGGGTTTTGCAGACAGAATGTCACAGTTTCATAAAAGGAAGATGAGGGAGGCGTTATGGCATATCTCCTCTTCCCATATTCTCCAGTATGTTAGTTTCAAAATTATGCACACACCTCCCTGTTTGTTTCTTTCCTAATAAAATATTTACGAGGCAGTATCCTGGAATTTTCGTGTGATGTATATGTTTATTAGTGAACACAAATTTTAGGCCGCTCAGCAAGAAGTGATGCCTGCTGTTTGGGTTCTGTGACCCTGGTGTCTGGCTTTTGGCATAGGAAAATGTCAGCTCCAGCACTGAAAATGTTATTCTGTAAAATCTTGTGGCGTTACAGGGTCAGTATCACTTGTGAAATCTGTGGGTCATCAACAAAAAGAAAACCAACAGAAAAACCCCATAACCCACACCAAAAGACAACCCAAAGCAAAACAATCCCACCCAACAATATTCAGAGAATCATTCAGGTTAGCACATTTTTAAAGTTAAGGCCTCTTGGAGCAGCTGCGATCTCATCACTAATTAATCTACCAATGATAGACCTTTCTTCTAATTTTATATATATGTTTTATTTTAAAGAGCAAGAACATGATCCTGGATCAGGCCTTTAAGTATATAACAGAAATGAAAAGGCAGAATGATGAGCTACTCTTAAATGGAGGGAACAACGAACAGGGTAAGTACCAGATGCTGGTGGAGGCTCTAGAATTTCTCTTGCTTTATTCCACTGTGTGTCTGTCAGTACTGACCAACAGCAAAGCCTGGGTCCACCAAGACACTGTGCTCATGCAGGAAAAATGCCTCTGCTTACACCATCTGGAAAGAAAGAGCCAGCAAAACACCCAAGTGCATGTTCTTGCACATAGCCCTGAGATAACGAAGCAATCACATTGTGATGTACAGTAAATACAAAGCTTACAAATGATGCAGCATCGTCTGGTAGATTCTGACCTGATTTATTCAACTGTAGTGGCCAGAACAATTTCTAATGGACTTGAGTTAGATTTTTTTCATTGAAAACATAGAGTTTCCTTCACAAACAGAGCTACAGGGTTTTTTTTTCATTTGAAATGCTGTAAAAGTATAACAGCCTATTTTTAAAAAATATAATCTATCATATAAAATCTTGAACAGATGCATAAAAATACAGTGATGGAGCTATGACAGAAATAGTCTCAGAGCTAGTGTTGCATTTGTGGTTTTTATTTCTACCCATAGAAATGGAATTCTAAATAGTTTATTTTTATCTTGTCAATGCAATTGGGTTTGAAAAACTTAGGTGATTTTTCCTAGCTAGATGAACTGTCTCCAGGTGTATTGCTAGCTTTTGTGGCTCTACACAAATGCGTTGTATTTAACTCTGACTGTCATTTTTGGATGTAATGAAATGTAATTGTCATCGAAAGCCATAAGATGATCAATTAAATATTAAATAAGAAGAGGTTCATAAAGGAGCAGGGAAAAAGAAATATTAATGTGTTCCTATTCCCTTCTGTAATTAAATGTTTTGATTAGTGCTCAGCTTCATCCAAGTTAGTCCTGATGCTTTTTTCTGCCTAAGTAATTTGACATGTCCTGGTACTGGTACAAAATAGCCTGTGAAGTTCATTCCCTTTCCCGCTCAGTAGAGGGGTTGATGAGGATAAGAGCCTTCATTTCAAATGGGTAACACGTAACATAAGAGCACGTACATTACTAACAATTTATTTCTAACAATTTACTTCGGTACTGCATAGTATCTCCAAGTCATGTGGGAATAGTACCTACTACTGTGCTGTGTGGTGCTGATGTGATGGAGTGTTCTCATTGTTTTGTAGCTGAAGAGATAAAAAAGCTCCGGAAACAGCTGGATGAACTGCAAAAGGAAAACGGGAGATACATCGAACTACTGAAAGCCAATGACATCTGCCTGTACGATGACCCTACGATCCACTGGAAGGGAAATCTCAAAAGTGCAAAGGTCTCGGTTGTCATTCCCGGTGACCAGGTTCAAAAGAACATCATTGTCTATTCGAATGGGAGTCAGCCCAATGGAAATAACCAGGGAGCGTCTGTCCAGGGAATAACGTTTAATGTTGGTCATAATTTACAAAAGCAAACGGCCAATGTCGTGCCAGTCCAGAGGACTTGCAACCTCGTGACTCCTGTGACGATTTCTGGTATTTACCCCACAGAAAACAAGCCCTGGTCGCAAACTACAGTGTCTCCTCTGGCACCCACTCAGCAAGTTGCAGCAGGGAATGTTCTTGAGCTTCCCACCACGGAGAACGAGCGAGGTGCGCTCACTGCTGCTACTGCCAGCTCACAGAGCGCCGCTCGCCCCGGCACAGAGCAGGAGCTGCAGAGTTCTTCAAGTAACGCGCCACCGAATGATCAAAACCTCCCCAAAAGTAAAAACGATGATGAGGGCAGTAAATCAACAAGGAACACGCCTCTGCAGGGAGCCGTCCTTCCTCCCGCGGCTTCCACGGAAGCTTCCCGCGTCCAGCAGGCGAATGAAACTTGCTCGAGTAGGAGTGACGTTCAGGAAAGCTGCGTCGCGTCATCCGCGGATGCGGCTTGCGTGCCATCTGTGAGGCTGTCTAGTGCAGACAGCTGTCCCTCCTCTGTAAATGTCCTCAAAAGCACGGACTCGGTAAGTAGTGCGGGAGCGCCTGTGACTTCTGCAGCAGACGGACCTAAGGCTGTGACGGCAATAAGCACCCTGCCTGCCACTCCCCTGGAGAACTGCTGGTCTTTTTCAGGCTCTTCGGGTGTTGGCACTTCAGACTTGAAAAACATGAGTAGCCTTACACGGATGCCTTCAGCGGGCAACACACAGACCACGTGGACAACCCTGCAGCTAGCGGGAAACACTGTTCAGCCACTGAGCCAAACGCCATCCGGGATAATGACTGCGCTGTTAAACGAGCCGGTTAACGGGGCCGGGGCCGGACCTTCTGCACACAGCAGGCCTTTGACTGCAAGTATCAGTTTGAATCCTTCCCTGCCTGGAGATGGCCAGGCAGCTGAACAGATTGTAGTTACCTTGCCCTCCTGCCCACCCTTACCTATGCAGCCGCTCATCAGCCAGCCGCAGGTGAAAACGCAGGCTGCGGGAAGCATCCTTCCGTTGAATTCAGCTATGCAGGTGATTCAGATGGCTCAGCCGGTCGCCTCAGCTGTTACAGGGGCGCCAGCTAACCAGAACGTCATCATCCTCCAGCCTCCAAACCCCACTCCCTGCCCTCCAATTGTGAGAGCGGAAGTTCCCAGCCAAAATGTTAGTCAGCAGATTGTAATCATACAGGCTGCTAACCAGAGTCCTCTTCCCCTGCTCTCCGCTCAGCCTTCCGCTTCTGTAAGGGTTCCCGTCAACGGGCCGGCTGCAATTGCCAACTCCAGCAGCTCCGTACAAAATGCTGCTCTGCCACAGACCTTTGGAGGGAAACACCTAGTCCATATATTACCAAGACCGTCCTCTCTGCCGTCTTCTAGCTCTACACAAACATTTTCTGTTACTATGTCAAGTCAGCAGCATCCTCAAACTATCTCATTAAACGGGCAGCTTTTTGCCTTGCAGCCTGTGATGTCTTCATCCGGAGCTTCAAATCAGGCCCCTATGCAAATTATTCAACCCACCACCAGCGAAGATCCAAACACCAACGTTGCCCTCAATACGTTCGGTGCTTTAGCTAACCTCAATCAAAGCATATCACAGATGGCTGGTCAGAGCTGCTTGCAGTTGTCTCTCAGCCACCCTACCAACCCCACAACTGTCAACAACCAGATCGCCACAGTTAACTGCGTGTCACTACCAACTTCTGTGGCATCCTCAGCACCTGCAGAGGTTTCAGTACTGACTAACACATCTAATTCAGTACATGCTTCCCCCAAAAAAGTGGCTGCTGGCTTGCCAACCAGCGCCAAATCAAAAAGGACAAGCAAAAAGCCAAGTACAAAGAAGCACCAGGCAGCCAACAGCAAAGCATCCTGTCCAGCAGCTCCTTGCAAAGATGCAGGGAGGGTGGACTCTGCTCCCACGGAACCAGCGGCGAAGCTTTCAAATGGCGAGGGGCCGCCTGAGAGTGCTCTGGCGGGATCACAAGCTTTAACGATGTCGCAGGCGAGTGGTACAGCGGCATCGAGTGGTGTCAGCGTTTCTGACTGTCATTCCAAAGAGGGGTCAGG
Source organism: Gallinula chloropus (assembly GCF_964237585.1). Taxonomy (NCBI): domain Eukaryota; kingdom Metazoa; phylum Chordata; class Aves; order Gruiformes; family Rallidae; genus Gallinula; species Gallinula chloropus. Next base: position 86,761,976 of record NC_140085.1, read on the forward strand.
CTCTGAACAGGCAGTTGTCCCCGAGCAGAGCTCGGCAGAGGCAGCACCAGCTTCCTCGCCACTGGCGCCTGTGGTGTCAGAGCAGCTGGCGCTTGTCCCACCAACTGCCAAAGATGCTGCTCCTCGTCAGCAGGCCGGTGGGGCTCAGAACCATCCGCCGAACGGCTCTGCCTTGTCAGAGTCTCCCAAACCCTGTGAACCCCCCAGCACCTTAACGTCCTCTTGCCCGGAAGCACAGGTGACACATTCTCAGGTTGCGGGGACATCCGCAGCACAGAGCAGCACAGCGGGTCATACTGCCAAGGCAGGAACAGTTTCGGAGTCCTGCAACATTGCACAGGATTCCTCAGTGGTAATGCAAGACACGGACTTGTTAGAGGGACAGGGTCTAACCAAAATGCTGTCTGATCTCACGAAAGAAAGAACAGCTGTGGAAAAACCCTCTTCATTTGCCGTTCAGGGGGAGCATTCTAATTTTCCCATGGAAAATGCTAAGTCAGCAGAATCAAGTGTTGATTTGCCTGAGAAGCAGGAGCTCTTGCTGATGAACACAGAAGGTGATACCCTCTCCCAGCATCACTCCTGCATTGCTGATCAGGAAGTAGTCAGCGCTTCCCTTATCACTAGCAGGCAGGCAGACTCACCGATGTCGACTAGCTCTGGCAGCAGCAGAGGCTTCTCAGTTGCATCCATGCTGCCAGATACCACCAGAGAAGACATTACTAGCAGCACCTCAACCAGTACGTGTAACAGCTGCACATTTTCAGAGCAGACTGACATTGTAGCTCTCGCAGCAAGAGCTATTTTTGACCAGGAAAACCTTGAGAAAGGTGGAGGAGGAATGCAGGTTAACATGAGGGATGCCATCTCTAAGTCAACTGAGGTTGCAGCTTTGGAGAGAGAGCAGCAGCCTTTTAAACCTCAGCCAGTGAAAGAAAACAATACAGGGCCACGGGAAGCAGCGCCAAGCAAATTCAGTACTCAGGATACAGTACAGACAAGCGTCGATAGGCAGGTTGAAAAGCCCAGCTGCTCTGTAGGAGGTGTGGAAACATCTAACACTCTGCAGATTCCTGCTTCCCAGTCGCCAAGCATAACCAGTTTAAGCGTGAATAATCTAATACACCAGAGCCGCATTGTCCATCCCCTCGTGAGCTGCCCAAGTTTACCCCAACCTTCAGAGCCAGCAAGCGTCCCTGCAACTGTGAGCCTCCCCCTCCCACCCAGCACCTACGTCAACCAGTCTCCGGGACCCACTATGATGAGCGAGTACACTCAGGAACAGCTCAATGCCCTTAGAGCAAGCACCATGCAGGCTCCCCAGCTGCAGGAGTCCCACTTGAAGCAGCAAAGTCACGAAGGCCGCAAGGACTCTGCCAAGCGGGCTGTTCAAGATGACCTCCTGCTTTCTACGGCCAAGAGGCAAAAGCAGTGCCAGACAGCGCCCATCAGGCTGGAAGGGATGGCGCTGATGAACCGACCGCCGGAGAGCATTGCTGATCAAACACAGATGCTAGTCAGCCAGATTCCTCCGAATTCATCCAATTCAGTGGCGCCAGTGAGCAATCAAGGGCACGTGGACAGCCTCAACAGGCTATTCCCATCGAACAGCAACTTCATTACACCAGCCTTGAGGCAAACCGAAGTTCAGTGCGGTTCTCAGCCATCGCTTCCAGAGCAGCAAGGGCAGCACTTGCAGCCAATTCAACATGTTTCTGCTCAAGGCATCTCTCACCTTCACAGTAATCACCCGTACTTAAAGCAGCAGCAGGCTGGCCAGTTAAGAGAAAGGCACCACTTGTATCAGCTGCAGCACCACGTCACTCACGGGGAAAACTCGGTCCACTCTCAACCCCACAGCGTCCACCAACAGCGGACAATACAGCAGGAGGTGCAGATGCAAAAGAAACGAAACCTCATCCAGGGAACGCAAACCACACAACTTTCTCTACAGCAGAAACACCACGGAAGCGATCAAACACGGCAAAAAGGTGGTCAGCCTCATCCCCACCACCAGCAAATGCAGCAGCAGATGCAACAGCACTTTGGAACTTCCCAGCCTGAAAAGACCTGTGAAAATCCTGCAACAAGCAGAAACCATCACAACCACCCTCAGAGCCATATAAGCCAGGACATCATGCATCAACAGCAGCAAGAAGTTAGCAGCAGACAGCAAGGTTCGGCTTCTGAACACGTGTCAGGGCACAATCAGATGCAGAGACTCATGACCTCAAGGGGCTTGGACCAGCAAATGGTGTCCCAGGCAAGTATCGTCACCAGACCATCAGATATGACGTGCACCCCTCATAGGCAGGAAAGAAATAGAGTTTCCAGCTACTCTGCTGAGGCCTTGATTGGGAAGACGCCCTCTAATTCAGAGCAGAGAATAGGAATATCTCTTCAAGGCCCTAGGGTTTCTGACCAGCTTGAAATGAGAAGCTATCTTGATGTTTCTAGAAATAAAGGGTTGGTGGTTCATAATATGCAGGGCCGCTTATCTGTTGACCATACAGTTGGCTCAGATGTGCAACGGCTTTCTGATTGTCAAACATTTAAGCCAGCTGGACCCAACCAACAGCCAACGGGCAATTTTGACGTACAGGCTTCAAGAAGCAGCGAAATTGGTAATTCTGTGTCATCCCTCAGGGGCATGCAGTCACAAGCTTTTCGAATCGGTCAAAACACTGGGCCGTCGTCCATAGAAAGACAGAAAAGATTGCCCTACCAGCCAGTGCAGGGTATCCCAACAGGGAATACCCTGCCATCCAGGGAAAATGAAAACACATGCCACCAAAGTTTTATGCAGAGTTTACTTGCCCCTCACCTTGGAGATCAAGTAAGTGGAAGCCAAAGATCAATCCCAGAACATCAAAGGAATACGCAGTGTGGCGCCTCCTCCACAATTGAGTACAGCTGTCCCCCAGCACGGGAGAGCGTCCACATCCGAAGAGAGGGCGATGGCCAGAGTAGGGAGAGCTGTGACATGTCTATTGGTGCAATTAATACAAGGAACAGTTCTTTGAATATTCCTTTTTCAAGTTCTTCTTCATCGGGAGACATTCAGGGTCGCAATACGAGCCCGAACATCTCTGTGCAGAAGTCCAATCCCATGAGGATGACGGACAGCCATGGAACCAAGAGCCACATGAATACGCCTGTTTCTAGCAACATGCATGGAGTGGTGAGGCCAACTCACCCTCACCCGGCCGTTTCTCATGGAAACGGCGAGCCCGGGCAGCCTTCTGTTCGTCAGCCAAATTCTTCAGTCACTCAGCGGTCGAGGCATCCTCTGCAAGATACTGGAGGTTCCAAAATACGTCAGCCCGAAAGGAATCGATCTGGGAATCAAAGGCACGGAAACGTCTTCGACCCTAGTCTTCCCCACCTCCCCCTGTCCACCAGCGGCAGCATGATCCTTGGGCGGCAGCAGTCTGCGATAGAGAAGAGAGGAAGCATTGTCCGGTTCATGTCCGATGGCCCTCAAGTCTCTAACGATAACGCGGCCCCTGACCAGCATACTCTCTCCCAGAACTTCGGATTCCCCTTCATTCCGGAGGGTGGCATGAATCCACCGATAAACGCCAATACCTCCTTCATCCCGCCGGTCACGCAGCCTAGTGCCACTCGAACACCAGCTCTAATCCCGGTCGACCCTCAGAATACCCTGCCATCCTTCTATCCTCCTTACTCTCCGGCCCATCCTACCCTTTCCAACGACATTTCTATCCCTTACTTTCCCAATCAAATGTTTCCGAACCCCAGCACGGAGAAGCCGAGTAGTGGAAGCTTAAACAATCGATTCGGGTCCATTTTGTCTCCTCCCAGGCCCGTTGGTTTTGCTCAGCCCAGCTTTCCTCTGCTCCCAGATATGCCACCCATGCACATGACCAACACGTCGCACTTATCCAACTTCAACCTGACGTCTCTGTTCCCCGAAATAGCCACAGCTCTTCCTCCAGATGGTTCAGCAATGTCGCCTTTGCTTTCCATTGCCAACACATCTGCTTCAGATTCTTCCAAGCAGTCCTCAAACCGACCTGCCCACAATATAAGCCATATTCTCGGTCATGACTGCAGCTCAGCAGTGTGAAAACTGATAGACTGACTGCAGTCCGATGCGTCGTGATATATTTAAGAAGGAGGAGAGTGGATCTTGCCGGCATCCCTGAAGAGGCCATTCACAGCATCACTGTTTGTTTGCCTACATGTATGTACGTGGGTCCTTTCCCTATTTATATATACATGCTGTATTTCCATCCACCTTACGAACTTTAAAGCACCAGTGCCTATAGCAATGCTTACTTACTAGTAAACAGTAAGGATGCAACATTGAGAGCTGCACAAACCTTGGTTGTTGATTTTCCAACAATCCAGTTTGTCCGATGGTTCCAGAGTAAGGGCCACCCTCAGTAATACGTGGATGTAAAGGAAGGAGGGAGAGGATCTGTACAGGAGACGGGAAACAAATGGTAACGGTTTCGTTTTGTGTCTCTGATGCGCTTACCTGAAACCACAGGTGAACCTGAAGCGGCTTGGGTTTCTCTGTTTCCTTTGTGAAACACCTTCAGGAGCCTCAACAGAAGTCAAGTCCGTGTTAACCCAGCGTTAACTGATAAGGACACTTGTTGTGCGGCGCTTGTCACATGCACTTGACTGAAGGCTGACTTTACCTGGCAGAAATTACTGTGTGTTTCCCTGGTCAGCAATTAAAAATACTGGTTTAGAAAATTTGTATTTCTTTAGCCCATGGCTTTCTGTTTCTAGGAGGAATTTTGTTTGGATCTGTCTCAGCCGCGGCTTCAGTTACTGCTGGAATTGGTCAGCGTCTTAAAGTAGCTTACGAGTCCTTCTGGTGCAGTCAGCGGAGACAGCAGTTGTATTTATTGCCATTTCATTGTTTGTATGCTGCAAGTTACCTCAGGGTGGGTTTTGTACCTTGTTTAGCACCTTCTTAATGTCTTGTTTTCGTTTGGTTTGGTGTCCGTCCCCCTCCTTTTCCTCTGGCCCACGCTCGAACACCAGCTGTCTGGTACCTGTGAGTGGCGGCGCCCGGGAGGAGGAGCGAGCCTGTGGCAGCCCGCGAGCGGCGCGGCCTTCCCCGCGGGCACAGGTGGTGCTTAGCGCTGCTGACAGGACCAGGCCTGGGTGAACATCGCTCCTCTGCACTGGAACGCACCTTGTGCCCAAGCACGTGTTACTGTGGCTGGAGGAGGAGCCCCAACGCTGCAGACCAGGGCGACGCTGGGGTCCGAGCACCACGAGGAAGGGGGACACGTTTGTATGTGCGGGAGAGGTGGAGTGAGTGTGCGCACCCTGGCTGTCTCCAGCATCCCCACAAAGTTTGGTCCCATTTCTTCCAAAGGAAAGGGCAGAACTAGGTAAGTTATTTATTTAACAGCTCTGCAGTGTGATTTTCTTTTTTTATTTTGTCTTAAAACAAGGCAGAAATATTTTTATTTTTATGTGCTTGGAAACAATTACTCTGGTTTTGATTCTTCAAATAACAGTAACTTCAGGTCTCCTTGTCCTCTCTTTGCCAGCTGGGGAGTGGCAGAAACTGTCCTGGGGCCTCCTTTCTGGGTGGGGTAAACTTGAAACACTTGTGTGTTGCCCATCTTGCTGCTCCCCTGACCCATCGCAGGTTCTTCCCCAGTGCCTCTCCTCATGGGGAGGTTGGGGGAGAACAAACCTCCTGAGATCTTTTAAAGTTTGGTATTGGATTTATTTTTTTTTCCTTAAAAAGCAAAAAAGGAAGATGTTCTTCCATCTCCAGCAACAGGCCCCACAAAAGAGGGGCCTGGAAGTTTTTTCACAGCGTGACTGCCCAGGCCTCATTTTTGATATGTCCTTCTACCCTGATCCAGGGAAGTAAACAATGTCTGTAGTCAGGCGGTGTCTGTAGTCAGCCTCCACTCATGTAACTGAGGGTCTGATGTGTTCCTGCAAAGTTCAGTAAAATGGTTCTGATTCAAATTGGGAATTGCTGTTTAATCCAGTATACCTTAGGAGGCCAAATCTGAGCGGTGCTTCGGTTCTCTCTGTTTATGAAAAATAACAGATTTAATATTTATTTCCCTTCAAAGCCAGGAGGTTTGTCAGAGTTTGGGCAACCACCTGCCAAGGTGCAGTTCCCAGCTTGGTGGCGAGCGGCCCGCACCGAGCAGGAGGGGTGGGAATGAGGATCAGTCCTCAGCAACGACTGAGCACGCTGCACCGTGGGGTGGTAACCAGCCAAACCAATTTCCCTGGCGCAGTAGGTCCCGAAGGGGCCGCAGCAGGTGGTGAGGTGGATCCCATAAGAGTTGAGTGGCTCTGTGGGTTGTGGGTGACAAGGATGGGGCATCGCGTCAGCAGCCGCGCTGTTACATACGTGTCTGGACCGTTAGGAGGGAAGCAAGATGGCCACTGTCGCTCGCCTTAAATGGCACTGGGTGTGCAGGGGTGTATTGGCCTTTCAAGACAAATCAGTGAAAAGTTGATCCCTGGCTCCCAGGTCTATATATAAAGTTACTAATCCTGCTCATCGTTCCAGGCATTTCCATAGTGCCACGTTAGTCTCCTTTGCTGGGAAAACTACACTCATTCATGATGTCTTTGAAAACTGGAGCGAGCTTGTAAACTTACATGGACCAGCTGCAAGTTCATAAGCCCACAGGTCCTGATGGGATTCATCCCAGAGCACTGAAGGAGCTGGCAGATGCTATGGCAGAAGCCTAGGGACATCCCTGCTGACTGGAAGCTATCTGGTATTAGTCCCATCTACAAAAGGGTGTGAGGGAAGAGCCAGGGAAACTGCAGACCTGTCAGTCTAACCTCAGTTCCTGGTAAAATTATGGAGAAGATAAATGCCTTCCACTGGTATCCAGTATTAAAGAACAACACAGTCATCAGGCACAGGCAGCATGGGCTCACCAAAGGAGAATCCTGTTGAACTGGTCTGATTCCCATCTATGATAAGGTGACCCACCCAGCAAGTGGGTGTAGGCTTCTTTCTGGATTTTGATCCAGTAAGGACCCTCACAGGATCCTTCTGGACACGCTGCCTGACTGTGGGATGAAGAGGTTCATGGTGCAGTGGGTGAAGAACTGGCTGAAGGGCAGAGCTCAGAGGGTTGCAGTGAATGGGGCTACATCTGGCTGGCAGTTGGCCACCAGTGCTGCTCCTCAGGGCTCAGTTCCAGGGCCAGTTCTGTTCAACACATCCATCAGCGGTCTGGGTGCAGGAGCTGGAGGCACCAGGAGCAGGTTTGCTGACCGTACCGAACTGGGAGGGGCTGTTGACTCTCCTGAGGGACAAGAGGCCTTGCAGAGGGACATGGATGGACAGGAGGCAGACCAGAGCGTTGGGCTGTGATAAATGGGATGGAATTTAACAACTCCAGATGCCAGATTCTGCACCCGGGCAGGGGTGATGCCGGGCACGGGTGTGAACTGGGAGAGGAGCAGCCAGAGAGCAGCCCTGTGGGAAGGGACCTGGGGGTGCTGGCTGGCAGCAGCTCAGTGTGAGCCAGCAGCGTGCCCTGGCAGCAGGAGGGCAAACCACATCCTGGGGTGTACCAAGCACAGCATGGCCAGCGAGTGTCCTGCTGCATTCAGCGATGGTGTGGCCCCACCAAGCACAGCATGGCCAGCCAGTGACTGTCCCCTGCGTTCAGCGATGGTGTGGCCCCACCTGCAGTACTGGGTGCAGGTCTGGGCCCCACAGTATAAGAAGGATGTGGAGGTTCTTGAATGCGACCAGAGGGCAACAAAGCCGGTGGAAGGGCTGTCAGGCATGTCCTGTGAGGAGCGGCTGAGGACCTTGGGCTTGTCTGGTTTGGAGAGAAGGAGGGTGAGGGGCGGCCTCTGAGGTCTCTGCAGCTCCCTGAAGAGGGGCAGTGGGGAGGGAGGTGCTGAGCTCTTCTCGCTGGGGCCCAGTAACAGGACACGTGGGAATGGATCAAGGCTGAGCCAGGGGAGGGTCGGGCTGGACATGAGGAAGCATTTCTTTACAGAGAGGGCGGTCAGACTCTGGAACAGGCTTCCTGGAGAGGTGATTGATGCCCCAGGGCTGTCAGTGTTTAAGAGGCTGTTGGACAGTGCCCTTAGTGCCATGGTTTGTCTTGGTCCGTCCTGGAGTGGTCGGACAGGTGGACTAGATGGTGGTTGTGGGTCCCTTCCAACTGCAATAGTCTGTTCTGGTCTGTTTCTATATGTTTATTTCCTTGTGCTGATTTCAATGTTCATTTCCCCATGTTATACTGAGGTTAAATGTGATCCTGAGTGCTCACAGGGGCAGCCGTGTTACCGGTGTCAGTACTTTGTAATGCTGTGTATTGTTTTCTGACGAGGCAGTGGCTCTGTCAGTGGCTCCCATGTGCCCTTTTCCCATTTACAAAGACCAAACATAATGGTTTGGGATGCTCATGGGACACCTGTGGTGCAGGTAAGCACGACACAGGCATTTCAGTGGTATAAAGACTATAGTGATTTTGTAGGAACCACACAATTTTGTGGTGTGTGGCTCGAAAGTAATTACAGTGTGACACCCCACACACACACCTGCTCCCCCCAGTCTTCACTAAAGGACCGAACCTGGTGGTGTTGGGACAGGGCATGGCAATTCTGCCATAATCCCCCTGCCACGGGGTCATCATTCTCAGGGGGGGCTGGGGAGGGGCAGTTCTGAAAACTGCCAAGACCAGGATGGACAAACACCATTTCACTTCCCTCCTCAGATGCGTCAGTCTCTGCTGAAGCTCACCCCATACCAGTGTGAGTCCTCTCACGTGCCATAAGCCGTGCGAAATGCTCCTGTGGGAATGATGTGGGGTCGGGAAGGCTGCTATAAAAATGAAGGCAGGCAGACCCAGCTGCAAGGGCTTTGTATAAATGCATCTGTCCAAAGTCTGTTATGCTGCTGACTGGCTTTCAGATCAGTTTAATTAAGGAAAAAATGGGCTCTGATGTGCAGTCGTTTGGTCTGACTGGCTGTTCAAGATGGTTTTGAATGCTGATCCTGGCCAGGTCCTCTGGCTGAAATGCAACTTGCAGGTTTGCCACAGATTTCAGCTTCTATGCGCTCACAGTCGTAAGTCTTTAGGAAAAACTGTGGCTGGACTGGATCTTTCACATGAAAAGAGAGGAAATTAGACTTGAAGTCATTTTTGTTAGTTTTCACTTAGGAAGTTGTTTTAGTTTTCCTCTTCACCATAAGCTACTCACCCCTGCCGTTCCACGCTGACCAGGCTGCTTGTGTTTAGTGTTGTAGGTCATATGGTGCCAGGGACAGGTCAGCATTTCAGCTTCCCAGTGCTGGCCCTTTCCCAGGGCTTTGGGTTCTGCCCTTAGGAAGAACAGCAATTGTAGCACCTTTGCCACCAAGAGGAAACTAATTCTTTCTTTCATTTTTCCTTTAGTTTTCTTTCCCCCTACTTTTGAAGCTGTTGTGTTCAGGTGTGAGGCTGTTAAGATGTTAAAGCAGGCTCACCCTACCTTTATACAGGCTGGGGCCAGGGCAAGGAGGTTTTAAAACTCAAATACTCTTGTCATCGTTAACAATTCAACAAGCAAATTTGTTCTCTTCAGCAAACATCTATGGCAGCGACAATTTGTCTTTTTCTCCTAAGAATTACCCAAGGCAATTAATTAGCAGCCCCTTTGGTTTTTCAGGATCCATTTGGAAAAGATTTTTAAGGTTTTTGTCAGCCTGAGAACAGCATTTTTTCTCCTCCATAATGCCTTTCTGAAAAATTACTTACTAGTTTACAAAGAAAGGAAAACTACCAGGGACTCTTTTAATGCAGCAAAATAAGCAGCAGAAGGGGAAGGTTTGGCACTAGCCCTGGGGTGGGGCTGCCACTGCTGACACACATTGTGTATCCGCGGCCTCCAGCTTGGCCTCCAATAGCCAACGGGCTAGAGCGTGTGCCTGCCAGTGTCATACTCAGCCCAGGAAAATAAGAGCAGAGTCAGACTAAGCTGAGAACAGGCAATGAAGTAGTAATGGATTAACAGTTATATTCCTTTCCATTGGGAGAAAGGGCCTCATTTATGAGTAGCTACAGCAGCCCAGTACTGAAGAGAGTTGAGCTGAGCCTCACTGGGATGTGTGTTCTGTCTTCCAGTCACGGCCCCGCTGCCCAGGCAGCAGGGTGCCTCTCAGAAGGAAACAGAACGCTGTGCTGGGACAGGGTCTTGCACAGGTTTCCTACTGCACTTTAAAGCGGCGCTGCTGCGGTCGGTGACTGTCGTGCCGTTGCAGGAACCCAACCCTGTGGCAGGGCACTTGCAGAGGGCACGGCTGGAGCAAAGGGGTTGTGGTGTTATTTCTGCCCTCCTGTCGCCTTTTCGTCTTGAGAGGTGCTCGCACTGTCCTGGCTCAGGGGCTGGGTCACACACTCACACTGTAGCCTGTTTCTGGATGACTGGGTGTCACGAGCTGTGCCAAGAGCCTTGATGTCTTGTGCTACTCCCTCAGTAAGTTTCACATTCAGCACTTCATTAATGCTCTCACTTTGACTGGGAAGACAAGAGTAGCGGTGAATCTGTTTATACCAAATCAGTCAAACTTGTGTTTTCTGATACAGTGATGTAAGGAGCGCCGTTCTCTGCCCTCGCCTCCCCCCGCCCTGCTGCGCCCCTTCTGCCACCGATGCAGCGCGAGCAGCAGCCACCTGGACGGGAGGTGCCACCACAGACACAGGGTGGGTTGCAGCCCCCGCTGCCTCGGCCTTCCTTAGAGTAAACCTGAAACCTCAGAGCACCAACACTTTATTCCCACTGGCTACACTGAAAGGGAGTTACTCTGCCAGCTGCGTGAAGAGTTAGCAGAGACAAACCCGTCTGCTCTCTCAGCCCTGCTTGCTTACACAGAAGCCATTTATTAGTCACTGATACCAGTTTTTATCAGAGAAATTCAAGGAAAAAAAAAAAAAAAAAGCATTTCTGCCTCACCAGAAGTATTTTTGCAAGAGGGTTTCCAAGGCTGCAACAGGCGCTGCTGTGGCGGCTCTCAGCTGTGACCCAGCCAAGCCTGGGGTGGGTTCCACCCGCCTTCCCGCCCGCTCACTGTGAGAAGGGAAGCAAATATGGATCTGTTTCTTGCCACAGGAGATTAATCGAAGATGCTGTTGCCCTCCAAGATGTAAAGTATTTATATTCAGCCTGGAGTTTTCTGCTGTGCTTCTGTTTTATACAGCTGTAAATTACTCGGATACAGCCCCAGTGGAAAGTCCTTACTATTTTGTAAAGGGGAAAAAAGGAACTCTGCAGTAGAAATCTATAATGGATGAACAGGAACATCATCTTCCACGTGTAAATAAGATCTTGTTCTGTTTATTTTGACATCTTTTTACAAATGTGTTGCATTCAGGTGTAAATATCTCAAACCATGATCTTGTTCAGAGTTCTGAGATTTCTATTGTTAATTGTAATACTTTGTTTAATAGTTGTAATAATTATTTGTATAGATATGAACATGATAGTATTTTATTAAAAAAAACCCAAATTGCTCTTTGCATTCTGTGTTCTTGACAGTACATCTTTTTTCCCTCAGGAAAGCCAGGTACTTCACTCTTCAAGGTAGGTAAAAATAAAACTTTTGAGTCTAGGAATTTAGGGTCAGATGTATATGTATGGCCAGTGATGTATATTCTCTGCCCCTACCAGGGTTATGCATGACTTTGCTGGGATAGGTGGAATTACATAGTCTAGGAGCATCATACGCTGATAATGAAGTAATTCATGGTAGAAGCTGTCCCTGTGCAGGTGGCAGCAATTTGGATAAACCAGGCGTCTCCCTGTCACCAGTAAACTTCCCCAAGACCCGTTTTGCTCTGTGTAGATGTTGCAGCTTTAATAGGCAGAGAACTCTACCAGTTAACACTTCCCCTAAAACTCCACCTTCACATTTCAAAACACAGTGTGCTGCCCCTGCCTCATTGCCCCTGCCTCGGCTCTGCTACTGTCCCAGGGCTGTTGGGGACCAGTCGTTACACTCCCTGCTCACATGATCCTAACAGCCTTCCTAAACTGTGAGGGGTTTATTTTCACTATTATTATTCAAAAAGCTATCCTTGTCTCCCTTGAGTCGTACTGGGTAGAACAGCTTCACCTCTATTTCCTGAGAAAACAGGGACTGTGCAATTTTATCCACCTCCTCACCCTGGCTTAGGTCAGCATCTCCATAAGGGAGAGGAGACACCTTCAGGTGCCCAGGAGCTGTGGAAAGAGAAGGACACGCCAGGGGAAAGAGGTGGGTACCCTGCTACCAGGGTAGGTAGACCAGAGCCTGATCAGCACCGGCACCTTCCACACACCACCCAAAAGCACTTGACCCAACCACAGCACAGACTTTTGCTTGGGAAAGCATTAGAGGCCCAGGCAGGGGTCAGCCTGGGGAAGGCAGTGGAGGAGATTTAACAAAGGTTACACAACACTGAGTGTTACTAGCTCTTTTGTTTATAAAACCAGCAAACATGTCGTCATTTGGCAAACAAGCTTGAGTATTTAAGCTTAGGGCAGGAGTTCCTGGGCAGGTACAGCTTCCTTCAGGTATGTGTGGCAGCTGCCACTTCCAGCCAGGCCACCTCCTGGTGCCTGTGAGTTCCTCCTCAGCCCCTACAGCGAGTCACTTAACCTCACTGAGGACGAGCGAGTTCACCACTCCCCGGCCTCTGGCCTCCACCAGAAAAACGAAGCATTTCCTTCACTTTCAGGAGTTGCTGAAGCTGTTTGTGCTGCACACAGGGTGGGAGAAAGGCTCCTGCCTCCATCCCTAGCAGCAGCTCTGCTTGTCTCCCCTCCACACCTCTGTATAACACTGTCTGTCAGCGATCAAAGATGAAGCAACTTGATGCCTGCAAATCAGGGAGCACGTGTCCCCCACCTACCCAGGCAGCCATTCTTCCTTCCCTGAGGGCAGTGACCCCATGCAGGGCAGCAAAGCCCCTGCGTTACCTTAGCTCAACTGGGGCAGCTGGGAGACCTGGAGCTACCTCAGTGCCCAGCCAGAGCCAGCCCTGCAGCAGCTGGGTGGGAAAATGGAAGTACCAACAGACACTAGGAGGCAGGGCAAAGCTAAACCCAAATTGTAAAAACTGATGCATCAGTAGGAGGCACAGAAGCAGCAGGGAGACAACTCCAACCTTTCCTCACATGGCTTAGGCGTGAAGGGCCTTTCCTTGTGTTTAATTTAATTCTCTCACCTTTTTCTGTTTGTTCTGTGCCGTTCTGTACCCTTTCCCTGCTGCTACCCCCCCTTGCCACTCACGTACCGGCTCATCTCTGCAGAGCTCAGTGAACCCACATGTCACGCTTCACCTCCTACATCGAGCCTTCCAACGGCTGTTCACAGGGGGGGGGTTCCTCACATTCCCATTTAGAGAAGACAGGAACAAATACAAGTTTGAAACAAGGTCTGAGACCACAGACTGCAGAGACACACAGAGGAGTTTCTTTTATTAAATTATTTCTCCAAAACCAGACACCCTCCCTCAGTCAGACACTCCCAGCAGCCCCCTGCCTTGTCCTGTGTCCTTTACCTGCAGGCAGTGAAGCACACAGAAGGCAGAACTTACTTGTGCAAGAGAAAAAGCCAGTCTCCTTTCTGTGCACCTGAACAGAGCAAGGGCAGTCCCACAAGGCAAGAGCCCACCCTGCACCTGCCTGAGCAGGGGGCGGAGGGGTGAGGGCCAAATAGCGAGCACACAGGAGTTGAGGTGAGACTCACAATGAGGAACCTCCAAATGTCACTCCCCCTAGAATACCTACACCAGTTCTGACAACTTCCAGGGAGCAACAGGTTTTTGAGTTGGTGTCCCTCTTCTCCCCAGGGGGAGGCAAGGCTGGCCTTCCCTCCTCTTGGCTCAAGGGGACCAAGGGAAGCAGCGTTTGCCAGTTCTTGTAAGAAACCACAGTGGAGTCTGGCCAGACTTGCCCACTTCATGCCAAGACACTCAAGTGGGCTCCTGAGTGCTTTGTGTGCAGCTGCACGATGTGACAGCAGCACAGACACCAGAGAAAGCCAGGAGTTGGTGAAGTTACCACAGGAGACAGATGAGCCTCAGGCAACAGCAGGGCAGTATCTCCACTTCAAGCACCTTTAGTCACTCCAGCACAGCCTCCCACATCAAGGAGATCTCACCTTAAGACAAGATCTACCCATTTCCTTCCAGATCCCGGAGGAGCAAGGCAAGCCTTGCCTCAAGTAGAGGCTTCTTCTGGTTTAGCACTTCACAGGGAATGGTGCTGGCAGGCTGTGTTAAAACCCAATATGCATTCAGCACCCAGGGATTTATCCTGCCCACTGCAGCACCACTGTCCAAGCACCTCCCCACACAAAGCCACCCTGAAGGCACACAGTGGGCTTGGCCTGAACTTTCCCAGGCACTTACTGGAGCAAGAGACTGTTCATGCAAGGCCCAGGGTGAGGACTCCATCAGGAAGTTCTCTCACCTCCTCCTGATACGTCCCCCAGTCCTGGCCCCAAAGCACCGCCTCTCACTTGCTCCCTGGGCTCACCTCATCAGCAAACAATGAGATCACCACACACAAGCACATCACCCCCCAGCTGATCTACCACTGCAGCTCTTCATGCAGCTTCCAAGTGCCACCGTGCACCATGGCTCTGTGCAGCTGTGCCTCAGACCTCTGCTCCTGCTGCCAGGGCCAGGACTGGGGAAGTGGGGGGAATGGCTGGAGCTGCCAGCAGCCCTGCCACTGCATGTTACCACCTGCCCTCCACACAGAGCTCTGGAAAGGACACATCCTGTACACCCCAGCCTCCTGCACACCCTAGATACCAAGATACCATTACAACAAATTCTGATTTCACTGGTCAGAGGACTGGGAAGTGCAGCACTTGGGCTCCTGAGACACCCCTTGTAGGGAGGGGGACAGGACAGCACAGAGCACATGCTGCAAAGAAGCTGTCAGGTCAAACATTGTTCCACTTCTGGGCACAGACACACCCCCTCCCTTCCCCATCTGCACAGCAGGTTTATAACCATGCTGGGAAAGACAGGGGACCACAGCCCCACCATGAACCCCTGACCAGGGCAGCTCAGTCTTGCTCCATTTGGCAGTAAGGGTCTGGGGGCTTTTTGTACCTTGGACTCCCTGTCAGTCTCTCCTCCTATAGGAAGGAAAAGGCAGTTGCAGGTGAGCTTGGGCAGCTACTGCTGGATTCTGCCTTTTAGGCAGACAGAGAACATATGGAAAGGCTGCAGGGTGGCTGAATGGAAAACGTGGACTGTGCTCAGCCTGGTGCTCCTCTGCTGGTGCTGCTCAGACAAAAGCAAATGCCATCCCTTTCCCAGCACCCCATTCTGATGCTGGTAAGGAAGAGAAGCAAAGCTCATGCTTCACAACAAGCCTGAGAAACTTACCCCTGTTTCTAGCATCACCAAACATTCACAACTCTGCATGGCAAACCTGCAAGTCAAGCCCAAAGCACTGTAATGAAACACAGCACACAGGGACCACAGGCACCTTCTGCATGTTCTGGCACACCCTGACAGAAACGTGGCTACCCCTCCATAGGAGTGTGGCTCTGCTCAGGAAGATACCTGCTGCCAGCCTCTTGTGTCTTCTGGCCCTCTCTGCAATCTGCCAAAGGAGCTACAGTGACAAACAAGAGCATCTGCTCTTTATTTAGCCTCACAAAGGCAGTCTGGATAAGAGAACAGCAGGTCATCAGCACCTATATGCAGGAAACAGTCTGTGAGGGTCCTAAAGGTGACAGCAGCTGTGTGACACCACTGGCACCCCTCTGTCCCAAGTGCTCTTTGCTGCTGCTGAGAGCTGGAGCAGGAAGAATTCAGGTCAACCTGTGGAGCAGGGAGCTAAGAACATTTGTTTTATTGACCATCTTGACAAACTCCACTTTAGGGAAAAACAAATAAATTTAAAACCAGCTGGTGTAGAACCTTTGTAGGATACACAGACTTACTGGAGCAGAAATTTACCCTACCCTGCTTTGGTAAGCACAGGTGGAATGGAGCCTTCCCCTCACTGCATACGTGCATGTACACCAATGGAAAAATGCTCAGTGACAAGGGTAAGGACAGCAGGCCTCAAAGAATACTTTTTAATCCAAAATTATCAAAATCAAATCACATTTTAGATGCCAGGCCTGCAACACCTCACACCTTGTTTTTAAATAACTGTTAATTCATGAAGAAGCCAAGTTTTAAAACTAATTTTAGATGCAGAAAAGTCGGAGAGGAAAATTTGGTCCAGAACTTCAGCCAACAGCTCAACCCCAACTGCCCCAAAACCTCCTCCACACCCCCAGCCCTTAAGGGAACCTGCTTTGCTGACTTGGCCCAAAGCAGGTTTGTGGGAGGAGAAAGTCAGCCTCCCCTTTCCACCCTGCCCCTCACACCACCAAGGAGCTGCCAAGGAGCTGCCCGGCTCGCAAGGGTTCAGCTTCACCTCACTGTCTCTTAGGAGGGCTTGAGGACAGCGCTCCTGGTGCTGTGAAGACCATCACACAACAAGGACCTGTGTAGGAGCCACAGAGAGAAGTGAGGCTGTTTGGTATTACATGGAAGTGAGAGAGGCTGCAAGAGCAACATGGGGGGTTCTGCCTCTGGCAGAGCACTCACAGGCAGCTCTGGTCTGTCATCTCCCTCCAACACTGCAGTCCCTTGGACTTGTTTCTCTTGTTATCACAGCTCCCCACCAGCTACAGGAGGAGCCTCTCCAGCAAAAAACCCCCCACAGAACAGTCCCCCACTGCCACCTCAGCTTGGAGTCCTTTGCTCACCAGGCAGCTGAGAGTCTCCCCATGCTCCTGGAGGGACTCTCTGAGGGCAGCAGCCAGCAGGGTACAAGTACCAGCTGCCTACACAGGAGGAGCTGCGTTACACTTCTCAAGCTCACTGGAGAGGAAGTGGAGCAGATCAGCAGGGAGGAAGGCAAGCAAAGGTCTCTAACACTCTCCTGTTTCCTCCCTCTTCACTGGCTCTAGCACTTGCTGCACAGAACAGAGGGCTGCACACTGGCCTCAGGTCATGCCTGCCCCAGAGGGTGCAGTGGGAAAGGAGCAAACATCTTCCCTCCTGGTCCCACCTCAGTCACTGCAGCAACCCCTTCATGCTTGCTGTGAGATCTGGCTCCCCTGCTCCCATGGCGTCGCTGGCCAGGGAAGCAGGCTCATTCCCCACAGATGCTGGTGGCTCGGTGCTTCTGGCTGAGCAGTTTGGGACGCCCCTGCGCCCCTGTCCCCTGGGGGCTCAGAACACTGGGATCTTGTCCCTGCGCACCGTGTCCAGGTCATCGTCCAGGGTCAGCAGGACCTGAGGAGGAAAGTGTGAGGCAGCTTTAGGTCTCATTGGCCAGCCCACAGCTGGAGAGAATGACCAGCTCCCGATGGCATCTCATCTCAGGAAGCTTCACCTGGGCCACGTCTCCAGCACACAGAGCAATCACAAGAGTAACCCACTGTCAGACTCACTTTGTTTCTGTAATGCTTCCAGCAAGTCCCTCTGGCACCACAGCTGACAGGTAACTGCCTACAGCTAATCCTGCCCCAACCGTGATGGAGAGTTCACTGATAAATTGGGCCTCTGTCACCAGCCTCTGATGAAGAGTCACCCAGTAATTGCTTGACCACAGTTCAAGTCACTGCAGGCAGCAAGGCAGCTCCTTTGCTAACAGCTTGTGCCTTGCACAGCTAGACTCTCTTTCTCCATGTCCCCAAAACACTGTGCTGTGACCCCATTGTAGGGGACACCTCCACCTTTGCCACCACACAGACCATCGGGCCTGAAAAGAGGTACCAAGGAGAGGAGCACAGGA
Organism: Gallinula chloropus; assembly: GCF_964237585.1. Lineage (NCBI taxonomy): Eukaryota > Metazoa > Chordata > Aves > Gruiformes > Rallidae > Gallinula > Gallinula chloropus. Next base: position 86,779,760 of record NC_140085.1, read on the forward strand.
GTCAACTATGGAAGTGGAGGGAAAGACCATGAACTAAATTCCACAAGAGTGACCTTATTACCTTGGTCAAAGGGAGTCCCTTTCCAGGAGCTCCTTGCACACCTGTGAAAGGGTTGGTCACACCAGCAGCCCCTCAGCTTTCCTACAACATCTGTGTGACCCACAGTCCCAGAGGGAATTTGAGGCCAGGAGGCTCAGGGAGCAACAAGCCTGATCCCACTGTGTAGGATGTCTGGAGGCAGAGCCAAGCAGAGGAGTTGAGGCATTTTGTGAGGTCCTGGGGCAGCCTCAGCTCCATGAGGATAGAGAACAACAAGGAGGAAGAGGAGAGGGTGATGCCATACAGCAAAGTGGGGGGCTCAGGAGGACTCACCAGAAAGGAGAAGAACAAGGCAGCTGCAGAGAGGAAGTGCCAGACGTCGTGGTCGTCAAAGAAGCCCAGCAGGATGCACGGCCGGTTCTTTTCCCGGGACTCTGCTGGAGTCTCCTGGGGGAGCAGGCAGGGTGTCAGGACCCAGCACTCACTCACACAGGGCCCTGGCTGGCCATGCCAAACCCTCTGGAGATCACCTGGTCCTAACTCTCCACGCGGAAGCCAGGAGAAAGGGCTGTGCTGGCCAGAGCCATGGTGAGAGCAGGGCAGGAATGCAGTGTCATACTTAGACCTGGAGATGGATCTGGGGCCAAAACCCACAGCTGGGGGGACCCCTCTGGTCTTCAGATCTGAGGTCCTGGATAGCACAAGCTGCACAGCCTATAGCAGACCACCCTGCAGGAGGCCCCTCACTTACATGGAGATGGACACGCTACCTTGTTAGAAGGCACCCAGCACTAGTCAGGATTATGCCCAGTTTTGCTTTCAGATTCCCAGCTCTTCTTCTGTCCCTGGCAAGGACCAGTCACCTCCAGATCACCTGGGGCACAAATAGTCTCTCCACAGCTGCATACACACACTCATTTTTGGCTCAGCACAGCTTCCCTTGCTCCCTTCCTCATCTACTGAATTAAATCCTTCCAGCTCTCCATGAGCAGCCCAAGATTCTCCCCAGAGTACTTTTGTGTGTGTCTAAACAAACAACAGGAAGGGAAGATGGCAATAGATGGAGACAGACAGAAAGACTGTGAAAAGTGAACTTTACCTCCCAGCTGCTGAGGGTCTGGAAGAAGAAGTAGAGAGCAGATGCCCACACCACTGCTGTGGCCACGATGCAGAACAGGGGGATGGGCAGGAGCTTCTCAGAGCTGCGGAGCTGCAGACAGGGACAGAACTTCACAACACGTCCCAGGTTCTTCCCAGGGGCCAGAGCTGTTCATAGGGCTGACATACCAGCCTGGACCATCTGCATCTGCAAAGGGCTGCCCACCCAGGTAAGTATGGCCCAGCCAGTTGGGCCCCCAAGATGGCAACACAGCATCCAACACCTTGTCCCACCATCCCACCCAGAGCCTTGCAATGCCCCTCTGCATCCCTCTGCAGCACCATAGGAACCCAGACTGCAGCCACAAAAAAAAAAAGCTCATCCCTTTCCTTTTGGAGGCAGACGCCCCAGGGAATAGCTACTGCTGCCTCTTACCTTCATGATGATGTAGAAAGCCAGATACAGCAACAGGTTACAGATAAAGATCCCCAGTATGTAGGAGGCAAAGTCTCTGGGCCGATACACCAGCCCAAAGATAGCACTGAGAGAGAGGAAAGAAAAAACATTAGACACCTGCTGTCACTGAGGACAGGGTACCTCCCCAGACTGACTGCCACCCACTGTCCGCCCCAGAGCACAGGACAGCCTCTCAGTTCCCTAGAGGAAATGCATCATTCACCTCTGCTCAGTGCTGAGAAGCAAAGGAGAGCCAACTCAGCCATGGTCAGCCACTGAGAGCAACCAGAGACCCCAGAGGGCAGGCAAGGGCCTGTAGCAGCTGGCCTCAGATCTGTGTGTTTAGCAGAAGGCATATCCCTGAGAAGCAGCTTCAGGGAAAAGTAAGAGCCTGAGGTAACCACTTTAAAGTATCATCCAAGAGCCAATTCCCCCATCCATGCAGTTACTGATGAGCCAGGTTCTGTGACTAGCAAGGGTCTGTCAAGTCTTCTGCACCTCACCTGTGCCAGAGACCTCCCAGCTACGTGGGAAGCACAGGTACAGCACAAGGCAGCTGCACAGTACCAAGCCAGCCTGACACAAGCTCACTCAGATGCAAACCATGAGACAGACACCACCAGCTGCAGTGCTCAGGGGTGCCTTGCATAGCTCAGTAGCACTGCACTACATTCCATGGATCTGCCAACCATTCAGCTCTGATCTGGTGCAGCTCCTTGCCAAAACAGGCCAAAGGCCCCAGGCACAGGCCTATCACACAGCCACTGCTGCATTTCTCCATCATTTCAGGCCACCTGTGTGTCAACACCAAATCCCACTGCCCCCACGTGCACCAGTATGCAAGATACCCATGCCCCACTACTCACAAGGACCAGTTGACCAGGTTTCCAACAATGAGCAGCACCATCCTGTCCTGAAGAGAAGATACCAATGATTATGTGAAAGCAGGAGGAAAAGCAAAGAGAGGCCTCTGCCTTCAAAATTCAGGATATCATTGTGTGACAAGTTAGAGTCTGGTTCCTACAAACACACATGCACCTGGCTCTGAAGTTCACTCTGAACGCGCTTTTGCCAGATGGAAACCCCTCTGGTCCTCACAAATTTGAAGAGACCATTGCAAAAAGGAGACTAAACATCTGAAGGAGAAGCCCAACACTTAAGGATCATCCTCGGGATACTCTGCAAATAATTTAACTAGTTTTGCTGTTTTTCCAGTTAAGATTCCTGCCTTCCCACCCTTTTACAGAAGAAAATCGCACAGAGAAAGTACATGCTGGAACGAGGCAGCAGGGGACGCTTCAGACAGCATCCCACACATGGCCAGAGAAGCTTTACAGCCACCAGCCAGGGAAGGGCTGTAACTGCGGCAGGCAGGAGGGGCACGTCTGGGGGGGGTGGGGGGGGGCAGTGTGTTTACGCTTACAGCTGCCTTCACGATGCAGCTCTGCCAGGCTGGCCGCAGTTACCTCGTGCCTGAGCGCGCTGCGGGTGCTTCCCAAACTCAGCCTGACACTTACTCAGACACGGAGGGCGGTGGTGGGGAAATGCTCCCGGATAAAACCTTAATGGGGCTTGAAGCCCTAATTAGCACCCTGTGCCAAAATGTGTAATCAGTGGGACACAAGGTAACACCTACTGTTTCTTACTTTTCTGCTGCCTGCCTTGAGGTGGCGTAGAAATCCCAACAGCCCTTGCTTGAACCCCAGAGTCAAAATAGTGGCCGTTTCCCTGGACAGGCTGCTTTTCAGAGACTTTCACACTCACTCCTTTACACAGGTGTCCCCACAGAGCCAGAACAAAGAAATATCCTGCCACACTGTGTCACCTTCACTCTGATGTTTTAATTTACCTAGATCAGGGGATGCCTGGAGGCGGGAGGTAAACCACTCCAGCAGATAGGTGCCCTTACTGAAACATTTTGGGGGAAGGTGACGGAGGGGAGCAGAGAGCATTGCTTTTCCACACAGCCACACCTCTTGCCTCTGCACACTGGCTAGAAAGCGAGGGATTGCTCGGAGAGGCGCCGCGATGAGGAGTCACCCACCATGTACATGGGTCGGCTGCACTGCTGGATACAGTCCGTGTACAGCACCATGGCCGCCCGGCGAAATATCCCCAAGTCTGCCAAAGAGGAGGGAGAGTCAGCACAGCCAGCAGAGCAAACACCAAAACGCCTACAGAGGCAAGATGCAGGCACCCACCAGCTGACAACGGAGGACCCAGCCCATGCCTGGTCAGGGTGGCAGCCAGATTTAAGTTTTGCCCTTTGGGAGCAGCCTGTGCTAAGCAGAAGGGCAGCCCCCATGGGATGTGGATGGCGTTTGGCCAGCATGACAGGTTAGAAGAAAAAAGCTCCCCGTAACACTAGCACTGCCCAGAAGTCAAAAAGGCCCAGCCTGTATGCATAAACAGGCCAGCTTTGCAACCTCATCTCTGGAAGAGAGATGTGTGTGCGGGAAGAGGGAAAGCAGCACCCATAGAACGAGCTGCCAGAGCAAGGAAACAGTAGAAACTCATCCCTGAGGCCTTCGAGGGCCACAGCACACTTGAGACACCTTCACCCTCAAAATCATTGCCAAAGCTTCCCTTCAGTAAGCAGTAGGGACGGGATGGAACCACATGCACGCACGCATGCACACACATATCTCTCCAGCAAGAAACGCAGAGCTTGAAACGGCTCCAGAGCCAGGATCAGAGATCTCCTGTGCTCCATCACCCCCTTCCTGCCAAGGAAGGGGACTGGCAGCTCTGCCGACAAGCTGACTTCACTTCTCAAGAGCCAGCCGCAGGTGGCACACTCCCCCCACACATCCACACACCCTGGCTGCTGTGCCCAGCTACTGCTCACTCAGGTCGACAGAGAAAAAAAGAGCCGCAGAGTTACCTGAGTCAGGACCATCTGAAGCAGACAGAAGCAGGAGAGGAAGGAGAAATACGTTTGTAAGTGGAGCACAAGGTTCCCCACCAGACCCCCTCCCCACCCACACCATAAGGGTTTTATGTAGCACGGTGCTAGGGAGAGCTGTAGCTGACAGGCAGGCTCCCTCAGAACTCAGCTCAGGTGCTACCATAGAGCAGACAGGTCCTGCCGACTCCCACAGGTCTAGGAAGCAGCAGCACAAGGCCTTCAGAAGTTTGGAAGAGCATCAGATAGATGATAGGACAGGATAACCCATAACACAAGCACAGGTGACAGGACAGACGTGCTGTGTAGGCAGCACAGGGGGGAGGAAGAGGCCCCTGCGCACCCCGGAGCGCGACGGCTCAGTCACGGCACTCACCGATCTTGAAGCGGCCCATGTAGTAGATCTGGGTGCTGAGAGCCAGGGAGGCCACAACATGGATCATGGAGAAAACGACCCAAAACCACACATCATTCTTCCCAAACACCTGAAAGCAGACACATTAAAAGCAAACTGAGCCCTGTTGTCAGCAGGCCGATCCTTGCCTCTCCTGTGTCACCGCAGGACGTTGTGTAACCTCACGGAACACAGAAGAGAAACCCCTAAACCTTCCAACTCAAAACCAGACTTATAAATCCAAACAGCAATGCAGAGAAGCAAGGGGAGCTCATCATTTCTGGAGAGGAGCCCATTCTTTCTGAAGACCCCTTCAGACAAGGATGACAGCAGGGAAGAACTGCAGCTGGCCCAGGGAGCAGGAACACAGGGACTCCTAGGCCAGGCAAGCTCTCCCTGCTGAGGGGGGCAGCAGCTCTCTGTCTGGGAGCTGGATCTGTTACAAAGGCAGTCAGGAGGAAACCCAAGATTACTTTAACAAGCACACTGCAGTACACCAAAAAGGACAAAGCTGCTCTGCAGGTAATTGCTCCTATTGTGCACTTTCACTTTAGGGACTGGAAGTGACCTACAAATGCAGGTTAATGCGATATCAAAGCCTTAGTTTCAGTTATACATTAAGGAGCCTAGAAACTCTGGGCTGCCATCAGGCTGTGACCATGCACTCCCCTCCTCTGGGGCACAGCACTTGCCTGAACTTTGCCTTTTGTGTGCAGGAAAACAACAAATAAACAAACAAAACCAAACAAAAGGCAAACAGAAAAGCCACCTCTACATGAAGGGAGCAAGAGAGACATGCAGCTTATAAGCTCCCCTCAACAGCTTCAAAGCATCCCACAAGATGCCCCTGGTGTTTTGAACCTGAGTGTACAGATCTAAGAGATTCTTGGAAAATCCCAAGTTTGGGATGTTGCTGCTTTTGCATGCCATATTCATGGAATCACAGAATGCTTTGGGTTGGAAGGGACCTCAAAGTTCACCTAGTTCCAACCCCCCTGCCATGGGGGGGACACACCCTCACTAGACCAGGTAGCCCAAAGACAGTCTCCACAGACAGTCTCCTACCCAGAGACCTCCAGAGAATCAACTGGTATTCTGCATTACACATGGCACAGAGGGGCTGGTGGCCCACCTGCCTGGTCATTCCCAAATGAAACTGAATCCTCCAAAAGAAGAGAAGCAAAGACCACCGAGCTAAAGCACATGCCAGATTTGGACAAGCCCAGCTCAGTCAACACCTGCAATACTGTGAGCAAACAGGAAGAGCCCAGTACTACCCTGACCAGTCACTCATTACTGGTGAACAAGAGCGACTCTTGCAACTCCTTCTGCTCCTCTGCCCTTGTGTAGCCTGGTACTCCAGAAACTCACCCATGAGCCCCTGAAGCCATTCTTCTAGCCCTGCACCTCCCCAAAGACAGCAAGGCCAACTGCAGGAGCTGTGCCCAGCAACACAGAGTTTTCCAAAGGGGAGAAAGAGGCAGAAGCAATTAGGCAGAGGACATTTATCTCAGATCCTCAGCCAGCCTCATCCCCCTACTCCATGCTGAGCTACCCCACAGGAAATAAGCTTGGTCACAGACACCTGGATGTATGAATTTCTCCTCTTGAGGGTATGTAGTGGGCAAAGCCCAAAACGGGACCCACCTAAAGAAAACTGATGTACCCTTCTCCCCTCCTTGCAGGCCAAGGGGAAGGGAAAAGGAAGACCCAAGAGCACTGGGAAATTAAATGCTAGCAGCTGCTTAAAGCACTTATCCTACCCTACTGCTCTCCCCAGTCATTTGCCAGCTTAAGGTCTGCTCCCAACCACACCATCTCCCTCCCAGAGCAGCAGGTAGTTAAGAGGAGCCATACCACTCCGAGGACAGCCAGACAGATGACCACCGCAAATGAGGCATAGGCAGAGTAGGCACTGGCATTGATGTCTGGGTGGCGGGTCTGGTAGAGCTTGAGCATACACAGCCCTGCGATCATGTACATGAAGGAGGTGTCTGTGGAGGGAGCACAAGTGAAACAGTGAGAACAGCTGCTGCTGAGTAGGCTGAGGAACTGCTGCCAGTGCACATGAAGTGCAGCAGCAGGGCTAAACCCAAGGCTGGCAGGCACCACTCCTCGATGCTGCACCGTGTGGTACAGCCCTCGGTGCTTGGCCATCTTGCAACACATCTACCGTGCTCTGGAGCAACAAAAACTGGAGGGGCTCAGAAAATAAGTGCCCACAGTGCAGCACAGAAACAGGCAGGGAATCACAGAATGGTTGATGTTAGAAGGAATCTCTGGAGGTTGTCTGATCCAACACCCCCAGCTCAAGCAAGGTTAGCTATAAGAGGGTTGTCCAGAACTACGTCCAAGTCAGGCAGGAGACTTCACAGCCTCTTTGGGCAACCTGTTCAGTCTCTGACCACCCTCAAAGGAGAAAAAAAAAATTTAAATCCTGAGTTTCCATTTGTGCCCATTGCCTCTTTTTCTATCACTGGGCACCACTGAGAAGACTCATCTTCATTCTCTCTCATTAGGAATTTATGCACACATACAACACTCTGCCCGAGTCTTCTCTTCCCCAAAAAAGTGAAGGAACCCACAGAGGAAAATTTTCCACAGAGATGGCAGACAGATTTCATAGACTTCAGTGCTTTGCCACTCAGGCTATGCACTTGTCTTCAAACACTGAACTGCAAAAGCAAGGAAGATCTTGCCAGCAATGCAACACCAGAGTCCCGAGGTCTGGGGAAGAGGCTGAAATGTCTTAGTCCCTGACATCCACAGCCTCACTGACTCCTGACTGAGCCCTTGGAACAGGCAGAGTCCAGCAAGGCTTGCAAAGGTAGAGGGCTGGGAAATGCCAGCAACTCAGCAGGAGACAGAACATGGCAAATCCTACCTCCAGTTCAAAGGGAGAAAGGAAATTCAGCTTACCAAACTGGAAATTGGAGTAATTAGGGCAGACATGATAACAGGCACTGAGCACCCCTTCCATCATCAGGGCAATGCCCATAGCATAAAAGAGACCAAAATGCTTTGGGATCCCATAGTCCTGGAAGAAAGCAGAGATGCATAGTAAGTACCTTCACTGCCCTGATGACAAACGAGCTTCTGCTGTCCATCACTTCATTCCTCCTAAACCCTGCATGTGTCCTTTAGTCAGCAGTGCAGCAGCATGCACTGCCCACAACTGAGAGCACTGGGCAACCAGAATAGCATCCTTGCTTTTGTGGTCAGAAGGGTTAAAAGCACCTGAGCAGCAGGGCCCATCAGCCTAGCGACAAAGCATTTCCATCATAATTGGGCTGAAAACCCTTAAGGCTGCTAAAGCCTTTAACTGCTACCAAGCCAGTGAAAACAGAGCCATTTGTCTCCAAAAAACACCAGCACCACTGCCAACAGGGCTGCAGTTTTCTCCATTCTTGCCCAGAAGATACTGCAGAGACAGCAGAAGCTCTGACTACAAGCAGCTCTGCTTCAGAGCTAGAGACAGCCAAATCCTCTGGGTTATTGCAGGCAGCTCTATTCCCTCTTGCTAACAGGAGTGCCCAGAAAGGAACTCTTGAATGTATAAGACAAATCCAACCTCCTTATAAATAAAAGCATCTTGGAACAGACCTACTGTCCCAGTTCCTCCAAAGTTAGTGCTGAAGAAAGAGCCACAACCACAGGAGTCATTTCTCTGCTCATCCCCTTGTCTTTGCAAGCCCAGGCTGGGGGGCCACCACAGCAATGGGAACATACAGTAAGCAGAAAAGCACTGGTGTGTGTAAGAACATAAGCATCCCACCTAGACCCTTTTTTGGAGCGGAGGAGAAGAGGAAGATTCAATCCTCCAGCAAGGAAAGCAAATGGAAAACCACTGCATATCACACTGGTTTAAGTTGTCCCTGTCCTTCCTCCCTCCACTCAGCCCCATGCAACCACACTTCCTACCAGGGTGTAGACATCTTTCATCTCCATGGCGCGACGGTGGAGAATATCCCTGCGCAACACGATGAGGAGGAAGAGAAAGCCCAGCAGCATGTGGCCCACATTGCTGAGAATGTTGTTGAAGGCACTGCAGGGACAGATAAGGTGTAAGACAAAAGGAGCACAGCAGCAGGAAGGTGAGTTCTGGGCCATGATAAGCTGAATCTATTTCAATTCACTAACCCCCATTCTCCACCTTCAGCAGTTGCCAAATGCCAGCCTGTTTTACATCCTGGATGACAATTTAAGGTTCACCTGCCACACCAGTCCTAACACTCTGCAAGATTCCCAAAGCAGGGCTTTGTTTTTCTACACTCCTACATCAGTTCAGAGGAATGCTGCTCTGAAAAGACTGTTCTGAACTTCTTTGCAGAGCTGCTGCTCCGTAGATAGAAGCTGAAGTGCTCCTGTGTTCTTTTGGACACCTCATTGCTGTGCTGTTGGTTTGCTAGAGGAACCCAAGTGGCATGTGTTCCTCAGTGGAGCTCAAATTCCTAAACCCTCACCGGTCCTAATCCAGTTACTGTGATCCCAGCAAGGATAAAATCCTAACCCAGACCACAGGGGTCACTCACCTCAGCACCCCAAGGGGATGGGCACACAGGAAGTTGTAGTAGCAGATGTCCTGATTGCCCGTCACATTCACTACCTGGAAAGAGAGAAGGTGAGAGACCTGGTGTCAGTAAATCCTCCCTGTTGGGAGGTGGGATGTTCACTTTGTGCAAACACTGCGTGTACACAAGATGTACCAGGACACAGCCTGACTCTGGCACAGGGCAGCACCAACATCTGCAAGTAAAGCTTTTGGGGAGGAACAAGATGTTGCCACAGGCCACAAATCTGACAAGAGTCTTCAGAGGGAACACACTGTATGCTCTCAACCTCATCATGACTAGATCTGCCTGCAGATATTGAATAATAGCAGGACAGCATGGGCAGGGAGGGAAAAACAGTGGAACAGTCACCCATATCACAGCAACTCCTACTTGCTTTCAGTTGTCTTTTAGAGATAACAGCAGATTCCTCCTGCCTCAAACGAAACAGGCCCCACATGAGACGTCAGATGAGCAGGAGAACAGCTACACTCCTGCTTCCCAAGTAACAACAGCAGAACTGTAAGCTCCATGAGCCAAGCCAGTAGCAACACAACACATGGTGCAGAGAAAGCAGCTATGTGTGCTGCCCCTCAGACAGAGCAGGATTCCTGGGTCACGCCAGTTTCACTGTCATCATCCTTACACCATATGCAACAACAGAGCAAGTTTAAAGGCGAGTGTACCCAAGCACAGGGGACAGCCACACAGAGCCCAACGCACCGTCTGGTAAGTGATGACCAGCTGGATGACAGGCAAGGCATAAAACACTGCAATGGTGATGATGTTCCTGCAGAGAGGAGACAGTAGCAGCAGTTACACACACCACAGCTGCTGCACACCCAGGTACTGCCCCAAGTGCTTCTGGAGGAATGCATACACCTCGGTGCCTAAGGGCACACATGCCTCTCTCCCAGTCAGAGTTTCATACCTCTGGTTATGATCTCCTGAAGCAGGAGACAGCAATGTGCTAATGCAAATGCTAAGGGCACAAGAAAAGCCAGAATATGGACTACAAACTCGTGTGTTTGAGTCCAATTTCTCTCATTCCCCAGTATGTTCCAGCACACTCGTTATCACACTTTAAAGCACTCATGCAAACCAGGACCATGTGGGCACTTGTCCACAAATATCCTCATTTGAGGTGTGTGGGATCTGCAGATAACTGGTTGGAACGGGGAACGGGGTCACAATGTATAAAAGGATAGCTCAAAGTATATCCTCAGGTCTGAAGCATGGTTCAGAACACTGTCATATGGACAGACACCACCACCAGAGACCGAGTCCAGAACCTTGGGGCTTACCAGTTTGCCTTCTCCTTACCAGAAATAGATTTTGTATTTTTTGCTGACAATCCTTCGGTCCTTCCTGGACAAGTCTGATAGATAGAGGAACACCTAAAACATTAGCGGATGGGGAAAGAGAGAAGAAAACAAGAAGAACTGGTAAAGACTAGAAGAGCCAGTAGATTATCTTGACATATGTGGACAATGGGCAGCTTGGTGATATTTGGACCACTTTTCACACAGCGCTCTTGCTGTGTCCCTCATGTCTGTGGGGAATGAGTTCTGCACAAACCTCTGACCACACAGAGCAGTACAGGGGAACAAAAGGAGGCAGTTTAATAGCTGCGAGCTTAAAGCCCCTCTGCACATCCATTACAGTCACACTACTCCTACCAGATAGCTACCTACTATCACAGGTTATTTCCTCCTTATGCTGTCCCACCTCCTTGCACTTCCTGGGACACTCTGGGCTTCTTCCTCCTTTCTCAAAAGTCCCAATGCACGCTGATTTTCCGTATTAAAACACACATTTCAGCAGCACACTTAGCACAGTACGAAAGCTACTGGACTCCAAATAAACACTAAGAAACATATTTGGCGTCATTAGGTTAAATGCAGCTAGAAGGGAAGTGGAAATTTAAAAACTGTGGCAAGTGACTAGTGCTGGTCCTGGCCCTGATGTGCCCGTGGCCCAGCATCACAGCCCTACCTTCGTGCGGATGACATTCTTGTCGCTTTCAATTTCCGGCATGGTGTCGAAGTCACTCTCCTCCTCCACAGAGCTGTCTGTGTCAGAACCAGCTGGCAGCCCACGGTCAGGGGAAGACAACTGATGTCCACCACTAGAGCTTGACTCATCTGGAGCAGAGCAGGGAGAAGGAAACAGGCAGGGTAAAGGCTAAATCCTTCTGTGCGCAGCAACAGGACAGCTGCCCCAGGTATCTGCTGCAGTGTGCTGAGCCAAGTTGGTATGGTCATTCCAGGGAACAAGTTTTTCCAGGCCCTCCTGAAAGTTTCAGGTATCAGCCAAGAGCACTTTCAAGGACCCCTCAAGCAGCATTTTGGTTTTCCCCCTGCTTTTACTCTACTGCTTTTCCTCTCTAGCATTTTCTACTCTTATTACCCTGGGCTCTCAAATCTGGAAGCCTGAAACAAGCCAGAGAGCAGCAGGCTGTTCAGGGGTCAGAAAAAAGATGACCTAGTTAATCTCCAGATTTTACATGACCTTTGTATATATGTTTCTGAAACTACCATAGAACAGAAGACAAAGAGGAAGAAGGGAAGATTTTTCAAAGCAGGCAGAGCAACAGCTGTGTTCCCATTGCATGCACAGTATTGGTCAGCAGAACCTGCCATCACTTCCCACAGGCTGGCCAAGCTCCCAGTGAGCCCACTGCCCATACCAGCACAAGCAGAACACAAGTTTCCTTCTCATATCCCAACCACTTTTAAACATTTCCTTGGGAATTAGGGGTAGGGTGGTGCTGAAGCCCTCAACTGTACTCCAGGACTTAAATCTTCCTGATTTTTTCCTAAACCTCTGTGTTTCTTTGCCAGTTGTTCAGAAATATTGCACTTTCAGAGTCCAACAACTGGATGACATCTGTAGTGTCAGGGCTGTCTTCACACCACAATGACCCAATACATCTTCAGATAGGGGCAGAAGTTGCACAGGACTGATTTCCCCTCTCACTTGAGCAGCTGCCTCATGCTGCCCTGGACCTGCACCACATCACTCTGCAGTGCCTTCCCCTGCCCTAGGTAGAATCCTCCCTGTGCCCCCAGTTCTGGGAGATACTGTACCAATAGCACCATAGCTGCTTCCCTCAGGGGTGCTGGCCGTGATGGGGTGCGAAGACGTCATAATCCCAGATCCTGCAATTGAAACAAACCCAAAAGGGACAGTTAGTTTTAGGTCAGTGCTTGAAAATACACCTCCGAGGTGAATGCAAACAGCTTGAAGCTCTGGAGGGGCTTGGGAAAAGCTGCATTTCTCCAAACAGATGGCAGTCTCTCTGGAGCATACTGTGCAAAAGGGAAGCCCTCGCTTTGACATGTGAGGCAAATCCATCAGCTTCCCCACACAGGCTGCCAGTGCAACTCAGAAGAGCAGGAGCCTCCTGCCAGCACCCTATGGGGATCACACTATGGGGCTGCAACACTTGGGAAGTTATAGAGCAAGTATCACTATATTCAGTACACCCTTATGGATTTCTAGTTCTTTTCCTTCCCCTCCTCCCAAATCGATCTATTCAAATGCTGCTACCTCTGCTTGCCCCTGGAAGAGAGTCACTGATAACCCTTGACAAGGCAGCTGCTACATGGTTTTAACAAGGCAAGGAGAAAGCAAGAGAGCCCCATACAAAAAAGCAGTCAAGATCCAATGACAAGAGGGGCAAGCCTTTGAGAGCAGGGAAGTCCCAGTCTTCCACCCACACACCTGAAGCAAGGAGGGCTACTCTTCCCAGTCAGGCTGCCCTGGGACTTTCTCCACCCCGCTTCACATTCTGTCTTTGTGTCTGGTATTTGATCCCTCTGTGGTTGGGCTCAGCTGCTGGGCTGGCAACTGACAAACATCAGGAAACATAGCAGCTGAACCCCTTTCACAGAGGGATCAAATGCCCATTTCCCAAAAGGGAGGGAGCAAGAGGAGCAGGACTGCATCTGCCAGTGGTGGGAAACTGCAAGACACGTCTAACTGCTTACAAAGCTTCATCCTCATAACAACATCATGTGGACAGTCAGCAGCAAAGAGATGCAGAACATGGAACAGTGTTTAAGGACAAGCAACCTTACTGCAGCCTGGCAATAGCCTGGCTTCCCAACCTGCACCTCTGGCTTCCCAGTACCTGATCTGTCCCAAACTGACAGGCACAGGCAGACTCCTCTTTCCAGGCAGCAATTCCAGCCACTTCTGTAACCCCCTGTGTAGGACTTTATACCATTTCCATTAACCACTTACGTAAAGAACCTCAAAACTTTTCCCTGCCAGAGCCCAATTCCTGGGCAGAGGAGCACCCATACAACAGCAATGCTTGGTGTTTCAAGTCCAAATTACTGGACTTGAAATTACTCCTTTGACACATTCACTGTGCTTGTTTGGCTTTGGGTTAAGACCTGGTTCTTATTTCAGCTTCTCTACCCTCCTGCCCCATCCCTCTGACAGGGCAATGAACAGCTTGGAGGAGCATCTAAAGCAGACAACACGACATGGACTGAGTACCAGAGGGAAGGCTCTGGCACACTGGAGCCCCACACACAACACCGTTTCAGACCTGAGCTGGGATTAGCAGGTATTTTTGAACGTTGCTGTAGGATCATAGAATATACCAAGTTGGAAGGGACCCATAAGGATCACTGAGTCCAGCTCCTGGCTCCACACAGGACAAGCCAAGACAGAGCAGCCAAGATCCACCTTCTACTCTTCACCTGCTGCGCAACTCTCCTCTTGTGGCAGCTTTTTTCTTTACCTGTTGCTTTAAAGTCATTTGGAAATCCAGATGATTGGAAAGAGGACAATAGAAGCATTTCCCCATGTTTATAGCACCAAGGTACATGCACGCTTCCTTCTCCCAGCAGTCCTGTCCCACAGGGACATTTCCTCCCTATTTTAGGCCAAGCTTTATGCTCTCAGTTACCTGGGAGAGAAGGTTGACAAGTCACTTTAGTAAAGATTTAAATCTAGAGAAAGCAGGGAGGCTGAGGAGAGGCACTCTGCCCTATCTCTAGCAGCTGCATCGGGCCTACTCACTAATTTAGCTCACCCACTGATTTCAGTCCCACTTCCCAGTGTGTGAGTCAGCAGAGTAAACGTCCTGCACTAGGTGTGGTTCCTGAAGCTATTGCTTCCACCAGAGAGTGATGATGTGGAATGGGAAGTGTTCCTCAGGATTTAAAAAAAACCCCACATTAACCACAGACGCCGGGTGTAATACGTGTGGTGGGAGCAAGGAGGCACATGGAGTTCAGGACACCTAAGACAACAGGCAGAGACAGATTGCTCAGCACCTTCACCCACACTATTTCTTTGTGGGGTAGGGAAAAGGAAGAGACAGTGATGGAGAAGGCAAGACCCAGAGGTAGTTTGGAAGAAGAGAAATTCCAGGGGCTAGAAAAATTGAGAGAAAGCTAGTGTGCCCTGGGTGATCTGGAGGACAGATGAAACACCTCTCCTGCAAAGAGAAGGTGAGACAGCTGGGGTTGTTCAGCCTGGAGAAGAGAATACTCCAGAGAGACCTTATTGTGGCCTTTCAATGTCTGAAGGGCACTTATAAGAAAAACGGGGACAGATTTATTTTTTTTTAAGTAGGGCCTGCTGTAATAGGACAAGGAGTAATGGCCTTAAGTTAAAAGAAGATAGAGTCATGTTTATTTGGGTTTTGTTTGTTTGGGTTTTGTTTTGGGTGGGGTTTTCTCTTTGTTGTTGTTGTTTGGGGGTTTTCTGGATCTTTTTTTACACAATGAGAGTGGTAGAACACCACTTCTAGTTTCCCAGAGGTAAAAGATGCCCCAAATCCCTGGAAACATTCAAGGTCAGGTTGGACGGGGCTCTGAGCAACCTGATTTAGCTGAAGCTGTCCGTGTCCACGGCAGAGGGGTTGGACTAGATGGTGTCTGAAGGTCCCCTCCAAGCCAAACCATCCTATGACAGGAAAGATGCTAGTTACCATTTTCTAGGCAGCCAGACACACACCCTGAAGAGACATGATAAAGAAACAAACAACATGAATGTAGGACATGGTTCCTCCTGAGAGGAAAGAGCTCTACAAAGGTGGCATAGAGTACAAGGGAGAGGACAGGTCATAGAAGGAGTACATGTCTCTGGGAGGAACTCTGTAAAATCTGAAGGAACTGCACTCTTTCTTCCTTTCACAGGGATTCTGTTCAGCAATCCTCCCTGTCCAGGAACTCCAGTCTCTACCCTCTAGATCCATGCTAAGGACTGCATCTGTGTCCCACAGCTTCTTTGAGAACTTCCCAAGCATCAGAATTTAGCTTCCACCTCTCACCAGGGCAGCTTGGAAAGCAGCTTCTAAATTGCCTTCAGCACTTAAACCCTCAGCTGTAGCTCCAGCAGCACTCCCTAGGGCATCTGGTGTCACACAGCTAAGGCCTTGCCTTAGCGATCCCTTGTTACCACCTGGGGGCTCTTCCAGGGCCTCAGGCAGGTCCCTTCAGGTTCCCCAAAAACACACACAGGTTCTTTCTATTTCTGCAGTGCCCCAAGATCTACTGCTGTAAGAAAACCTTTCACACACATTCCACATGCAGGGATGCCTATGTGGATCTCAGTGGCTGAAGAAGTCGCTCCTGAGAAGCCAAATGCCTGCAAGTCCTTGGCAGAAATATGAACCCAAGTAATGCCAGGTCCAGGTGAAGTTCCACTGCTGATCCTTTAAGCACAGCTCAGTTAAACTAGGATGCTTATCTGGTGGTATGTAGCAGACTAAGACTGATGGAGCTGGGAATTAACAATAAGCAACACACCAAGAACCCTTCGGTGCTGCCAAAACAGAACGTACTCCCTTTCCCAGTGAGAGGGGTACAAATGATGATGCCTTTATTCTCAGACCAGTGCTGTGAACTACTTTGCAGGCACTAAATGTTTAATCAAAATGGAACTCCCACACTTCTCTAGAAAGCAAAAACTCCCAGTGCCCCCCCATCTACATGACGAAAATTTCCACCTTTCCCTGGTGGCCTCTTAGATGCAGCTGGTTTTATAATGGAGAAATCTGCAGTATGTTGAAATGTGGGTGGAGCACAAAGTAAACGGAATCCAATACCAAAGTAAATAACACAAACCCCACTACCTAACTGTATTAGTCATTCATTTGCTTGGTTGTCCACAGCTCCCAGTTAAAAACAAATTAAAAATTTTATTAATTTTAAAAAAAAATTATAGACCTCAACATTTAAACCAGACAGAAGAAATCTTAAGGAATAACATCTGACAAACTCCAAGTTTCTTGTTTATTGATGAAGAGACCTGCAGTATCCTTAGCCTATAGTCAGATCTAGCTAAGGCTTGCCCTCTCCAACCTTCAGGCCAGCTCCTTGGGGCAGGACCAGGTTTAGAGGAGCCTACTTCAAACACCCTCTCTACCCTCCAAGTCAGGAAGCTCTAACATCTTTCATCAGCACCAGAAACTATGTGGTACATGTAAAGGGAAAGAGGCTTGAAGGGAAAGAAGGTTCCAAGTTTGTCCCTTGCCTGGGACCTATGCTGTTCACTTAAAGCTGTCACACAACAGAAGAGACACCTTACCATCCTCAGGACTCAATCTCCCAGCTGAAGCCTTCCTCCGAACCCTGAAAAGGAACAGCGGTACTCATCAGCCAGCAAACAAACGCCATCACCTGCCACCCATCGCAGGATGTATCTAGGACACCAACAGGCACATGGTGCAAGCCCTAAAAAAAACCCCAACCCAGACAACAAAAAAACAGCCACACAAAAAGCCTACCCCCAAAAACCAAACCCCAACAGAATGGCAAAGAAAAGAAAATCCAAAATATTGTCTGGAGTAGGCATGGTTCAGCCACGACTGCTTGCTGTCCACCTTCCAGACTTCCAGAGTAACAGAGGTGGATGTTTTTTACCCCTCAGTCATCCACTAGGAAAGGACAGGTTATGGGACCATCCCATCCTGCACTGCACGTTAGGAGAGACTCTCCAATCACCTTCCCAAACAAAACTCCCTTGCTCAGGGGACCAAGCACATAAGAATCTACTGAAAGGGCAGCAGGAGCTAGCAGCATGTAGCTGTAGAGAGCAAGAACTTCTCCCCTGAGGTTCCTCTTCCCCAGAATAAACAACCCCAGTTTCCTTATCCGCTCCTCATAAGACTCTCAAACCTCCATGGTTTGGAAAAAGGATTTGCTTAACCATTGTCACTGCCAACACAGGCAGTAGTGATGGATCCCAACAAATGCCACCATCCACAGCGCCTTAAGAGCACCTGTCTGCTGCCATACCAAGGCTCTCACCCTGTGCAGCAGTTATCCACCCCACAGGAGTAAATCTTATCTTCCTTTTAGGCTGCTGTCCCCTTCCTGCTCCTCCAGTCCTGTTCACATTCAAGAGGGCTTCAAGATCACCTCCAGTGAGCAACAGTGGACCCTGGAGAAACTAGGAAGTGTTTTGATATCCCCCTACCCCCTCCAAGAGCAACCTGTCATGGTAGCTGTGTCCAACCTCAGATGCAGATATTCCCTTCAACACAAGCCAAGGCACCAAAGTCTGGGGCAAGGGGAGGCAGGGCAGGAAGGTAACCAGCAGTCTCAGGACTTCAGAGCCCCATAATTATTGCAGTACTTGGTCTAGCACTCTGGAAAGTACCTTGGTTGCCTAATGCTCTGGCACCCCCTATCCTAGACCCACTCAACCACAATTCCCACCTTCCACCCAGTGTCAGGAAACATGGGGTAGGAGCCCTACAAAAGCTATAGGGTAAAGCCTCATGTGTTCATCATTGCCACATCCACAGTAGGGGAAGAAAAGTTCTGGATGATGGCCAGTAGGAGCCCACTGAATAGTCACAGACCTGTTTGGCTAGTCTGTTCAGATGTTTGCCACCCCACTTGCCCTGAAATCACTTCAGGGTGAAGCATCTCTGAGGAAGAAGAGAAGAAAGGCCATTTTTGTAAAACCCCTCAACTTACCTAATGTAGTGCACAAAAGCAACCACCACTGAGCCCAGGTAAAATGAGAGGAAACCCAAGAAGCTGAAGAACATGGCCTGGACATAAACAGACTCTAAAGAAAGAAAAGGCATCAGTCAGCTCACAGAGTAGGGACAGTGCCTGTCAGACACAGTGCTCCTGTCCTGCTCTTCCCAATGCCATCTGGTGACAATGTCCAGCCTCAAACAGTCCTTCAAGACCCATTTCCTTTCTTCAAGAGGAATTGCCAGAACCTGTTGCAAGGTCTCCCCATTTCTTCACCCCTGCACTGGCTGGTGTGCCACACAACACTTCCTGGAAGGTACCAGGGCTGCAATGATTTTGATTCCTCTGCTGGTGCTTTCTGCACCGTTTCACATGCAACTTCTCACCATGGCCAAGCCATACCCCCTGTGCAGAACTGCTAAGTCCCCCCATAGAGCTGCATTGCTCTGCAGTAGGATACTGACTTTTAATAGAGGGCACGATTGTCACTTGAAGGTTCTTTGTCCGCTGCAGATTCCAGGTACGGTTGACATTCCCTGTGAGATGCAAAGTGTACAGCACATGTAAAAACAATCAAACAGTCGTGATCTCTGGCCATTATCTCAGTTCTCTGCACTTGCAAAGCCACCAGAGTCTGGCTTTTCACTAAAATCTGTGAGTGGTTTTGCTCTAAACCTTCCCCGTTTGTCAGTGCAGAACCTTTTCCATATGTTTCCCCCACCACTCCTCTCTCCACAGCCTGGTTTTCAGGCTCGAAATCCCAGACTCTTTCAGACATTGCTCAAGTGTGGATGCCCGAATGCCACAGGCATCTTGTCTCCTGTTAAGTCCCCAAAGGGCAGTTGCTGTCACTACAAATACTGGGACACCACTTTTGCCTTTGGCCAAATCTCTGCTGGCAAAACACCCCTGTGCAGGATGCTGCGCTAGCGACTTGTTACGTTTCAGCATGGCCTATCACACCCTGCCAGTGCCACTCTGCTGACAGCTTTAGAATAAGAGAAAGACATCTGGAAGGTGACAATTCTTTTTTAGGATGGGAATTGGGGGAGCCCAGGATAGGAATGTCCCTGGCCTGGAGTGGGCTCCAGTTTGTCATGAGGACAGCTCCACCCCACTCCAGTTTCACCCACCACATGAGTGGGAGAGGCTTTGCTTTTTACCATTGCCCAGAAGAGAGGCAAATTGTTTTCTGGCTGAGAAAGGTACTAGAACAAGCTTCTCATAAGATTATTACCTCAAAAATTACTATTTTTTCCTGCTCCCCCCAAGCAAGGAGGCTGTCATAGATCCCAAAATAACTGGAGAAAGCACTCTCTGCAGAAACTGCCATCTGGGTCACCGTGCAGGCAGGAGGATAATACAGCAGGGAGAGCACACACAGAAGCTCTAAGCAGCAGTGCTTGGGTGTCTCCAGGATCTCCAAGACACCAGTGACTCCTCAGAAGACCACATAACCCAACAAGCCAGGTGCTGTACTTGCCAGCCACTTCCAGGGTTGATCAAGACTTTTAACCTACCCAACAATATTAAGTTTATACTTCACTCTTCCTTGCAGCTACTTAGATAAGGTAGAGCTGTATGGCCATCCTGTCTTGCCACAGGAAGGTCCCCAAGGACTCCCTGCTGTTCCAGCACCTGTATGCAGCAACCAAACCTGCATCCCAGCACCACTTACCATGAATGGAAGAAGGCACAGAACCCCCACAGGCATAATCCTCTGGCTTGATGACAAACACAACGAAGAACTGCTCACCTGGGAAATCCTTTCTCTGCATGGGAAGACAGAAGACAATCCATGAGAAGTGAAGCAGCCTCTCCCTCCAACACATAGCAGAGGTGATGTCCACAGGACCAGAGATCAAGTTTTAGTTGCTACAGAGGCACAAGCCTTACAGAGACCTGCTTTTTCTGGACAGAGCTTGGTTTCTGGGGATGCTCCCATCATCCTTGCTGACAATAACCAGAGTTCATCAGTACTCAGTACAGCAATGCCCTAGTACAAGCCAACCAATGCTAATGCATTTAATCGGTGTAAACCATCTACCTAAGCTTTGCTTGTTATAAAGCCACTCACTGGTAGAAGAGCCAAGGTTTGAACAGAAGACACCTGGCTGCAGCTACTTCAATTTAGGGCCTCACTACCCAGGACATAACACACCTACCTAAACAAGCGCAAACAAGGTTTGTAAAAGGTAACAGCTCTTCTTCTGCTGGTACCAGCTGGTTTAACAAAAAACAAAGGATCACAGCCATACCAGAATCAACAAAATAAAACTAGATGTGCACAGGACAGGCCACTGAAAGAAGGAAAAAAGCAAATGACACTGGGACAAACCCCCCCCCAACATCTCACCTGCACCGTTATGGCTGCCTGCTTTGTCATAGACTGGTAAACACCGTTGAACTCCACGTTATGGTCCAGGTCGTACACTGGGCACTAAAACAGACACAACTCAGGGTTAAACCAGGGGCAAAACCCAAACTGATGTCTCGGGGAGCCAGGAAGAGAACAGACAGAACAGCACAGCAGAGAAGGGCCCCACATGAAGTGACAAAGGGAACAGAACAACCAGAACCCATTTAGAAGTTAGAAAAGCTGCTCTTAAGACACTGGTTGCAGCTGCACTCACTGATCTCAGCATTATCACAGGAGAGCTGCAGTTTAACCCATGAAGAGGATTCAGCCAGACTGACCACTCCACAGTTCCCAGAGGGCAGTGCATACACTCAGCTGTATGCTGGTCATCACACACCTTGCAGTCTGTGCCAAGCACTTGCTTACGTTTTACTCTCACTACTCCAAAACCTGTCAGGTTGACGATCACCTGTCACAGTCTCCCCTCCTGCCCTTCTACCATTCAAACATGGGGGTGTGGGCAGGGGGTGATGTTACCCATTTCTCTCCTCACCCCAGCCTATTAAAGCCAACTGCCAGGTCTTCAGAGCCAGGAGCCAAGGCATCTTGCACCTCTGTCACTAGCTGTTCCCACACTCTGTGGATCCTTGTATCATTCAGGAATGTGGGAAAGGAAGGGAAACATGGGGCCATTTCCCATCTGCAAGCAATAGCCAATCTCCATGGCAGGGATCAGTAATTCTCCTCTTTCCAGAAAAGGGGGTGAGTAATTGTGGAGAGAGAAATCAAATTGGAAAGGGGGAGAAACCTCATGTCTGGAAATTAGAAGCTCCCATTTTGCCTTGAGCCAGGGGAGTGTCAAGGGAACAGCACTGTCTCCTCCCTCAGCCACCAGCATCCCATCCAACACTCCACAGAGACAGACCCATGACAAGAAGCAACAGGGTGTTAAACCCCATAAGGGGAGCATAAGAAATGCCCCATGGACAGGTTAGAGAATAACAGCTTTTTCATGTATTTGCAACAAAAGTCTCCATACGAGCTGCACAAACTCAGCACCTCTGCCTTTGCCTCCTTCCCAGGACTTTCATTCCTCTTTCGGGGCTCCCTTCACCACCACACTAGGGTGAAGCCCTTCCTGGAGCTTTTCTCTCTACTGGGGCACAGACCCCCTCACAGCAGGACACAGAGCTCCAGCAGGCAACTCTTTCCCCTCCTCTCCTCAGACTTACCACAATATCCTGGACAGAGACAACGGAGCATGGGTAGACCACATCAGAGACCACTTTAATAATGACTGAATCGACATCCTGAGGAAACTTGTACAGAAAATACTGAGGAGAAAGCAGAGTACTGAGAATTATGGTCCAGAAATCATCCCTCATGGTAGTTTCAGAGCTTCCTCAATGTACTTCCACAGCCCAAGCTAGGCTTTGGAGTTGGAGGGCTTTCACAAAAAATCAGATTTCAAATATTCGGACTTTATAGGACAGAAGAGCGTATTAAATATATACAGACAGCTCTCCTCCTTGCACAGTGTGCTGTTAAACACAGGCAACTTCAACATGCAAAGTACAGGATTGCTTCTGTTCCCCTTAAGCTTTTTTCCACTTGATCAAACTAAAATTATTTTACTTTATAGCCTACTCCATTTTATGTTGCTATGAGCTATTCATAGATGTTTCCATACTGCTGGCTGTACTTCATATATGGAATATATAATGGAGTTTATCTCAGATGAGTTGCCTCAAAGACAGGCTGTGGAAAGTATTGGGTAAAACAGTTGAACTCTGTCAACAGTTTCATAAATAAGTGTCTGATATTAATTGTATCATTTAGGTTATTTGGTTTTATTTTGTTTTGAGGGCAAGGGGTAATGGAGGTTTCTCTTCTGACTTCAGCTTTGAAAATAATCCAGCTATAGATCTGAAAAAAACCCTATGAGAGACTAACATCCACCAATATTCCTGCTTTTCCACTGTGGGGAAGGAATGGCGTTTCTTGTGCTTCCATGCTTTGAGCAGGCCCACAGGACAGTCTGTAGGGCAAGAAGATGCCCTTCCCTGTTCCAGAGGGACCTTTTCATGTTTGGGCAAAAGATATCCCAGGCAACATCATTATTTGCATATTTTTGCAGCAAGGGCATGATGTACTACACCAGCCAGCAACTGGAGAAGTTAGGGTTTCTGGGCCCACTGCAGCAGGAAGGCTTGTTGCAAAGGTTCCCATCACCCTGCTTGGAGCCCAGACCCACAGGCAGAACTACCACAAGGGGCTGATGGGCACCTCAACCCACCTCAGAAGCAAGGAAAGGCTGAGGACTGCCACCAGTCACCTTCTTCCCTTCCTTATGGTCACCTGGCAGTGGTGGTGCTGCCCTGGGGCAGACATAGCCCATCGGATGGACCTAATGAAGCTTCCCCTTGGAAATTGTAACCAGAAATACTTCCAACTGGCAAGGTCCCTTTATGTCACATAACCCTTAGGTTAGGACCAGCCACATCTGATTTCCCTTCCCCCATCCCCTTCCCAGCAAGTAGAAGCCCCAGCTGGAGAGGCAGGGATAAGTCAGGAATCACCCAGGCTTTTTCCAGGTTTTCCCATTTCCACTAAAGCATTCATTCCCACCGCCCCCCTCCAAGCAGAGCCCTGTCACTGCTGAGGGAACGCTGGCCCAAGTCACAAGCCCTTACAAACTGAAAGCTCGCCAGGCCAGTTCCTTCAGCAGAGCGTGTTTTGTCTCTGCCAAGCAAGACCCATGTCGGTCCAAGCTCCTTGGTTTCCCTCTTTAGGGAAAGCTTTCGGTTCTTGAAGTCACCCATGAGTACACTCCTATCATTTTCTTTTTAAGCCACACTTACACCAGAGCACAGAATTAACATCAGGGGTATTAAGACCTACAGTTCTCCCCCACAGTGAGTAATATAAACACATCTAGGAAACTATCCTGAAATAAGTAAGCATATCTACTGTCTCCTTCTGCCCTCAGGCACAAGACAGGTTCTGGACAACAACTCCTTCTGTTATGGTTGTCTTTGGGCTACTCATCTAGATTTTGAATTGCCTTTTTTTCTTCCCCTGTTAAAACTACTTAATACTTTGATTCACAAAACCCCCAGCATTATGCCAATTACAAAGCTCTCATCTTCTACTCTCTACATCTGGCCTATAATTAAAAGTCACCAACCTCATATTATTGAATTGTAACATATAACAAAGCACAGTCACAAGATTAATTCCATGCCAGATCCTAAATGCTCTACATTCAAATTACAAAGATTGAAAGTAATCAGGGTTTATAAAGAGCTACCACCACTCCTTATCCTTCTATAGTATAAAACACTGCATGTATCTGCAAATCAGCTTAAGACATTTGACAACAAAAAATATTAGCTGGGATGTCTGGTAATAGGAAACCTAAAATTAAGTGGTGTTGCTAACAGTGATAGCTACAACAAAAATGGAGCACCAGGCAGCCTGAGTAAATTACACACTTTCCCAGCACTACGAGCTCCTGTATCACTATAGTTACTGCAAACAGCATTTTCATTCCAGAGAGGACTTGTAGTATCTGCAGGGCTCTAAACAAGGCTGCTCAGCTGGAGGTGCTGTGCACATGGGTTCTCTTCTGAGCTAATAACCAGGCTTATCAGTCATTTAATTTATCACCTTGCAACTTGACTTGCTGCCCTGAGCAAGGGATAGCAGTCTGAGTTCTACTGTACCTTTACAGCTCGTTTATTTACACATTTATCTTTCTCCAGTGAAGACTGCATTGTGGCTAGTCACAATAGGGAAACTGAACCAGCACTGGCTGGAACAAGACACTGGTGCACACCACCTCGCTTCCCATGAAGCATAGCAGTCCAATGGCCTCTGGACTTCTGTATATTTCTGGAATTTGCTGAACTACAGAGACCATTCGCTCTCTCTGGTCATGGTTTTTGGTTCAGTTAATTGCTTTGCAAGAGAACCCAAACATGCCACAATAGGCTGAGGCACTGCAACCTCTTCATATATCCACAGAAGATTCAACAGTAAGGAAGTTTCCCTGCATCCTAAGAGGGAAACAGCCTAGTCATATAAGGCTTTTGCCATCTCTAACAAAGGATGACATCAACCATTTGGATGTGGTAAGACATAAAAGCAACATCACACAGGACTCCTCCTTACCTGGGGCTGAGAAGGGCTGGCAGTGAAGTTAAATGCTTTGTTGGTCCTAGAAAAAAAATGCCAGCATGTTGAAGTCTAAAATTTTCAGAGCTGGAATGCACACAGGGTACCTTCAGACTAAGCAAAAGTGAAAGAAAAAAATATTCCCACCCCACCTCCTCACTCCGAAAAGGGAACAGTAGGCAGATGGATCAAATCCCTGTGTAACAGATACATGAAGAAGTCACTTATGCATTCTCACATCGCAGCTTACTCAAGTTGGAAGTTCTCGAGCCTGGTGACTAGCAGCTCATATGCAATATTAAATGGTGCCATGGAAGCAACATCCACAAATATGATCTGGTCAGAGGGTCCTGTCTCAGGTGTTGGCTCAGAGGGACAGAGGGTCCGACTCACTTCTTGGTAATTATAGGTCCTCTGATAGCTACAACAGCCAGAGGAAGGAGGGAAGGGAAAGTTGGATAGAAGAGAGAGAAAGACATCACAGTTAAAAAGTTATTCATCACTTAAGAATGACATAATTTTTCCCCTGCTTGCATAACTGAAATACTCATCTAAAAGGACAAGACCATTCAGTTGTTCATTCAGAGCCCAAACTCCAGCTCTGTTACCTCTTAGGGTTTGCACAAGGGACTGGACATCCCCAGCACTTCACTTCCCTTGAGGCTACCTGTGCCATCTGCAGATCTAGCACATCTGCCATTTGCTGGAGGCAGGGAGAGCACTGACAACCTCAAACAGCCGCTGCTGTAACCATCCCCTGCATCAGGCAAGACACTGCAGGCTGTCTCCTGCCTGGCACCCAGATTTCAGTCACAGAATGAAGCTTCACATCTCAGCCTGAAGTGCCTGCAAAGTCTTGGTACTTGCAGCCTAACTAGCTCCAAGGTTCCTGAAGCTACACAGCAGCACCACTTTCACAAAGAGAACGCCCCCAAAACAAGAACAACCCCCCAGAACAGACTATCAACTTAGGTGTACCTGGTGGGAGAAACAGAGGAGAGCCCCAATTGCCCAAATACTGTAACACAGCAATTAGGTTGCTCATGTGAGAGCTTGTTCAAATCTTGCTCCAGACTAGAGCCCAATTTGCACACATGGTAAAGCAAGTGTGGAAGTGACACCACAGCCGTTCGGTGGCTTCACTGACTAGTGAGACAGGCAGATCCCCCAGCAGACAAGCCTCCTGGTTTCCACACACATATTTCAGAAACTAAGAGAGAAGAGCAGGCTGCCAGATTAGAAGTCACCTACCAAATCCCGGTCTTCCTACGTTCAGCTGACAGTGAGCAAGCTCGCTTTGCTAAACAGCCCTACAGACTACATGGGTAACAAGGTCTAGCACTTGAGGGAGGCTGATGCTGGCAGACCAGCGTGTGACAAGGAAGAGAGTCTGGTACTTACAGGCCTCGAAAAATTAGTGGGACCTGCCATGACAGCACTCCCTTCTGCTGGCGAACTACAAACAGCACGGGATACTGGAGGTTCTCAGAGCTGCTGTTCACGTACACCCGCACTGCATCTACCTGTGGGGAGAGAAAGGACAACACAGATCGGTGTTAGTCAAAGGCACAGAACAACACAGCTCCAAACCTATGCACAAGAAGCCTGTCCCCTTCCTCAGTCTGACCTAGTGGCTATTCAGACCCAGAGGTGATTTACAGAAGTGTCTCCTTACTGC
Source organism: Gallinula chloropus (assembly GCF_964237585.1). Lineage (NCBI taxonomy): Eukaryota > Metazoa > Chordata > Aves > Gruiformes > Rallidae > Gallinula > Gallinula chloropus. The sequence continues at coordinate 86,806,374 of NC_140085.1, forward strand.
TGCTCTAATCCAGAGTCACAGCCCCTATCCCCAGGTCAGAGGTGACTGTCAGACAAGACACAGGGAACAAACACAGCAGACATAAGAGAAATAGTTCATTAACTACCATTTATCCAATTGGAAGCAACCTGAATAATTTCTGTTGCAAAGTTGAGCAGATACACCCACACCCATGCCACACACAGGTCCAAACAAGAAAATTCTCAAGTGTGGTCTTGGGTGTATGTACCCAACTCAATCAACATTACTGGGAAAGTCACAAAGATGACCCAAGACATCATTATTAGTTAGGAATGAAAAATCAGGTTAGCAGTTAGCTGGTGTTAGCTGTTGTAAATGACACTGAGATGACTATAACCCACGCATATCCCACCTAATGAAGCAAGAATACACTGCTGATGGCCCTCAACCTGCCACAGAAGGCTGCTATGGTTTGTGAGCAAGGGATTTTTTTAATGCAGCCCACTATACCAGCAACTGAAATTTGTCCTTAAAATATCTGGCCACCACACAGTTGCAGAGGTAGAACAGCTGTGGAGTATAAGTTCACTATTTGTAAGCGAGCACTTTGCCTGCACCAAACAGAAATGGCACTATTTCCATTCAAAAAAAAAAAAACATCTCTTCAGCTCCCTCTCCAGAGCTGCATCCATTGCTCAAGGAAGCAGGGTATGAGAATGCAAAACTCAGAAGAGACAGCATATCTGAATTAGAAGTCTTTAATTGATTAAAGCACATTAGCTGGGTAAGGTATATAAATTCTAAGCCTACGACATCTTGAAAGATTAGATTGGACTCTTACTGAAACACTTTTCACAGACAGCTCAACTGTATATCCTCCAAGAGTAAAGGTAGAAGGGGGTGCCACCTTCTAAAAAAACCAACCAAACTAAACCCTCAGAGTTATCAAGGTAGCAGAAGGGCAGCTGAGATGGCAGCTTATGCTTGCACTGAAGACAACAAGTTCAGATAGGGGTCTTGCATTTGCAATTTTAAGTCTAAAAGAAAATTTCCTACTTATTCCTGTTTAGAAGTTTAGGTTCACTTGGGAGTTCAGTTTACTGGAACCAGAAACTAGCCATAATCATTCTCAAATTTCCTGCCATCTTCACCATTAATACAGAGGCTACTGCCACCAATTCCTAAAAACTAAAGTCTTCCTCAAAAAATACCATAAATAGCTTCATTAATTGTGTGAAGACACAATGGTTAAGCCAGAGTCCTGCAAGCACACAGACCCACTCTCCATCCATGGGGAAACCAACTGTCATTGCTCAAAGCACACATTCATCTACTGTCCAGCAGCTTTTTGTCCATGAAACAGCTAAAAACAAGCCCACCTCCACATGTGGAAGTCATGTACATGGAGTCTGGTTGGACATCAGCCTGGGCTAGGTGCATCAGCACACAGCAACGTGGAGCTCACCTCAGACTCACAGCAAATGGTACTTCTGGGTTACGTATCCTCAACTACTCAAACGCAAGCTGAACACTGGGAAATTCTCTGCTGCACTGACTTCACAAATACATAAACTACACGGGTCATGCATACATTGCAGATAGTCAGGTTTACTTTAAATATGTGCAATTCATTTATATTCATTGGAAGACTTAAGTTGCACCTCTACCTCTTCTAAATTTTCAATTTAAGAAATTTAAGGACTGTTTGAAGTAGATGCTAATGCTGAGTGATATTATTAAAAAGAGAAAGAAGTACTACTTACATATTTTGCCCATGCTTTGGACACAGAAGTGAAAGTTGCATACAAGAGAGAATGCTGCTTCTTCCTACCTTGGATCTTCCCTTTCAGAAAACCAAGTATTTTGAATATTGATTCCAGAAAGAAAAACAGAAATTCACAGGCTGTTTAGAAAAGTCAGCCAAACCAACCCCAAACAACCATCTCTGAGATATCCTACAAAACAGAACAACACTGTATCTTTCCATCCTAAAATAGTACAGTAAGAATAATTCTATGATTTAATCTTAAACACCTGGAAATCCCAGCTTTTCCCACTGTTGCATTACAGTGCATATGCAGCAGGCCATTTATCTCCAGTGGCACAGGGTATTTTCCAGCTTAATATTTTCTTGTGCCATTTGGCTGACACCAGTAAGAATACTTACTACCTGCATTCCATAGTATATTATCTGGGAAACCATGGCCATGTAATCAAATATTGTTTCATAAGCTGACAAGCAAAACAGTGCCAACAAGACAGAATAACTATTTTTAATACCAGCATATCACAGTCTGAGGCCTTCACTAGACATTTTATGTGAATTTAAGCATCTGTTGAACCAATTTGTGGAATTCCTAGACTTTAATAAGAAGAAAGAGGAATACCACACCGAGACCACTAATATTCACAAGACAAGGCAGAGCTCTCAAGAGTCATGTCTCTCCAGTGAAGTTTGCAAGGTAGTGAGGTCAGCCATTGCATTCTTACTACTGCAGCAGACTTTCAAGACTTTTGCCTACCTTGTAGAGCCCTGCATCAGATGTGCTTCACAAACAAGAGAAGTAATGCATGAGCATGGAGAATGACTGCTGCTTACCCCTTTCATCCAGCTCATACCCAAATGGAAAGATGAGAAAACAGCCCTCGCCTACTTCAGAAGTACGCAGCAGATGGGGCTGGAGCCCTATGGAGATGTAATCCCAAGCATGCCTTTGGGTGAACGAGATCACCCAGCCAGTGAGGCTGCTCTTGGGGACAGCAGCTGAGAGCTTGTGGCTGGAATTAGGCTCTATCTTTTGCAGATGTATCTATGGTGCAAATGCTGCAGCACTATGAACTTGACTGGAGAAGCGAAGCAGGGCAACAACTTAGTGATTTACACCCAGACTTCACCTCACACACTGAAAATCCCAGCAGAGGACAAGATTTCATAATTGTGCTGTGTCAACATCTCAGTCTGGACTCCTACATTGTGTCCTGCCAATGCAGCCCAGATTCTGGGAGCAGTAAAATGCCTGTGCCGCTCATCGCCAGATGGGGCAGCCCCGTAAATCCAAAGAGGTCAAGCAAGTCTTGCAGCCTGCTTCTCTTAGGACCCTCTATTAAGAATCCAGGGTGAAATGACAGTTGCTGCCCTTGCAGGAGATAGCAGCTCACAATGTCTAACAGGACATAAGCATCCCATCCTTGCCCTTTGTAACCCTACCATATCCCACCAGCTGAGCTGATGGCTTCCCTTCAGGCTGCTCTTGCTCAGCCACCATTCACTGTAGCAGGGCTGTAAAGGGACAACTGCCTTAGTCTAGAACTACAAGTAATATCCTCTCCTAGAGGTCAAGGCATGCAGGCAACAATGCCACAGGAGGTGTTATGGTACTTTCTGCTTCTAAGCAGACAAGGTCAACACTATCACATCTTTTTTTCCAAGAAGTTACAGAAATGAAAGTGTTACTCTCCCCTATGATTTTTAAAATCCTTTGAATCAAGATAACTGACTCAGGACAACTGGCCTGCTCTAATGAAGAGAAGGGGAAAAGATATGCATTAAGTTTGGGTTTTTTTAAAAAAAAAAACGGTTTGGTTTCAAAAGAGGTCATTTAAGCTGTGACATCATCTTCTAGAACAGCACTACAAGACAGTTCAGGAAACTGAAGGCTACAGCTATTAGGTGGAACAAATAATGAATCATAACCAGGGCAGCCTCAGTGGCCTTATAAAGCCCACACCTCTCAAAGCTCACATGTGCATCTATATTCTACCTCAGCTCTCTGGAGAGTCCCAGACAGGTGGGGATAAGGAAGGGGAAAAAGGACCAAGACACATCTTTCTTACGTATAAGGAACTGGACTTGCTGTGGGAGGCAGCAAATGATACTTTCAATTCCAGCACTGCTTGGTTTCCTACCCACCCAATTTGATAAGCTGTCAAGGTTTTGGCAATCATCTGGCAAGCCACATTTCAACTAACCCAATATGTGACAGTGATGGCAAGTGAGATCTCCAGAAAGTCAACTACTGATTCATCTCCACGAGGAGAATAAATTCTCCACCCCCAGTTCACAGGGTTCTCGTATTTCCTAGATTCACCTGACATGCCCCATTCATTCACTTCTTGGCACCTCTACTCCTCCCCCCCGAGATGTTTTCTAAGAAGCATGAAAAGGCTGAAATCCTTTCAAATCTTTGCTGACAAAGGAATTTACCATCAGATAATGGAAGACTCATTTCTGTGGACACAGACTTGGCTGCTTCCACTACTACTGCCCTTCAGGACAATTTCTGAAAATAGCCTGTTTCATGCTGGTGAATTTTACACCCTGTTGAGTCCCGTTTTACACAACAGCGTGGGAGAACTTGTGTGGGACCAGCAGGACAGAGAGCAGGACTTGGGCAGAAAGGAGACAAGTTATAACTCTAAGCAAGGAGTCACTGCCAAACAGACTTCTCATGAAGCAGCTGAGTTTCTCTGACTGCATTTCCTACAGCAATTAGCTCTTACTTTCATTGTGCTATGTATTTCTTCATCTCCCGTTCTGGAGAGCCCAAAAATAAGTTTGATTTCAGACTCGCAAAATTGCTGTGGTTGTAAGTAACCTCTTGTCCTAGTTCAAGCCCTTTGCTCAAGCAGAGTCAGCTGGAGCTGGTTGCTCAGGGGTGAATCAGGTAACCTGTTCCAGTCTTTGACTGTCTTCACAGTAAAAACCAACCAAAGTATTTTTCTGTGTTTAGAAGGAATTTCTTGTGTTATAGTTTATGCTCACTGGGCATCACTGAGAAGAACCTGGCTGCCTCTTCTTCATTCCCTCCTCCCACCAGGTTTATACACATTGACAAGATCCCACTGAGTCTTCTCTGTTCCAGGCTGAACAGTCCATGAATGAATAAGAAAAGAGAAAAGAGACTCTCTCTCTCTTTTCATATGAAACACGTTCCAGTCCCTTAATCAATTTTATGGACCTGCACTGGAGTCATTCCAGTGAACGCCTACATTTCTTGTACTGGAGAGACCAGAACTGGACACAGTACTCCAGGTGTGAAAGCTCTGCAGCTTTGTAACTGCCTAGGGCAACTCTGCAGACCATAACTCTCCCTTCTTTTACAAGACAAAGGCACCTATGTAAAAGCTTCCTGGACAAGCCCAACAGTAAAGCTTCTCACACAGTGACTCACCGGAGCTCCATTCACACCTGTTTTTACCCTGACACCCTCCTGGTAGCCTCAATGCCCAGTGCTGCACCTAGCCAAAAGATTTAGCAGTTTTCATTTCCAAGACAGGAAAGCTAATTAAGACCACAGCTGCAGGTGCAGTAATGTGGATGGCAAATTTTTGCAAGCCAGACCCAGTTAAGGCCCTACTCAGCACAGGTCTCCTGCTGCCACCCCACTTCCCACAGAGCTCCTGCTGCTCCTCACCCAGACTGTCTGGAATGTCCCTGAGCAAGAAGAGCTACTGTCCTTATGTGCACAGGGTTACAAATTGCCTCCTGTGGCTGTCAACACTAATACTGGCTTCACACACATTTTCTACTGCATAACCCTCAGAGCCATCAGGTTAGGAGGGGACAGTTTCAGAAGCCTGCAGCTCACAGATGCAGGACTGAATGGTCAAGAAGCTATCTGCAGTAGCTGGGGTGCATTCCACTTACCCCCCTTTCAAACCACATCCCTCTGACTCTTTCAAGAAGTTACCCAACAATGCCTCTGCTCCCCAGATGACAGATCTGTATTCTCTCTTCTGGGCACCACTCAAACATCCCACTGTCCTCCTCTTTGATGCTTCACTGATATCTCCTCACCTGGAGACCCTAGCCTGTTTACCAGCTCTGGCATTCCTCAAAGCTTCACTCTTTGCAAACAGACCTCAAAGCTATTTTGTTTCATGCAATTACATGAATTCTGATCCCAAGGTTGTTACAAAATTAGTGGAACTGACCTCTCCAAGATGGTACCTCCACCTAGCCTAATCTTTCATCCCGATGACTGAAGCTTATGCAAGATGAATGCTGGAGGACACTAAGCACATGACTTACCTGTGCCTACTGTACCCTTATGCCAGAGAAAGGCTGCAGCATTTCCCCAGCAGTATCAAGAGCAACAGCTGCTGCAGAGCAGGACTAAGATTTCTGCTCTGCATCTAGACCAGTATCAAGAAGTAGATCCTGCAGCTCACACCCTACCACAAGAAAGGTTTAATTGCTGCCCCATGACACCTCTTCACCACAAAGGCAAAGGTGCAGGCTACTTACATGTATAAGGCTCAACCATACAGCGCCCTTCAAAAGGACGTTGCTATAAATCACAGAATCCCAGAATGGCTGAGGTTGGGAGAGACCTCTGCAGATCATCTAATCCAACACCACTGCTAAAGCAGAATCAGAGCCAGTTCCCAGTTGGGTTTTGGATATCCCCATGAATGGGGACTCCATAAGCATTCTGAGAAGCCTGTTACAGTGTTTGAATACCCTTGCAGTAGGAATGAAAAACCAGTTCCATACAAGGGCAAGGGAAAGGAAAGTGGAGCTTTGATATGTACCACTCATTTGGCTTCACTCTCTCCACAAAACTAACTGAGCATTCACCACCTACAACATTTAGTCAGCTTTGCTGCCATTTCCACTATCTTACAATGCTAGTATTACACCAGTAAGAAATAGGATTACCAGGAGGAGGAAGGAAATATTCTCAAGACTTCATATAGATTCAAAATCTAAGCACTTTCATTTCTTCCCCACGTGAAAACTGGTATATGCTATACTACCACTACACATGACTTCCCCCCAGTTCCTTGTCTTCTGCATTTGCTCCCTGTAACAGCTGGTTAGAGCTCCTTTGCCCTGTTCCCATAAAAGCAGCACCTGGAGCTCCCTTAGGTCTGATAACACCTGAGGCAGCATCCAGCTGCATTAATGCAGGACCACCTCTGGCCTAAGTATGAGCTCACAGGTGTGATCTCATTACACTTCTTTCATGCCTCTCACCTTTTTCTCTGTGCTCTTCACAGGCAAAGCTGCTTCCCAAGCCACAGTCAAACAGGGTGCTTTAGGCAGAGGGGAACATCAGAAAGTCACAAGCAACATTTACAGAACAGCTCATTAAGAAGATCCCAGTGTACTTTAAATTTCACCTCAGTATATTAACAACTCACTTGGCAGTGAATACTTCTGCTCTTCCTACCATTGCACATAGCCTAATCATGACCATCACAGAACCTAACCCCATCAAAATCTTTACCATAAAAGCCCAGAAATAAGACAGAGTGATAAATTGGACAGATGGCAATTAATGTTCCAGTCCATCTACTTATTTACCCTGCCACCATCACCACAGCAACACAGGACCTGTCAAGCGACCCTGCACTTTCCATGGAAGGGCCAGATCCCAGCCCCAGGATGCAGCTTCACTCTCCCCCTCACAGGTCTCAGGGATACAGCAGCAACACCCAGCAGCACAAAGCTTTGGTTGATGAGTCTCTGCCTGACAGAATAGCTGTTCCTCCAAAACACAGCAATAGAACAGGCAGGATCTGCCTGTGGGCAAACCTGCACAAGAAGTTCCAAAGTAAGAGTCCCTCCAGATAATCACCACCACTTGCAAATGAGCTTGGGGATATCAGAGCAAAGGAGTTCAGCAGAATCCAGGTGTAATTATGAGGAAGTCTGGGAAAGTGGAGAAAGGATTAACATTTAACTGCATGCAGGGCTTCTCATTTGCTGTCAATCACGCTCTGATTTTGTGCTACAGAGTGGAAGGAGTCCTAATTAGTGTCTTGGAGAATGACATTTTGACTGGCAGGGTGAGCCCTCCAGCAGAGGCATCACAAGGGACAGGGATAACAATGTAACACCTATGAACTGATGTTTGTGCTTTTTCAGGCCTTATTCCAATTAACCTACCTTAAACTTTTAATCCATGTTTTGCTTCTAGACTCTGTTGTCTTGATATAGACAATATACACATTTTCATGCAACAGATTTAATGAATTTACCACTGAGCCAGTGCTAGTAGTCCCATCTTTCCCTTTGAAAGTCAGCATCTGGCATTTGCCTCAAGGGCATCATCTCCACCAATATATTTTTAGAAGAGTGGGAAAAAAGCAGGAGGGGAAGCAAAAAAGTGTGACTTATTTAGTTCAAACATCGTTCTCCCTCCATACCCTTCCAAAGATTATTTCATTTTAAGAGCAAGTAGTTCTGTTACAGAACCACTGCTCCCACCATGTATACCCCTCCATCCCAACACTGAAATAAGATCCTACTGATGTCGCACATGGAGACAAAAGGAACTCCAGATTAAAAGCAACAACAAAAACAGTTTTTATTTAAAATAATAATAACCCCCCATGCTAGAACCAGTCTGCAAGCCTCTTCTGTATCTACCCCAACTCACTTAGCACTGGTGAGGTGAGGAGTAAGGTTTCCCTGGGCATTAAGAGGGTCAGCCAGGCTGCCATCACTCCTGAAACACCACCATTGCTGATAGATTTCACTTGTGAGCAGATTGTTGCCAGTAACACAAAAGAACCGGTCACACTTCTCTCTTCCCCCTCCCTAGACACACAGAAGCAGGCTGTCTATCTTGGTACTACAATACAGCACTAGATTTCAAGCACAGCTTCCAAGCTGAAATCCTTACCTCCTGCAGATACCAGCAGTTATGCCTGAGGTGGGACAGTCCAGGCTGGATCTTAGGAAACAACCTCAGGTTCCAAATGCTCCCTTTGACAGCCAGGCCCTGCTCTAACATTTGTTGGCAATAACCATACTGCTGACACTGGGGGGCTGAGGTAGGGTCAGACTTCTGCTCCTCACATTCCTTCCCACTGCCAAGCCTCTCCCATGTGCCAAGCTCAGGATGGTTTTGTTTCTCAGGTGACCAACCTTGAGCTTTTCTCTGTATTTCAAGGTGGACAGAGCAGTTAGACAGCTGAATAAAGAGAGACCTCTCAGCACTATATAAAAACGTGTTAGACCAGGAAAAACAAATATTTGTACTTCAGTTCTATCACCACCCTGGAGGTAGAGGGAGGAGGAAAAAAAGGAAGAAGAAAAAAAAAGAAAGACACTTAAAAAGTGCATCTGAATTCCATTCTCTAGATCAGGTGCAGAAGGAGCCAGCACTCAATTCACACAGCTGAACATGACCAACATGGCTGCAAACATTAACCAAAATAAACCAGGCTCTTGTTGACACGCAGGAGTCCTTGGACTGATTAAGTCTGCATTTCCCACAGAGATTACACATCAGGTTAAGCTGCAGGGATGTGAATTTAAGGGCAGGCAGGAGGTTTCAACAACAGTCTCTGCTGCAAGCAAGGGTTTTTGAAGAGCTTTACTATGGATTCCTTTCTACCACCTCATGTGAAGTAAAACCATCAGACCACACCAGGGCTCCTCCACGTTCCCCACTGCACCCCCACACAAGCTGCTCCTCGCGAGACCGTTGGGGAGTATCGGTCCACACTGTGACAGCACTTGGTCCTGGGCCTGACAAGGCACCAAGCCAAGCCAGCAGGCAGGGAACACATCCGGCAGGCAAACACACAGGCTGCTGGCTACAAAGGAAGGTCTCAGAGCCGGACACACCTACAAAAGCCACTGTATTGCTGCTGTCTGCTGTTGCACAAGACAGAGGTGCTTCATCTTTACATAAAGCCTGAAATGAAGCGAAGTAGGATTCAGCCAGATGGGCTACAGCAGTTGAGGCAGTGAAAGAAAACACATACCTGTCAGTGCCTGGCCGCACTTCCCACTGACAACGTAACAGGGAGAAGCTGAGATCCCGAAAGAAAATAGTTATGAGACAGCGACAGGCATTACAGAACCTCTTTCCTGCCTTCTTATGAGGTTTAAGCACCACTCCTGTATGGCAACAAAACAAGTGGAGCTCAAGGGAGCGTTCCCTTCCAGCCTTTCTGTCTGACTTTGTGTCCTAGTGTCAATAAATCTCAGCTGCCAAAAGCAATCTGTCAAATAACTTTGGCCCACAGTTTTCTTCCAGGAGCATTAAATATCCACAGCAGCATAAACTAAGTGACAGAGTCTGGGTATGTCAAGCACAGCCTCAGCCACATTAATGTAATTGTTCCAGGATTAATATTTTTCATTTTAAAAGTTCCACTTTGTGCAAATACGCTGCGTGGACTTAAGAGTCTGCCATGGACATTCCCATGAGTTCACTTGTTTGCAACAGCATCTGTGTAGTGTAAATGGAAGTGAAACAAATACAAAGCATGTTAATATTTATCTTTTTCCTTTTACTTAATTTTGTCCTCTAACCAATGTCACTAGGGAGTCTCCAAGGCAGCCAGAAAGAACTAGGAGTTGCCATGCTGGATGAAGCTGGTACCTGTTTCTGACCACCCTCAGACTTCAGGAAGACTTTCAAGATAAACAAATAAACCCTTTTTTGAACAGCCAGTTAAGGAACAAACTACGCTCTAACAAATAGCTTCTTCCTAACCCACAGCAGCTGGAACTCTGGGCTATGGTAACCCTTGAAACAAAAGTGTTTCCAAGTTTGCCGCCACCCCAGGTTTACAGCAATAGCTACAGGGATTACTGCCACCACACAAACGTCTCCTGGGCTCAGTGACACTTGGGATGTGAATTGAATTACATATCCTGAATGCTTTCCTCTTTTTAAAAAAAAAAAGAAAAAAACACCCACATTGTTTGTTTTAAAGCCCACTGAAGTAGCTATTTACAGAATCACTAGGTTGGAAAAGACCTTGGAGATCATGGAGTCTATACCCAAAGAAAAACATCAGCATAAAGAAAAGTAAGGATAGCTGTTCCTGAAATCCTCTATGGTTCTCTAAGTATACACAGCAGGAAATAATGTTTGCTTATGCAAATGTACTAAACTATACTCTCAAACTGAGCAGATGGCACACCCTTGCAACACATCTTTTACAGACTACGCTTTCATTCCCTGAATATCCCCTGAAATAGCAGATGAGGTCTGTAGAGGAAAAACATACCTTCCCACCCAACAACTCCTGCACAAGTTATTTAAGGACATTTCAGCCTCCACTAACAATGTAAATGTTTGTATTCTAAAATGCAGCACTGCTCTTGGAAAGAGTTCAAAATCTTGGAGGAGAGACATTTCATGAAGTTACTCCTATTCAGAATATTTTTTATTTTTTAATCTAAACATCAGAGGCGGGGGAGAAGAGGGGTGGCAGGGAGAAGAACAAAACCTGATCAGCTTTGTTTTTAATCAGGACAGCCTAACAAGAAGAGAGTAATTTTAAGATTTAGAATGGCATCCAAATTCAAAGGATTACAAGTATTGGGATTGGCAGCATTAGCTTACACATTAGAAATTAAAATAAAATTGTCAGCACTAAAGCTTCTGTCTGAAGGTCTGTGGGCCACCCTGCAACAAACTACAGCAGACCTCACAAGCGTTTTCCATAAAGCCTGCAAACTGACAGTTTCTTTCAAGATATATTCTCTTTTGCCCCTCTAGGTAGGGAAACCCCCAAAGAACAACGTATCAGAAAGCCAAAGAATAATTTAAGTTTGAAGGACCTTAGTTGGATACACAATCCCACCCCTAGCTCAAAGCACAGCCACCTCCCACATTGTTCTTTCACTTATGATATCCCTTTGTTGCCAAACTCAAGGCCTTCAGGACTGTATTTTCTGCTGAAAAAAAAACCCCAATGGTCAAGCTCATGTTTTCCACAGATTCCTGCGTCATTTCTCTATCAGTTTATTTTTGCTTTCTCCTGTAAGCAAGAGCTTTTAGTGTGACTCTGGGTAGGGGTTAGAAGTGGCCATGAGACCCCCACTGAGAAGCAGCAAGAACATTCCAAGTGCTGCGTGCTCTACACTGCCTACACGGTCACCTCCTAGGGTCGGTTGTTTTCTTTCGAAGAGATAAATTACATACACAAAAGTTACTCCAAAGGGATTCTGTTGAACCTTGCCAGGCTTCAGACATATGCTAAAACTTGCTCTGATTATCCTGGATTTGACATTGTGCATACATCTGTGCCTCATGAGGCCTTTAACATTAGGCCCCAGAAATGGCGCATCAAGGCCCTTACAGTGTCTTGTGGTGAACAAACTAGCACCAGCAACCAAAAAGCAGCAGTGTTCAAATCCTGGGTGTCCTGCAATAACAGGAGCTCTACTGACCTTAGGAGATCTGCTTGTTCAAACAGTTGTAGTCTTCCCAATGTGTTTGGTTTTCACCCACATCTGTGTCTAACACAGTAGTTTCCACTCAGCACACACCAAAGACAGAGCCTAACCTGTTCCCCCCACCCCCTGTTACAGCTCAGATTTCAGCCATGCCCAAACAGGAGACTAAAGTTTTACTGCATACGTGGTATAGCTGTGGGCAGAAGCTTGGGCTAGAGCCAAGACTAACTTTGTGGAGAAGATGTGCAGGAGAGTAAGTGAAGTTTAATTTCAGTCTGAAGAATCCTTCACATGCAGCGTAAAACCAGCTCAGAAGCAAGCAGTGAAAGAATTTGCTCCTACTTATAACAGACATTGGAGCTGCTGGACCAGGACCTACCTTTGCATGTTAAACAGCGGAGAAAAGTAAATACATTTTATCAGAGTCACTTACTGAACCAGGTTGTCCTATGTAGCAGATCAAGTGGTTTCCCTGCAGCTCTAACAGATGGCTTTGGTCTGATCAAGTGACTCATCACACAATCCCAGAGGAACATATGGGTGAATTCCAGTTCTGGCTCCTAGTTGCAAAGCAAGTGCAACTGCCATCCACATCTAGGCTACAAGAGATTCATTCACTAGGGTACAGAGGAACTCAAACACATCACGCTCCTTGGGCTGGAAAAGGCCCTTAAGTCTCTACTAGAGGGTCACAAAGTTTAAGGCATTTAATTGGAAGACTTTTGTTCTTCCCTTAGGTCAGTGAACTTTTTCCCCAGGTGCAGTCATGAAAGAAGGCAGGGTAATTTTAGCAAGCCTCCATAGTGGTAAACAGCCCATCTCACCCATCCACTGAGGGCAATTTTTTTTTTTTTTTTTTTTTTTAAACACATTACCCCTCTGATAGACTCCACACAGGAAACAGTCACTCCAGGGCTACACATCTTCACATGGCACAACTCTCAGCAGAGAAGCCACAGCTTAAACTACTGCCAATCACAGCTTACAGTAAGGCTGGGCCGTATGGGAACTGAGAGTGGGGTTCTGTTCCTAGTCCTGGCAAGGGAGGAGGAGGAAAGCATCACCCACTATTTCTCCCAAAATAGGAGCAGCCCACTGCTCAGCTTTTGAGCTCATGATATAGGAGCAGCCCACTGCTCAGCTTTTGAGCTCATCCTAACCAAGATGCAGTGCATCAATGTCCAAGGATGATGTCTGGATTGCAGCAGCTTTGCCTACAAATGGAAAGTTGAAAGCTTTTTCTCCTGAGATACACCGACTCTATTTATGAAGCCAAGCACATCTTCCAAATCATTCAGCTGACCTGAGCTCTTAAGTGGGAAGATTCTTTTTTTGTTGTCCACAACAGTTGTCTTTCTGATGCTTTCCTGCACTATTCAGGACTTGATACAGGAAATACCCAGAAGCACAATATTAGTATAGTTTGGTTTTCAACATATTAACCATTAGCAATTGCTGGAGCTTACAGTGGTAAAGAGAGTTGTTTGCGCTGAATCCCCACAGTACTTCCACACACACACACACCCCTTTCTTTTTAGAAATCCTTGTATTGTTGCAATCATGGAACTAATTAGGTTCCTTCACTTGTCATATAAATCCTTTTCCAGTTAGCTGTAAATCCAGCAGAAATTTTGAAACCCTCGTTCATTCTTCTGAATAGGAACACACTACACAGGCAGCTCCAACAAACTAGCCTGCTTTCCTTCCTTCCTCCCTCCCTCCCAAGTAGAGACATGTTGAAAGCATGGAAATGAAGATGCTCACAAGTGTGGTCATATTTTTTCCCCCATCCTGGATGTCTCCAATTTAAACCATCCTAAAATAAGATAATCCTGTTTGCCTAGCTAATTATTCACCAGACCTCTAATAGGGCACATCTGCCTTTGCTGTTAGAGCATGGGTGTATTAGTGACAGGAGCAACAGCTGGCTTTATTACTGTATTTTTTTTACACTGGGTTAATCATTAAACAGCTGTGCAGAAGGGAAAATCAAGTGCAACTAGGAGGAGGAAAAGGGAACTAGAAAAGCAGTAAGATGACCCATAACAAATGGAGACTTTCTACAGCACGAGGAAAGAGTTTGACACATCCCTTTGTTCATAGGCCAACTCTAGAAGACCCTTGCAGCAGAGGTGGCTGTGCTTCAACTCAGCGCAGGTTTACTTTTAGAGCTCCACCTCAGAAACTGAGGCCTAAATCCTAGATGCCAACTACAAAAAAATCCTGACAGCTCTCCTACCTCAAGACGTAAGCTGAAGTGTTTTGCACAGCCCATAGGAGGGCTTTTGTCCACACACAGAGGGAAGAGACCTGGCAATACATACACACGTAAGAGTTTCAGTTAAGTGAATCGGTCAGCGTAAGTACCCTTATTTTCATTTTACACACACAGAAGTTGGCACAGCTGTGAAGTCACTTGCCTGTCTCAAGCCAGCTCTGCTCCAGAGCCATGAGTTGTACTTTCTTTACCTTGTATACACCTGCTCATGAGCAGTCTCATAGGACTTGCTTTCCCCCACTCTTCCCTCATGCATGCATACCTGCATTCCAAGGAGTAAGGAAGATCAGGTGGATAAAGAACATCATCTGAGATCAGGCAAGCACACTTTTCAGAAAGCAATGAGTCTCTAAAGCAACAAACAGGACTAATAGTCTTGTTCCCATCTTTCTCTCATCCATCAATCAAGCATTGCTCATTCACTTGCATTTTCAGATAAGCCCTGGCAGCCATAGCATGAGAGCAACCAGAACATTTACAGAGGACTGATGGGTCATAAGCCAGCCCTCACACCTTTTGCTTGGCTCAGAGTTGTCCCTTGCTTTGTAGGCCTCCCTCACAAGAAAAAGCAGGAAAGAGATGAAAACAGCAGAATTGACAGCATCAGAAAAACAAATCCATTTCAGAACCAGACCACTCCAGACCTGGCTTTGCTTCAGAGGGAAAGCAATTAAACTCACCCACTGCAGTCCTTCCACATGGAAATCGCTCTTCTTATTAATTAAATTTCCTGTAACTAAGGTTAATGGTCTATGCAGTATCTGCCTCAAGGTATCAAAGGCTTCTGGCTGACCTGCCATCAGCACAGAGACAGGAGGAGATTGAAAAAACCAGGAAGAGCAGAGAGCTCACAAGTAGTAGGCAACTGGCAAACACTGGCTGATGTTCGCTCACTTTGCGTTCAAGGCTGAAGACTGCAATGAGAGATAAGGACCAGTACACTGAGTTTCTGCACAGCTTGCATCCCTTCAGATGATCTGACAACTACCCAGAGAACAGCATGCCCCTAAGTATCTTTATAACTCTCACATAAGAAAAACCTGCCAATAGGAGCGTGGTACTAGATTAAAGCCAGTAGTTCCACTACCGAGTTTCATCGTGAATAGGGCCACCAAAACAGATCAACCTCTGCTTCTGACCAGGCTGGCAAGAAGCGATCCAGCCTTGTTTGCCTCTCATCAGTTCAGGGTTGCAGCTGGGAGAGGAAGCTGCACACATCCAGAGCAAGTTATCCCAGTTGGGCCAAACACCTTCTTGTAGGCTTCTGCAGGTTCAGCTAGGGAATGGCATCTGTAGGGTTTCTCAGTGAGAAAACATAGAATGGTTTGAGTTGGAGGGGACCTTTAAAGATCTAGTCCAAGCCCCCCTGCCCATGGCAGGGAGAAATCTTCTTTATATCAGGTTGCTCAAAGCCCTGACCAGCCTGATTTTGAACATTCCCAGTGATGGGGCATCCACAACTTCTCTGGGCAACCCATTCCAGTGCCTTACCATCCTCATCATAGAAAGTCTTCCTTATGTCCAACCCAAATCCACACTCTTTCAGTTTAAAATTGTTGCCCCAGTCCTGCCCCCTTTATGTACTCAAACCCAAAAATTCAGGTATCCTTAGAGCCTTCTCCTCTCTAGAACCTTTACTATCCTCAGAACATCACCAGAAAGTCTCCTAGGTCCTTCCAGCTTTATTTAATTTTTTTTTTCCCTCTTCTAAATACATTTTCAAAGCAGGAGCTGGTTGCCCTCCTTAGGGGCTTTCATGGCACTGCTTGGAGAGTTCTGCATTAAAAAAAAAATATTAGTCAGCAAATCTGAAGTTCCTCCACTTAAATACTCTCTTGACCAGCTCACTATCTCTGCACAAATTAATCCACTAAAGTTTCTGCTTAAATGCAACAGTTGCCTGGACTTGGTGGCTCTTCACTGCCATGGGAATGGCCTAGCACCTGAAGGTAGCCATTGAGCAGGAGATGCATTCAGATACCCATGAACACCACCAAGCAGCCATGTACTCCCTTCCTATCTCTTCCCATTCCACTATGACCCTAGTTCTCCGGGAGAGAAAACTTCTTCATGGAAAGTATCTGGCAAAACACACACCTTCGAAGAGCACATAAACTGAAGAAACTAGATTTGCTTTAACTGAAATCAGTACCCACAGTCTCAGCTAACAAGCACCAGACCACATCTGATCAGCCAATAGGCCCTCATCAGAGTACCCAACACCTGTAACACCTGAAGAAGCCTAACTTGCATCACCACCAGCTTCTACAAGAAGGCTCACACCTAAAACCTGCTTTTGTCCTGGGTTCAGTGGTGACACCCAACAGTTAAATAATGCTGGGCTCAGTTGCATCATAGCCCAAACATGCAACTCCTGCCCCATAAATACCAGGTGAATTTTATTACACAGTAACACGCACAACAGAAGAAATAGAAGTCTTTAAAGGTCTGGATCTTTTGGAATTTCAGAGTAAAGCAAACCAAGGGATGATTAATGCCACCTCTTCTATCACCCTGTTTACCAACTCCCTTTGCATTGAAGCATTAGAAATAAAGAGTGGAAAAATTATGTTTTCCATTTTCTGTTGTCCTGTGAGATCAAGGACAGAAGGGAAGATTCATTTGCGTATTTCACCATCTTTTGGTACATCAGAACATCTTACCCAGCAAATAACATCCAATCCAAACAACAGGGGGCCGGAGCGGGGTAAAAGATGGACACAAGACACGCAGAGTTTCCAAGGTACCACTTAGCTACTTAAGATAAACACATTAAAAGAAAGGAAGGGAAGGGAACCCACCGTGGCTAGGCATACATAAGTGGCTTGCTCCCCATCACAGACAGCCGTGGCTTTAGTAGCGCTGCCTTGCAGCCTCCTCACACCGCACCTCACCCACACAGCCCTGCTTAACCTCTCTGGCTCCCAGGGGAGAGCACCCTGATCCTACTGAAGCACTTAGGTGTGAGCAGCGATACCTAAAAAGGCTCATTAAGTGCGCCGTCCCGTGTCCCCCCCCCCCCCCTTTTTTTTTTGAAGATAGGATTATTATCCTCATAATTCCCTTCTAGACTTTAAGCCTATTTTGCTGCTCCCCAAACCCCCGTCCTGGGGATGCACCAAACCACCTGCCCACCCTGTGCGCTCCGAGACGACGCCACCAGCCTCCCGCTTCGCATCCCCAGGGTGCCCTGGCCGTGCCGGGAAAGCCCGTGGGAGGGCGAGGGGAGCCCGCAGGTGTACCGCGGCTCCCGGCCTCCGCAGAGGCGGGAGGATGCGAGCAGGACCGCGGGCGCGAAGGGAGAGCCCGGCCCGCTCCCGCGCGGTGGCGGAGCTGCAGCGCCGCCGGCGCCCCCTCCCTCCCTCCTCCCCCCCCGGCCACACTGGCGGAGGGAGGACGAGGGGGGCACGGCGGGTTTGCTGGCCGCGGGGAAGCCGGCACTGCGAGGGACGGCTCTTACCTGCCCGGGCTCTCTGCTGTAGGCGAAGGCGTAGACCCGCTCGGCGCTGATGTTCACGGCGCCCCGGTAGACGCGGCCAAAGGCGCCGGGCGCCGGGCTGCCCCCGGAGCCGACCGCGGCCGCCGCCGCCCAGAGCAGGGCGCAGAGCAGAGCCCCGGTAGCCGAGGCCTTCGCCACCCCGGCCATGGGCTCGTCCCTGCCGCAGCCGGGCTCACGGGGCGGCCTCACGCCGGCCGGCCGGTGCGGCACCCGGACTGTCTCTGCCCGGCGGGGCGGGCGCCCAGGCGCTTTATTTGCAATTTAAATAAACGGCTCAGCGACGCGCACGGACGCCGGTGGAAGCAGCTCCGGACACCCTCCGCCCCTCGAGTGGGGGGCGCCGAGCAACTTTCCCCCGGGAAGGACTCTCCGCCGGCCGGTCAGCGAGGAGGAGAAGGGAAGGGAAGGGAGGCTGGTCGGCGGGCGGGCTGGCTGGCCGGCCCCGGGGAGGAGGGTCTCCTCCCTGTGCCCGGCCCCAAATTCTGTGGTGGCTTTTGCAGACGGTTATCAGGGAGCTTCTCCCCTTGGGGAGCTGTGCAGTGAGCTGAGGGGCGAGCCGGCGTCGCCAGGCACATAGGGGCTGGTCCAGGCTGAGGCATCCGCGGGGCTTCAACACCCCCAGCCCACCGAATCAGGGGAGTCCTTGCCCCGTGCTCTGCTGGCTTGATGGAGCAGTGGCTTGCACCTGCAGTGGATCTTGCCTAGGACCATCCCCCACCTTTCTTTTTTTGTTGTTTATAACTTTGGGGTGAATGACCTGTAGTCCAGCCCCAAGGTGTGAAAGGCTGCAGCACAATGTCGCTCCATTGATTCAGTCATGGCTTGGTGCATCTTATGTTTTTTGAGCCATTCATGAAACAGCTACTGTGATACTCTTAAATCTTTGGAGCAAGATGAGGGCAATCCTTTTGGGCTGTGAAAGGGCCAGGGGGTGTTAGTCTCCTGGTTTACCCCTCCTGTGATCTTCTGTTGAAAACACACCTGGGAAATGGGTCAGATCCTGTGGTGGAGGGATGCACGTTTAACTCAGAGAAGATAGAGCATTGCTGGAAAGCAACCTGAAAGGTTTTTCAGCTTGAGGATGAACTTGTAGGAACCAGAGTTCTATAAAGCCAGCCTCCAACAGTGTCCAGCTGCACTGACTCTGGCCACAGTCGCTTTCCAAGTGGTGAGCTTTGTTTTCAAGGCTCAGAGATTTCCTAGGGGTCACTCGTTGTCTTTAGAGGAAGAGTTGCAAAGCTCAGCAAAACAACTCAGTGTGTGTTATGCCGTCATGTTGATCTTCAGGCCTTTGCATGATCCCTGCCAAGAGAAAAGAACAAAACAATTATCCATGTTTTCAGTGTTTGCCTTGAAGCAGCCTGCAGTCCAAGTCACCCTGCCTTTTGTCAGAGTCCCAAGAAGCCGCATTAAGGGCAAAAACCCCATTTGAGATCTGCTGGAAGATGGACACCTAAACATGAAGAGTTTGCTTTTCAGCCTGAAGTGTCATGCTGAGCAGACCAGGACACCTGTGAGGTGTCACCTCTGAGCGCTTATGACCCAGTCTTGCCTCTTGCTGGGACATGGTGTGTGACCTGTCTCAGGGAACTTCAGTGGCACTGAGAGACTTGTGGCTTCCCCTCTGCACCCTGTAGAGCCCAGTGCTCCTAAACCCTACAGCTCCCTTCTTACCCACTGCTCTCTGCAGACCCTCAGGTCCCTCTAGCAGGGCTGGAGGGAGGAGACTGGGGACCACATCTTCTCCCAGAGAGAACAAGCTTCAGGCAATAGGAGGAGGTCTGGCAAAGCAAAAGCATGTCAGGGCCATGCCACACTGCTCAGAGCCATGTGACGGGTGGCGTACGGCCGGTATTCTGGAAACCAAGGTAGTTCTGGCAGCAAATTAATTTTTGTGCCATTTGGTGCCATGCATATTTCAAGTTCAGATCATGAGATTGGTGAGGTGTCAGCACATTGTCCCTCCCTAGCCATGTTGTCTTCATGACAAAGAAGTGGCTCTCCATGTAGTCCACACCTACCACTGCAGAATTATCGATTTCTTAAAGTCCTTGCCCTGAGTGGTGGTATGTTTTGGTCTTCTACACAAGGCTACACATTTTTTCCTCTTTTTGAATTGGAAAATTCAAGGTTTCTTTTCAAATATACTTTGTGCTTGTCTTTATTGAATTTCTTCTGGCAGTTTTGAGGCTCTTTAAGCAACGTAGCAGCGTTAAACCTTTGTTCAAATCTTTGCCTGCAAAATGCAGTACTGCCCAACTCAGTGTTATTTGCAGAAACTTGAAGTCAGTGGTCAGTTCCACCATTTAAGTTGCTAATTAATCAATCCTAGAAGACAGATCTTAATTTGATATACCTTCCTATTGACAGGAAAAGACCCACTATTACAGCTTGGGAGTTGCTTTTCAATCACACCCCCCACTCATGTTAATGTTCCCTGAGCAAACACCTTTAGTGATGTTCAAGGCAATGTCAGAAGTCCTACTGAAGTCCAAGTAGGTTTCATCTATTCCTTTCAGCACCTACTAAGTCAGTTATATTGGCAAAGAAATAAATTAGGTTACTATGTAATTATTTGTTCTGGACAAATGCACACTGCCTGTTTCTCATCACTTCATTGTTATTTAGTTGCTTGAACACAGATTGCCCATCAGCTTGTTTCATTATCTTTCCAGGTAACAAATGGAGGTTGGCTGACTTAACAGCTCTTCACTTGCCACTTTGAAAAAGATGAGTAGCCTGGTTTGCCTTCCCATTTCCACCTGGATCTTGTTCTTGAATGGCAGCATGTATTTTGGAAGAAAGGACTGACCCCCGTAAGAGACAAATCGCTGATTTAGACAGACCGTGGGTCTGGGTCAGTGAAAGTGGCCTGGTGTTCTTGTATGTGCCACAGAACTCTGGCATCAGGAGGGTCAGCTGCTCCCTAAGGGACAGGGAACCAGGTGCTGTAACATGGGCAACTGAGCAGCGACCTCACTGGCCAGGGCCTCATCACACAGGATCTGAGCAAGGGGAAGCAAGGCAGGCCTGGAGGTGGCTGCTGAGGTCAACAAAAGAGTCCAGATTGCTAGACGAGGTCTGAGGTCCTGCCAGGAACACAAGTTAGCAAGTCAGGTTCAGTGACAGCAATCAGGGAAGGACACAGTCCTGTGGTCAGCAGGAAAGTCCACAGCGATGATGCAAGTCTGAGGTTTGGCCAGCAAGTTGTTCGACAGGTTTGGGTTGATGTGATACAGGCATGGCTGCCACAAAGCTGTAGCTCAGGCAGGTCCAAGCTGAAATGCAACTCCCATGGGAAGGGGGAGGCCAGCCCGCTCTGAGATCTCACCACAGCCCTGCCTCCAAGGTCACCAGAAGGAAGGGGGCAGCCCTCAGCTGCACTATCTCTAGGCTGGCAGCGAGCCTGGGGTGCCAGACCTCCAGGAAGGGGGATGATGCTCCCAAGGCCTTTGCCTCTGGCTGTGTGGGGGACACATTTTTCCTAACACGGTCCATTTTTCCAGTATAAGCAAAGCCTGGGGTTGTGAGTGTCTCAGGGGAAGGAGGAACTGTGCTGAACCAGAGGCTCATAGAAGTGTGTGTTTGGGGTTTTTTGGGGGGTGGTTTTGTTTCAGGGGCTTTTTTTTGGTGGTTTGGGGGAATGATTTTGTGCTATAGCACAAAAATAGAAAATCTCATTGCTACTGGGGAAAAAATCACAGTAAAGAAATAACATTTTTCCTGGTAACCGGTGCTGCAAAATCATCCAGGATAGAGGAAAGATCTTAATTACAAAGGAATTCTCTTAATCATACTAGGTTGGAAGGGGAAAGAAAAGGAGTATAAAGGTATAACAAACCAAATTGTTTGGAAAACTGGTGGTATTAAATTGCTGTTTGGATATGCTGTCTCCATCTTATGTAAGCTCCACTGCGAGTTAATAGATGCTGTAGATGTTCAGCTGGCTTCTGCAGAGATAACACAACATTTTCAGACTCTGCTGTAAATGCAGTGTGAAGAACAAAAAAAGAACCAAAAGGTAGACAGGCTTTCAAGATGCGTGATAGAACCTGCTCCCCCTTTTTTTCTAGGTGGCTGAAGTGTTTGAGAATAGTCTGGTTGACTGAGAAGTGTCTCTGGGTTTTATTATATTTGCTTGTATTCCGCATTTAACCTTTATATTTGATTGTAACTAATAATAGCAGAGAGGTTTAAGAGGCTTCAGAGGGGATGGTGTGTTGATTTAATTGTGCCCTTATCTCTTTCTTCTCTTTTCAATAGATCTGGTTCTTCAAGACAATTTACAGCCACGTCAGGAAAGAATTCCAGATGCACCCTTAATTTCTGCTTTTGGGTTCCAAATAAACAGAGAGCAATGAATCAGTGTGTTGCCTTGCATGTGTGACTAGAATCAAGGATTTGATTTACCAAAGGTTGAATTCTGATGTTCAGTTTCACATTATGTGTAGTATCAATGTTTAGTGCCTAGATGGAAACTGAAGTTCAGGTGTAACCTTCAGTGTAAAAAAGCATTTGCAGCACCTCAGCAGAGGCAATTGCTGATAGTATTTCTCTGCCACTTTTCTTCTCCCCTTATAATTTCCATCTGCTTTTTCTTTTTGTATCACATGCAATTCCTTCCCTCAACACATTAACCATTCCTTCTGCAGGTTCCATTAATCTTTTCAGTGATGTTGGTAAAGTCAGAATTAGATTGACGAGGACCTGAAGCACCAGGAAATCCTGGTGACAGGAAATTTCTCTCTTTAAGCAAGAAAGGAGTTTTGAATGAAAGGCTGTTAAACCCTATGTCTTCACTTTCCACCTCCAACAAACAAAATACTAGGCTCACACTGTAATACAGAACGTTAATTCTAACCCTCCAAAGTCATTTACCACATAGGTGACAGTGAAGGGGAGGATCCGTGGCACATCCATGGGCAACCTATCGGACAGACATCGCACTTGTGTGTAAGTGACTCGATGAAGAGCCGGAAGCTGGCAATTCCTCATGGGCAGGCAGGGATGTACACCCTTCCTCAGTGGCGCAGCTAATGAGAGCTGCTTCTGAAAGGACAGTCAAGGGCCACTCTTAAAACTTGATGTCACCTTAGTTTAATAGTTTGTGTGACACTCGGCTCTTAATCACCCATAAGAGGGCCTGAAATAAATGATGATGTGGGTGAATTCCCAAGGTTTCCTCGGAGGAGCATCGAGGGATGGCTTGGGAGTGTGTCTGCAGCCAGAAGGGCTCCTAAAGTAAAGAAATTAGTGGGGAAATTAAGGCGAGAGGTGGAAGACCTGGAGGAGTGACAGTGCCGGGGCAGCTCTCGCGACTTCCTCTGTGGCACTGACAGAGCCCCCCTGGCACAAAGGCGGAGCTGCTACCCGCTGCCCTCCGTCGAGGGCTCCTCTGCACCCCTGCGGTGTCGCCCGGGGGCGGGCAGGGCTGCTTTCCCACCGAAAATCGAAGAGCAGAGGGAGCGGCGGGCACCGGCAACACCTACCCGCGTACGGGGGCCGGCGGCGGGAGCGCGGCGGGAGGCGCAGGTGAACGAGGGTGGCGGGGAGCGGGCCAGGGTACGGACTCGCCTTCAGAGGCACCGCGGGGAGCAGCGGCTTGCCGTGCCCCCAGGAGAGGCGCGGCCGGTGGAAGCAACGGGGCGGGGAGAGCAGGCAGAGCCGTTACTGCCTTCCTCCCGTCAGGGCGGAGAGAAGAGGGGGGTGTGTGGCAGGCCCCGTCCCCACGGCAACGGCGGGAGGGCGGAGGCGCTCGCGTCCCGCTCCAGCCCGCAGCGCGGGGCCACTTCCGCCCCCGTCCCGCGGCGGGGCCGGCGATGTCGCTGCTGCGCGGGCCGCGGCCCCGGGCCCTCGGCAGGAAGGGCCCCAGGAAACCGGCGGCGGTGGTTAAGCGGGACTGGGACGTAAGTGCTGCCCCGTCCCGGGGGCTCGGGCCTCGGCGGCTCTTCCCGCTCCTCCTCCGGCTGGCGGGTAGCAGTGCGGACCCGGCGGCGGGGTCGCTGCTGCTGGGTGCACGCAGATGGCGCCGTGGCCTTTGGCTGGCTGAGGAAAGGAGGCCCGGGCAGCCGCCTTGCCCACGGGCTTGCCGGCTGCGGGTGTGGGGGTGTGTGCCACCGTCCTCCCGGGGGGCCCGCGTTTGAAGATACCGAGTGTGGGTTCGTGCGGGGAGGAGGCTGCGTGTGCGCGGTGCGGGCATGACCCCTCCCGCTTCCGTGGTGCTGCTCCTGGGTAGGCCTCCCCGCTGGCTGCCCGCTCCCGAGGCCGAATTGCGCCTCAGCCTTGGCAGGGGTGTTTCTGCAGCTGCCTACCTCACTGAAGGAGCAATGCTTTCCAGTGCCGTAAGCGTGCACCAGGGTGTAGTGGTTTGATGCTGCTGCTATTGCAATTTAGAGTATTGGTTGTTTTGTTTTGGGTTTGTTTGGGGTTGGGGTTTCTTTTTTTGATTAAACTTTAAGACCAGTTCATGCTTAGTTCTGGCTTTTGATGTGTGGTTCTCTGGTTCCTGTTTGCAGAGTACCGTCCAGGATTTGACAGTCCACCGTGCGACTCCTGAGGACATAGTAAGTGTAATATCAGTCACCGTGCCTTCTGTGTAGCCAGGAGGTTTAGCTGGTTTCTTAGCATCAGTGTTCACAATGCTTTTTAAGCTTCTGAAAACACCAATCACTTTAGTTAGTTCTTTGTTTATGGTCTCATACATCCCCGGCTCTACAGTTGATGTTTCTCTGTTTCTATTAGGAAATTTTTATTTCAATAAAGTGTTGACCATTTTAAAAGCATAAAAACATATATACATAAAACCTCAGTGGTGTAGTTGAAGTTAAGTCTCATCTCTGCTGGAAGGACTAAGATGTGCTTTATTTTAGGAATGTCTCTAATTGTGATGATACTCAATTTTCATTTAAAAAGTTTCACATCATTCCTTTATACTGAACAATGTGTTCATTACAAAATACATACATTCTGTTTAATTTTCGTTAGTAGCATTGATTATGAGGATGGAATAGGCAGTATGAGCTAATGTTTATATGTTTTGACAGGTTAGGACAAATGGGCACAATAGCACAGAGAGACTTGATTCTATAAATTGATGGTTGAATAGATTTGCATTTCAACTAAATTTGTATATTTTACATATATGTAATTTGTAGAAGAGAGAGAGAATCTCTCTGGTGACTGACAGTGTTGAATCAGGAAAATGTATTATGCCATTTTATGCATATTATACGTCATAGTGTTTGGTTTCTTCCCCCTTGATAGCTGAGAAGACTCTTATTGTGGTGTAGGACAGATGGAAACTGTCAGACTTTCCTCATTCACCTTTGCACCCGTTTTAAATTTGTCTGGTCTTGATGGCATTTTACACTTTAGGATGTTTGTGAGGCTGTCACTGGTACTACCGTGAAGTTATCACAAATAGTATTCAGCACATGAATGATAAAATCAAGAAGAACTTGTTAGCATTAACCTGCAAATTATCCTTCTGATTGCCTCTTGATTTTAAAATAATTTCTTTCCTGTTTGTGTAGCTGCGTCGCCATGAAATACACAAATCAAAAAACAAAGTACTGGCACATCTGGAACTGCAAGACAAAGCACTGAAGAGAAAATGGAAGAAGCAAAAGCACCTGGCTGCTGATTCCTTGGATAAAAGGAAATTGACTTTTATGCGTGAGGTGAGAGCTAAATCTGCACTTTCAGCCTCCTGCAGATGATTTGCAGCAGCAGTGGAAAACTGCTCTTGCACACAGGTCAATATTTGCTCCTCTTTGGGATAATTTGACTTTGGTTATGCTCTCCCTCCTCTACGTGCTGTGTGCGTGCTGTGATTGGAATAGTCTGTCTGTCCTGTCAGCTGATCTGTAGAGTTTCACATTTGATCCTTGTTGCCTGGTTATGCTCTCTGTAATCCTGCAGGCCTCTTTGTGTCTGAGCAGGAACTGTTTGCAGACTTGACAACTGCGCGTTGTGAAAGGATGGGTGTTCTTTGTGTTCTTACTGCTATCTTGTCTTCTCCTCCTCCTGTCTAGTATTTTTCTTTGATGGAAACATGAACATTTCTCTTTCTGGGAGGCGTATCTTATCTGCCATTTCTTATTTAAGCAGAGACGATGTAGAGTCAGGGGCAAGAAATGGTGAGACAAGAAGCTGGTAAGCTTGTCTGGAAGGAAAATTGGCAGCAAAGGTAGAGGGGCTGTGGCTGCTACCAGACAAGCTTGTCATCTGGGAATTGAAATGCTTGTTCTCCAGGCATTCTGAAGCACTGTGACTGAGAAGATTAACGTTGTTTAATTTGCCTTTTTTTTTTTTTTAGCTTAGCTAACAGAGCTAATGTGTGAAAAGGGATTTCCATGATAGACAACATCACTCTGTTTCACATGGCAGGCAGCTCCTTGCTGTATGTTATAAAAACTAATCTTAAAACATACTGATTAGTTTTCAGATTGTATCGGCACTTGGTCAAACTGGGAGTTGTTCCTGTTGGTCAGGGATGAGCAATGTTCACCTAGCAGTTAATAGAAACATGATTTAGCCATCCTGTAAATGTGCAGTGGGTTAATCCCCACAGATCTCTTCCCTCTTTCATCTTTTGTAAATGTTTGTAAGTCTTCCTGTGAAATCTGAGAGCATTCATTCAGGCATAGACAGAAACAACTAGTTTACTATTTGACACACCTGTTTCTCTGGAATCCCAGTAGAATATTTAAGGATATTAAGAATGTTATTTGTGCTAATCAAGCCTCCCACTTTAATTTTGACCAAGCGTAAAAAGCCGTGGACTTTAATACAAACGGGCCTCACGTAATAGCAGGCCAGTTTCAGCAAACTTCCATCCAGAAGCAAATTATATGTCTCAAAGGTAGATCAGACCACCCACTCACATAGGACTGGACTGTCTATTATGTGACTTTGTTATTTCACAGATGTGAAACTCGTGGTCTTCTGTTATTTGTTGCCATTTCTAATGGCAGTGCACAAATTTCAGATCCTTCCTGAGTGGCTTTCCCCTTCATGTTTTAAGAAATTACTTTATTCAACATACCCTGTGTCTACTTCTGAGTCAGAAAAAAAATTGCTTCCAGATAGGAAGACAAGAGAAGGCAATGCCAGCCAAGACAAAACTCATCTGAAGGTTGCTGCTTGAAACACTGGTGTCATCTTGTGTTTAGAGAAAAACAGTGGGAGGAGAGTCTCCATTTTACCTGCACCTAAGCTTAAATCTGTTTAGTGTCTGAGTCCTGTTGTTCAGAATAACTGGAGAGACTCTTCATTCTGTGTCTCCCAGCAGAGCGACACCAGTGTGAATTGTCTCCTTGTCTCTCTTACCTTGGTGATCTTTTTTTCTTTAGTTTCTGCTGTGAGTGTAGCTTCCTAAGCCCCTTGAATCAACTGCAAAAAACTCAGTGACAGAAACTAGAAAGATGCTGCTACTGGTGTGTCTTTTCTTAACAAGAGCGAGAGAAAAAGATCTGTCTGCTTAGAAATATGAATGAAAAAAGAATATAAGTTTGTCTGTACTGTGGATTGTGAGTGTGTAGGTACTGCACTGAATGGCCCCATAACAACTT
Organism: Gallinula chloropus; assembly: GCF_964237585.1. Lineage (NCBI taxonomy): Eukaryota > Metazoa > Chordata > Aves > Gruiformes > Rallidae > Gallinula > Gallinula chloropus. The sequence goes on from NC_140085.1 coordinate 86,833,838, forward strand.
ATTGTTAAAATAATATTGCACTGAAGGGTAGGTGGTGAGTGGGTCATCAGAGTGGGAAGATTTTAGGATTAGTCCTGTTTAATTTTCTTTAGTAACCATTTGAAAGAGGAGAGAAGATCAATTTTAATGAAATTCGTAGGTGGTACTAAACTGGTACAAGGCACAGCACTCTGAATTTGTTGAGGGCATGTAAATGGGCCTGGGGGGGTTAGAGACTGATACCACTTTGTTTTCTGCTGATCACAAGCAAACATTAGCTAGTCTACCTTGGGAACAGCGTTCTAAAAATATTCATAACATGTTCAGTGAAGCTTAGGAGCCTGCTGATGCTAGAAAGGAGGATGAAAACAAATTAATCAGGAAATTTTTTTGTCTCATTAAACACATCATCTTAGTTTTAAATGCCTTATGCAAAGCAATCATATTTTAGAACAAGTAAATATTTTATTTCTTCTGCAGATCTGGCATGACGTTGTCTAAAAGCCTGCGTTGTTCTGACATCAGGTGGCTAAAATAGACTAGACTTAGTTAGTAGCAAGTGTAAAAACTGAATTTTGATTTGGAAAAGTGGATATGTGAGACAATTGAGAGATGGATATTCGCTGATGTGCTGAATTAGTTATAAGGAGATATATTGCAATGTAATCCAGGCTGAAAAGACTAGAGAGACATGGAAGCTAGATATGTGGGGAAACTTCTTGATGTAACAAAGCATAGTAAAATGAAGGGGGGAAAAAAACAGGTGAAATGCTACTGCCTAGATGTTTTTGATTAAGGCTGAATATAAACCAGCAAACTTAGCAGCAGGCACTAGAAGAAAGCCTTTGGAGGTAACAGTATATAAAGCTGTGAAGCTGCTGCAAACCAGTCCCTCTTCTGATTCGTGGGAGAGCAGAAATTGTCCCTCTGTTCTCAGATTTTGTGTAGGAGCATATATGTGAACCTGTCTCTTCTGTGGGATCTTCTAAAGTACTTGCAATCTCTTGGGCTAAATTTGATTAACCACAGTGAAGTGGAAGTCACTTACATACCTGGTCTCCTCTCAAGTGTTCGAGAATAACTACCTCCTTCCCAAATTGTGGGATATGGTTTTACTAGATTGCCATTTCCATCTTTGTGGATGAAGCTACAAGTCAGTGAGGAGTTTTGAATCGCGTTCTGCCCACGAAGCCACGTCCCCAGTCAGCTCTGTGTGGCTCACAGTACCTTCGGATGCCTCCTGCTTTGCGCTCAAAGACTTTCCTCCTCAGGAGTCACCTGTTGTGATGGACTTCAAATACCGGGGAGGAGAGACCCTGAGTACAGAAGCTGTGTCTTGTGAGAAATGTGTGGAGATTACCAAAACAGCTTCTGAATCCAGATGCAGTTTGCTGTGTTTATGTCTGTTGTAACTTTTGTGGTGGTAGGTGGCTTAATTTTTAGACAGGATGTCGAGGCTGAAGGAAACAAGTCTGTCTGAATTGGTTTGGATATAATTAAATAGTACAGTTTTTGAGTGTCTGTCAGATGTAGGTAAGTGTTCTTCAACTTGGCAACAGGTCAAATTATTTGAGGATGCATACTGATTTTTTTTAATTGTCAGATATATGTCTTCATTTTGATGAGTCTGTCATAAACACCCACCGTCTTGTTTGTATCAGGCTGGGAGGAGGAAGAGGGAATGAGAGGATTGGCTCTAAAGAGAAAGAGTCAGTGCTGGTGGAGGCCCCAGGTGTAAGAGCTGTCTGATATTTCGGAAAAACAAGGTTAATTCTTGTCACTCAGGAGGAAGCATGGTTTTCTGATCTATCTTACTGAGGATCTAATTGTACAGTATCAGTTTGGCAAGCATTGCCTTGTTTGCTGTTCTCTTGCTAACTGAAGAGCAATACCAAAAAAACCCAAAGGACAAATCTGTCTGCTCAGTATGAAATATTTCCTTACATGCTGTAATTTCAGATTCTGTCTGATCAATACCATTTGCAAGATGTATTGGATCAATCTGATCAGGTTATGGCTGTGGCAAAAGACACGTTTGAGGATGCTCCTCGCACGCGAACAGGTAGACCATCTCATTTATGTATGGTAGCACATTTAGGGTTATCTCCTTGCTCTTCATAAGTAGTCTCGCTTTGCAAAGTATTCTTTTAAACTGTTTTCATCTCATCAGTCAGTATGACTGACCCTGTTCATGCTGGATGAAACACCTCTCATGGCAGGGAGAGTGACCCACGGCCGAGTGTTCTACTGTGTCGGTCCATTGTGGAATTTTGGGTCGCTTACTGTGAGACACCTCACTCTTACCATTTCCACAGCCAAGCTCCTGGCCTACACAGAGCACCAGTTCAAGCCATTTCACTAGTTCTGATTCTCACTGCTGCAAGGGTTGAGTGCTTGCTCTTGGACATCGTTGAAGATTTGTCAGCAGTTCGTGAGCAAGGCTTTTCCTTTTCTGGTTTGCTGGTCCTGATGCTGCTGAAAGGCAGGGTTGGCTTTGCATGCAAAATCCTAAGCTTAGGTTCTTTTCTCTGTAAGCTGCTATTCTCTTCTGCTTGTAAGACTGTTTCATCCTACATGCTGCTTCTGCACAAGTGTCTGTTCTCAGATGCGAAGGGCAAAAGCCTGGTACGTGGCTGAATGTATTAAGATAACTCTGTGGTTGCCCTTTGGCACTTGTTTAAAGTGACATACACCCTGGCGACCCTTTTTGTGCGAAGTATGGGAACTTACTTTTCAGTACAAAGTCCTGTGATGTTCTACAGACCCAGGCCTCTGTGTCCTTCCCTCTTATGTCTGATTCCTCTAGGTTTCCCTAATGTAACAATGGCTCCTAACTGTGACCTAGAATCGTCTCAAGGACTCATACAAAAATGTGATCCTCCCACTCAGCTTTCCATCCTTAGTGGATCTGTCGTGGATTCCCAGGTAAAGTATGTTCTGTTCTGTGCATGTCCTGTGGCTTTCTTGTTTGCACGAAATAGAATATTCAAAGGCAGAGTTTTCAAGCAGACCTACACCAATCTTTTGTGTATTATGTACCATGTTGATGACATACATCAAAAATAGTGGTAAGTGGTGGTGAGTTTGTTTAGTGAGACTCTGGGAAACGTGTTTTTTTGACTACTTAACCTTTGAATATGAGAAACAAACATCTTAATGTCTCATAGAAGCTCTCTCGTATTATCATCCTGTCTCTTTCACATTCTGGAATAATCAGCAAGAGAAGGAAGTAATTACAGACGAAGAAAACAACTCTTATGTCACTTAACTAATTGCTAGGTATCAAAATATGCCTCTGATTTTCTAATAGTGTCTGTATATATGGGGACACAGCCAGTTGGCCTCCGATTTATTTCTGATAACAAATGTAAGTGTACCCCAGTTAACTCCACAGTCCTGATTAGTTCTACAAGTTTAGCTTTTAATAATGACATTATTTTACAATTAGATGTGTTTTAAAAGTTTTGAAATTGTTCAGATTTTGTAAACATTTTGTTTAGATTGCCTTTGTGTTTTGTTGTCTTCTCATAACATGAGTTGTGCCAGGAATGTTCACTGTGGTTTGGGAGCAGCTGTATGACACTCCCAGAAAGCAGCTCACTGATGAAGACCAGAAGGGTTGTGGGAGTGAAAGTGGTGATGTTATATTCTCATGGTTCTCTAATCCTGTTTCCTACTGCCTTGCACAAATATCTGCAATTTGAGTTGCAGAAGTACTTTGTCATGTATTTCAATGTGGTGTTTTGTTTTTTTTTTTTTAAATTTTGTTTTGAAGGTAGAGACTGAAAAAAATGGGTTTGGATTTTTCTTGAAAAAAATCAGAAAATTGATCACTAACTTCTTCCTAAAGATAAATTGAAAAGTCCCTTTTGATTTCTTTGTTGTGTCCTAAAAAGGCTCTTAATGAAGTGGAAGAGGAAGCATCATCAATCTGTCAGTCAGAAGATGGACACCATGACTCTCTGGATTTCAAATCCAGTGTCAGTTATGACAGGTCAGTACATATACATCCATTCAGGTTTCCACCTTCTTAAGACTGGAAAGATATGGAATTAAAAGGATGTGGCATGGGCCTAGGTAACTTTTTCTGTTCCCCTTGCCCCTTCTGATCTCAGAATTCTAGGGAAACTCCTTGTTGTAACATTCAGACTGGGAATCAATGTGAGCAGGGAGCTCACCTGAACAGTTAAAGATATTTTAAAAAGCTCTTTGTAGACTGTACAGGTAAGCTAGAATCCTGCTCTTACCCTGTTACAACTCACTCTTCCCTTTGTTTTCACGTTAGGCTGCTTCGGTTACTGAGAGAAGAAAATTCCTTGGTGAATTCTCAGCTGTGGGCTGAAAAGGATATGAGAAAAACTACTGTATCAAAGGAATCAAGTGTGCCCTTGACCCCAACAACTGTTTCTCCATCACTGGATCAGTCAGGTTGGGTTTGCCAAATCACAACTTCTCAAGGGCTGTTAGGCTGTTCATAGCATCCTGCCTGGGTTTTCTTTTCTGGGTGGGGCTGAGAGACAGTGACATGTTAATTTGGCTCAGTTTTTGGCTAAAAAGCCAGCTCTTCTAATGAAATTATTTTGTAACATATTGCTATTAACATACCTGACATACTTCATGTGTGTATTTTTTGTTTTGTGTTTAAATCAGCTCTCAATGCTACCAGTGTAGTCAAGAGAATCTATTCAAGACTTCAGAATGAAGGCGAAGAAGAGACTGTAGACTCCACTTACACTGTGAGACAAGTGCTGAACCCAAACTCAAGGAAACAAAAGCAAATTGCAGCAAAAAGTTTAGTACTTCTAAAAGTAACATACCTCCCTTCAACTAAGGTCCTTCGTATCATAAAAAAACATGGGTTGAAAGGGGTCTTTAGAAGTCATCACACAGCTAACTCCAAAGTTTGCTGGGGTGGGAGGGCCTTATCCAGCCAGTCTTGAGCATCAATAAGGATGGATGTTCCACAGCCCCCATTCATTGGTAAAGAAAGTCTGTAGGAATCTGGTAACCATAAATATGGCCCTTTGATGCTACCCATTACCTTGCTGGCTGTGGAGTTCTCTCTTGTGCTCCTGTGTTTCTCATACAGCTCGCTCTTTTATTCTGTGCTGCACAGGCTTCTGATACATTTCAGTTCCCGTATTCTACACATTTGTATGTGGGGACTGACTGTAACATGAAAGGATTGTTTTGAGAGGTCTCGTATTTGCCCACTAAATATGAGACCTGCAGCCAGCTGGTATTTTTTTCACTGTCAAACTGTTTCCATGCTTTTAACTGAGAAGGAAGAAACAGGTATTCAAGATAAAAGCACCAAACAGCCATACTTGAGAGGTACTAATGTGGTGGCAGAATATGTGTGTTTTGATGATCTGAAAAGAATGGGGATGACAGGGGACTTTCTTTGATGGTCCATTTCGGTTCAGGGCAGAACAGGGCCGCTCCTTTCATCTACCTCAGGATGCCTTTCCCTTGGTAGCACAAAGCTTTCTATACAGACTGAAGTTCCAATGACGCTTTGGTTTTTTTTCCCCCCCTCTCAGTGAAAAGAAAACAAACTGCACAGAACCCTGCAAGACAGAGGAGGGATGATCCTCCAGCTAATTCAGTTCCCATTGACCTTCAGAGGAGCAACAAATCTAGCCTAGATGTTCTCAACCACATGATGCTTGAAGTGGAGCATGAATTGGAGGAGTATGAGCTATGCACAGGTCGTGAAGTTCAAAAATCTGAGAGAAGTGAAGGCCTCGCCGGGTTTACCTTGTCGCTGGTGAGGGCTCTCTGTCGTTTGATGCGCTACCTCAAAGAGGTGAGAATTTGAATTGCTTCTCTAGAGTGAATGAAAAAGGATAGAAAGTTTCTTTACAGATCTGAACTTCAGCCTTTCCTGGCTCCCAGTCCATTTACTCTGGATTCTGATTATCATTGCTTCTCATTTGGATTGCATGCAATCAGGAGTTGAAACTTTTTGTTTTCTAGAAACCCAAATACCTAGGAATTGATTGTAATTAAAGTTTTTCAGTGACTATTATCAGAAAATAACAATTTAAATGTATGTATGTATGTATTTATTTATTTATTTAAATCTGTTTGGAGTTCTAGCAGAGTATTAACTACAGCCTTGCTGACAAATTCCTTTTCTTCCTTTGCCTTCCAAAGGTACTAGAGCGGTGGACCCAAATCCCCGATTTTCTTAGAGGGATTCCTTAGCTCTCTTTTCCTATCTGTAGCAGCACCTTCACCCTAAGCAAGCATGATCCGAAGTGCTTGCTATACCAGTGCGCAGCTGGGGATCGATGGAATTCCATAAAGAAGGCTGCCTGTAAACTATGTAGAAGTCCTTTTTAAAAAGAAAAAGAGTGGGGCTTATTTCATCTGCAACCTAGAGCTACTGCAGATGCAGCTCATTCATTGGCGCCATGTGAAATTTTAAACTAGGTTATGGCAGTTGTTAATAGATGCAGCAGAATATTCTGTCTAAATCCCAATGCTACTAACAAATGTGGAACTGTCCTATTTTGGTTCCTTTTCAGTGTGTTTAATAATTCGGGGGGAAGCCCAACCCACCTTACTTTAAACCCTGATTTTCGTTTATTTTCTGACTGGTTGTATAACTATTCATTCCTTGTATTGTTCTGTCTTCAGTCTCTATGGAGGAATTTACTTTGATTAAGACCTGCCTCAGAAACAAATGTTACATAATCCCTTTATGAGTGAAAAACAACTGCCATCACAAGATGGACAATGGCTGAGGAGCTCTTATGTTTTAAAATATGTTAAGCATGTTTCTTCTCTGTTAGTTGTAATACCTAAGCTGGCTATTACATTTTGTTCTTTGCATCCGGAGGAGTGTAGCCAGCAGGTCAAAGGAGGTGATCCTCCCCCTCTACTCTGCCCTGGTCAGGCCCCACCTGGAGTATTGTGTCCAGTTCTGGGCTCCTTGGTTTAAAAAGGACAGGGATCTCCTGGAGAGAGTCCAAAGAAGGGCCACAAAGATGCTTAAGGGCCTGGAGCATCTTCCCTGTGAGGAAAGGCTGAGTAAGTTGGGACTGTTCAGCCTTGAGAAGAGAAGACTAAGGGGGGACCTAATTAAAGTTTATAATTATCTGAAGCAGGGGATGAAGGGGGAATCAGCCAGCCCCTTTTCAGTGGTCTGTGGGGACAGGACAAGGGGCAATGGCTGCAAGTTGGAGCACAGGAGGTTCCGCACCAACATGCATAAGAACTTTTTCCCAGTGAGGGTGACAGAGCCCTGGGACAGGCTGCCCAGGGAGGTGGTGGAGTCTCCTTCTCTGGAGATATTCAAGACCCGTCTGGATGCCTATCTGAGTGATATGTCCTAGGGAGCTGCTTGGGCAGGGGGGTTGGACCCGATGATCTCTTGAGGTCCCTTCCAACCCCTACAATTCTATAATTCTGTGATTCTATAATTCTTTTGCAATTATGCAGAAGGATCTTCTGGACTTCTAATAGAATGTTTTCTATTTATTAGAAAACATAAATTTAATAACATCAAATTCATATTATAAATCTAATTGCTGTTATAACCCTATTTAGATTGTCTTTAATTTGTGTCTCACAGAAATGAGTTATTGCTTACCCTCAGATTTCCCTATTCCAGAGTTTTTGTTATACTTTTTCTTTCTTAATTGCTACTTTCTCTTCATGAAAGTAACATTCAGTGTATCTTAAGAGCTTTTTGTCCTATTCAGAGGGACAAAAAGTCTCAGTGTTTAATGATACTATTGATTTTGAAAGAAGTATGCTGGCTCTTGTGTTCCAGCTTTTTACTGAGCACTTCTGCGATGTTGTTTCTGCTTTACTAGATGTGTTCTCATTCCTTCCTTTTAGGATTTGATTGTTGCTTGCAGAGTTGTCTGCAACTTTTTCAGATTTGTTACCTAAATTCGTTAGTAGAAATATCTAAAAATCACATAAGCGAGAAATTGAGCCATATTCAGAGTTGATCAAGATAGACAGCATGCATCCATAATCTTCTCTGAGTCTTCCCCTTTTCAAGAAAGCTTAATTACAGTTACAATTTGAGAATTCACTTAGAAGAAGCACATCTTGATTGAGTGTTTCCTAAAACCTGGTCCCTGTGATGCTAGGAATAAATCAAGTGCCCTTGAGCACCATCTGTCTTGCCTAGCCAGAAGAGTTAGCAAAGTTCCAATGCCTGAACTATAGCAGCAGTGCATTTCAATAAAGTGACTTTGCAGCAGGTATTTAAAAAGCCTCTGATTTTGTGTCAGCAACTACTCTTCAAGAGGTTTTGAAGCTTCTAGAAAGATTTCCTTCCTCTTCTGGGGAGAAAAAAATATTTTCCAGCTTTGTTGCAGAAAAGCTGAATGCAGGAGAATTATGATCAAGGATGTTGCTTAATTTATTCTCAAAGTTATGTATAAGAAGTAGGAAGAGAAACTTGCAAGTACTGAATCTTTCATGACAGCTGTATTAAGAAGTGATTAAAAATCAACTCTTACAAGAAGCAGCTAGTGAATATAGAAGAGAGAAAGAAGCTAGTGAATATATAGAGAGAAAGGGAAAAAGAAACTTATGAAATGCTTGCCAAGCTAAATGAAATTCTTAAAGGGAAGTGGATGAACCTGACTTGGTCCCTAAATTAATTTCTATGTAATCTGCCAAATGTTAGAATTTCCCCCCCCCCACTCTACTAAGAATGCTATTAAGAGTACACACTTACTGAATCAATCTGTGTTGTTGTGTTCTCTATCTCTGCTCCTGATGCAGCGTTAAAACAAAGCTTACGAGACTAGAGGTCTGCCTGGCAATGGGCTGAAGGGAAGATACTTCATTCAGGGTATGCCAGACACAAATGCTATGCAGTGGTAGGAACAGATGTGTACAGCTGTGAACCCTGATGCACTCTCCATGCATAAATGTACGGCACGTAACTGCTTGGAAGCTTCTCCTCCAAGGCTAGGTTAATGCTGTATAGGATGGGAAGATACAATAGCTCATCTAGGTGGTCTTAAGGCATCAGTAGGCTTCATCACTGCTACCTGTGTTAACATTCTCATTTTGTCCCACCTTTGGTTTCTAAAATGAGAGGACTGTCTGGAATTTTTCCATTTTCTGTGCCAGTTTCCTTCACATGGATCAATACAGGCAGAAAAGCTGTTCTCTCTTGGTGGATGAGAACCAGAAAGCAGATGGCTTGTCTCTGATATGCTGAAAGGAGGCATATCTGCCTGTCTCCATCTAGTGACAGTATCTGTGCTTTATTCTTAAAATTAGTTACTTATTCACTTTATGTGGATGCAGAGCTGTTGTGTCTTCATACTTCTTCCTTGATAGTGTTTCACTTCTGGTCCCAATGCCAGCAGAAAATAATGTATGGCAGGTTATGGGCAGCTCATCCTCTCAGAAAAGAATACCCCAGTTGCTTTTCAGGATCTTTTGTGTTTTGGAGATAGGATGGGGTTTTTTCTTACTCAGGGGTTCCCTTGAGTATAGTAGCAACTATCTGGGGCAGGGCTCCACCTGCTAATTCTGATGTGTTTATGTGAGTTTGTAGCCTCTACTCTTTTAGCTAGGATGGTCCAAAACGTGGCAGCTGTGTATGTATTCCATTTACCCATTAGATATGGAAGAGACTCTTTTGTGTCTTGTAGAAGAAGCCTGGCCACTGCAGTGGTCTATTTCAATATAATATATTGATAAGATCTTTTGAGGGCAAGAGGTTCTTTACAGTAAGTTTTTTTGCCTTATTCACTGATTGAAAGTTTTTTAGGGGTTGGAAGGGACCTCTCTGGAGATCATCTAGTCCAACCCCCTGCTAGACCAGGATTACCTAGAGCACACTGCACAGGATTGCTCAAGTAGATTTCTTAACAAATAGAACTTTTTGGCATTAACAGAAAATAAAATAAACAAAACCTTCTAGAAATTTTTCTCTCTCTGGGGGAAAACATTAGAAAGCAACTACTTTCTCCTTTATTTAGTCAAATTTGTCTTCATTAATGAATTAAGAAAGGTGAAGAACAGGCAAACACAGCACAGGATACAGACAAGCATCAGCACACCTGGAGTTACTTCATTACTGCAGGAAGAGTTGGGGGCTTATAAAACAGTATCTGTGCAGCAAGACAATGCTTGTAGTCACAGCCTGTGAAAGCTCTAAGGGCAGAAGAGCAAGGATGTGCAGGAGCCCCCACGGTGTTCTGTAGTAACAGGAAGGGACAGTAAGCTCTCTGACAGTTCTTAACCCCTGAAAATTGGATATTGTCACAAAAGTGATGAAGTTCATTTAGCAAAAGGGGGAAGAGCTGTTACATTATGATGTGGTATGGACCCGTTCCTGTTTCCAAACATGAATCTGTATTGGTTGTAGTAGGTTTTTAACTTTTTTCTCCTTCTTTAGAATGAAATGCAACTGCGTGAAAAAGAGGAGATGAGGCACAAGTATGAGGAGATGTTGAATGAACACAGAGAACTGATTGATGCTCTGACTGCAGAAATACTTCTGGTGAGGGAAGAAAACAGTGCTATACAGGTACTGAACTCCCATCCTCCTCAGGATGACTTGGTAGAATACGGAGTTGTGTTGCAAACGTGTGCTGAGATGCATTGTCATAGGTTTAGGAGACTTTAACAATAAACAGGAATAAAATTATAAAATTGAATGAGGAATCTGAGAAAGATAATAGCAGTCATGGAGGGAGGGTGTTGGGGGAAGGAATGTTTGGAAAGTCAACACGTGATCTTCCTATATGATATGTAACTTTAAAGCCTGAGAAAATTACAGTTCTATTAAACTGAGATTTACTTTATCAATCAAATGGTTTAAGCATCTGCCTCTATGCTTCTATACTGTTAACACTACTAGATAAAATACTAATCTTTTTTTTTAAGTTTGCAACGGAGGCAGATTTGTTCAGTGGCTACATCTGGGAGTGAAGCAGTAAGGCTGCACTGGAGAGGAAGTGGGGTCATGAGATAGGAAAAGAGAAAACCAAATAATTTCTTTGAGACAGGAAAGAAAACAAATGAGAAACATCCAGTCACCAATATTTAATGCCTTCCTGGGATCCCACAAATCACAAATTAGGGTGACAGAGCACTGGCACAGGCTGCCCAGAGAGGTTGTGGAGTCTCCTCCTCTGGAGATATTCAAACCCCACCTGGATGCGTTCCTGTGGTGACCCTTCCGTGGCAGGGGGTTGGACTAGATGATCTTCTGAGGTCCCTTCCAACTCCTAACCTTCTGTGATTCTGTGAAATCCATGTAGTGGTATTAAGATACCAAACATCTTCTCAGAGCTGCCTGTGGTATATAATCTAACTCCTGTTGCTGCAGTATGGGTTTCTGTATTTGTCTCTTGTTTTTCCTTCATCTTTAGAATAAGCTTCAGCAGTACATGACAGTAACAGATGAACAGCTGATCTCTCTCACAGAAGCATTTAAAAGCCTCCCTTTGGTAGAACCTAGAAGAGAACAAAGTCCAAACCATTTTGGAATTGCAAGCACGGGTCCAGCAAATGGCCAAGGTGTGTGCATGCCTGTGTGAAAGGTAAAATGGGAGTTGTGGCTAGTTTATCCCCATACTGGATAATTTGGTATTTGATAGATGTCTGCTTGAGTACATGTCTTCTGTGTGAGCATGAATCTCAATTCTGGAAATTCATTTGTTGTGAGTTCTGCTGAGTTCACTACAGATTTTCCAACAATGTGATAGGTTGTGTTCCATCCCCACTGGCATCTTTCTGTCTTGATCAGGATTTCAAGATTAACTTTTTAGGCAAGTCCTTTAAGTGATGCATAATATATTATGTTAACAAAGAAAAAAAAAAAACCCAAACAAAAACCCCACAACAGGGGGAAGGGAGTAGCATTCCCCCGTTAAGATGGCTTAATGACCAAAGTCACGTTAATTCTGAGGGTCCATAAAAAAATCCCAAAACGCCAGCAGAATCGGGCTCCACCTTTCTGTTGCTGAAGCAGACTGAGATTGGTTCTTCCATAAGACACTGGAGGTCGCTGCTGACCAGAAACAGCAGAGGCTGAGGACTGTTAACTGGTACAAGTGTTTTTTGGTATTTGTGACTTTCTGTCAAAGGGGAATGACCAGCTGAGTGATTAGAATAGATGAAGGCTTAGTAATGGAGTAGTGTTGACAGACAGACAAACAAACCAAACATGATTCACCTTGTACTTTTAACATTCTTGCACCACGGAGTTTTCTCCCAACCCTCTTTCTCAATGGGTTGTTCAAATGCATGAGTTTTGCTGTTGGGGTCAGTAACTCATAGAATCATAGCATCATCAAGGTTGGAAAAGACCTTCAAGACCATCAAGTCCAACCATCCGGCCTCCTCTTCTCCAGGCTGAACAGCCCCAGCTCCCTCAGCCTCTCCTCATAAGGCTCCTCATGAATCCCAATATTCCTTGGAGCTATTTGTATTCCTTAGTTAAACATTGCTTTTGTGGTTGGAAACTTGCTTACTGACTGTCCCTGTGGGGTTCTCAGGAAGAAGCCAACTTTTTTTGTCATTTCTCTGGGCTTTGTAAAACAAAAAAACCCATCCCAAAACATGACACCCAAACAAGTGCTCCTGAAAAACAAAACAAAACCCCAAACACCCCAACCCAAAAACCACAAACCCCTCCAAACTTTCCTATTCAACAGTTCTGCAGAACTCAAATTTCCAAACGTTCTCTCCTTATTGGTCTCCCTTCTCAGGAAAAGGCGTCTTCCTGAGAGGAAAGCTTCCTGAACGTACAAAAATACTTCTTCTTCCTTCAGAAGGAGATCTGGATTCAGGACATTTGAGGTGGTTTCTGTGCTAAAGCTCCCTGAGTTAACAGAGGACTCCTCTGGAGAGAGGAAAAGAGTGGGGAAGATATTGTGGTGACAAATAGCACGAGTAGGATAGCGTGGAAATGCTATTTTGCAGAGCAAAAAGATCCTTCTGATGTCTTGGCAGGGTCATAGAATAGTAGGTAGCAGGCTTTAAATTCATCCTCAGAATCTCAGTAATATGAACAAGCAGCAGTATATTATTTCAACAGCCTCTCCTGGCTCTTTGCCTCTGGAGGGTGCTTTTTATCTCTTGCAGTACAGGATCAGGTATGTTCTGCATAATCCGCTGACTTCTCTTCTGGGAACAAACGTCCTGAACAAAATTGTGAAGGGAGAACTCAAAGATAGCAATGAAAATAAAGGGATGTTAAAATTACTGTGATCTCCCAATTAGCTACAGCTTTGAGTTAATGCTTTTCTTTTCGTGCCTCCCTGGTATGTACAAAATAGAACCACGAACTAGTTGTACTTAAATACAGAAGAGATGTCTGAGTTGAATTAAGTCAGAAAAAGATCATGAGAGAGCTCGAAAAAACTTCAAATTTCTGTTCCACCATGTACCCATAAAATTTATAATCTGGGGCCATTAGGACAAGCCTGTAGGTCTGCTTTTCTCAGGAGAATACTACCAAATACAAGTCACGTGTCTAAGTCTTGTGCCTGGGCTCAAACAGATCTGCTAGTACCCTGACACTGTGAGGCTATATGCAATAACTCTTACTGCTCTTAAGGCCAGTGAAGATGTGTGTTCTGCTTGAGTGAAAGAATTCTGTACCTGTGGATCAGATGGAATTTAGGTGTGTGTGGGGAACGTACTCTAGTCTGTGTTTTCAGATACTTCATCACAAGAGTTGTCATTGAGATTTTTCTATACTTCATTATTGCACTAGAATTATTTTATTTTTATAATTCTATCCCCGCTTTGTCTCTTCCTTTAGACAAACCTGATTTGAGCAATTTTGAGTCCAGGATTGATGCAGCCAACAGGGAAAATATGCTGAAATTCCCACAAGAAGAACTTCCTTTCAAGTTTCCTGTGAGGCTGGGTGCCTCAGGTGGTGTGGGAGCTGGTAGAAATTTGCCAGCTCACATCTTCCAGCCAGCTGTGCTGTTGTCACCCCCCCGCCAGAAGAGCAATCAGGAATTGTCTCCCCTCCAGAATGGTGAGAACTTTCTGGCTCTAGTAGACTTGGGAGCCTATGTATTGTATTACTGTTTCAGTCTCCCAGGTTCACGTTACCTCTGGAGATGTATTTTCTGTGAAAACATTTTAATTTCCATGCCCATACACCTTGGCCCTATAGCTGGGATATCCTACTTCTGCACCCAGGTATGTGTTTCATTGTGTGTTTGCCTTTAGACTTCCTGTCCCCTGCAGCTTTCCAGTTACTGTCAGTAGTCCTGTCAGCAGCAGTCCAAATTGGCGTTTTTATCTTGTGCTGGTTTTGATTTACACTTGTGTGTGATGTGCTGTAGCAATTTGTCTGTGACATACAGCACGTCACTTGAGATACCTATCTACTGATGTTGTAATCTAGCCTCCATCACCTTTCATTTCCACTGCAGACTGGAAATTCAGGGCCTCTGCAGCCCATGCTCCAGATGAAACAGAATGTCTGTAGGCTGCACACTCCTGCTTTGAGCCAATCTTGATTTTGAAGGAGTTGGCATGGCAGTTGGAAGTTTATACCTAGTTTAACCTTTTAGTGGGCTGCTGTGCTGTGAGGAGGCACGTAATAAATCCAGAGGGGATGAACTAAGGGTACTGTTATGCAAAGAGCAACATCTGGTTTCAGTCCCATTGAGAGCTGTCAGGTGTTCCTAGACTTCACTACAGTTTAGCTATGTGAGAAATAATAATACAGTATAGTCTTTTTAAGACTATTAAGGATGCTAAATGGCTTAACAAATGTTAAACTTCTTCACTGTTTCTTTATGAAAAATGATTCCTAAAACAGATTTGTGTGTAAATTTTAAAATGTCACGCTCTGGTCAAGAAGTAGAAGATAAAGCTGGGGAAGAAATGGGCTCTTTGGCCTATAAAGCATAGAAAATCTGGGTTTGATCACAAAATCCAACTTGGAATCAACACATAGCAGCTGCCAGTACTGAAATATACTTGGTTGTGTGTATGGTGTGTAATCTGTTTGTTAATGATGACAACAGAAAATACCTACTTTTCTTGGCCAGAGTGCTTCCCCTTTCTTAGGGGCTGAGTAAATGTCTAGTCTGATATTATGCCAAAAGTCTTGGATTATTTTATTTTGTTATTCTAGAACTTTTGTTACTAACCCAGTATAAATATCAGAGCTGAAATGCAAACTTACACCTTCTTAGGGTTTTGGAAAATGGACAGTTAAGAAAGAAGTAGCGTTTGATATGTCAGCTAAGAAATTCAGAACTGTTTATCTTCCTCTCTCTGAGTTCTCTCTCAATCCCACATTAAACCATTTAAATGTAAGATGCAATAGGAAATGAAACCTGATGAGTTCTTACAGCAGGATCTTGCATTGAGTGATTTTGATCAGTAACATAACACCATTCAGGCTAGACTTAAAATTCATGTTCCTGCTTGATTATTACCAGCCTGATGCAATGAAGTCACTGATGGATGGTTTCCTTGATGAGGATCATAAGTCTCTTTCCTTACTATTCTTTAATTTCTTCTTTGTAGAGTTTCCAGTGACTTCCCAGTCTCCTGTAAACATCGGAAGAGAACTGTGCAAGGAAAGGAGCTCACCTTCCTCCCTGAGAACACAGTCCACAGTTGAGGAAGGCTGCCTTATCTCTCAAAGGCAACCAATTCCTCCTGCAGACAAAGACTTGGAGAGTTCCCACGAGAAAATCAGCCTGTCCTGCCCAGGTGACACTAGAAAAAACAGCACAGCTGAAGAGTCATTTCAAAACGGTGATCTGCTGGCTCAGATAGCTGAGCTCACACGGCAGAACTCCCTAATTAAAGCCCAACTGAGCAAATTCAGAGGCTTGTCTGAAGACATGAGTGACTGTCTACCCCAGCCAGACCCAGTATGTAATGCAGATAATCCAGACTCTTCGCAAGGGCAGGTGAGAGTTGGACAGAAAAGGCAGGCTGGATTCTGCTTTCTGCTGATCTGCTTTCCCGTAGCTTGCTGATGCTCCAAGACTGTTTCTTCCCTCTTCCCAGTTGTTTTAGGGAAAAGAGTAACAAAACAAATATTCTTTTAATTTGTTTGCTTGGAGACTTGTGTTTTTTAACATTTGCTAAAGAGCCTAACAGTACTTAGGGATATGTACAGGAACAGTTGGACTTGATGATTTTAAAGGTCTTTTCCAACCTTGTGATTCTGTGATGAGTGTGATTCTCATGTTGGGCCTGTGTTGTATGGGAGTAGCACATTTGTAAGTTTAGGATGCTGCAAAAAGAGGGGTGACTGCATCATGATCAGGTATACCTTTGGCAGCTTGGATAATATTAACAGTGAAAGCACTACACCAACCCACAGGTTCTTGTCAAGCTTGCAAAATATGTAGTTAAATCCATGCTGTACATCTCTTCTACTAGTGTGACCCAAAATCCCATGAGATTAAAGTTAGTGCAGGTAGAACTCTTGCAAATACTTGATTACAGTGGATGTACTGGTTGGGTTGTCTTGTCTGCCCTGCTTTGTGGTGAAACCCCCCAAAATCTCAAGGATTCGCTTCACACAGAAAAACTTCAATCTGCAAATAAGCAGCTGTTCAGTGGCACCCCACAGAGAGGAGTTAACATCACAGAAATGCCTAATCCCTGTCCTTGCTTCTGTTCCATCATCGCAGCTGAATTACAGGTTCTAAAGATTATAAATTTCCTCCTGTAAAAGTAGGCTGAGAGTGTTGTCCCTTCCCATACTGTATCATGTTCTGTACTATTTAGTCATTTATTTGTGTGAGATGATGCAAACTTTTTAAAGTGGTGTTTTTGTGGAACCAGTTATTGGAGAGAGGGGGAAGAGGTCAAAGTGGGTGAAAATTTGGTTTAAAGATGAATTCCAGCATACTTCTGCCAGAAATCTGCTTTTGCATCCCCACACCCTCCTGAATATGCATGTCTGTGATTAAATATGTTCTTAGTTATGGTTAATTGCTGGGTGGCTGGATGTTTTTTTGTGTCATTGGGTTTTTTTCTTAAACAATAAAGTCAGTAGTTGCTTTTTTTCCTATTTGTAGGAAAAGCAGTTTATATTGTTGTGTTTAGTCAATTGAGGACTTAGATACAGGACAGTAAGAGACAACATCGGATTTTTCACAGGAGGTAGTATATAATTACATTTACTTTCAGCTTGAAAATTAATTGCATAGAATTACTTGAAACATATTACATGCTCTCCTTGAAGTTTTTAATTGGAAGCATTTATCCAAGTAGAGTCATCTTGTGGCAGCGAAGAGCTTGGAGGAGAGGATAGCAGAGCTGAATCGTCAGAGCGCAGAAGCACGTGATAAGCTGTTGCAGCTAATCGACCAGCAGAAATTAGCTACTGCCAATACGGTCTCTCCGATGACATCTCCTGTTCCACTCCCATCTGCAAATTACACTGGTAAGTACCCAGCTTCAGGTGAAACAGAAACTGGTGAGACAGTGTTTCTCCTCCTTTAGAGAGTTATCTATCCTTATCTGGTTGGATCAGTGGTTGTGGTCAGCACTACACTTGCTGTTACTGACCGTGTGGTACAAACGCTCCTTACTTCAGACAGCTCAAAACATATCAGCTAAACTTCTGAAGTTAGCTTCTTAGTAATTATTCTGCTGCAGCTAACATGCTTTACAGTAAAACTCTTCTTTGCTGTGTCCTTACCTGCAGAAGAGTTCTGCTACATAGTCACTGATGGGTGGAACGAGGCTTTGTAATTGGGTCTCTCTGCTACACAATCTTTTGTGAAGAGACTAAGGAGTTACATCAGGCTGTGAAAAGTCACAGCAGAGTGGTTATCTGATTCTCAACCACCTTTTAGTTTTTGGTCTTTTGAGTGCTCTTTTCATCAGACTGCCCTGCTGAGTTACTGCCAGTGCTAATAAAAAGAAAGAACTGGAGCTTCCAGTCATCTGAAAAGGTGAATTAGTGAAGGGAATATTCTTTCCGATGCAAGATTCCTAGATTAGCTGCCATATATAGTGATAAAGAAAAACCTTTCTACTGGGTGAGGGCTGCTTTATCTTTTCAAGGAGTCATTGTAATTGCAGGCTGAGATGCATGTGACCATGTACACGTGCTCTGTCTAGGGCACCTGCCCTTTCCCCCTTCCTAAACCATGAGCTTGTATGAAGAGAAGGACTTGAGGGGCAGGCGAGACCACATGTGTGTTCTTAGGCAATGACATGCAGCGACGTCAGAACACTTCTAACACTTTGATAGCTGTTGTAACATAAATGCAGCACAAAAAGTAAAACCATAAAGGAACAAAGTAGATAAATCAGAATTCTCTAAGCCTCTGATTACTGAAACCCAGAAGGTTTATCCATGAAAAATCGTTCTGTATCTATGCATGTTGTGCATATTTGCTCTTAGTATCTGCTTTCAATATCTGGCCTTTTCAGAGTGGGCAGGGGGTTGATGTTTACCCTGATGTTTGATGTCCGATCTGTATACTCTGTGCAGTTGTGAAGAGTTATGTGATGCCCCTCAAAAAATGGGAGAACTAAATGAATGTTGTGCGATGTTGCTGTGTTCTCATCAGAATCAAGTTCTTATTCATTGCCTAGAAAATCCCAGGAGGACAGTTGAAGTGTCGATTCCTGTGGCGGTTGCTACGGACAGCTCCAAAGAAGGTAGCATTTCCCCTGCCAGTGTGACCAGTACAAGAAGGTAAAAGTTAACCCTTTACTATTTCATTTTTGTAGTGTCTTGACTACCCATGCAGCAAAATGACCTTGTTTTTCTTTGGCTTCATGGACTTTCCCTGACTTCTTTACAGTCAGCTCTGTGGAAATGGGACAAAGGTCCAATAGCTTTTTCACAACTTCAGTTGTTTGTATTTAAAATACCTGTAATGTGATGTAAGACAGGTGACATAGGTTGTTGAAGAGTAATGATGAGGGGTCCTAACTCAGGATCTGAGACATGATTCTAATAGTCACTTCCATTTTTTCACTTTTCCAATCTCATTTTGAATGTCCCCAGGTCTGTGGGAGACTCTAGCAAACCTTGTTCGCCCCTAAGTGCAACGTCAGAAAGCGTGAAATTAACTCCTGTCAGCCAAAGGCCAAAGGTGAGACTGAAAAATCTTCAGCCAGAGTTTGACTGCGATGTCCTATAAGGACAGGTAAAGAAGGGGAGAGAGCTCTGTCCTACCTTAAGTCTTCTGAGGCCAATAGTAATCAGTTCACGGCAGGTTGGACTCTAGACAGTTGCTAAGGGGAGATGCAGGTGCTAGTGACAGGAGTTGTTTGCTGACATAGAGATGTTATTTACAAGTGAATAATCCTGTGACTGTGCTTTCTGCTGTGGCATCTTCATGTGATAGAGGTGCAAACCTCTGCCCATCGCTCACGGTGCCACCAGAGAATATCTCGTAATCGTGATGTTGAACTGGTAGAGCCACAGGCAGGCGAATTCTTCCCTACCCACTGCACAAGTCACTTGGGGAAGGGTAAATAAATCTGAATGTGAAGAAAAAAATCCCTAATCTAGATTTCAATACCTGATGCCCAGAGAAAAATAGACTACATTAACATGATTTCATGGGGAGCTCCAGGCAGCAGTACAGTGTGGTAAACCAGTCACAGATCTGTTTATGTGCTTGAAGACAACCATGAGGAGATGCTAGTACTGTCTTTTCCTGAAGTCCAAAATAAATTAGGAGTGATAAAGAGAAACCAATTTAGTGTTCAAGGCTCCCTGTCCTGACAGTGTAGTTTGCATCCCCAGAGGGGAAATTTGGAGCACTTAAGGAAGATGTGGGTTAAACTAGGTGCCTAAGGTTGGTGGTATGACCCCACTACAATGGCAGGCAGTTGCTGCCTGTCAGTGAAGCGGTATGTACTGATCCTACGCAAGCCAGCAATGACTAGCAAGTCCATGGGAACTTTATCATGTGTGAATTTTAACCAGTCTCTTCTTTTGCAGGTGGAAAAGCAAAAAGAAGAAGGCTGGTTTGCGTTGTCAATGCACATTATGTAAAGGAATTATCACCCAAATCTCTTTGTCGTTTTTAAATGAGCCACAATTAGATCACAGTAGTCCCCCTCTCTGGATGTACAGTTTAACTCTGTTTTCATGTCAGTGCCATTAGTTTGAAAAGGTCCATATGGCTGGTACGTTTCTGCCATACTTACAGGAAGTCATGGGAATGAGTTTCTGAACTGGGCACACTGCTGTGACATCACACCTTTTCACTGACTAAATCCCTCACAAGGTTGTAAACTCGGGCTGCTGTAGCAATACAGATGAGCATCTGGTACCTGTCTTAGATATGCTGGAGACATGAAGGTTTTGAAAATGCACGTGTGACTTTCAGGAGCATGGACTTGTGCAAGATGGGGGAATGAAAAAACCCAAGAAAAACTGAGGTGAGGGAACGTACCTATGTTCAAAAGCAGCCTGGAGATTTGGAAGCCAGTCTATTCCTGCTGGATAAGAACTTGCATCAGAAAGGATTTGTTCCTTCTGTGGCTTACAGTTGCTCCCAAAAGCTGCGTCTTCTCTGCAGTTAAGATACCAGGGTTTACACCTGGACTTGAGGATTGCTTTTTAAAAAACTCATTTAATGTATTTATAGCGAATATAAAGTGACTATTTTGACATTGAAATCAGAATCAATTTGCTATGTACTAAAGTGTGCTCTCTTTGATACAATAGAAAACTGACACAAAGACAATTGTATTAAGCTATTTTGTGGTGTGTGTGTATATATAATACTCTAATGACCATTTTAAAATTGGTTTTATTTGACTTTTTAAAGTAGTCATTTTATTATTAACAATTGACAATAAAATCTGTGAGGAAATGTTTATGTATCTGTTCCTTACATTGTAGTAAACCTGGGCAGAAACATTTATAATGGAGTCTTGTGGTTTTGCGTGGACAGGTTCCGGTGGAGGAGGGAGGATGCAGGGGTGGCTTCTGCGGGAAGCTACTAGAAGCTTCCCCTAGGCCTGGGCAGAGCAAACACCAGCAGGCTCAAGGCTGGACCCTAAAAAATGGGGGATTCAGAATAGGACCTGTTCAAATCTTCACTGAAGCTTCTGTGATTTATTTTTCCAGTGTTAAATCTGGGAAATGAAGAAGGGTTACAGTCCTGTATGTTATGAAGTTAGCAGTTCGGATTGCTTGGCAGAAGTCCCCTGACTCATACAGAGGCAGTGAGGCCCTGATACATCATGTCTGATATCACTGAATCAGCAGGAATGCCAAGGCTGCCATAGACTTACACTCCCATAGCGCCCAGCCCTTAATCCTGTTGCTTCTGACTTCCTCCAAGCCAACAGCTGCTACAAATGCTCCGTAACCACTTGGTCTGACATCTCCTTTTGGAATACAGATTGGAATTAATCTTTTGAGTTATCATCTGGTTTCCTTAACGTGGAAGCTGCTCTATCACATAACTGTAAGTTGAGTCATCTAGCTGTATTCCAGTCTAAAAACTCCCCAAGATGAGAAATACTGCTGGATTTCCTTTGTGTTGTTAATGAAATACGAGTCTCCTCATGATCAACGGAATCCAGATTCAGGAGGACTTGATGGCAGTTCTGGCTTCAGAGTCAGGACTAGCGACTCCCTAGAACCACTGCCCCATCAAACAGCATCTGTGGTGCAAAGCACCCAGCTTGTGGCCACCTGAAGCAGTATGACTGTGCACTGCAGAGCTCCAGCCTGGCTCCCAAAAGCCACGTAGCTGCATTAGCAGGGCAGTGAGTCTCTTCTCTGCCCAGCAAACCAGCCCAGGTGCCACTCTGCAGTGATGTGGTTATCCTGGCTAAAAAAGAGCTGCTGCAGCTGAGGTGAAGTGTCAGCACGTCTGCTGGAGCTCCACAGGCTTCTATAAAGCTGAAGGCAGTTGCTCAGAAGCCATGTTACTGATGGGGGGCAGGGGAGAATTGGTTGATTGCGGGTTTTTTCAGGGTTTTTTGTGTTTGCATGTTCTAGACCAAGCAACAAACTGCAGCTGTCACTACCAGTAACACATCTCATTCTTCATATCAGATGAAGGAGAAAGTTCTAGGGCTTCATTGGATCTTTATTTTTTAATTATGATAAATCACAGGAAGGCTGGTATCTAGTCCAGGGCATTTGTTATCTGTGTTTTATTGCCAATGACTTTCTGACTCTGCATGATAAACATTTTACTGCCTTGCTTCCTTTTTTTCCAGGCCTTTCGTGTTCCTTCTTTTTGTGTTGAGTGTCAGCAGAAGGACATTTGGCCACAGACCAGGGTAAGCACAATAGTAAAGAGCAGGCATGGGGGAAGAGCTGCAGCCTTTGTTTTGTCTTGCCTTTCTCTTTTATCAGGTGTTCTACATAGGAATTGGTTTCCCCTTTGGAAATGTTTCTCTGGGACAGCATGGGAAAGTTTCCTATACATGTTTTGATTACAAAATTCTAAACTATAAACATCACTTTAAATAGTGGTTTCATCTTATTTTTGGAAATGGGAAATCTTGTTTTTCGTGGGGTTTTGCTTGTTTCCTCTTTCATAGTAACTAATTCTTCTGCAGTTACATGAAGGAGACTGTGCAATGTGTCACCTTGTGAGTTTTATTTTGGCTTTGAAATATTAAATAGTTGATAAATAGCTGAGGGTGAGGAGAAAATAGATGAAGTCCAAACCCAGATCTTGCTTTTTGTTTTTAAGTTTACACCCACTTGTTCCAGTTTCTAGAGGGAAGAGAAAGGGAGGTTGTTCAGACTGGAGAAAAGGCTCCAGGGAGGTCTTACAGTGGCCTTCTAGTACCTGAAGGGGGCCTACAGGAAACCTGGGGAGGGACTTTTTAGAAGGGCATGGAGCGACCGGACAAGGGAGGGTGGTTTTAAATTGGAAGGGTGTAGGTTTAGACTGGCTATTAGGAAGAAATTCTTCACTGTGAGGGCAGTGAGGTGCTGGCACAGGTTTCCTAGAGAAGCTGTGGCTGCCCCCTCCCTGGCAGGGTTCAAGGCCAGGTTGGATGGGGCCTTGAACAGCATAGTCCAGTGAGAGGTGTCCATGCCCATAGCAGGGAGGTTGGAATTTGATGATCTTTAAGGTCCCTCCTAGCACTAATCGTTCTATGATTCTAAGTTCTGCAGGCACAACTTTGTGCCTTTGAAAGGAAATGCTATAAACTGCTGAGGCTTGATGCTCAACCCGTACTGAACCCGACGTTCAACAAACAAGGCTTTCTGCTTGAGCATTCAGGCTTGCACTTTTAGCCTGCCATGGAGATAAAGCTGTGCCTCTGGGGACATGGACAGAGGGACAGACAAAGTTTAAAGAAACAGATCTACTGGATGGAAAAGTGTTTCTCATAATGTGTCCATGTAGTGGTTAACCTGAGCAGAAGCAGGCCTGTGCTGTGCTGGCTGATGTACAGGGCGGCCTTCAGGCTGCCTTGTGCCATTGGGACAGGCTCAGCTTCTGCAAACAGCAGAGCCACAGGCAGGTCCCACTTGGTGACTGCACCATCTGCACGGTGCCTTTTCCTGACAGTGCAGCAGGAAGATCCTACACAAACTTCTCTTCTGTAGAAAGGGTATTTTTTTTTTTTTTTTACTTGAAAAAACCCCCCATATAATAACTTCAGTGACCAAAAAGGAGTCTCTCTAGGGATGGGATCTGTGGAGTGTGCTATGGGAGAAGTCTATCTGGGGTCCATCTGATGCTGCATGAATATGTGGCTCCCAGCATCTGGAGGGACATAAGATTGTGCTGTCTTATTAAAATGATTCTTAAGCTGTTTGTTGTTGGGCCTTTTTCCGTTGAGCCAGCAGTGTTGCTTCTGATGAGGAGAGCTCAGAAGTGCCTGGAAGTTGGAACTTCTCTGCTGTTCTGTGCATGGCACCTATCTCACTTCCCTAAGGGAAAGCTCCCCTCAGGTTCACTTCCCCTTAGGGAAGACCAAGTGCTGCCTGTTGGGGCCAGCACACACAGCTCTGAATGCCTTTTCTCCTTACACAAGATGAAAATGCAGACACACGTGTGGCTGCCCATTCCACAGGCTCTTTCTGGGTTTGTAAAACCCTAAATGTGTGATGAGATAAACAGAACAAATTTGGATACAGAGGGCAGAAAACAAGGACATGCAGCTTGACTGGGAGGCATGCAGCTGCCACAGTCCCAGCTTTGCTGTTTTGGGACTGAGGTGGGGTGCCGGAACAGTCTCTCTGGGAAGAGGCATGAGAATAATTCTTCACACGTAAGTGATGTTTAGCATTTTACATAGTGTTTGTTATCTAAAGTACCTGAGAGATCCATGGATCTCTTAAGGCTTTCTTATCCAAATTTTTAACTGGGAAAACTGTGGAAGGCTGTGGAAAATCCTATGTTTCCTAGTTCCAGCATAACACTGTCTCACCCGTGGCCTGGTCTCAGAGGTATGGTACCCCAGCACCATAGAAAGGGGTACATCTGAGTGGCAGCACAAGTTTTGATGAAGGAAATCATCATGATATTTATGTTTCCACAGTTTAGGTGAGCACACCCCATCCTGACAGCTGTCTTGTGCATGGTCCTGTTCCAGGCCTCTGTGTCTTCATTTCTGTGGCCCTTGAACACAGGGGTACTAATGAGGGGGGGCTTTGATTAATGCAGAAAGAGAAACCTAGAGGTCTCAGAAGAGAATCTCTTTCCTGTGCTAATAGCAGGCAGGTAGGGGTATTACTATATATTGCTTGTATTTCAGTTCTTGGACATCTAAGTGAGTGAAATGCCTCAGGAGAGCCTCTCCTGAGCCCAGATAACAGAGGTGATTCTCACCCATCCCTTCAAGGCAGGGGCAGGCAGGGAAAGGCACAGCACAGCACGGCTGCATGATTGCAGACAGCAGCCTCTGCTTGCTGCAGAGAAGTGGACTTCCAGCTCCGGGTAGGGTGGAGCTGAGCTGAAAAGCTGCCAGGGCTTCTCCCCTGCCCCAGGCTGCAGAGTACAGTTACTTCACCCTGAAGAATTAGTCACAATCTCCCGTCTAGCCCCGTCTTCTTGAGAACTGCTGGGTGCAACTGAGATAGCACCAAGAAGGAAAAGGGGGAGCTTGCAAGGCATAGTTTCAGCAGAAGCTTAAAAAAGCAAAAAAGCTTCTCACTCTCTGTGAGAGCCGGTCTGTGCCTCCTCTGTGTTCTTCTGCACAGCACCTGGGTGCGTTTCTCTGGGTAGGCAGTGAGGTGCTTAAGAAGAGCTATCTTGGAGTTGAGAGGTGATCCAAGGCAGCCTAAATTTTTGCTGGTACACCTGAGTAAAAACCACACTGCTTGTATTCCTTCCCTTGTCTTCCCCCTGCCCCACAACAGAAGTTCTCAGTAGCAACAGAGTTTGGGTTGCCCCTGCGCTACACAGTCTGCTTTCCAGGCAGCAGTCTAAGCAGGACTGGGTGCTGTGCACAAGAAAGGACCTGGGTGAATGAGGGAAAAGAGGAGCCTGGGGCAAGTCAAGCAAATAAAGGAAGCAGGAGAGCTGTGCTGATTGCAGGTGAGTGCTCACCAGCTCAAGCTTCAGCTCAAGCTTTCCTGCCTGTGAACAAATAGGACAGGCAGGCTGGCCTGCTCTGCACAACTGCAGGTGGCCTGTACCCATCTGAAATAGAACGATGACTCTCATTAGGCTGATAGCTGCTCCTGCAGGGAGATAGTCCTCCTGTGAACCTGCTGCAGATTCCTTGGGACAGTCAGATTGTATATTTACACATATAGATACACACCCACCCATGTATATGTATGCATAAAATTACTGCTTTGCCAGGTCTCATGCTGTCCCCAAACCTCATCTAAGCGAGGTCCCTGTTCTCACTGCCTCACACCGAGGACATGTTTTTGTTTCCTGTGGTATAGAAAAAGCCCTGTTCTGACATGGTTCTGCTTGTGCACACACCTTAGCCTTTGGGGCCATGAGGCAGGGGCTGCAGGTGGGGATGCTCCTTTAGTGACCCCAGCAGAAGGCACACTGACACTACGTGTTCCTCCTGCAGACAGTCTCTGCTGCAGGATCTGTTACACACACGCACACACCCCCCCGAATGAACTGAGCTCATTCAGTTCTGCCCCATTTTTCTAGCTACCCCTCACCACCATAATACCTGCACTCCCCATAATCTCCTACTGTAATAGCCTCATGTCCCTCATGGTCCCAGGAGTGAAGGGAAATAAGAATGGCTCCTTTGTCTTCTCAGTGTGAGCATTTAGTGTCTTATTTATCAATCTTCATTTGTATGTAGGAACATAATTCATCTCATTTCCCTCATCTTAAGCATGGCTCAAGTTTTACCTCAGTAACACATGTTACTGGCCTGGCAGATCACATAAAACTTGCTTCCTTTGAAAGCCTACTTTGAAAAAAATCCTGCTTCATCTTCCTTTCAAAAATGCAGGCAGGATTCTGGACAGATTAAAAAGGAGATATATATATATATAGCAGGCAGAAAGCTGAAAGTGGCAGCAGGTGGCTGGAAAGCTGCAGGGAGGAGGGAAAAGAATGCCTGGTCAGAAGCCACAGCGGGAGCAAATCTGCACAAAGGCAGCATCACCAGGTGTTTTAACTGTGGCTGCTTTTGTCTTCAAAGAACCACTGCCAGCCAAAAGAGATGCTGCTTGACCACCTTGAACTCTGTGTTTCCTGTTGCACATGTGGATGACAGGAGAGATCCGACCATCTCTTTTGCTGCTTGTTTTCTGTTTTATGTGTTAGCAGGTCTCTGTACCCTACTGGCTTCCAGTTTGCTTATTTCGGGGTCAAGCCAAGCACCCGTGTGTGGTTTTTGTGTCTCTTCCATTAGTCAGTGAGTGACACAGGTTTAGTCTGCCAGGTGTGCTGTTTTCCTGCCAGCTTCCTTCACCTCTCCCAGGTCACACTGCAGTGGCCTAAGTCGTTCTGCTGGAGCGTGGGTTTGATGTGTCACAGCAGCTTAGGGAAATGTACTCAGAGTCTGGCATGGAAATGAAGAGTCTTGGGCTTACGTGTCTTGAGTTTCAGCTTAGTTTAGTCCCTTAAACTCAACACCAGCCTGGAAAGGAAAAAGCTACTAGCAAATCTTAAAAAGAGTGGATGCATCTATGCGTGAAGGGAGATGTTTGGTAGTGAAGGTGTTTCTCCAAAGAGCGAGTACCCCCAGAAATGCCTTGTAGAAAGTCTGTGAGAGATCCCAGGGCAGACATCCTCCCTCTCCATCCCAGGCAGTGCCCCCAAGCAGGGGATCAGTGCTGTCTTTCTGCAGCAGCTGTCACATTCCCCGATGCCGTCAGCTTGCAGAAATGGTGTCATGTGAGCCTTGGCCTGGGGCAATGTGGTCGTGTGCCCTCTGGGCCCAGACAGCTGGTGTCTCCTTTTCTGAGGGCAGACTCGAGCTTTGCGGTTTGATCCTGCTGTGTTGGAGAGCAGTCCTACTCCTTCATCTCTGATGGGAGTGACCTTCACCACCTGGCAGAGAAGGAAGAAAAAGCAACAGTTGCAGGGCCCCAAAGATTAGGCACCATCTTAGGTAGGCTGCTGCAGGAGTCAAAGGAGGTGCAAACTCAACCCAGAAGTTTGCTGGGATAGGGACACATGAACCAAACCAAAGGCATTTTCTTTAGAAGTATGTGCACACAAAAACCTGTGTCTGGGACGCAGAGAGAGTGGTGAGGTGCTGGAACAGGCTTCCCAGAGAGGTGGTGGATGCCCCGTCCCTGGAGGTGTTCAGGGTGGGGTTGGAGCTAAAGAAGGAAGAGATTCTGCCCAGCTTGGGCACATCAGTAAAACTTTTGTTGGAGTTTGAAGGTGAGGTTGCCATAAACTGGGAGAGGGGTGTGCTGAGTGGCTAGGGAACAGACAACACAAAACAATTTGCATGGAAACAAGAAATGATGTGTCAAGTACTCCTGGAAGACCAGCCTGGCGGCTGTGCCGATTTCGGAGAAGTCTCTGGAAGAGAGTAGCTCCCAGGGCTGGCAAATCCACAGTAAAACTCGACTTGCTGATCAACTGGAGAGCAGCCAGCTGTCTGTTCCACTTCTGTTTTCTTTGCAGACTCCCCAAATCAGCCAGTTTCCACCTTCCTCTGGCTGCCGTTAACCCAGGCCGTGGCACTTTGACAGGTTCTCTGTTTTCTGTCAAGCAAGATTTCTCACCATTTCTGTCTCAGTAACTATCAGAGCTGCTGTGTCATCGTTAGTCATCTCGGACTTCTCTGCAAGCCCAGGGGTTGCACGCCTGCTCCTCGCTGTGCTGTTCACCAATGACTTTGGTGTCACCACCTTGTCAGTCGTGGCAGAAACGGATCCCTACAATTAACAGAGTAGGTAGGGCCAAGGAAGCATGAAGCATCCCATTCAATATAATGAGTGGTTTATACCCACGCTAATCACAAAGAGGACAGAAAATATGCTTTAAAGATTTTGGGTACGCCATATCAAAGGTGTTCAGAATATATATATATTTTTTAAATATAAACGGGAAGGCAGAATAAAGCTTTTCCCAGAATGGGCTAATCAGCAAATACAATAGAAACATTAGTCAGGAGTCCTTGAAGGGAGGGGGGAAGGAAACCATCGAATCTTCCATGTCCCCGTGTGATGATCCAGTGCTTAATGGTAGGAAGTGAGGAGAAGCAGATAAAGGGGAAAAAGAGGAAGGAGCTGTCAGGGAAAGTGTGCTAGAGACGGAACAGGTCACCCAGGGCAAGTACCCGGAGAGGGCTCTGACAGACTTCTTTATTAACAATGGGAACAGGAGATTGAGTGTGAAGTAGATCATGGGTCAAATGAGGATAATCAGCCATCATTCCACTGTTGTGAAAGGTGGGAAAAGGAAAACATCATTGCTCAGTGTAAATTTAATGGCACATTTTCATTGTTTTATTTTTGTAACCCTGCTCCTCTATTGCCTGTGGGTGTTTTTAAGTTCACACGTTCATTTTTCGTCCTTCTGGTTTGTCCTGTCCAGTTAGGAGGCAAACTCTGAATAACCTCAGAAGGGAGAGGGCTTCCCCATCCAATTCCTGCAGTGCTTTGCAGCCCAGTGTTTCTGGAAGATATTCACAGGGTGCCAGTGTATGTCTGCTGAGTTGCCTTCCACAAGTTAGGACCTGGTGGCATAGGGGCTTCCTCTGCTCAACTGGCAGTTGCCAAGAAAGCAGTATTACAGGGAAAGTAACCAAAACCAAAGGGTGAGTTTTTGTACTAATGCAGCTCCTCTGTCGCAGGCCGCTGGGTTAGTCCCCACACCGTGTTTTTGCTTCTCTTTTCTTTCTCTGAGTCTTACGGGGCTCTCATGCCACTCACGCCAGCCCATTTCACTGTCGCTTCCTGTAGTGATAGGGAGGTCCCTACTGCTTCATGCTACTGACTCATGGAGACATCATTCTGTCTGGTGCTTCAACCTCATCAGCCTCAGGGCAACTGCTCAGATCAGATCAGGTGGGACTGAAGCTCAGATTTTCCCTGCAATTGCCAGCCACAGCCTATGTCCCCATTTCTCTGGGGCAGTGGAGGACGCTGCTGGTCTCTGGGCAGCTCGCCTGTTCTGCGCGGGAGCAGTACTGTGATTTTGCCACCGCTTTCTTCCCACACCCCCGCTGACAGTGCCACTTGCTATTCCCTCCACCACCGCGATTAAGAGAACCAGTCATTCCTCTCTGCCACAATATCTAATATTGTTATCAAGCCATCTCACACCACAGTTGCTGCAACTTCTATCCCCTGTGACCTCCACAGCAACCACTTCCTTCCCTGGCAGTTAACCTGAAGTACATTAGCTGCGAGAACATCTTTCTTCTCTCATCAGCTCCAGTGCTGTGAAAGTCTGACTGTGGCCTGAAACCTTGGTCTCATAATGCAGCATAAAAGGCACAGCCATTTTTGGGTGCATTGCATGAAGAAGACAATGCCTGTATCAAACCAGTATGCATCTGGGGCTGCACCTCGAGGGCTGCGTCCAGGTCTGGGCTCCTCACCATAAGAAGGACATTGAGGTCCTCGAGCGAGTCCAGAGAAGGGCAGCCAGGCTGGTGAAGGGGCTGAAGTGCAAATCCTGTGAGGAGCAGCTGAAGGAGCTGGGGATCTTTAACCTGGAGAAGAAGAGGCTTATTATCACCTACAACTACCTGAAAGGAGGTTGTAGAGAGGTGGGTGCTGGTCTCTTCAGCCAAGTGACAGGTGGTAGGACAAGGGGAAATGGCACAAAGCTGTGCCAGGGCAAGTTCAGATTAGATGTTAGGAGAAAGTTCTTCACTGAAAGAGTTGTTAGGGCCTGGAACAGGCTGCCCAGGGAGGGAGCTGAGTCACCTTCCCTGGATGTGTTTTAAAAAAGGGTGGATGAGGTACTTAGGGATATGGTTTAGCATAGGACAGGAATGGTTGGACTTGATGATCTTAAAGGTCTTTTCCAACCTTGTGATTCTGTGATGGGGGGTGTTAACATCTGTTACAGATTAAGTATTTACAGATCAGTATGTTTAGATATTTTGGATCCAACAGTCCTCAAAAAAACCTGGCAGACTAAACATCCCCAGCTCCCTCAGCCGCTCCTCATATGATTTGCCCCCCAGCCCCTTCAACAGCCTGGCTGCCCTTCTCTGGACTTGCTCAAGGACCTCAATGTCCTTCTCATGGTGAGGAGCCCAGAACTGCACACAGTACCCAAGGTGTGGCCTCACCAATGCCAGTACGGGGGCACAATCACCTCCCCAGACCTACTGGCCACACTGTTTTTGATACAAGCCAGGATGCCATTGGCCTTCCTGGCCACCTGGGCACACTGCTGACTCATATTCAGCCTGCAGTCATCCAAGACCCCCAGGTCCTTCTCTGCCTGACAGCTCTCCAGCCAGTCTCCTCCAAGCCTATAGTGCTGCATGGGGTTATGTCCCCTGTGCAGCACTCTGTACTTGGTGGTGTTAAACTGCATCCTGTTGGTCTCAGCCCATCGGTCCAGTCTGTTCAGGTCTCTTTGAAGAGCCTCCTGACCCCCAAGCATATCAACACTTCCTCCCAGTTTAGTGACCAGCCTCCAGCTGGATTTGGTTCCATTTACCACCACCCTTTGGGCCTGGACATCCAGCCAGTTTTTAACCCAGCTGAGGGTCTGCCAGTGGCAGCCAGTTTCTCAGTCAGAATGCTGTGAGAAAGTGTCAAAGGCTTTGCTGAAGTCCAGGTAGACCACATCCACAGCCTTCTCCTCATCCATTAAGTGGGTCACCTTGTCATAGAAGGTGATCAGGTTAGTCTGACAGGATCTACCTTTTGTAAACCCATGTAGACTAGGCCTGATCTCCCAGCCATCAGGCATGTGCTGCGTGATTGTGCCTAAGATGACTTTCTCCATGATCTTCCCCAGGACTGAGGTCAGACTGACAGGCCTGTAGTCCCCCGGATCCTCCCTCCGACCCTTCTTGTATATGGGCATAACATCTCCCAGCCTCCAGTCGAGTGGAACTTCCCCAGTCTGCCAGGATTGCTGATGGATGATGGAAAGGGGTTTGGCAGGCACATCCACCAGCTTCATCAATACCCGTGGGTGGATCCCATCCGGCCCCATTGACTTGTGGATGTCTAACTGGCCAAGTAGGTCAAGAACCATTTCCACACTGACCATGGGAGCTTCATTCTGCTTCCCCTCCCGATCAGCCAGTTCCTGAGGCTGAATGCCAGGGAACATCTGATTTTACTATTAAAGGCTGAGACAAAGAAGGAGCTGAGTACCTCAGGCATTCTGATCTCAAAGCCTGCCTTCTACACCATCTGTAATTCCCAGGTAACGTGAATCAGTAGAGTCCTCAGCCAGTCTCTGGGCTGCCATGGGGAAGCCTGGCAGCCTTGCGCTATTTCTATTCAAGTTTCACTCAGATTGCTCCTCCGTTGCTCAGCAATGGTGACCAGAAAGAAAACGTGGGCAGGCAAAGAGCCTGCAAAGGCCGCTGAGAGGCCGCCTGCAGAGCTGGCTCCGGCCGGTGGTGAAGTTTTGAGCTTGAAGAACTGGAAACGTGGGGAAAGGGGCCGCTTCCCAGGCAGCGGGCAGGGAAAAGGCAGGAGCTGCGAGAGGCGGCTGGGAAGGTGCCTCTGCGAGGCGGACGAGGAGGAAGCGGCCTGTCGGGTGCCCTCTGCCCGCCTTTGCCTGTCCCGTCCCGGGGAAGGCGGTTGGGGGCTTTCCCCGCCGCCGCATCGCCACCCGTCGCCGCTCACACCTCAGCCCCCGACCCCTCTGACAGGTACCGGAGGCTGAGGGAGGCGCCGGTTCGGGTACGACCCCCGCTCTCCCCCTCCTCAAACCGCCGTCGTCCCTAGCAACGGGGCAGCCCGCGCCCAACGGCCGGGGGCGGCGCGAGGGGGCGGCGCGCGGCGGTCCCGGCGGGATGCCCGGCCGAGCGCTGCCGCCGAGCGGGGCCGCGCCGCCGGGCTGCCTCCCAGCATGTCGTCCGGGCCGCGCTGCCCGGTGTGCGATGAGCCCTGGGTCTCGCCGCGGCTGCTGCCCTGCCTGCACTCGCTGTGCACGCCCTGCCTGCGGCGGCTCGGGCCGCTGGGGCAGCCGGGCCGGGCTGTCGCCCGCAGCGTCCTCTGCCCGGTGTGCGACGCCGAAGTGGCGCTGCCGCCCGGCGGCGTCGGCCAGCTCACCCCTGACTACCTGGCCCTGAGCCGCGGCGTGGCGGCGGCGGCGGCAGGCTGCGACCTCTGCGCCGATGGGGCGGCTGCGAGGCGGTGCTTGACCTGCGGGGCCGACCTCTGCCTCTTCTGCTGCCAGGCCCACAGGTGAGGGGGCGGCGAGGCCCGGCCCGGCCCGGCCTAGGGCGTTCGGGGAGGCCTCCTCCTTTCGGGCTGCTGGGTGGACAGGCAGGGGCCCGCGCAGAGCCAGACAAAGCAGTAAACCCGCATGTCTTTGTTCAGTCCCCTGTGGGTTCTTTTATCCTCAGGTGGGCACCGGCAAACTGCTAGCGGTGGGTCAGTCAGCCCTGTTCAGGAGAAGCCATTAAGCCCCAAATCGGGCCGTCCTTTGCCCGTGTAGCTGGTTTGCATCTTGGGTCAGCATCGCTGGGCAGGGGCACTGACTGTGCCGCAACAGGTGTGGGTGCGGGCAGGGTCCTAACACGGCGAGAGCCTCGCCTGCCCTGCTGTCCTGCTTTGGAGAAGGCACCTCTCTCGTGGGAAAACGGGAAAGTTAAGCTGCTGGTCTGCCTCTCTCTGCCTTGGGAAGCGTTTACTATGTGTATGTGCAAAGGCACGCTTACGTGAAGCGAAATGTAAGTGGAAGTCCTGACTTCAAAGCCATGAAGCCTGACTGCTGTGGTGGCTGCCTTCTCATGACTGACCCTTAACTGTTGTGTCCGTGGGTTTTCAGCATTTCTGTGGGGCTGGGAGCCTGCAGCAGTCACACTATTGCAGCAGTCACACTATTGCATCGCAGTGTGCCTGGTGCTGCAAAGTTTGTTTTCTGTTGGAATACGGAAAACACTGAAGAAGTGAGAGCAGAAGAGCGCTGTGTAACTCAGAGAGGGGCATTTCAGTAAGGCAGAAAGAAGATGTGACTGTGCCAGAGGTAGGAGCTAAAGAGGAGCTGGCTGTAGTGGTTAATGAACAGGTCAGAGAACAGGCAGCACCATGAAAGAAAAGTGATAGGAAGTCTGAATGGCCTTACTAAGCAAGGAGGTGGTGGGCAGGGTCAGAAAAACAGCTGGTAAGACTAGCCAGGGAAGCTTCAGCCTGGGTTAATCAGCTCAGCCTATTCTTTCCATGTTTGCTGCTGCTTTCCACTTGATTAGCAGATTCTTTCTCCAGAAAGAGCTGAGGCATATTCTTTGCTGCCCAGCCCCCCTGCAGATACTGGTGCCTGGGGTAAAACGGCTTAGGCTTTTAGTTACCTTTCAACTCCGGGCTGCAATTTTCAGCATACCATTCTGATTAGCTAATGCTTCATACCCCATGCAAGCTGCTGAAGGGTGATAAACTGAGACCTGGAATAGCAGTCAGCTGCACTGACAGAAATAACTGCAGAAGGTATAAAGGAGTAGAAAATTTGTCCTGATGACCCACTTCCTATAGTATTTACCAATACCTTTTCACCCCTAATCTGCAGGGGTGAATCTGCAGACTTGCACCTGCTTTAGTTGATGGCAGAGCAGAACAAGTGTCAAGGAAAACTGTTCTGAAATTATTTCCTGGCGTGTAGGGAATATTTCTAAGGAACTGAGTGCCACTGTAGTGCTCTGGGAAGTAAGTGAGAAAGATCTTAGGTTGGAGTCAGGGAAATGTGAATTTGAAGGGTCTTACGCAAGTAATGCTAGAAGGCTTTGAAAATGTGCCGGACCCAAGGGAGGTTAGCAGGAAGCAAAAGGAATAGGGCCATGTCCTGCCCTGTGATGAGGTTGCTTTGTGTTGCCAGAGCAACTCTACAGAGCTTGGTCCTTGGAGTATTTCTTTGCTTATGGCTTGGAGCTCCCATTGCAACTGCCAGAAGTCATTAGTGCAAGAGAGAAGGCTTTTATGTCCTGCCCGATGACTAGCTCCTGGTGTCCAAAATAGCATAAAATTGGCACATTCGAGTGCTGCCCTGTGACGTGGTGGATGTCTGGGTCATAACAGGTTCTTTGTGTCCCATCCTTTGTCTCCTCTGAGCAGGTCCTAACCTGGTGGAAAGAAGGAAATGGAGTTTAATTTTTAGAATATTAAATGTTTTATCACAGACTGTCTTCTGTCTCTGGCCTCAAGTAGATTTCCTCCTAAGGAATATTAGAGCTCATTTGCCCCATAAATTTAAAGCTGGTGAAAAGCATTGGGCTGATGGCTGAGGAGCCTGGCACCTCCCATTCCTTTCCAGAAGTGACTGTCAGTGAGCGAGTCTGTGTTGAGCCACCTCCTCCCAGCTCTCACTTTGCAGGGCTCGCTGCCCTCCTGCTGCCTTTGTCACAGTGGGCTCTGGGGGTAATTGCAACTATCCCACTTCTGTCACGCTCCGTGAAGGGGCTGCTGGCAGTAGCAGCCCCACAGCCAGTTCCCTGTCCTGTGTGTGTCCGTGGTGGGGCACACGATTCTTGTGTCTGAAAATAGTGCTGGCCGCATGCGAGGAGCCCGAGAGCAGCCTCTAATGAGCCGCTTGCAGATGCTGTCCTCTTTTGTGTGGAGCCTTGTCCTCAGGAGACCACAAGTCCCTTAATCCAGAGTGGATTTCAGTGGAGACAGGAGGGAGCGGCATGCACTGTGATTTGCAGTCTGTACAGACTGGCATTCGCAAGGGATCTTAGATGTTTGCATTTCACATCCTACATGCATAAAGTGGTATGTGGTTGCTCCCTTCTAGGAGACAGAAGAAGACAGCGTCCCATGCTGTGACTGAGCTGGAGAACACCAAGGACTGCAGCCAGGCAGGGAAGCCTCACTTCTGCCCTACCCATCCCACAGAGGAGCTAAGGCTGTTCTGTGAGCAGTGTGACCAGCCTGTGTGCCAGAACTGCGTTCTGGACAGGCACCGGCAGCACCCGTATGACTTCACCAGCAATGTCATCCACAGACATGGGGACGCCCTGCGGGAGCTGCTGAAAACCACCCAGCAGCACATGGGCACCCTAGAGACTGTCATGAGCCAGATTGATGACATGGGCAGTGCTGTCTGCAGCCGGGCAGAGGCCGTGGCCACGGAGATCTCTCTGTTTGCCAGTGGATATGTCAAAGCAATTGAAGAGCACCGGGACCGGCTGCTGAAGCAGCTGAGGGACTTGAAGGTGCAGAAGGAAAACCTGCTGCACTTGCAGAAGGCCCAGGTGCAGCAGCTGCTGCTGGACATGAGGACAGGCGTGGAGTTCACAGAGCGCTTGCTGACAAGTGGCTCGGACCTGGAGATCCTCATCACCAAGGGGGTGGTGGCGAGCCGGCTGGCCAAGCTGAACAGCATTGCTTACAACACCCACCCCGCCGTGGACGACAGGATCCAGTTCTCTCCCCAGGAGAGGGCAGGGCAGTGTTGCGGCTACGAAGTTTTTGGGGCCATTCTCAATAAAGTGATTGATCCAGCCAGATGTACCCTGCATGGGGAAGGTATTGGGGTGCTATACAGCAGCTGAAAGGGAACGCACCGCTCCCTGAAGTGACCTCTCTGTTGTCTGTGCTTAAGGCACAGTGTTGTCAGCTTAAGGCACTGTTGCCCCCCTGCTCTCCAGGCATTGACTAGGGGTAGAGGCTGTGTTGTGTGCTGAGAGCCTATGGGAGCTGTGATGGGCAGGGAACCAGAGAGCTATCCTTGTCTAGATGTACAGAGCATACTGGAGCTGACGTCTGCAACACCACTGACCTCAGCATGGGGCTGAGGTGTGAGGAGAGTAACTCATAGGCCAATGACCCTAGCTTATTTGGGATGGGAATGGTGCCTGCAGTGGCACATGATGCTCTTCCGGTGGCCACAGCAGTTGTACCTGGGCCCAGGCAGATCCCCTCTATGGCTGAGTGAGTAGGTTCATTCCTCTTACAGCTCTGCTGAGATTGCCATGGGAATAACTGGCACCAATGGTTTAGTATTTTAAGCAAATTGGGTATTTGCTTACTAAGGAGTAGGGCCAGCAAAGAGATAATGTTCAGACTAGCCCATCGAGTACAGCAAGCTCTGATCTGTAATGGCCTGCACAGAGGAGATTGGATGGACCCAGGGCCCCATGCCAAACAGGTCTCTGGGGCTCCACACTGCACAGTGGGGCTGGTTGCATGGTGCACCTTGAGGTCTTCTGAGAAGGTGCCAGCTGAGCTCAGAAGGGCAGGCACAAAGACTACCCTGGTCCATAGAGACCTCAGGCTAAACCTGTCCATTATCTCTCAGTGCCTATGGCTGTGCACTCTCTCCTGATCCCCAGCCACATACTTAGTTTTCCCTGTGAGTGGAGAGAGCTTTACAGCCCAGCACTGAAGTCATGACTGTGCTCTGGTGGGACTGCAATACTACAAAATAGGTGGGAGATGTCAGTCATGGATGATATGAATCCTTTCTGGTCCTGTTTCTCTGCCTTACAGATCTCCACAATGCACACCAGAACCAACTGACTGGCTTTACCCTGCTCTGCAATGACACCACAGGGGAGCAGATGGGGCGAGGAGGAGAGGCCGTGCAGGTCATCATCACCCACAAGGACAAGAAGGACTGGTAGGTATTTTCACCTGAGAACTCCCCAGTCACTGGGTTCATCTTTCTGCCCCCCTTATCCCTGGTTCCCTACTTGTTTAGGCAGGTGGGAGAATGTGCTTCAGCACGTGGGTCAGAATCTCTAGGGGAAAAGGCACTAGTGTTCTTCCCACTGGTACAGCAATGCTTCCTACTGCTTGTATCTGGTCATGTGGAGCTTGACAGTGTTGGCTCAGATTCATATGGAGCCTTTCAGTGAATTGGGAATTCTTAAGGAGTTCACCTCTCAGTGGATGTTCGAGTGAGCTGTTGCTGCTTCCCACCCATACCAGTAGACGCTCAGGGCTCCTGCTCTTGTTAAGATCTAGGGAGTGTAAAACATAGCAAACCCAGAATGACTGTCCTGAGTCAGACAGACAGATCACCGAGCCCAGGAACCTGTGACAGTTGATGAAAGTGCCTGGCTCACGTTCTGGAGAAAGGATCTGTGTCAGGACTTCATTGTGTTTGCTCCGGTAGTTGCAAGTGTCGAGCACTTCAATGTGTTCAGAGGTGTTTGAGCAGAAAGCAGGGGGTATCCCACTTCAGCACCTAAGTGTTTCTACAAAGAAAATAACCAACCAGAAAAACTATTTTCTAACTGTTACCAGGCTATAAAGCCTGGGAGATGCTTCACTGCTATAAAGACACCAGGCTCAAATGCAGAACCAGGGGGAGGTCAGTTCTTAAGAAAAAATACCTGTTTGGTACGTACAATACAGCTGGAGCAAGATGCCAGTGTAACTTGTTCCTGGGTGTGCTGTAGGTGGGATGGCCTCATGAAAAAGGAGACAGGATGCTAAAACTCCTTGCTATGGGGAAGCTTTGACATGGGGTACAGAAACAGTGACAGCTGCGCAGATGATTATCAATAGAGCACCTCTGATCAAGCGTATTGCTCCAGTGACCTTCCTTTGTTAGGTGCACCTATGACATAGGAAAGGGTGCATGCAGGAGGATTATGTGGATTTTGCTTGCAGGGTAGAGGTCGCTGTGGCCACATTAACTCAGTTTCTCCCTCTTGAGCATAGGCAGTTGCTACATCCGTTGCTGAAAGCCGTCTGGCTCTGGCTTGAGGCACAGCAGCTACAGAAGAGGGTGATATGTCGCCACAGAGTTCATGGCAGGAAATGATCTAGGCAGCTGTATTGATGTGAAATGGTTGGGGGGTGGGGAATACAGCCTGCAAATCTGGAAGATTATAAATTGTCATGTAGTGGGGAGAAGGAAGAACACCTTTCTCTATGCTGAGCTGCATGATACTGCCTGTGGGAAGCTCTTTCTATCTCTCCATAAAGAAGGCAGTCTGTCCCCAAGTAACTAGCTGATGCTTTCTCCCTGGCACTGTGTCCAGCAGAGTTCTTTGTGGAACCCAGTGAGTGTCACTTTAGAAAGGAAAGAGTTCACCAGTGGAAACGGAAACCTAGAGCTCCTCAGAGTGTTGTGTTGAAGGGATGGGGTCAATGTGTTTGTGACAGTGGTTCAGGTGATTCAACCTGCCCTGTTTGTGTCCTGCCTTATTTGTGGGTTCTTCTGGGGGCAGCTGCTCCCTGAAGCTGTGAATTTACCCCATTTCTGAGGGCTCTTATCTGACAGGATCATCTGGCCTGCAAGTGTGCTGTCTGTCTGTTGTCTTCTGCACTTTCAGCGCTCCGGGTTGCGACGAATCCTTGCCGTGCAGCGGGCTTTGTGTGACTTCCTTTGTATGGTTACTGCAGCTTCCAGCAGCAGGTGTGTGTGCTCGAGCACTGCTCGTTGCATCCTGCTAAGCTCGCTTAGACCTGCAGCTGCTGAGCAAGGCTGAGGAGGATAAGGAGCTGACCACAAATACAGGCCAAACAGTAGTTCACGTGTAGAGCAGTTTTCTGCCAAGTCTGATCTCTCTGACTTCTCTCTCTTCATAGTTCAGTCAAGCCAACAGTGTGTGATAACGGTGATGGGACCTACCATGTTTCCTACAGCCCCGAGGAGCCAGGCTTGTACGCTGTCTGCGTCTATGTGAAAGGGCAGCATGTACAGGTAGCAATTCTTGTTTCTCTTGGGCTGCTTCTTTCTTACCTGCTTTTCTCAGTATTTGCTTCGAGTCTTCCTAAGGATTACCTCTACCACTTAGCAGTGTAAGACTGGGCTTAGTGAGCCTGTACCTGACAGGATGACCCAGCTGGTTTCTGAAAACGCAGTCACGACATCTGACAGCATCCACTGCAGCAGCCTCTCTGCTTGCTTGTCCTCTGCAGGGCTCTCCGTTCACTCTGATGGTGAAAAGCAAGTTCCGTGAGCACCGAGGGGTGTTTCACTGCTGCGCCTTCTGCTCGAGCGGGGGGCAGAAAGCTGCTCGCTGTGCCTGTGGGGGCACCATGCCAGGTGGGTGCTCAGCCTTCCCCACGCCTCTCAGCCACACTGGGGCTGTGCTGTTCCTGTGTTGGGAGGTTCTGGGCTGTGTCGCGCAGTGCCCAGTGCTGTCCTATGGAAAAAAGCCTCACTCCTCAGCTAGGATGAGTGTTTGATCCCAACCAGCTTCCCTGTCCTTGGCCTGCATGTGTCATTGTGTGTTTTGCACGTTTTCACATAGAACCATCCTCTTCCTTTTGCTGTGCTTGACCTGTATCTAGCTCTGATCACAGTCACCAGTGGCTGGCACAGGTTTCTGCAGGCCTATTACTCAACAGGAAAGGGGACGGAAGTCTTCAGCTTTCCCCAGTCACAAGAACAGGGAGGTCCCCTTCTGTTGTTCTCCTTTCTTTAAGGAGCACTGGTAATTTTTGGCCTTGAATAGGCCAGGCTGTCATCAGCACATGACTCCCTGTCTTAGAGGAAAACTGGGTCTGAAGAACTCTCTGAAAGCCTCTGACACACTGGGATTTTCTGGTAACAAATTGGTAAGGTGCTGGAACAGGCTGCCCAGAGAGGTGGTGGATGACCCCGTCCCTGGAGGTGTTCAAGACCAGGTTGGATGGGGCCCTGGGCAACCTTGTGTAGATCCAGGCCTGGAGGCCGGTGGCCGTGGCTGTGGCAGGGGGGCTGGAACTCTGTGATCCTTGGGGTCCCTTCCAACCCAGACCACTCTATGATTCTGTGATTTCTGGCCAACTTTTGGTTGCATCTTCTCTTGCAGGTGGGTACCAAGGCTGTGGCCATGGACACAAAGGTCACCCTGGCTGCCCACACTGGTCGTGCTGTGGACAAGTGAAGGAGAGCTCAGAGTGTTTGGGAGGGCCACCCAGCGACAACTCGCAGAGAAGGTCGTTGAGGACAGTGGTGCTTTGAGCAGCCAGGTGAGGCCCCGCGAGCTCGGGGCGTTGCTGCTGCCCGCTGCCCCAGCACAGGTCACAGGGGTCCCACAATCACTGCAGAGCCTCACTGCCAGAAAACAACATCCTCATCGGTGTGAACTGGGAAAGAGGAATGAGGGAAAATAAAATTGTGCCTTATATTCCACCCGGGGCTGTGTATGCAAAGTTGTTTTGTGCCTGAACAGGAGCCAACACTGGGTGCTTACACTTTCAAGGCCTCAAGGCCTGTGGGGTCAGGCAGGCTCTAAGGGGACACTCAACCTGTGCAGTTACCTCAAAGGAGGGTCACGATGTGTCTCATTCTACAGGATGGACAGCCTCCACTGTCCTTGAAGAGGCCAAAGCTGCTCATTGGGGCACATTCCAAAGGGTTTGTGTTTGTGCCTTGGAAAGGCTTGGCAGCCTGAACGTGCCTTCTGCCTCCCTGTTAGATGTGCAGTGCATGTAGCACAGTCACACTCATGGGAGCTGCTGTTGTGTTTGCTATTCTTCTGTTTTCTTCATGCAAGCTGCAGCTACATTACACCCTCCCTGCAAAGTAGGAGCAAGGCACATTAAGAATATATCTCAAGGAAATCCAAGGAAAAGCCATGGTGCTGATGGGAACAGGAAATGGAATGTCATTCACCCAGCCTGTATGTTCTCCACGGAGATGGTGAGGGACGTAGCGCTGCTGGGCATGATGAGCTAGGCCAGGTGAGCGCCTAGCTCACCAAGGGAAGATTTGGGGACAGTCTGAGCACTGGTAAGAGCTATAGGCATAAGTTTGCAGGTGTCTGACCCAAACTGGGCAACTAGGCAAGAGGGCCAGGAGGAGAGGGAATACAGCAAAACTCCTGGATTTGACTTGTGCAGTCTTGGCACAAGGAGAGCTCATCCCATTTTCCACAGGGGACAGGGGGATGTATCTCCTGGGCTTGTACACATGCTGCCAACCCGTAGTTTTGGGGAGATGGCACCTGTGGTGAGGACCCAAGAAGCACTTTCCTGGAAGGACAACTGCTGACCTGCAGATTGCTGCCTGCCGCTTGCCTGGGTGCAGCAGACACCCTGGATACCTTCCTGAACAAAACACCTTCGTGCCACTGAGACTAGGAACGCTACTGCCCTGGGGGTAACCTTGCTAGTGGGTGTGTGTTGCTGCCTGGGGAGCTGGGGACAAAGGTCTGATTGTTGGTCATTTGGGGAGAGGAATGCTGCTCCAGTGTCAACAGTAAGGGCTGGTTCTTGCTTTCTGGCTGATGAAAACTGGCTTGTAAATAGTAGAAACCTGTGCTGTCTCTTTGCTTGCTCAGACCCAGGAGACTCATGTGTTGTTCGTTCCTCTTACAAAGCCAGTTTTGGAACCTCTTCTTCCCAGCAAAGGAGATAGATATCCTC
The DNA here is from genome assembly GCF_964237585.1 of Gallinula chloropus. NCBI lineage: Eukaryota > Metazoa > Chordata > Aves > Gruiformes > Rallidae > Gallinula > Gallinula chloropus. The sequence continues at coordinate 86,875,560 of NC_140085.1, forward strand.
CTGCAAGTGCTGTTTATAGCTTTCCATTAATCATCCAGAAAGGGCTGTCAAACAAACGAGGAAAGGTTAGGCGGTTTAAATCTCCAAGTTAGGCAATTTTTAAGTCCCGAGTTGCTGACTCTGAAATTTCAAAGCGAAAGTTTAATTTGAGTTAACCTTTAATGGAACAAACAGTAACTCATTCTTGTCCTTGCTGTGTGCAGAGCCAGTGCTCAGTACAGAATGTGATGTAAAATGAAATACCTGGTTTTCAGTGTTTTTCTGTTGCTTGCCCACCTCTTGCATTGCTTTTTCTCAGAGCTTCCATGCTGGGTTGCAGGGGGAATGCAGGAGGACAGCACTACCTTCTAAGGGACACAATTTCTGTCTAAAAACATCTTAGTCCTCTCAGACAGAAGAATGTGTTTTCTCTTTGCGTGAGGCATCCCTTACACGCCCTGTCGCGGACATTTTCCAAGAAGCTGTTGGTATTACACCAGTGAACTACAGGGAACCACAGTCAGCCTGGGCTGAGCTCTGTTTGGAATGGGAGAGCAGTTTTCGGGTGGCATGGGGGTACTAATCCTGCCAGGGTGGGGCCCTTGGATTGATTTTGTTTGAAATCTTCTTTTTTTAAGATTTGAAGGCTTAGTCAGTCCCACAGATTATATTGACAGGCTGCCTCTCTATGCTTGGGCAAAGAGGGCTGTGCATGAGGGTAGCTTGAAGAATCGTGTGCAGAAAAGACATTTAATGACCTTAGTTGCTTTTTGTGGTTTAGGTTTGTGTGTCTTTCCATGATTTGCAAGCAGGCTTTGCCCTCAGTGTTCATTACTCGGGATTCTCTGCCAAATTAACACATCCTGCTGATCTGCTGGAGTCTCACACTGATCCCCAACAGCCATTCCCAGGAATGGCTTCCAGAGCTCTGTTGGTAAACAGCCTTAGGCAGGTGGCGGGTTAGGAGGTGCAGTTAGTGTGCTGGGCTTCATGATGTTATTTCTGACCAGCTGGTCCTTGAGATAACAAAGGTGTTTTAAAGACATACATGGAGTGCTGACAGAACTACGCTGGTAAATATTGATATTTTTCCCAGGACAAAAGTTCTTGCTGATTAAATTGACTGTCTCCAAAGATTGAGGGGGGAAAAAAAGATTAAAAATATAGGGATGAACATGAGGAGGGGCTTTGGGAGGCAAGAGAAGCTGGCTTGGCAGGGCTTCTTGGCCTTCCCACGGCAGAAGATGATTCACAAGGGTTCACTGACCATCCAGGCTGTCATGTCAAGACTGTGGCCCATGGGCAGTGTAGGAGGATTTGCCTATTTCCAGCCAAGAGTTCAGAGATGAGGGCTTGTTCTGAGTGCTGCTGCTTCCAGACATCTTCAAGAGCAGGCAAGGCTGAGGGCAGGCTGAACTAAAAGGCAGCGTCAGCTTCTCCTCCTTCCAGCCTTCAGGAGGGGACCATGTTTCCTTCTCCAGTGCTTCTCAAGCACCTCTTGACACCATTGTTACAGATGTGGGAGCAGAAGGCTGGAAAGGGGTCTGACATTTTTGGACAAATCCCAAGGATAGCTTTCAGGGATAGCTGAAGCCTGCTGGCTGCTTTCACCTCTCTTGAGCACTCACTCTGTCAAATATGGTTGCTTGTCAGCTTAGCATAACTCTACCTTCCCCTGGTTCTTCTACAGTGATAGCTCCTTCAGCTTTCCAGTGATGCTGAAATAAGGTATGGACTTCCTGTAGGCAAGGGAACTCTTCTCTCAGGATTCTTATTTGTGAAGAAAGAAACAACTCATGAAGGGCAGAGCAACAGCTCGCTTTGTTGCCTTCTCCTCAGGGCAGCTGATGCCTGTCTTCTACAGATGCTCACCAGCTTCCACAGACTCTGGCACCAGATTCAAAGGTGGTAAGAGCTGGGGAGACCACGTGGTCACAGACCTTTTATTTCTTTTGGAAATATCCTGAATGCCTCTTGTTTTTACCTCTCAAGCATGAGAGCTGCTCAGTAATTAGTGTGGTGTTGCCCTGATGAGAGGGACTTGCCCTGGTTCTACTGTGTCTGCCTGAGAAACAGACCTGTTTTCCCAACATGGAAGGAACCTGATTGTTGACTATGTGGTGAGATGTGCTGCAACTATGAGCCAGAGTTAACTGGTGCTCGAAGGGGACACCTCATTTGTGCACTGCACTGAAGGCAGCTGTAAATCGGGTATCACCGAGGGCAACAGGGTATGTATTAGTGTGCATTTCCCACCAGGCCATTATGGCCCAGAGCTATTCTTTGCTTCTAGTAATGGTCTGCTAAATTATGAGAGGTTTGGTAAATAAAGAAGAACTCTGGGGTTTTTTTTTTTCAGATTAAGAAGGGCTGTTCCATGCTAGAGGAGGGGGGAAGTGAAATCCATGTAAGGTCTGCTTTATAAGTTTAAAGCATCACAACAAAGAGCGACAGTGATTCTCAGGTGAAAAATTTCCACTGAAGTTTGATTTAGAGGCCAGAAGATGAAAGGCATGCTTTCAGTAACAGCCCAGGTTGGAGCATTAGGTCCTGCTCATACTGACAGAGACCTTGTACAGGGCTTTCTCCTCTACCTGGAGAGTGATTAGCTTTGCAGTCAAGCACTCCCACTGAAGTAGCACATGAGCAGCTGAGTAAACCAAATGCCTACTCACTCTTGAAAGCAGAAAGGTCCTACCCTGTCGCCTCTGTCCTTGCCGTAGGGCAGAAGCATCACTAGGTGTGACACTCCTCTGACCACTTGGGAGCCAATTCAACTCCCCAGCCCAGCAGGAGACTATTTGCTTTCTAACTTCACTCTGTTACCTAATGGAGGACTAGGCTCCGTGGAGATTCAGACCTGTGCTCTCATCAGTGTGAGGTGGTGGGATGCAGGAGGAAGTTCAACACAAGTTGTGACATGTAATTTCATCCTGGCATGAGGAGGCTGGATGTGGCGAGTCTGGGTGATAAATGCCTTGGAACACAGTTCACTGACTTTGGTGCCAGAATGACAGGCCCTCCCATCGCCTTCTCTTCTGTCTAGAAAAATCTGTCGTGTGTTGTGCATCACATCTGGCTATGCTCATTCCTTGTAGAGGAGAACAGGCTGTTTTGGAGTTGAACTGTGATCCAAAAGACAAATGCACACTGCTGAAACCTTGTGTAAGCAGTTAGAAGGCTACAGTGCCCCCCAAGGCACCATGAACCCTCATGAGCCCTATTCAGCTTTGCAGATAGTTTGGTCATCACTGACCATTATTAATTGCTCTTGATTTCAACATCTAGTTGTTGCAGAGAAAGTGGTTTGTTTATTTTTTTTTCTTAAGTGCTGGACTATTCCTGGTTTCTCTGGGCATCCTCAGCTCCACATGAGAAAGCTGTCCATTCCCTCTAATCACCCAAACTTGCTTGAGGTGGCTGTGAGCTGGCAAAACTCCCCTTTCCCCATCCTCCCTGTGATGCAGCCCAGACACAGATGACAGGACACACGGGTTCCCCTTCAGAAACCTGAACATGACTGTGCAAGCTGCTTTCCCTTTTCTGCTCTTTCACACTCTCTCTGCCTTGTGCCCACAAGCTGTTCCTGCCCCCAGCCTCAAGTGAGACCAAGCACAGAGGGAAAGGCTCGCAGGGCCTGTGCCAGTTTCTTTTCCTTTCCATGTCCTGATGTCTGCTCTGACCTGAGAGCAGCTGGAGCTGGCCTCAGGGAGTACAAGTAGTTTGGTCCGGAGGACTTCAGAGGAAGGAAACAACAGTAGGAGAGGAGGTCATTGCTGTACCTGTCTGGCTCTGACAGCACTCCTGATCCAGGAGGAGCCTCTTAGTACACCACAGAGGGGCAGGGGACAATGAATATTGCAAACGGGGCTGAGATGGGGCCCTGCAGGTGCCCAGTGCCAACAGCATGACTGGAGACTTTAGCAAAGAGATCTGAGCTAGTCCTGCATGTAATGCAGCCCGTCGGTGGTGGGCTGTGGAACTGCATGGGAGGCTGCTACACTCTGACCCCAGGATTAACTGGCTACCAAACGATGCTGGGCTATTTTTTGGTTTAGATCAGACCTGTTCATTTAATGGATAGTGGAGGAGGTCTCTCCTGTTGCCCAGTGACTAACCAGGCATTCCTGCCTTTGATTAGTCTGGTGGGGGGAGCTGAGATGCTTGCTGCTTCCTCATTCCTGAGAGTTCACTGCCTGGGCTTACCACTCCTTAGTGGAGTTCGGTTATTTAAGCAGGACACCCTCAGAGAATGTTCCATACGAAGGGCAGTGGCTGTGCTGAACAGTGTGGGACCCTGGGGCACCTGGTGCTTGGCTTGTCTTCGTAGGTGCCGTGACCATGGCTTCCCAAGGCCAGGTCATTTTCTGGAGGTATGGTATTATCTGCATCTGCTTTGGGAGAGAGGAGGGAGGGGATTGCATTTTCCAGACTCCTCAGCTGTATCACCCTGCTGTCAGGAGCTTTCATGACACCAGTTCTTTGCAGCTGGACTCTGTACTGAACTCACCTGAGCTAATTAAATACCAGTACAGCTTATTTTATGCAATCAGTAAGGTCATGTACCTGTCAGACACCCACATGCAGATCATCAGCTGCAGCCAGGATGGAGATATGTGTCCTAGAAACTCTGCATGGCCAGAATATGCCACTTCAGGTTTAAATGCTGTTGTAGGTCAGGGTATTGATGGCTTGAGAAAGGCTCTGTGTTGCTGCTGTGTTAGGTTAGGGCATCAATGGCATGAGTGAGGTCCTGTATTCCTGTTGCTGGCCCTCAGGCAGCTGCTTGTGCCTCCACAGCATGCTGTGGGGAGAAAGGCAGAAGCTGTTCTACAAGGTTTCCTTGCTGTGTGGGCCAGGAGTAAGAACTGGGGAGATGTGCAAGCTGCTTTGTGCCTCTTGTTTCAATGATCCTCTTTCCTTTGGAACTACTGACCAAGTCCTGGTAAACTACAATCAGAAAAAGAAGTATCACAGGGAAAGCCATAAAAATATCCACCTCCTTATGTCCTGGTTAGTTTGCTAAATTAGTTGGCAAACTTGCTTCAGCCTCTGAGGAATGTGGACCGGCCTCACATCTAAATCTGACTGCTTGAACAGACCCACCACCAAGCCGTGTCTCTTCATCCCAAGTGTGGGATGAGTCCTCTTCCAGGTTGGATAGAGGCAGGGGCTCCAGTGAGGTGTGTGAAACACCCGTGCCTGCATTTATTCTGTCAAAAAGGTTTCAGCTGTCACTAGTTCTGTCCCACCTGAGCTGAACAGCAGCGTGGAGGAGGACAGTCCACGTGTGAACAGAAGAGACCCCTCACACATGAGCTGTGCTCCAGACTTCTCACATGGGGCACCAATGAAGTGCTAAAATGTAGTGTTATCTGGACCTTCTCACTGACCCAAGTGAGGTCGTTGGACATAATGTAACACGGTGTAAATGTCCACTGGGCATCATATTCCTCCTGCATCTGGAGTGGGTGTAGTAAACAGCTCAGTTGTTCTCAAGGGGCAGCCCAGCTGGCTTTGGTGGGGGAAACCCAAGAACTGTGTGAAAAAATGTGGGTCTGCCCCTTGCTGCTCTGAGAGCGGTACTGGGGCTCTGCCAGCACCTCGGCCTGCCCCAGGCAGCTGCACACAGCCAGCCAGCAGCAGCTCACTGGAAGAAGCAGGCTTCTTCAAGGACATTGGCTTCTTCAGGCTGATGTTGAAATGCAGAAATAGCCCAGAAGGAGGGGTGAGCTTTCCAGGAAGCTTCAGAGGAGCAGTGGGAGGTTTCTATTGATTTTAGGAAAGCAAAACAAAGTTAAAAAACCCACTAAAAGTACCCCAACTGATGTGCTGAGAAAAGTTGAGCTCTACAACCATATTAACCACTTGTTGGAATGGAAACCCTACCTTTTGGATTACCCCTGCCATGCTATTTCTTTTCCACAGTAAGCTTTGATGTAAGAAGGAAAGCAGAGGACCTTAAATCTTTTAATCTTCCAGGTTTTTTGCACCCCCCCCCCCCCCAACTCCATTGCCAAGGGGAAGCTCACTCTGAGCAGAGCTAGAGATCAGGAAGATGAAGCCCCTGCAGCCCATCACAGCAGGGCTGCAAGCTCTCTCTGTCCCTGCACCGTGCTGAGCAGCGTTCAGGTGGGGAAGGAATGAATTTCATGCCAGACCCCTTGGACTGGTCAGGAAAAGGACCACGGAAAAGAGGGTGGGATGCACAGAGTGAGCTGCCAGACTGGCGCCAGGAGCCGAGGGTAGTGTCAGGGCCCTGACCTGTGCAGCCCCAGCCATCTGTGTCCGTCTGTTACCATGCCTCTGAGCTGTGCTGATGCAGAGGAAAACTGCTTTTCACTTGAACTGTTGGGCCATTGCGAAACACAGCGACCGTCAGCACGCGGCTGGGTTGCCAGCTTCCTCTTGTTCATCCTGCGTTTGTCCTACTTGACATGCATGGGAGGCTCGTGGGCAAAGAGTTTGAAGGCCCCTGCGATCCTCAGGTCTTGCTTTTTCTGCAGAGGAAACTCCAAAGGGCCTGGTTTTTCCTTGACCCCAGCAAAGGGTGTTGAAGTGGGCAGTGACATCCCCGTAACCAAAATTGCCATCTTCCCTGTAACAAGTGAGTGGCTTTTTCCATCAGCCCTGCTGCTGCTGCCTCGAGTCAGGGGTGGGAAGCACCCCTCTGGATTCAAAGTGAGCAAGGCAGGTGGTACAAGGGGGAGACAAAAGCATCTGTGCTGGCTTACCTGTGCTGGTTTGCTTGTGTTTGCCTGTGAGCAAGCTGAGGGCAGTTTTGCCCAGCAGGGTGATAGGGCAGAGGTGGTGTTGAGGCCACAGGGTCCTTTCGAGGACTGGAGGCAGGTATGATAGAACCTGAAGCATTCAGCAGCTGCACAGGAGGGTGTCTGGGCTGCTTGTCCCCTTTGGCATTTACCAATGAAATCTCACAGGCAGCAGCATCCTCAGGCTCACAGCAATTTCTTCTCTGCCCGCTCTTGGGAAGGAGGATTTTACTCCAGAGGGGCGAAGGTGAGTCACAGTTGCTGTGCGACAGCATGGTGTGGCTGCTGCTTGCTCCATGCTTCCCAGGCGTGTGAGCAGAGCCTGGTCATGGCAACCTTGGCTGAGTTTATAGCAACTATCTCGCTCTGGGATCAGCTCCTTTGAAACTCCCGGAACTCCTCAAGTAGGTAGATATTATTCAGCGTACACAAGAGGCTTGGCCCTGGAATAGGGAAGCACAGGATTGTCCCACGGTGAGCCTGGCTGAGATCTCAAGGAAATCAGTGTCAAACCCCGTGGGATACGACAAGTTTTTGCTGGGAGCTGTCACGCTGCAGGATCCACATGAGCCAACAAACAAAGTCCCCGTCCCACAGGCCCCCAAGGGGAGGCAGTGGCTGCTAATGGGTCCCCAGGTTGGAGGAAGTCAGACATGTGACACATCCCACCTCTGAGGGCATCTAGGCAGGGAGGGCTTGGTACGGATGTGAATACATATATGGATGCAGATGAACCTTTATATTGATTTACTGCATCCTCGTGGCAGAATACACAGTTCTGTTCCCTCTCCTGAGCACGCTGGGATGTGCAGCCACGATCTCCTCAGACAGCTTTCCATTGGCTTTAAGGATGAAGATGAAAGAGGAGGGCAAGCAAACCTTCTGCAACATCTCCCTTCCTCTTCATCCCCTCTTTCAACCCATCTTCCCATTCTTCCCTTCTCTGCTGCTCCCTGCAGGAGTGGCTGGTTCACATGGTGCAGCTCCCTGGAGCTCCCTGTCAGCATCTGCAGTGATTGAGGCCGATTGTGCAAGCAGCTGAGGCAGGACCACACGAACGGCAGGAGGAGCTTGTGGTTGCAGGGACATCAAGGAGCTCTCGTGCAGAGGCTGCCCGATGAGTTGGGAAAGAGTGTGCTGCAAGCTGGCAAATGCTGCTGAAGCAGAACAGCTATTTCTGTGTGGGCAGAAGGGCTGCTTGTGACATCTTGCAGCCTGGTCCTGTCTGGGGATGGGACGGGAAGGAGCAGCTCAAGAGTTTCTGCATGCAATGGGGCAAAACAAGCCCTGAGCTGGCAGCTCTGGATGCTGGTGTGGAATGACCACCGTTGGTACCCACGCCTCCTGCAGCACAGCTCCCTCCAGCGCCCTGCCAGACTTGGGAACTGGATAAAGTCCCCTGTGATGACCTCCTGCAGCTCTCTGACAACCCTGAGCCAAGCTGAGCCCATCATGCCTGTGAGACTGTCAGGCATGTGCACGTGAGCTGCTTGCCCTGGGATCTACCAGTGGGGTTTTGTGGGGGGCTGCTTCAGGACTTGTTCTGGTGGGGAGCTGAGGTTGCTGCCACAACCTGCCCGTCCACATGGAAATGAACCCAGGACCACGTGTGACAGCTCCACCGGCTGCACCCAGCCGTGCTTCTGGGTCTGTCCAAGCTATGGCTGTGCCAGTTGGGTTGTGTTTGGCAAGGGTCAAACTGTGCTGCTCCATGTCATGCTGCCTGTCACCTCCTCCTCTGCCAGGGCTGCTCTTTCTGTGTGGCTTGGCAAGTGATGCTCTTCCTCAGTCTCTCATTCAGCACCCCTCATCCATTGGCTAATGAAGCATCCCAAATCTGACCGTCCCACAAACATGGCTGTATTTCCAGCTCCTTCCTGCCCACTCCCTTGCTTGTACTAGGTGTCTCCTGGGGTCAGAACTTGTCTCCATGCTCTTCTCACCTCCCTGGGCAACTGGTCCCTCCCAAGTGCCAGCAGAGACTGCCTGGCTCACTTATGCACCAAAGAATGCACAGAGGAGCCTCCTCACAAAGACAAAGCCTGGGTCTCCTCTCCTCCTGCCACATGGTGCCCCATCTGTAATGATGAGTGTCCCCAGATGTTTGTCACTACCATGGTCATGCATTGCACCGGTCCAGCTTGCTCTAGGTCTGCAGCCTACCCGCCTTGCCTCACCCTCTTTCCTATTGCTGGCTCTGCGGACATGTGCAGGGTGTGAAAGGAGGAGGGCTGCAAGGTCATGTTGTCCTTTCTTTTTTCCCCAAATAGCATGACTACTGTCATTATCATCCTGGCTGCAGTGATCGCCCTGATCATTGGTTTTGGTGTCTCAGGTAAGTGACTACTCGGGTTTCTTGCTGTATTGGTGGGGTGATGAACCACCACTCACTGCTACCGCCGTAGCTTCATCCTTTGCGTGGAGTGAGGTGTGATCTGGGGTGCAAGTGGCACCTATGACCTTTTGACAAAGGCTTGCTTTGTGGTGCTTACGTGCCAGATGGCTGCATTCAGACTGCATAGGCGGCCTCAGTCCTGCCTTTCTCTGCAAGACACTGCTCTGCAGCATTAGACCCCCGCGGAGCTGTGCTCTCGTTGGACATTGTGAGCTGTTGTGGGTTTTAAACAGTGCAGAGGTTCATACACACACACACACACACACACACACACACACACACACACACACACACACACACGTGTGTGTGCTCAGAGTGGGTTAGAAGGTATCAGCACTTGGCGCTCAGAGCCGGGTGAGGAAATCTGTGTTGAATCTTGATTTCCACAAAGACTTGTCCGTGGTCTGGCCCCAGGCAGTGGCTGTGCACGTGAGCCCCGCTGCTTTCACAGTGGAAATTAAGGTATTTGTTGGTTGGTTTGTTTGGCTTTAGTTATCTGGCGTGTTAGTGACTGAAACATTTGACTCCCATCTGTTGCTCCATGGAATCCAGCTGAGGCAAGGGGTTGATACATGGAGCAGCCTGTGCTGCTGGAGGGAGAGGGCTGTGTTAGCTGAAATGTCCTTGGGCCTGGAACCCTAAACCTCCGCATACAGAAAGTCCTGAATGTCCTATATTCCTTCTCCCAGATGGGAGGAGATGATGGCATTTATTGAGAAGTTGGGCAGCATCTGCTGGGATGGGAAGCATTCCTCTGCTTCCTCAGAGATGGCAAAACTGTGTTGCTTTGGTCTTGGCCAAAAACACAGCCAAGGGCTGCACAGGAAAGCAGACCCACCTCTGGGAAGGAGTTAATTTTCAAGCTCGCTGGTTAGGATTCGACTTGAGACATGATCTGTGTCTCCAGGGAAAGGAAATGCCAACTTTTTTTAAATGCAAGAAAACAGTTTGAGTTCCCGTAAGGGTGAAAGATCAGCCTCTTAATTTCCCTGCCAGCATTATGCCTTGCAATCACATTTATATTGCATAAAGGGAAGTCATGAATAAGAACAGACATAAAAGTCACACTCTTCTGGCAGCTGCAGAGAGAAGAATCCTTGATACATACAAGTGAGCAAGAAAACACCATGCTAATTCTTCTGGAATAAATACAAGGAACTGCTTTTTAAGCAGGCTGCTTGCTGAAGAAAGACTTCTGTGCTTTATCTTGGCATATAAGCCATGGGAGTTGCCCTCTGATAGTACCACTGGTAGCTGCTACTGGTGCCCTTGCAATGTGCCGTTGCCTGCTCGGCCTTGGGGCTGGTGCGTGCCAGCCAGCTGGGGCTGGCATCTCTCTGCAGGGCTGTCCAGCCTGTCTTGGTGCTCACTGCTTCACCTTTCTCATGCTGCCTTGCTCTCTCCTTGCAGGAAAACGCTCCATCAGAGTGACGGCGCTGACGTCTCCTGGGAATATCGGCCAGCGTGGCATCCTGGGCTGCACTTTTGAGCCCGACATCCGCCTGGGCAGCATAGCAATCCGCTGGGCTAAGGCAGGGGTGGCCGGGCTGGTTCACGAGTTTAAAGGTGGGGAGGACCAGCTGCAAGAGCAAGACGCGTCGTTCCAAGGCCGCACGGCGGTGTTTGTGGACCAGGTGATCGGTGGCAATGCTTCCCTGGAGCTGAGGGACGTGCAGCTCTCCGACGCCGGCACCTACCAGTGCTCTGTCACCACGGCCAGAGGGAGTGGGGCGGCAGTGTTGCGGTACAGGACGGGAGGTGAGGGCTACAGGGAAGATAATCCTGCTGCAAAGATGCAGGCTGACGTGGTTTGGTCAGGCCTACCCATGGTTACACCAGTGCTAGAGGCTGTGAGTGGACCCTGCGCCTCCAAGCAGCCACCATCAGGCCCTGCACCCCTGAATGGCACTGGGATTTGGAGGGGTTTTTTTCCACTTTTCCAGAGATGTTTATGGCCTTACCTGCACTTCTTGGATTCTTGTTCCAGGGGAGATTATTATATTAATGCTCTCAGTTGTCTTTTTTCTTGTGTTTACCACATGTAGTCTAGAACCTGCCTAGCTGACTATAAAGAGCCCGTATGAATGGGAGTAGCCAATTTGTCTTAGATATAATCAGATTTTATACCAGTTAAAGACAAAATGATAGGTTTTCCTCTCTAAATTATGATATATCTGCAGCCAGGAGAAGTGCTGCCTAGCAAAAATTGTAGCCTAAACATTCAGCTTTTAGCAATGACTGTCAAAAAAAAAAGCCACAAACCACTCATATATCATAGTCATCTGAAGTATTACATATTTGCTAGAATTAATTGCTTGCCTTGTTATGAGTCAAGCTTAAAGCACACACAGACGCTGCTGAATTTTCACTCGTGGGTGTTTAATTCTTCTGAACCCGCTGGGCTTGGTCATCGTGTTCACAGCTGGCACAAAGCAATACACTCCCACTGAGCTCGACAGCGTCTTTCTAATGGAAGCGTGGTGAGTTGCACTGACTGTACAATATGGGCAACACGAGCCTGCACAGGAAGATGGTCCTTGTGTTTCTCTGGCTGGCCTTTGCTGGCATCCCTGAGCTCCCAGCATATCCCTTGATCTCAACAGCTCAAGCTGGGAGAGGAGAAACTGTTAGACCTCTCCAAGTCAAGGAAATGAAGTTCTAGGAGGGGTGACTGCCTATGTGGTGAGGCCAGCCGTACCAGCGGTATGAGGCCAGGGCTTCAGGCCAGTCCTGGCAGGCCAGTAGTAGCCGGCAGAGCTCTAGTATGAGACGGGCTGCTTGGCAGAGCCAAAGCACCAGGAGGTGGGCACCAGCTTCTCTGCAGGAGCTTGTGATAGATGTCTTGGTGACACAGCCACTTCCCCAGGGAGCCTGTCCTGGGACAGAAAGGCATCATGAGAGTTAGCATCACAGGGACGTCTGGAGAGTCGTTTCACAGCCCCCTGCTGCTTACTGAAAGCGTGTTTTCTGCCCTGCTGCCATGTAAAGCACTTCCCCAAGCAGTGAAGTGTGCTGGACTCACAGGCCCCTTATCCTACAGTGGCAAGGATGGAAGAACTGCTTGGGACTACAGGAGGTAACAGCAAGGCTTGAGAGCTTTCACTCTTGTCCGAGGTGTGCTTAGTTCCTGTGGGGATTCGGTCTCCTACTCCGCCTTGAAACCTTACAAATCTCCCTGCTTTTGTGTTGTTTGATTTGATAGTTAAGGGAACCCACACAGAAAAAGCATTCATCAGAACACGTGAAATGCTGTATTAGGTTTTGTTTCTGTTGAAATTGCTGAACTCTGCTCTCCTGGAAAACTGAATATACAGAGCTATGTTTTTCTAGGAGACCAAGACTAATGAAGCTTTGTTTGAGGCAGCCTTTGCTTCAAAACACAGCTGAGTTTGTCATGGGCTTTAAATGTTTAATTGAATCCAAGGATGTTGGTGTAAATCCTGCAGCTCAGGCCATGCCTTAGTCTGCCCTCAGCCCTAAGAGGCGCAGGAATTTCCCTTGGCTGCAGCCCCATTCAGTGTGAGAGTCGTATCTCGAAGCTGTAGGTGTTGGTCAGGCTTCCTTGTCAGTCAGTTGAGTCAACTTCTCTTTCCCCCAGCCTCTGATAACAGCAATTTTTGGCATGTGTCTCCCTACTGAGAATAGTAGATGCCTCCTCTTGCCCACCCATCTCCAGCCCAGAGAGGCTGGATGTTTGGCAGACATGAGCAGTCTCAGGCCTGCCAGGTCCTGTGCTCAGCCTCCTCTGGGAGCTTGGATGTCCAGGATCTCTTGGAAACACTTTAAGAACACAGGACACAGCTTGTAGTTGCTAAGCAGAGTTAGTTAAAGACACTAAAGCTGTGCCATGACCTCAGCAACTCTTGTGAAACTGGACTGCCTTGTCCTAGGAGTCTTAGGGTCCCTGTAGCCCAACACATACAGACCTCTTCCTGGGCCTGTGCGCTTGGTTTGGCTACACGCAGGGCTGAGCAGTAAGTGCCCTAGAGACACTTGAGGCTGACCAGCAGATGCAGGTGGGTGTTTTCCTCCCCATTCCTAGACATTCGAGGTTTTCTCACTCTCTCCCTCTTTTCCCCTCCCAAAGCCTTCAGCACCCCCAAGGTCCATGTGGACAACAGCAGCCGCGGGGACACGTTGCAGTGCGAAGCGCCGCGCTGGTTCCCTCGACCCGCCGTGCACTGGACAGCCTACAGCGAGGCTGGGGAGTACCTACCTCACGCTGCCAACACCAGCTACAAGCTGAATGCAGAAAACATCACTCTGAAAGTGATTTCCTTTCTGCACAACATTACTGCTAATGCCACCTACACCTGCGTGATCGAGAACAACATTGCCAAGGCTACTGGCAACATCAAAGTGACAGGTAGAGCTTAACACCCCCCAGAGACCACAGGCACTGGGGAGAAGAGTTTGCACGGGGTACTCGTGTGTGTTGTAGGTGGGGAGGGGTCCTGCAGCACCTGGGGTGAGGAGGGAACTGAAATCTGTGGCTAATCCAAGCACCTCTCTCTGTCCCTGGGATGAAGGAAAGGGTCTGTGTCTGGTCCTGCTATTTCAGGTGTTTTTCAGAGGAACAATTGCTCCTTTGGCATGGGGACAGAACTGCCAGGAAAGGAGAGGAAGGAGAGGAAGGAGACACTTCATAAGAATGTATTCCTTTGAACAGTAACCAAAAATAAACCAAGCAGCCAAAACCCCTAACTTTTGACTATTCAGCCAGTTCAGCTAGAGCTCTTTTGTGTACCAAACCAGAGGGCTTCTTTAGCTATTACTAACAACAACCTCCCTGACCCCAGCCTCCTCCCTTCATTTAAAAGGCCATCTTATTCACAGGAAAGCAAACTTTCCAGAAAGGCTGGATATCTATTCCTGTTCTACCTGAGAAGGGTCATCTCTTCTACAGCAAGGGCTTCATAGCTGCACATCTCCAGCACAAGAGGCAGGGTCTGTTGTTATCAATATTCAGAAAAATGGGGAGGAATCAATATACGCATTTTGCCTTCCCTGGTGTGTTCCCCATTTTGGTAGCATCTCACTGTTCTTCTGCTACAGATTTCAGCATTACAAGGGGGACCAACTTGCAGCTGGTGGACCTGAACGTGGAGTCGGTGTCCTCCTCCCTTTCAGCTTGCCACTGGATGCTTCTGCTTTCCTTGCATCTGCTGTTGATATAGAGCCTCTATAAAACACTCAGAAACATGCCTGGACCTGGAGGTAAGCTTGGAAAGGGAAACTGATAAGCATATATGCTCAGTCAGTATATGTGCACCCTCTTTCTCAGTTTTATTACAGTGACAGACATATCTCAAGCCTCCCAGAATGGGAGGACACATCTTTCCTCTGTCCCTATCTCCCATTTTAGGTGGGTCACATGGCTTGTCTTTCCCATGGACTTCCTGATGGCTTCTTCCATCATTTTCTGCAACTTCAGAGATTCTTCTCTTGCACCACTGACTGTCACCTCTTGTGCCCTCAGTCTCTTTTCCTTCCCTCCACAACCTTGTCTCTGATGCAAAGGACACACACCTTGCGCGCTCCTCTGCACAACCTCTGAATGTTGGCTACAGTTCCTGGCTGAAGGCACTGTGGACTTTCTCTTCTCCCTCCCCGCAAGGCCTGCTACAGTACAAGCCTTGCTTGCACCCACTTCACTCAGACAACCCCATGCCACATCGTGGCACCTTTGGTAAATAGCATCTACTAGGGATACTTTGCAGAGGGCTAGAGGGAGCTGCCAGCCTGAGCCATCCCGCCTAGACCTGGAATAAGGAGGGCTGTAGACAACCAAAGTGCAGGACACCTGCCTTTAGCATTCATCAGCTCTGGTTTTAGGTGGTAGGCTCTACAGCTAAACTGGTGACGGAGAGCTACAGAAAATCAGCTCCGTCTTCCCGTGCAGAACAGTTACAGAGTTACCCACTGGCAGGACATGGTTTCCTCCCTTGTGGGCTGAATCCTCTAAGAGCTCCTCCTAGTTCCAGAGCATTGAGTAGCACAAACATGAAGCCAGCTGATTTCTCTCTTGTATTGTTATTTCTTAGCCATGTCAACAACAGGATACTTTGTTTGGCTTCAGAGAGAGAGTGAGGTACATGATAAGACTTATGTAAATAAAGGGAACACTGTGAGCCCTGGAACAAGATGTGTTCCCTCTTCCCAAGTAACCCGGTGACTAGAACTCCAATCATGGGCAGAAGCTCAGAGACAAACAGGAAAGGGGTTCCTGCAGTACCTCTGAGAACTAGTACTTCAGCCTCAGAGTAATAAAAGCAAGTAAATTTTAATTACCCACCAAAGAGATTTGAGTCACCCGGCTCAATTCTTGCGAGTCTCTCACTGCCCTCATAAAACTGTAAATAAGAGAGACAGTTAATCTACTGGGTCGTCTCAGAAGACTATAATTAAACACCCCTGCTGAAAAAGATGCTGTGAATGGCAAAATGCAGATGGATTAGGCAACAGCCACCAGGCTGGGAATGTTGGGCCTGCAACCCAGCAAAGGCAAACACAGCACGGGGCCTGGTGGTCGCACGTGCAGTGTGCGATGAGAGGGGAAGACTCACAGGTGATAAGGAGGAAGAGAGGGAGGCTACTAAGTTCCAATTCAGAACAGAGTTCTTAAACATAGTTATACCTATAGAGACAAATTTGCCTCTATTTTTAAATGTCTGTTCTCTGGCACTTCCTAGCCGTTTCTGTAGCGCTGCCTGCTACCGCATTATTCGTAGCACAGGAATACTTTCAGTTTTGCTTCTTTATCAGATGTTGATCTCTTCACCTCATATCACCTGCAGCCCACATTTTCCTTAGGCTGGGATAGTTTATTTTGAAGGTTTTTGGTTTTGTTTTCTTTTGAGGAGGGTGTGTGTGGGGGGGCAAGCTTCAGCAAAATCTACCATTTCACAGAAAGTACCTACGGAAAAAAAAAGATGAAAGCAAAGGTCCCCACAAGCTTTGCTGTGACAAACTGCCTCAGCAATCTCCTTTTTAATGTCAGCAAAGCTCTGCTGAATGGTGACATATCTCAGGTCTTGTGTCACTGGTGCTTTAGTCTTAGAAGTGGCCAGCGGGCCTCGAGGCCAGTTTACACTTGCTCAATAAACCCACCACCTCCAGTTTGGTATCAAGCTCAAGCTAAGGGGGAAGGGTGGGGGGAGTAGCACTGAACCAGGCGAAACCCAGACCACAGTAGCTGTTCAAATACGCTGCTAGCGCTACGCAGGGAGTAAGGTGGGGGAACGAATTTTATGTGTAATTTACTAGCCTGTAGCAGAAGATGAAGGGTCTGGATGTTGTTTTGCCAAAAGCAAGTGCAGAACACTTGGTCATTGCTGCAAGCACAAGGGAGAGGAACCTCTTCAAATGGTGATCTCCAACGTGGATACTGGCACATGCCAGTGTCGCCATCCCCTTCCAAACCAGGAACAGGCAGGCAAGCTGTGAATTTGTATCACAACCCACTGCCTGCCTTCTGTTACCACTCCCAGGTAACGTGCAGGCCACTGTTTAAGCTGCAAAACAATGCCCACAGAATCCTGTGATTTAGTCTCCAAACAGTAACTTACTCACTTCCCTTCTCTTTTGGAGGAAGGAAGCCCTTTGAAAACATTTTGATAATTTCAGTTGGGTTAAGAAGACCAACCCTGGTGCCAACTGTGCCGCTTCGCACGAAGGCAGCGAGCGATCTGCAAAATGCCTGGCTCTGTGTCAAAACCCAAGGGCCCACATCCCCAACACCCCATGTAAACCTCAGTACTGAAATAAACAGCGGGGTTATTTAAACTGTACTTTAATAGCTTTGTTTGGTAGATGCTACCACAGTGATACACCCATTGTGTGCCCTAGGCCCAAAGCAACAGCTATCATGTAGGAACTGTTGAGCATCTGTCTTCCAAAACGTAGGCCGGTATCGCTGGTGGCAATGGATGATACACACGTATGACAAATGACCATTTGGGGATTCCATAAGTCACAGCAGCTTCTTGGCTGCACCCTTACCCTATGCTTACAGGCCTGTGCTCCCACTGGAGAGATTAAAAAAAGCTCCCAGTCCCAGTAGGTATGTCCGTAGTTATTCTCCCACTGGGAAAGATGTTAAGCAGCAGCTCCCACTCAGCAGGGATTAGATGTCCTCCTGAGCCTCTCGCTTCTCAGATAGCTCAAGGCATCTTGTTCCACCTCCTCCACATTCAGGCACAGCAGGCTCGGCCGAGGTCCCACTCGTGACACAAACTCCACTTCACCACAACGAAAATTTCTCAGCTGCAGGGGAGCTGAAGGAGAAAGACACAACCTGTTAACAGCTCAGTGCAGAGCTCCTGCTCTGTTCTTGCACACAGCTGTAGCCTCACACACAGCTTTAGAAGTTGCTGGGGGAGGGAAGGCCTTGCTGCAGCTGCCTGACATCTGCTAAACCTCAAAGGACAGCATGAATAATGAATCCAGGATGTAAGCAGATGAAGGCGTTTGGCCAGCATCCCTCCATCTTGGAGGAAACAGACATTTTACACTGTGAAACACTGTGAACTATGTGCTGCTCACATAGCTGATGCACCCAGCTTCTCATTTTCTATCACTATAAGCGACCTGGCCTTACAGGCAGTGTTACAAGCCAGTCAAAAGAGAAAGTCTCCACAGCACAGCACTCCTTTGGTGACCCTGGAAAATCAACCCCTACAGCACCTGGACTTGTACTCAAGTGCTAATGTTAGCACAGGCAGTTAAGAAGAATGTCTCAGCTGCACAGCTACAGCAGCATGTGCTCAGACATCAGCACCCATGATCTCAAAACTCTTCAGCGCTTTAAACTCTGTGGCCATCGTCAGGATTTCCAGGCCTAATCTCGACTCTACCTACTGTCTTGTCTAAAGTCAAAACCCACTTGATTTGAGAGGTTTGCACAGTAGCTGTGGCTGGCCAGATTCCTGTCCCATCCAAGGACTGGGAACCTTGCTCTGAAACAGACAAAGTTTTGCATGTGAGAGGCTGTATGTTAATACCAGGGACGGGATGCTAATAAAACATTTGCATAGTGATTTTCATAAATATTATTTCTATATTTTTGTAACTATGGTTCCTCTAAGACACATCCTAGCTCTACACTGCGGCATTAATGATTCCATGGAAATCCTCCACAGATCTTGCTCTGTGGGCAGTGAAAGCAGCTCTCCTGCTTTCCTCATGAGCCTCATGAGACAGTTCCTTTCCTCCTTCCCACACGAGATATTACAACAGCCCACAGTGCTTGCTTACCAGGCTGCAGGATCCTGGAGGACTTCCTGTCCAGGGTAAAATCCAGCAGGATAGGGCGACAGATGAGAGGACTCCTGCACAGGCTCCTTAGATAGCAAGCAATTAAATCCTCAGGTTCCTCTACGCACTGAGGAAGGAAAGGACATGTTGCCAGTGAACGTGCAGAGGGAAGCAGGGAGCCACTGGAACACCCACAGCAAAGGGTAATCCAGTTCAACTGAAGTCCAAGCTCAGCAACTGCCGTCACCACCAAAATAACCCACTCACCCCTGTGCCAGTAGCTTCCCCATGTTGAATGGACACTCTACCCCTGCTCTGCACACAGTTCTGCAGAGCTTCCCAATCAAGAAGGCTCTGGCCCAGCATTGCTGCCACGTGCTGGTTCCTGCACAGCACCAAAGCTTCACCCGTTCCATCTTCCACCAGCACCCTGCGGAGAGAGCAGGCAGACTGAGATGCAGAGGGCAGCCAGGGCAATGCCCAGCCCCACACTCCCCTGCCCCAAAAAGGCTCCTGTTCCCAACAACAGGTCTCAGTAAAGAGAAAGCGAGGTTTCTTCACATCTGGGAAGACAAGACAACTCTAACTGCTCCTTTGCTACACTGTCCACATCCCATCCTTGATCTGATTTTCCCCTCCTCTCCGTGGTAGAATTTGTTCCCTCCTACCCACCTTTTCCCACACCCCATCCCTACAGCGCTTACCGGGCACTGGCTTGCCTCACTCCTGTGTGCGACGGACATGGTGGATTGTGTCGGGTGCACCTCCCCTGAAGGAAAAGTAAAGCTGCAGCTATGTATGGGTGGGTATAAGAGAGAGAAGGGGAGGGGCCACTGCTTCTTTTAACCCTCTTCTAATTAAGTATGCAAAGCATTAAAGAACTTGACTGCATTTCAGATCAGTCTCTTGGGAAGAGTTTGTATGAGGAGAAAAATCACCTGCTGCAAGGTGCTGAACCCCACCAGCAGTGAACATGGGAAGGCAGAGCATTAGCAAAGTAGGGTTCTCCCCCTCAATGTCTTCACTTCACCCCCAGCCCTAGCTGCCAGCCTGCCTTCTAATCAGCTGTCACTTCGGTCCCTTTCTAATAAGCAAGTCCTTCTCAGACACTGGAAAAAGAGGTTTTGGGAACGGGAACTCAGTTATTTCTGTAGAAGCTTGAATACCTCTTTGAAGATGCTGCTGCAGAGTGAGCAAATCCATTGCAGGGACAGAGTCAGGACACAGGACAAGTGGCATAAAATCCGTGCCTGGGGCTGGTGTTGCAGGTGAGGTTGCAAGTTGGATAGAAACACTAGTGAGGGGGGTGAGGCTTCTCCTGCAGAACTAGAAGAAATAGCAATGTGAGAAGCTTGGAACACAGACACCTTTCTCGGGACACTGTGAAGTGGGAAGAGACCCTGGACTCACCCTGGAGGAACAGGTAGGTGAGATGCTGGCAGAGATATGATTCTCACACAGCTGGAGGCAATGTATGTGCAATAAACATTATGGAATCTGTAACATGAAAGAGCAGCTGTCAGAAAGAGCTCTTGGAAACCACACTGCTTGGTTTCCTTGGCAGGGCTGGTCTGGTCTTCATCTGTAACGTGGCAAGACATCATTTGTAGCAAGAGATTGGAAGATGTGAAGGTATGGACAAGGGATGAGGAAAGCCCACACAAGAGGAGAGATTAAGAAGTGGTTTCTAAGACAGTAAGAGGGGTCAGACCAGTGGCCTAGATCATGGCTCTGAAAGCAGGAGTACCTGGATATTTTGCGTTCCAAGTTCTGGAAGAAGATCTTGGCTCCAGGTAGCAAACCCCAGAGGTGCTGCAGATAGGTGGCAGCAATGTAAATGTCCACCACAACAGGCGAGCCAGGAGCAACAGAGACACTGAGCTTCACACTGTGATCACTGGATAGCAGACTCCCTGAGGAAGCACAGAACCACACGCACCATGAGCTCGCACACAGCTAAGATGCCTCTCACTGAGATGGACTTGCTAGAAGTGTTCTCCCTCCTGACACAAGGAGGCTATCACTGTTCCACCTCATACATTTTCCAGGTACAGCATTCCCATTCCCATCCTCAAATGCAGCATACTGTTCCCCAGCCCTCTGACACACAATGGGATACTTCTGCTATTCTCAGAGAGAGGAACACAGTGCTTTCTGGCTCTCTGAAACAGAGAGCAGCAGGAATCAATCTGTTGTTACCCAACAGCCTGTCCCAATCCTACCTTCCTGCTTCTGAAGGCCAACAGTCACAGACGGCTTCTCATTCTTGGGAGAGGCACACAAGGTTCTCTCCACTATCTCCCCGGAGAAAGAAACAAGGGAACCTGTGAAACTGAGAGCAGACCAGGGTTTCTGTGCAGCCCGAAGACTGAGAGAGTGGAAGGCAGCCTGACCTCAGGATTGCCACAGAGGACAGGGTGAAGCAGAGCACTGTTGCTTGAGCCTGCTTTCAGGGGAGCCTGCCCTTGAGCACCTGAGCTGCTGGATCAAGGGCAGCTTGCTGCGGTGCACCCCACCCAGGGCCCCTTTAACTTGCTTTCTGTTCTTCAAGCTCAGCAGTGAAGAAGCAAAAAGGGCGAGGTGTTACAGCCTTCCTTCCTCCTTAACTCCTGCATTTCTTAATTAGAGGAAGAAGCCAAGCAAAGGACAACTCCTTTTATCGTAAGGCACTGGTGAAAGTGCCAGCGTGCAAGCCTATCACCCCAGGTTAAATATGCTTTGAACAGACAAGCTTCTAACCCCAATATTCTTTTTAGCAAGTTACACTGAAAGAGTCAAACCCCCTCACACGTTCAGCCTCATTTTCCCTGCTGTGCCTGTTTCCACTCTGGACGGGAATTTAGCCTTTGGGACTTAGTCCATGCCAGTAGCAGCTCAAACTTTTCCTGGACACCATTTGGCAGCCTTGCTGCCTGCACTCCCTTCAGCACAAACAGGAGGGGGGCAGTCTGGACTACTTGCAGACAGGAAGATTTACAAACCAGGTTCCTAGAGCAGATAATTAATCAGTCTCCAACAAAGGTGAATGCAGATCCATTCCCTGAGGCGGGTTCACATCCGATCTGAGGCAGACCAACATACCTGTTGCTCAGTATTTCCGGAATGGAGGAAACTTTCTGGTCTGCGCCTGTCAGCACCAACCTGGCAGCCAGCTAGAAGTGGGGGGAGATATGGACTCAGTGGGATTGTAGCCAGAGCAGTAAGGACAAGCTCTGCATGCATAGAGCTATGCCAAGCAACTGATGCTTCCTCCCCAGATTAATTCTGAGGTAGCAACACGTGAAGCCCAGCAACAGCCTCTGATGGAGCTCAGAGCAGAACGAGAAAACATTCTGTATCGATAATTTTCTGACCTAGTTCTGCAGAGATCTGTAAATTGCCTGTGAAAGCTGAGAGCAATAAAGCACTGTGTACCTGGTGCTCAGTCAGAGAGGAGATCCATGTCTCGTGCTGTAAGTGCCAGGTTTCTTGGACAGGCAGGTACAGGGGGCAGGATGACCTGCTCAGGAACTTCGTTGGCAGAGATGGAAAACAGAGCTTGTCAAACACTTCCAAGTCCTGAGGGAAGGGCAGGAAGGTGAGAAAGACAGCTATTATAGATGAAAGCTATATAGGAGAAACAAACTGCTGAAGGACTATAGTTTAAAGAAAAAAATAATAATCCACTGAACTCAGATCTCTGAGAATTTTAACCAAACACAGAACTGAAGCAATTACTTGGCAAGACAGATGGGAATTCCAAGCCTCAAAAAGAGCTTAGTCACCCTCTGACTCCTCAACTCCCACACACAGTTCAGTGAAAAGTCTCCCACAGGAAACAGCAAGACAACCTCCTCTCTTACCGAGCAGTGGGGCACAACAAAGCGATACAGCCCATCCAGGTGCAAAAATGGAAACCATCGTAGAGACTTCCCCATGAAGACTAGTAGTGCCTGGCAAGGGAAGGGGGAGAGAGACAGAGAGAAAAGGTGATGAAAAATGTTAGGAAAAAAGGTTGAAGACAAAAAACAAAGCAAGAAGAGAGCAAGCCTAGCAGAGGCTTCCTGAGGAGCCATCTCTTTGCTTTATCCAACCACCCCCGGAAGCTGCTTCCTGTCTCACTTCTTGCTGTGTCACACCCTCTTCTCCATCACAGTTGGTCTCCTCCAGCTCCACTCGATTCCCAATTTCTCTGGGGTGGTTCCAGAGTTGAGGTCTGCCCAGCCACAGCACCGTGGCTTGGAAAGTGCACTGCCGCTCCTGTCCTTCTCCATCTTCTTCCCCATGTAGCTGGTAATTCCGTAACATAAGACCCTCTTTCTGGGTAACCAAGAACAGGTGAGATACACAGCTGGTTGTTCTAGTGCTGCTGTGGCTCTTCTGACAGCTCTCATTCCTAGGAGTATCTGTCTTGGGATCCTCTAATTTCGGCATTTTTGCCTCTGGGGTTTCCAGCTCAGATGTTAAGCTGCCATCATCCTTTTTCTTCAAAGAGGGGTCGTTTCCCCTCGTAAGGCCTTTCTGCATTTGTCTTTCACGGAGAACCTGAATATCCTCAAAGTAGAACTGTGCATAGACGCTGAAATGACAAACGGTAGCAGTGAAACTCCCTGTTCCTGACAGGTGCCTGTCTGGGAAAAGCCCTTCTGGTGAGTGCTCTCCAAGTATTCAGCAGGAGCAGCAGGAAAGGCTGAAGCAGAGGGCAGCTACCAATCTGGTTGCATTCGTAACAAAATGGGCTGGTTGCTGATAAAGAGCTCCTCTCCTACAAATAGCAAAGAGTTGCTCTGGCACTGAAATGCTGTGCTGATAAGCAGCTTTACCATAGTCCAAAATAGCTGTGGAACTGGGGAGTGGTGATTTTACTTGGGCACTGAATAAAGGGACGACTCACCTGGTTTTCTTCTCCCTTACATGCTCCAGATTTGCCAGCTGCTCCCAGGAGGGAAAATCAGTCCGAAGGAATCTCTCCACTACGAGCTGATAGTTTTCCACCTGCAAGAGTGATCCTGGAAACACATCAAAGAAAGGAGCTGAGCTAATAAAAGGAGAACATAAAAACTGTAAGCTCAGTTTCCTCATTTTAAAGTCATGAGGCCAGGCAGTGGCAGTTCAGCAACTCCATACCATGTCTCCTCTTCATTGTTTTGGAGATGGATGGCAGAACAGCAAGAGCCCAGCACCTTAGGTTTATCACAGTGAGACATACCTATGAGATCTGTATTGGCAAAGGGGCTACCATCCTTGTGGCATATCACGCAGGGAAGAGTGCTGCTCCTGTCCTGCAGCTGGAGGGAGCTTCTCCTGGAAGAGACTCTCAACACACCCAGTAGTATCTGCAACAGAAAAGAAGCTGCAAAGAGCATCAAATGCTTCCCGTATTTGAAGGCCACAAATCAAAGTGGGCATACCAGCACCCAAATTCAGCCTGTGTTCAATACACCACAGGTGGAAGAGCAGTGTCATTCCCTACCAGGAGGACCAGGCATACATCAGACAGGGTGCCGGAAAGCATGGGAAGAACCAGGAATTCTCAAGGCACAGACAGCATAGGGAACTAGGCCCTTACCAGTCGGGGCTGAAAGCTTCCTGCTGAGAGTGTGCAGTAGGACCAGGCCAGCCTGCGATTCAGCTCCTGGGTGCCCATGTGCTGTGCCTCCAATGGAGAAAGCAGCTGTGAGGGACTGAAGCCTTCCCAGCTCTTCTGTTCTGCCACACAGCAAACTGCAGACAAAGATGGGGCCTGGCATGGGGGGTTCAGGGTCAAATACTAAGAAACAAAGAAAGAATGGATGATCAAGCTGAGTTTCTTCCCATCAGACAAACAGGAAACAGCTCACAGAGCATTTACCTTCTGCAGGGGACACTGGTGTGTATTTGACAGGATTTCATTATAAATATCTCTTGCTTCCTCTCTGTGTGGGACCACAGCTTGCAGAAGGGGGACAATGAACTTCTCACCAGCTCCAGGGGTTTGGTGCGTAGACCTAAGTAACTGTCGACTGCGCCCAAAGAAACAAGAAAACCTGAACAAAAGAAATTAAGACAGTTAGAAGCACCATCAGTCCTCGCTTCTTAGTGAGCTCTGTATGCTTCATATGTACATCAGGGATGCTTTCTGCTTGTTATGAGTGAGTGTGCTGTGGAGGGCAAGAACTAAGCAGAGGGTGCAAAAAGAAACTGAAGTAATTAAAAAAAGGAACATTTCAGGGTGATGCAGATTTCTGTCAGGCAAGCAGACAAGGAACACAAAAATATCCAGAAGTGGACAGACTGGCAAAATATCAAGCCTCAAGCAGACAAAAAAACCACACCCAAAAAATATAATTTCCCTCTAAGTCACACAAATGGACCTCCACGCACTTTGGCTAAGATTTATATGATTACTCATGTTAGGCATACTTGGCTTTCTTTTACAGAACGCAAAAGTCTCAGGACAGAAACCATCACAGATTGCTCTTGTTCCAGTATTTTCCTTGTGCTGTGTTCTTTTCAGAAGTAGAGCTCACTGCTTTTGAGTGCCTGGAAGTGAGCACACTGTCAGTCAAAAAAAAAGACTTGGTAACAGAAAGAGAACCCAAATAGGTAGGAACTAACTCACTGGAGTGACTTTCAAGCAGTAGCAGGGCTTAGCGACGTAGCAATCACATTTAAAGGAAGTGAAAAAGCTAGTAAAAACTGAAACTTATAGCTAGCATCATTCCCAGGGCAAAACTGAAGCTGCTTTATTGGAAAGCATGGCAAAAATTCCACAGTGCCAGTAAAGCATGGGAAGACTGAGCATTCTGTCACCGGCCACCTGGCTGCCTGAGATGAAATACATCCATCTTAAAGTCCAAGGCAGCAGTTGCAGTGATCGACCATAACTATTCCAGAATAAACACAAACGTTTTTGCCAGCAGAATTCTAGCAGTAAATTCAGAAACTGGCCCACAGCTGTCATGTGAACAGCGTGCAGCCATTGGGGAGAGCAGGAAGCCATCTGGAAGACCCGGAGATAAGCATGTGTGGGAAAAATCTGCTAGAGGCTCTCAAACGAATGCTCACACTACTGGCAACGGTCAGGAAATCTGAAAGTGTGAGGAGTGAGGACACAGGAGCCTTTATACCAGCTGTGATCTGGCTGTAGCAAGAGTTTCTGGCTCCAGCCTCTGTGCCCACCTTGATTTGCCAAGCAAACTGCAGCGCACACCCCTACGGTGCTTCCATAGTTCAGGACACAACTTCCCAGGCAGAGGTACGTGAGCACACGCTCCGGAGTGCTGCAGCTTTCCCAGAGCAGTGGGCTTAGTGCACACACACTTGAAAAATGTACAGGATTTTCTCATAAGAACAACTTTTGAGTACAAGCAACTGGATAGGATGTGAAAGCTAAAATGAAAGGCTTACTTGGGCCAGTAAGCAATTGCTGCTGCTACTGGTATCCAAGCACAGTCATTCTGTGAAACTCTGGTCTAGAAGATGCCCACGTAGCCTACACAGCACGTTTATGCATAGTCTGACATCAGAAGGACTGTCCTCACCTTTCCTCAAACGTCTCCAGGAGGCTCACCAGCCAGAGGTAGAGTGGCATACCAAGGTTGTAGTGGAGGAGCAGCTGTAAGTAGAGATTTCCTGAAGAGGCCGGTGGCTGGTAGGGGCTGCTGAGCCTTGAAAAACTCTTCAGCACAATAGTGCTGCTCAGGCAAGCACCAAGTACAATGAAAGGGAAAGATACCAGAGGCTTCTGCAGGAGGTGCACATCAATGAGCTGAGATACAGAGACATACAACTTCAGTTAGGAGATGGCTAGTCTGCCACCATTCCCGCAAACCATCCCCCCACCCTCAATCCTTTGTCACTCTACTGGGCGGTCTATAAATCAAATGGGCCCGAGCACCTGGCACTGCTTAGGAAGGAATCACACAATTTTGATTCTCATGACCAAGCCAAGGCAGTAAGATCCCCAACTGTGTTCCAGATACTTGCTAAAATAATACCAATGTTCCCAGAGTCTTCTCTTCACCCCCATGGTCACGAGCCATTCCCAGTTCCTGAATCTTTTACCACTGAATGCTTTATGCTTTGTCAGTCTCACAACTTACTTCCACGCATGCTCCTGGTCGGAGTCCACGTGCAGCGTTCAACAGCTGCTGGTAAGCAAGGCACAAGCAGACTTTGTTATCCAGCAAAAAGAGACCAGCTTGGACATTGAGTATTTTGGTGACAGTTCCCTGAATAGAAAGCAAACGAAGTTATGGGAATGTAAGAGCATCTGAGAACATGAGAGAGCCATAGCCTGAGCTTTAAGGAAATACATGAATGATGAAAATAAGACCTTGCAGGCCAGGAGATGAAGTCCTAGAGCACAAGTGGGTGAAGGCTAACCCTACAAATCCTTACCACATATGAGATTATCTTGGACTCTTTGGTTGATCCCGGCCTCTCCTCTTCAGCTCTCAGCTCCAAGGAATCACTGAGCTGCTCAGCAGCCTCAAGGGAAAAAGACTGAGTGGATTCTCCTTCCGAAGCACTGTCCAGTGGTCGCTCCCTCACCTGCTCTGCACAGTAGGGCAGAAGGCAGGAAGAAACACCAGTGACAAACAACCTTTGTCCAGATTTCTTCAGGCTGGACATACTCAGGCCTGTTATTGTGTACATGTAACCCAACTGGAGGTTATGATGCCATGCCAGCTGGTTGGGCTGCTAGAACAGAGAAACCAAAACTGACATTAGCATCTCCCACACTGGAAAAAATTCTTCCTGACCCAAGTAACCCCTCCCAAAAAATTTAGCACAGATACAGATAGTGAATCTGTGAGCAAAATTCCAAGGACTTACCTGCACCAGCACAGGGACCCAAACAGCTGAGGAGAAGCACTTCAGAAACAGAAAGAAGAATGTCTTGTGGTGCACACAAAGGAGAGGCCCAAGTCTGACCAATTCACCTGCCACAGTGAGTTTTGATCTTTTCTTACGTGGAATCCTAGAGAGAAAAGGAAATGATGAAAGAAAAACTTGGAAGCATCTCAAAAACAAAATAAACAAACAGGCAGCATGCACCTTCTCATAATAAAGGATCCAAAAAGGTAACACGGACCATCTCTCAAAGAGGTTTTCTAAAGAATAATTGGATAGGAAATTCTAACTTTAACTTTTATATACTAATTTCTTGTGACATTTTAAAAAGCTTCAATAACTGTAGAGAGCAGGGTTGTATTGAACAAACTCACATGTTCCATAACAACAATCAGATCATAAAAAGCTTTACCTCAAACAAGATGCTAATTATTGGTCAAAAGGGGAAAAAAAACCCAAACAAGGCCACAAGCAATTCTTCAGCAGAAAACAGAACTCTCTGTAGATCCCTGGAATGTGACACTGTGGAAGCTCTAAGCTTATAAACAAAAGAGGCCTGAAAGCAACAAGATTGAAAGCACAGGTGACATTTCTTTGGTCATTTCTGTTTGTCATTTCAAATTTTCATTTCAAAACATGAAAAATAAAGTTATTTAAAACAAATGTTTCCCATTTTCATTTTGACTCTTACTGGGCTGGAATATAACCATCCCAGTTACTCTAAACAAACACATTCTTGATTCTAAAACATATAAACAATAATTCAACTTTGTAACTTTCAAAAAAAGAAATGCCAGAATATCCACACACACCAGTACCAGCACTTTATTGGTAACATTTTTAAAGAAGGAACATGGAAAATTGGTCAGATATCAGGGAACAGCAGAGGAGCTTATGTTAAAAGCCCAAGAGTGTAAGTGTACGCTGAAATATGGAAATAGTTTTCTTGTTTAGAAAGGTCCCCTGAGCTAAATCAAACACTTAAGCTTAAAGTAAGTTTCTCACAAGCAGAAAAAAACAAAACAAAATAAAATGAAACTAAAGCATCCTGATTAGTGGCATTTTATTGTTATTAAATTATACCAAGAATTCTCTACCAAAGAAGATAGAACATGACCAAGGAAAACCTGGAATCATCAACTTAAGTAAGATTTGCAATTCCATTCGCTATATTTTCACATACTGCTAAGTATTACTTCCACTAAAGACAACAGTCTTATCAGCTGACATTTAACTGGCACCATTATCTCAGCAATCTGCTAAGAGCTTGGCTCATGTGGTGTCCTGGTTTACCCCCGGTCAGCAGCTGAGCACCACTCACTCCTCCCCGCACCTCTGGTGGGATGGGGAGGAGGAACAGAAGAAAAGCATAAAACCCAACTGGGCTGGGATAAGGACAGTTTACTGGGACAACAAAGGAAGAGGAAAATAGCAAAAACACTTATAAAAGAATAAATGAAGTGGATGATGCACAGTGCAATGGGCTTACCACCCAGAACCTGATGCCTATCACAGAACAGCAACTCGTTGTATGCCATGTTGTATGTCCCCCTGCCAGGTCCTGAGCAGGACATCATAGTATGGAATATTCCTTTGGCTATTTTGGGTCAGCTGTCCTCAGTGTGTCCCCTCCTGGCTTTTCCTGTGGTGGTGATTAATTTGGTATATTATTGGATATATATTAATTATATATATATACACACACACATACAGAGGTATCATTCCCTTAATCTATGGACCATCCATCTAAAAAGTCCATTGAGTTAATTTAATCCACCTGTCGTAACAGCCTCTCAGTGCAGGAGTGATGGTGTGTGCTGTGGGACTGTTGGACGCTGCATCTGGAGCTTGTGGCTGGTGTAGCTGACCCAGCACTTCCCATGCTCTGTGGGCTGAAGATGCCAACTTTGAGGAAGTTGCTGGGTGCTGAAGCCAGTTCTGGTTACATCATCACAGCAACTTCATCAAAGCTCATCATTAATTTGGGCAACTCTTACTGTAATGCCATTGATAGAGCACATAGCAATGGTAGTGGTGATGACATACAGTGGCAGGGTTATTCAGCAATTAACATCATACAATTTAATTTATTGGCTGCTCTCACCCAACATCAAATCCCCTGAGGTATGCATCAGACTGCCTCATCCTTCTGCCTTTGCCTGAAGCAGGGCTGACCCAGACTGTCTTCCCCAACATCCTCTTCAGGTGCACAACAGAGACTTCATCCCCTTCTACAAAGGGGATACGTAAAAGTTTTGATTGGGCAGGGTTGTTTTGGTGACCAACTCTTGGGTAGATGGGCATCTACACGACAGACTTTCACAACCAGCTTCTCTAGCCGGGCAGCAGTATCTTGCCAGAGTGGGGCTGCCCGGATGGGTTTGCCTCTGTGCTGCCAGCTGCTCGGCTGCCACTGCTGCAACCACCCCATGGGGCATTTGTCACCATCCATGAGTCAGTCCAGAGGTAGAGCACTGGCCACTTGTCTTGATCAGCAATATCTAGAGCTAACTGGCTTGATTCATCTTCTCCTCCAGCAATTTCTGTCAAGTTGTGATGTAGGACTCCACACAGCAGCCTCCCACAATGCAGCAGGACCCATCAGTGAGCTGGGCATATTGCTTCTCATTTTCTGGAAGTTTATCATACAGTGGGGCTTCTTCAGCATGCCTCACCTCCCCTTCTGGCAACCTTTCCTCCACGATCACTTCCATAACTCCCAGTCAACTGGTTTCCCATTCAAGCCTGCTGCGTGATCAATGCAACCCACTTACTCCATGTAGCATCAACATCACCTTCCCAGTCCATTACTGCCAGTGAGTTGGCACGTAACGATGGTGTGCTCTGTAAATTTCTGCCACCTGCCTTGTGCACATTGAACTCCATCTGGATCTGTGGGCAACTGTGCATTCTCCAGGTCATAATAAACCATCTCCCACACAGATAATTCCGTCAGGTACTGGATACCTCTCTCCATGGTGGTCCGCTTCCCTGGTTGACATACAGTATCTTCACTGAAGGGGTACTCATGCATAACAATCACCTCCAGAGCTGAGGGCTTGTGTCTTTTTCCCAGTTGCCCTGTCAATGCCCCCTCTTCCCTAGTGTGGTGGTTTGACCCTGGCTGCAGGCCAGATGCACACCAAAGCCACTCTTTCACACTCCTTTTCAGCTGGACAGGGGAGAAAATAGATATTGAGAGGCTCCGGAGTCAAGATGAGGACAGGGAGAGATC
Source organism: Gallinula chloropus (assembly GCF_964237585.1). Taxonomy (NCBI): domain Eukaryota; kingdom Metazoa; phylum Chordata; class Aves; order Gruiformes; family Rallidae; genus Gallinula; species Gallinula chloropus. The sequence goes on from NC_140085.1 coordinate 86,906,011, forward strand.
GTTCTGCAATCAGTGCCACGGGCAGAACAGACTCAGCACAGAACAAAGGACAGAAAACTCTCTGATTGATGACACTGCCCTGCATACCCAGTGACACCAGAGTCGGGTAACGAGAAGTGTGGCCAGAGCTTAAAGCACCTCCCCCCACCCCTCCCTTTTTAGCAGGCTGCACTTTAGTCATGATTTTTCCTCATGCGAGAAGGAGCAGGGACTGGGGATTGGGGGTTTTGGTCAGTTCCTCAAGAGCTGTTTTCCTTCTTAGCTGGGCCATGTGGGCATTCCTCACACTCTTCCCCTGCCCCAGCATGGGGTCCCACCCACAGGAGACAGTCCTTCACAAACTTCTCCAGCGTGAGTCCTTTCCTACAGGGCTTCAGCTCTTCACCAACTGGGTCACTTCTGTGGGGTGCAGTCACTGAATGTCTCTCAGTCTCTTAGGCCCAGACTGCTCCGGCATGGTCCCCCATGGAGTTACAAGCCCCCACCCAGCAAACCTGTTCCAGCTTGGCTCTCTCTCTCTCTCTCTCTCCACAGGCTGCAAGTGGTGGCAGAGGCTTGATTCAACTCAGGTCACAGCATCTGCTGTATGTCTCCACCTGCTCCAGTGTGGGGCCTTTCCACAGGCTCCAGGTGGGGTCTCTGCTCCCTGTTCTCTTCCATGGGCTGCGGCAAGACAACCCGTACCACCACGGGTTTCTCCATGGGCTGCAGGGGAATCTTTCTCTCCAGGACCTGGGGTGCCTCCTCCCCCACCTTCTCCCTGCCCTTGGTGCCCGCACAGCTCCTTACATCTTCTCACTCCCATCTCTGGTGGCAAAAGGCAGCTGCTTGCGGTTTTATTCCTAAATGTGATTCCCAGAGGCGCTGTGATCTTCACTGATGGGCTCGGCCTTGGTCAGCAACAACTCCGGCCTTGAGCCAGCTGGTGTTTGTTCTGTGGGGCCTGCGGAGAGCTTCTGGCTGCTGCCCGCAGGAGCCACCCCTGCAGCCTCCCCTCCTCCACCAGAACCCAGCCACGTAAAACTGCAACACCTAGACAGAGATCCCAGCTGCTTGGTCTCCCTGCCTTTTAATTCCAGGCTACTGGCCCTGTTATCCCAGCACTGAAGCAGCCAGGTGACAATGTGCTCACCTGGATGGCAGCTGAAAAAAACCCTCATGGGCTGGGATAAGGACAGTTTACTGTGACAGAAAAGGGAGAGGAAAATAACAACACTACTTACACAATATTATGCAAAGCAGGTGATGCACAATGCAGTGTGCTCACCCTGTCCCCAGGCAGTGGCTCCTTCTCTGTGGCCAGCCTCCCCTTACATACTGAGCATGACATCACATGGTATGGAATACCCTTTTGGCTAGTTTGGGTCAGCTGTCCCTGCTGTGTCCCCTTCCTGCCAAAACTCTATTCTATTAGCTCTGTTCCAGCCAAAACCCATGACAGGTGTATATTAAATTCCTATTAGAATCTAGAATTACTTTCAATAATACTTTTGGTTCACTTAGGTTAAAAAAAAAAAATTAAAACTCTGCTAGTCAAAAGAATGAATTGTAGCTTCAGTGATTCACCACTTTATTAGGTCTTTTTTGTAGCATCAAAATACATTCAGAAATAATTGAAATTTGTTTTATTTTGCCAAAATACAGAATTAAAACTTTCAGGGAAGTCCTGGAAAACAGATGATTAATGAAAAATTATTGTACAAAGTTATTGTACAACTTCTACTTTAACCACTCACTATTATGCTTCCACCTCTAGCAGAAAGAGAATTCGGATCTTCCTATGCCAAGTGCTCTTCCTGGTACTTACCAAACCACAGCAATGGTGCTATGATGGAGTTGAGCATGCTAGGTGTTTACCTGGAGGTAAGCAGTGGCTCTGCTGATGTCGGGTAGACGACTGGAATGCTGTCAGGTACTTCCTTCAGAAGATTTACTGGCACTGGATCGGCCAGGATTTCTATGTACCCTGCTGCCCTCTGGTCTGTCTGTGGTATATATGACCAGCTTGGAAAAAGGAACAGTGACTCCAGCCACTTAAGTTCAAAATGCAGGAGCTAAGACAAAAGATAATGAGATGAGAGCTCGAGATGAGTTACAGTACCTTTTCTCAGCATTACTTACAATGTTTGTTAGTAATTTGCCCTTGTATGCACATCACAAACTCTTGCTCTACTGATGGGCTTCATTACTAAACAGGAGCAGTGCTTTCTGCCCATTTTCCCATCTCACATGGAGAACTTATGTCCTTCCAGACACAAAGCTGGGGCAGACTGGCCAAGCCCTACAGTTAACATTTCCTAAGTAATAGTCACACCCTCCTGGCAAGGTCATAATTAACTCATAGCAAGGCTTAGATATCCTCATACTATTTTTCTAAAATTCTCACCTGTTTTCTTTTCCCCTAGGTATTCAGTTAGAAGTTCATACCAATCTAACTGTTTCCTAGTCTTCACTTCCTTGGAAGGCACCACCACTCCAATGGTTACTTCGTATCTACACTCCCCTTACTATGACCCTCAGAAGGCTTTTAAATCAATACCACTGTCATGGCTGCTATTATTTCATGAAAGTACACCATGAATGCATCACTGAACACCAGTACGACTCTCCAGAAAGTCATTTCTGCTCCACCAGTTGGAATTCAACAAATAGAGGGGAGTACTATAACCTCCAGATCTCCCAGGCCACCTTGTACTGTTGAGAAATTAACAGAACTGTACATTAAACCATCTCCTTTTTCCAGGCCAGTGCATTCAGCATTTGTTCTCCCAGCAATTACAAATTTAACATGTTCTATTCTCTTCCCAGGGTCTGAGCTTGCAGTTTTCCTGGCTCTTACACTGATGTGTTATTTCCTGAAGGCCCTGGTGGTCTGTGACACTGCCCCAGCAGTGGGAAGAAACACAGAATCCCTCAGACTGAGGACATACCTCACATGGAATTATCCCAGTATTGTCTTTCACATATAGGCAACCATCTACCAACTTCACTTGGTCCTCTTGCCTTCCATCTGTTAAATAGCCAACCAAGATCAGGTAAGCCCTTGGCAAGGCGCTCTGCGTGGGTAAAACATCTTGTCCTTGATGAGACCATTCTTTAAATTCATTAGTGCTCCAGTTCAGGTGGCTGCAGCACGGCACGCGCTGCTGACACTGCAAGTCAGAGATGGAGATGAAACTGGAAAGAAAAGCAAGACTGTGTAAAAAACTCAGTCTGCAATGCCTGGGAATTACAGCAACCACTGCAGGGGCAAAGCTTGGCTAAGTTAAAGAAGCCTCAGCTGTTGGCGTGCTCTGGTAACATCACATGGGAAGAATCAACCCATTCACTGGCATTCGTTAAGGGTCTCTCTCAGCTCAGTCAACGTGTTCTGCTTGAGCATCCTCTCTGAAAACAGGCCCTTTGCTACTATGGTCACCTGAGAAGAGCATACAGAAGACTTGGGGGTAAAAAATAGTAACTGAGAGTTGATAAAATGGAACATGATTTCAAGTATGTGCACAGGGAGGTGAGAGGGAGAACAGAGAGCATGTCATGGTTTTGCCCCAGATGAGCGCCAAGCACCATGCAGCTGCTCTCTCTAAGCGGGTGTAGGTGGCATAATTGGGGTGGGGGGGTGTGGCAGCACACAGGGCAGGTAGAGAAAAGAAAACCATGAAAAATAAACCTTGTTGGTAGGGATAAGGACAGGTTCCTGGGATAGCAGAGAGAAATATAACTATGACAGGACTTTATAGCAAAACATACAAAACCGGTGATACACAGCGTGGTTTCTCACCAAACTGCACAACTCAGGCAGTACAGCTCAAAGACATCCTGAAAGCAGACTGCCCCCAAAACTCTGTGTCCTGGAGCTGAGTGCTCCTTCCTCCACCAGCTCCCCTTTTATGCTGAGCATGATGTAACTGACATGGGATACCCTCTTTGGCCACTTCGGGTCACCTGTTCTGGCTGTGTCCCCTCCCAGCTTCCTGGGTGCCCCCCAGCTTCTCACTAGCAGGGCAATATGAACAACTGAACAGTCCTTGACTGCTTGGCAACAACTAAACCATCAGGGTGTTATCAGCACTGCTCTCATCCTAATTCCCAAACATGGCATTCCACCTGTTGTTACACAGAAAATTAACTCTGTCCTAACTGAAACCAGGACATAGTAGTTCAGCCATTTTTAGCTTGAAAGGGGGACTCTGTGAGAAAACCCCAAACACTGCTCAAAGGAGTTTACAGATCAGTAACAAAAACACTATCACTTGGTACTAAAAAGTGCTGAACTGTACCAAAAGCAAGGCTGAACAGCTCCTAGATAAAGATCCTGACAGTTTTGGAAGAAATTCTGTCCTGTGGATAGCTTACACAACACAGAGCTAAGAGACAGCAAGCCAGTAACATGAAGATTGAGCCTTCACTTGTAAGCAGCCTCACTTCACAGCCAAGCTAGCCCTGAATCATTTCACCTACACTCTTGGCTTTGGGGAGAGGGGGAAGAAGGAGATGTAACATTAAACCAGCCACATGCGAAGCCATCAACAGTTTAGCATCTACCCTGCTTAGACTGACCATGCTACTGAATATGGGAGAACAAGGCAGCCCCCTCAGTTGATTCTAAGCCTTTTCAGTGTTTATATGATCATGGCAGCATTCATCATCACTGTTTACATCCTGGCTCTCTATGCTCTGTCCGTGTTAACATCAACACTGGAAGAGCAAATATGAAATGGTCTCCAGCTAGTGATTTTAGTACTTGTTTCCAGTGAGGTCAGCTGACAATTTTAGGTTGTGAAACTGGAGCTCTGTTCAAAACACCCACTCGCTCAGCAGCGGGACATAATCACATTCAGAGAGTATGAATTTGAAGAGTTTCTGTATGATTAGTCACGTATCAAAGGTTCAAAGTCTGAAACTAGACTAGATGAGTCTGAATCAGCTAAAATAGTACTTATTAAAAAAATCAGAAGAGATAAATTTACATGGGTCTTGTGTATTTGGCAGGAATCTGAACAGGAGAAAGATTAGCTGAAAAGGACATAAGCAAACTGCTCCATTTACAGACACACAGCAGACACAGCACTGGGAATAACACTGGTATCTATGATCTACAAGGAGAATGCAGTGCTGCTCATATTTTCATCATGTGTGCTGACTGCTTTTTGAGACAATCCAAAACTACAGCATGATCCTGGTTATCACATACAGAGAGCTAACCGGACCCTCTTTTGATGCTCCAAAGCTTGATGGTTAGTTGTGGATGTAATATGCTGCACACAAACCACTGGCCTCATACAAGACAAACAGCAAGTACCTTCCTTTCTTCTCTATGAACTCCCCCGAATATAAACCAAACTCTGATCTAAACATAAAATAGTCCATATATATATATACATAAAAAAATTGGCTTAGGTGAAAACACTAGATGGTGTGCAAGACCTACCATCTACATTTATAAACTGTTAGTATAAAATTAAGGGCCAGAAGTCCCTAATAATTCCAGCTGACCTTTGTCCCAAGACCTCCTGCGCCAGGGCTTTTAATTGACATTGTCCCACGATAATTCGGAGTAAGAGAGAAACAGATCCAGATGAGCCCAACCTTTCAGTCAGGATCTCTCTCAGCATGCAGTATGGTTTCCACAGAGGGTAAGAACCTTTCAACCAACTAAAACATGGGCCACGCTATCCCACAACACTGGAAGGCAGACCCCAGCCGGCCTGCAACAGGCCCAGGAACGGCCTCCTGAGCAGGATCCAGGTAGGAAGCTACCTTGCAACCACCGTGCAGCACAAGAGCTCGCTCTCAGCCTGATGCCCTACTTTGGTTACACACCCTCCCCGCCGCAGACTGGTGGATACGGCGTTTAATCACACCGCAAGAGCAATCCAGGCTGCATCGAAGCCAACAAAACGCATGTGGTTACCGGTCCCTGTCAACATCCCTCCCACACCCAGCATCCGGGGCGGGCACTGCACACGAACCTGCAGCGCTCGCCTGGCGCCGGCGGCTGCTGACGCCGTTCTGGGTGCTGCTACCGCCGCCGCCGCGCTGAGCTCCCCTGAGCTCCGCTCCGCGGGCCCGCGGCTGCCGCCCGGCCCTGTGCGGAGAGAGGGAAGCGGCGGGGGACGCTCCCCTCACCACAACGCCTCACGCATGCGCAAGGGGCGAGAGCGGAGCCCAAAGGCACCCAAGCTGCTCCGCGCTCTCGTCCCTCGCCTCCCCTTCCCTGCCCTCCCCGCCCCCCCCGTCACCTGTAGCCGAGCGGCAGGTCCCCACCGACCGCGCTCCGCAGGCACCGCAGCACCGCGTCCAGTAGCGGCGGCGGCTCCGGCTCGCCGGGCCCCTCGGGGGCCGAGAGCGCTCGATGGGCAAAGTCCCGAGCCGCCTGCAGCCAGCGCTGCTCCTAGGGAGAGGCAGAGAAATGGGGCTTCAGCGCCGCGTGGTGCGGAAGGCGCGGAAACACCCCTCCCGCCCCAGGTCACTCACCGCCGCGCTGGGCTCCGCCATGACGGCGCAAAACCGCGCCGTGCGGCTCACGGCGTTGCCACAGCAACGGGGCGGCGGGAAAGGCGCAGAGCCTGGCGGGAGTGCCTGCAACCCGCTAGTCCACCTCCCCCTTCCTCCCCTCCGACCAACCGCCGCTCCCGCTCGGCGCTTCTTTCTTCCCTCCCTCCCTCCCCGCGGCGCCGGGCGGTGCGCGGGGGTGGCGGTAGCTCTGTGGGTGACCTGTGGGTACACTGCAACCGCGCCGGAGGTAAAAAGTCTTGCAGCGTCGTCCCCCACGCAAAGGGCTGGCGAGGAACAGAAACCCGGGGCGGACCTGCAGGCCGGGAGTGAAGCGGCCGAGCTGACAGACAAGCCGAAGCCGAAGCCCAAGCGGCTGTGTGAGGGGAGGGTGGCAGAGGCGGGCTCCTTCCCCATGGCGGCGTTATAGCCGTGGAGCCTCTAGAAGCCCTGAAGGGCCTGGAGGGGCCGCAGGACGGCGTAGGCTTGCGAATTCTGGCCAAAAAAAATAAAAAAAAGAAAAACCGGGAAGTGGGCTGATGCGTGTGACATTCATGTAAATGTCAAACGTGTGGCGGTGGGTGGTGAGAGCGCTCCCCGCCTGCCCGGCTGAGGGGAGAGGCAAAGGTGAAGGGTTGTGGGGATTTCTCTGGCACTCGGTGCAGTTCTACAGAAATGCGTTTACTTTTGTTGGAAGGCTGAAGCTCCCTGAGGATTGAAGGCTGTGCCTCATCCATATGCACGCACAGCAGTATGAGATAAAGCTGAAACAACCAATTAAATATGTGATTTCCTCCCCCACAGAATGTACTCATTCATGCAGGAGAATTTCTCCTTTGGGGACTAATTTTGTATTGTCCCTGTTGAAGGCAGGAAATGAACTAAACAAAGACTTGGTAAATCTTTTCCGTCTCTATCTGGAGAGGACTGCTGCCTGGTAACAGGTTATTTGCTGTTTCCTTCCCTCGTGGAACCTGCTGCTGGAAAGTCAGAGCCTTTCTAAGTCCAAAGCGCTGAAGAGAGCTATGCAGCTGCATGGCCTGACTCATCCTTTAGTCCTGTGCATGCACCATTGCTGGCTCCCATACAGCAGATAAGCAACTCTGTAGCAGACCCAACCTGTGGAGGTGTTCGGCTTTGTCTGCAAGCAGCTCAGGCAGCACGCGGAGTGAGTTCTGCATACGTGAAATGGGTATATTCCTTCCAAAACAACGCTTAGTAGCTCAATTTAATGCCTTTAACTTTAGTGTGGAGAGTGTGAAAACAGGGGGAGTGTTCCCCATCACAAACTGATAGCTGGAAGGCAGGTGCTACAGCAGTTTCCATTCACACTCTCTTTTTTTCTCTCTCTCACACTACTGAGAGACCAATTGCTATCACCCCGAGCAGGTGTCAAGGCCAGGTAGCCCACGCAGCTTGTTATCTCAAGAGTGGAAACAACTCTGAAACAGCACTGGGGCAAGGTCTTAATAGGCTCCTTCAGATCACACGTTAAATGAAGCAGGGCTCATGCAGCATGTTACGTATGGTTTGCTGTTATGTTTGCACTGCCGGTGCAGCTGGTTCACAGAATCACATAATCACGAGGTTGGAAAAGGTCTTTAAGATCATCAAGTCCAACTGTTCCCGTCCTGTGCTAAACCATATCCCTAAGCTCGTCGAGGGATACAAGAAAACGTGTGTTTTAAATAAAAATTGTGGGATGAGCGTGTACAGATATGCTAGTTTCAGCTGGTAAATACCTTTCCTTAACGTTGTTTGGGTGTTGATAAGGCAGCTAAGGTGCAAGAAGTTGTTTTCTCAACGGGGTTAAGTCTCTCAGAGCCGCCAGTTAGAAGCGCTGCTGGAAGGAAAGCGCTTAGAAGTCAGGAAACCGGCAGGTTTCAGTGGAAGCCCTCTGTCTCCTTTTCCTACCTAAATCCGGCAGGAAATGCCTAATCGCCATAGGCCCCCGGTTGTTTCCCCCTTAGCCTGCTCAGCTCAGTGTCTAAGGAAAACTGCCGCCGGCAGCAGGCTTGTGCCTGTGGCTGCGGAGGGCGGGCGGGGCGCGGCGCCGGGCCGGGCCGGGCCGCCTCCCGCTCGCCGCCTTCTTTCCTGCCTCTGCGCCGCTGGCAGGAAGTTGGAGATGAGTTAGTTTCGCTCAGCGCTGCTCCGGCTGGTGCTGGGCTGGGCTAGGCTAGGCAGGGCAGGGCTGGCTTCTTCTGGACGCCGGGAGACCCTGACATGGGGACGTAGCGGGCGGCGGAGCCATGCGGGGCTCGGAGCTGCCCTGCAGCTCGCTGGGGACGGTAAGTCACGGCGGGGGCTTCGCCTCTCCCCACGGGTCGGGACCGTACCCCGGCGGTTTGCGGGCCTCTCTCCCGGAGTTGCAGCCGGTTGCGGGGCTGCAGCGCGATGCCCGCCGGCCACCTTTCGGACCCGGGCTCCCTTCGCTCCCTCCTGCCGCCACCGCGGCGCTCCCCATCGCGGACCCATCGCTCTGGGTCTGCGGACAGCCCGCTCTCCGCTCCAACTCTGCGGGGGTTTCGGCTTCCATCGCGGCAGCGCCGTGCCGGGGCAGGGGGCGGCGGCCGTGGGAGAAGCCGTTTTGTCATGCTGAGGGGCGAGGTTGGGCCGTCGTGGTGGAAGGGGAGAGCCTAGACCTAGTAGAGCGGCGAGAGCCGGGTGGCGAAGCGGAGTCGGTGCCCGCTCGCCGGCCGTCGCTCGCTCGCCGGCCGCCTGCAGTGCGACCGGACAGCGGCGCTGCGGAGCTGCCGAGGCGGGGCCGCTGAGGCTTGATCGACGGTGCCCGCACCCTCTCCTGCCCTCCCGCCCACCGCCGGGGGCTGCGTTCGCTGCCGCCGTTTCCGGGATTTATTCCCGAGTGAGTGACAAGGCGGCTGGGTTTACAGGAATGGCAGAGTTTCCTGGAGCTCCCGGCGCGGCCCGTCGGGGGGCACCGAACCGCCTGGGCTGGGCTCCGCTCCAGCTGCCGGCGCGCAGGGCTCGGGGCCAGCAGCCGGCAGGGGAGCAGAAGCCGCCTCGGGCTCTTAATGGCTCCCTGCGGGCGCTTAAAGGGAGATTAGCGGGCTGTACCGACGCCCGAATCATGGGATTCGCTTACAAGCAAGCTTACCTTTGCCGGCAAAGCTTCTTTACCCTTCTTGGGACTCCTAGGGCAAGGTTTTCAAGCTGTGCAGTAAGCTGTTCGTTGTCATTTCTGCGGGTGGAAAAGTTGCTTTAGCAGGAGTGTGAGAGCTTAGCGAGTAACCTGGCTGCTGGAGGTGAATGGCCATCCTGTATCAACAGGCGTGTGGTAACGCTGCGACAGGAGGGGTGATGTCACTTAGCGTCATGGCAGAGTTATACATTCTGGTGTAGAATGTCCAGGGTCATACTGTTTGTCCCTGAGTGTCCTAGCAGTAAACACTCGCCCTTGGCCATGCTGGACTGGTAATTTTGGGTTAGTTGTTAATTTATTGTCGAAAAGTTGTGACTGCCCTGCTTAAAGGTATCTTCTTCCCAGAAGTTTTGTTTTCTGTGCTCGGAAACGTTTGGAAACCAGGCAGTAAGAGTTACAGCTGGCACTGGCAAGACCGTGCAACTGAAACGGTGCAATAGAAGCACGCTGCAGCTTGCCTGGCTGTGGACCACCTACCATCCCAGGAGCTAGGTAGGGTACATCAGATGTCGAGATGACCTGTATATAGATTTCCAAACAGTCATCAAGCCTGGAAAAGCGTATTTCTGACTTAAGTATAGTGGGGCACATACTTTCCTGTAATTCAGCTACCAAATGTGATACAATTCATATTACTGTCAATAAAGTGCACCCAAAAAAATTCATTTGATTCCCCAAATTCGTTATGTTGTCTTCAGTTAAATAATATGCTGGAGGAATTGTGTCGTTCAGTGTGATTTGATTTTCTTTTTAAGACATTTTCCTCTTCCAAGTTGCATGTAATTTCAAGTTCTCGATAACACCACACTTGATGACCACAGATAAGCATTATCTTTTTCATAAAATATATTTTTTTCTGTTACAGTTCTTACTCTGTCTCACGCCCTGCCATCGCTCATTTTCTCTCCGCATTGTCCTATGTTTGCCCTCATGGCCTTTCTTATTTTCTAGATTTCTAATTCTTTCACGTTTCCTCTCATTCTTCACAATTTCCTGTAGCTTGTTTCCATGCATTTTCTCTCTTTGCATGTCTTTAACCTCATTTCCAGGTCCTCTGTGGTTTTCCCAATGCACTCCTAACTTTCACAGTGGAAAAAAATGGCAGTTGGCTTTGCTGAAGCCAGTGTGTTTTGTGTCTCACTGAAAAAAATAAAAAAACACAACAGTTTCATTTATTAAAGGCAGATCAGTTTTATGAAGAAAAAAAGACAAAAAAGCTCTATTTGTACTTCTGGCACTGACTCCTTTTGAAGGTAAAGGGGGGAATTGCAATTTCGAGGTTAGAGCTACGTTATATAAAACCTGAAAACCAAGCCACCAAGTGCAGTGTAGGAAAGAACTGTTGGGTCAATCATCCCGTGTCCAGTAGTGGCCATCAAGTCTACCAAGGAGTTTGGAGCAGGGCAAGCGTACAACAATGAAATATGTTTTCCTGGCATCCCATGATCTGTGACTGTAGGAATTCTGGAGTCGAGAGAGTGTCTTCATGTTTTGGACCTCTGAGTGTGTTTTTTCTTCTGCTGATGGGTGGGGTGATCGCTCCTGGAACACGAGCACATTTCTGGCACCTCCAGCACTCTGGCAGGGAGTCCCACACCTCAGCTATGTCTTGGCTAAAGAAGTACCTCCCTGTATTTGCCCTGAACCTGCCTTCTGCTTTATTTTATGTGATGCCTCTTAGTTCTTGCATTATAAGAGACAGAGAGAACTGACGTCCCCCTTCACTTTCTCCATAGCATTCATGACTTTAGAGCCTGCTAGAGAACCCTCTGCTCAGCTGTCTCTTTTATAGACCAGCATTCTTTACCATGTCCCTTGTGGCAGCCACTCTGTACCACTGATCATTCTTGTTGCCTTTCTCTGTATTGTATCTGGGCTAATTTATGTTCTTAGGATTTGGGACCAGAACTATAGTCTGGACCCAAGGCTCATGGTATACCTACATTGGTATACTGCTTTCCATTTTATCCTCAAATATTTTCCTAATAATTCATAGCATTTGATTGCATTTCTGATTGCTTTGTCCAAAGAAGTTTGTTCCAGTTTTTATCTGCTTTTTAATTGAATTTTAATTTCTATTTTTGATGACTGTTAAGTTATAGCCAAGTGGAACACTTGGGGCTGTGCCAATTTCAATTATATGGTAATCTGAGTTCTCACAAGTAATCGGTATCAGTTCAGATGCCTCTCTGTAGCTCTTTGTTAAGTGATCCAGCCTCTGCATTAGCAGTATTATTTGAGGGTAGAAACAGTTTTGTCGTTTAGCTCTCTCTTATCTATTTTCTTTTGTCATTACAGAGGGGCTTTGCTTTTGTTTGGGCCAGATGTCTGTTAATCTTGGCCTCATCCCTGGATAGCTGAGTGCTTCCTTTGAACCCGTGGTAACCCAGGCCTTCCTACTGCAGTCTTGGGAACCCTACAGTAGAAAGCGCATCTCAAGGCAGCGTCGCTACATTTCCCTGTTAAAACAAGCAGGAATTTATCAGTTCTGATGAACAGGACAATTACCTGACTCTTAGAAAAGGGCACCTTGTGAATCACCGAGAAGGGGTGTAAGCACAGCGCGGTCAGGGGCCTAGGGCTCGTGCCCAGCCGATAGTCAGCTGGGGATTGGGAGGGGGGAGCCCCTGCTGAGCCTTCCTGCAGCTCTTGGTCCCACGACACTCTGATACGGGGCTGTGCAGTTCTGCTCTCAAAGTCAGTTCTCCACACAGGTAATAGAGGAGAGCTACTGGGGTGTTGTATGTCTGTGACTCAGGACTCTGACATAGTGATCACCACTGTTTTCTAAGAAAAAACAATCAAAGAAGTTATTTTCTGATGGTTGTGACCACCTACTGACTTTCCCACTCTTTGTCTCTGCTAATATGAAATAAAAGCTTCTATTTGCAGGTATATATTGTTTATATGCACACATTTTACGATGTGAAGTTCATGATGCTTATAGATAAAGCACTTCTTTAAAAAATTAAGATTTCTAAGGCTTTACTTCATTGTGTGAAAGCCATTATCATTCTTGTGGTTTCAGGCAAGGCCTAAAATGTGGCATTCCTCCATCTGATCATCTTAAAATGGAAGATTATTTTTAATAATAGCTCTTGCATCCTTCTTTTGACATTTCCAGGTTTTAGTGAGCGATGAGAAAACCTTCCTGTAAATGTTGCTTTCCTATACATTTCTCAATTTGTAAAGCAGAAGTGCTGGTTTCCCAGGCTTCTTTGTATGGCAAACAAGCAAAAAAACCCAAACCCAAAACAACACTCAAAGAAATGCCTTTTGGAAATGGCAGAAGCAATCAAAGAACATAAAAGTAAACTTATAACCTGATTTCTTTGGTAGCTCAGAGCAGGATCTCTGTTTTCTTCTGAACTTCCAAGCTGGCTAATTTTTTTATGACTCAGTAAAAAGGCTTAACAGATGACTGATATGTAGACTACTTGTGCATTGATGTGTGTCATGTTGAATACTTAAAGGGAAGCGTCAAGTAAGAAATATTTAAGAAGCTCTAATGACTTGGAATGCCTTTCCATTTAAAAATGGAATTTGCAAAATTGACACCTGTTTTTGAGAGAAGCAGTTGAAAAGTTGGTGGGGAAACACTTTATTATGTGATAACTATGTTAGGCGTGTACAAAAAAAAAAGAAAATGGAGTAAGCCTCCTAATCCCTGGATTTAACAGCACATCTGGATTTATAAAATTGCTTTATTCTGAAATTTTCAGTGTTACACTTTCATATTAAGGATATAAACACTCTGGAAATTAGTAATTTGGAACTATTTTAAGCATTAACCTAGGGATGGGTAATACTATTTGAATTTTTTAAAGTAGTAATACCTGAGTGTCTGCTCCAGCAAGTATTGCCTTCCTGCAAGTTCATGTAAGCAGGCGTGGGGTCTCAAGGCGCTGTGTGTGGGGGCAGGAGTCACTTCTCACCTGTCCAATATCCTCCTTCCTGCTCAGTTTGCTTTCAGTGGCTGGCCTCATCTGCTCCAGACACCTCCAGGCACCCCCTGGCTTTGCAGGAGAGGGGAGACTTCTCCATCCTATCTTTCCCATCATGCTGTCATACCTGTGTGTTGCTGTACCTGCTTCCTCCACCCTTCTCACTGAGGGCGAGGAGCCTTTCAGGTAGCAGCAGGGTCACAGCTCTGCATAGGGAGGGCAGAGGGCTCGATATGGAGCTGCCGTGCCCATACTGAGTAATTTGGTATTTCCTGGCCTTGTGGAGGTTGGCAGGTGATCACACAGTAGCCCTAAGACAGTCGCTTCCCTGTGTTGTCCCTCTGCTTCAGGTACTGTGCCATCTTTCTCCTTGGCCTGAGGGCAGTGCTCTCAAGTGTCCCTTCTTTTTTCCACGCCCCATCTCCCCCCACATCTTTCTTGTGTCTTGTTGGGCTCTTCACTTTTTACCTTTGCCATTTCGTTCTTTGACTTACCTATGCAGAGATGTCATCTCTTGTAGAGATGTCAGCTTGCTTGCAGTTCTCTCTTGCGTGGCCTGGTGAGGTGGAAGCAGCAGAAAGTGTGAATTCTGATGGCAGTAATTTAAGAATATTTGAGGTTGCAGATAGTGCAGGGGCTCCTATCTCCTGTCTTGGCTGCCAGCACTTTGCATACAAGAGCTTTAGGGCTTGTGCAGTGTTTTGGGGGCTTCTGTTTGTTTTCCAACGTCAGGCAGTATGTGCAGTCATGAGACATGAGGAGTCCTCACAGGTGAAGACAATGTGTGGGGCACGTAGCTGTCACCCAGAGGGGTTAAATGATTTAAGGAAGCAGCATTCTGGTTTTAGCTTGTTTATGTCAGCAGCAGTTTCAGAACTAAACCCTAGAGTTTCTGCTGATTCATTTATTTATTTATTTCCCGCTGGGTAGTCCCTGCTCAGTAAAAATGTGAATCACCGGTGTGCATGATGTGGTTTGGTGGTTTGAATTATCATTCAGCTTAGGCAATAAATGTTGCCTACTTTTCTTTGCAGCATTGGTTAGTAAGTACTCATTCTTTCTCCTGGTGAATGGAATCGGGTCATATTGTAAGTCTAACGATGGAAGATCATCTTCCTTTGGTTGTAGAAGACCTCTAAACTTTGCCTTGGTGAGCTGTGATCAATGACTTGAGGCTTCAGTGCTTGTTAAATGGGGCTGCATCTGGCTGGCAGTTGGCCACCAGTGCTGCTCCTCAGGGCTCAGTTCCAGGGCCAGTTCTGTTATCCATCAGCGGTCTGGGTGGAGGAGCTGGAGGCACCAGGAGCAGGTTTGCTGACTGTACCGAACTGGGAGGGGCTGTTGACTCTCCTGAGGGACAAGAGGCCTTGCAGAGGGACATGGATGGACAGGAGGCAGACCAGAGCGTTGGGCTGTGACGAATGGGATGGAATTTAACAACTCCAGATGCCAGATTCTGCACCCGGGCAGGGGTGATGCCGGGCACGGGTGTGAACTGGGAGAGGAGCAGCCGGAGAGCAGCCCTGTGGGAAGGGACCTGGGGGTGCTGGCTGGCAGCAGCTCAGTGTGAGCCAGCAGCGTGCCCTGGCAGCAGGAGGGCAAACCACATCCTGGGGCGTACCAAGCACAGCATGGCCAGCCAGTGAGTGTCTTGCTGCATTCAGTGATGGTGTGGCCCCACCAAGCACAGCATGGCCAGCCAGTGAGTGTCTTGCTGCATTCAGTGATGGTGTGGCCCCACCAAGCACAGCATGGCCAGCCAGTGAGTGTCCTGCTGCATTCAGCGATGGTGTGGCCCCACCTGCAGTACTGGGTGCAGGTCTGGGCCCCACAGTATAAGAAGGATGTGGAGGTTCTTGAATGCGACCAGAGGGCAACAAAGCCGGTGGAAGGGCTGTCAGGCATGTCCTGTGAGGAGTGGCTGAGGACTTTGGGCTTGTAAGGAAGGTAAGGGGCAACCTTGGAGCTCTCTGCAAGCTTCCTGAGAAGGGGCAGTGGAGAGGGACAGGACTCGTGACAGGACACGTGGGAATGGATCAAGGCTGCACCAGGGGAGGGTCAGGCTGGACGCGAGGAAGCATTTCTTTACCGAGAGGGCGGTCAGACTCTGGAACAGGCTCCCTGGAGAGGTGGTCGATGCCCCAGGGCTGTCAGTGTTTAAGAGGCTGTTGGACAGTGCCCTTAGTGCCATGGTTTAACTTGGTCCGTCCTGGAGTGGTCGGCCAGGTGGACTAGATGGTGGTTGTGGGTCCCTTCCAACTGCAATAGTCTGGTCTGTTCTAATTAAATATATTTCCTGAATGTTACGAATGCTGTCATTGGTATAAATCAGTATACTACTGAATGGCTTGGAGAGCTGCTTAAGATGGCAGTGTTGGGGTTTTTTTCTTCCATGTAATGATTTTTTTCTGGAGGGCCAAGTCATTGGTTTGTTAGTCACTTGTGGTCTGTGACTCTCTGTTACTCAGATTTTGATCACTAATAATGTGTTAAAACCTCTGGTTTGGTTACACTTGGAGACATGCTTTCACTTAATCTGAAAAACTGTGAACACCTTTACTGTTTACTTTTATTTTTCAAAGTGTTTCTGATTAATTTTGTATGTGGTTTTGGCTTGATCTTTGATGCTTTCCTCTATTGTTTCTGTTGCTGATTTGCCTGACTTACTGGCCAGCTTTATATATTCCCATGTCAGGGGATTAGTCACTGGCTAGAGAATCAGGTTTTTTTTATCGTTGCTGTCAGACCATCTATGTGAGTGATCTTTTACCCATTTTCCTGCAAGCAATCAATCTTGTAAGACTATCAGCTGCTGAAACAAGATTTATTTCTTACTGAGGTGTTGTTGTTGGAGTGCTTACATTTATCCTGGGGGTCAGCTATTTTAAATCTCAAATGAAAGCTATTTAAATATGTGGTTCTCTTTTTCCTGTTCACCATTTTAACATCTGGTCTACTGAGTATGTCTTTGTATGACAGAGCTCTTTGAAAAATGGGGCTTTTGCTTTGTCACAGTTGCAAAGTCCATCCTTCTCCAGGTTTTAATTTTCTTTCATGCATGTACCTTTCTCTCCCAAGGCTTGAATTTTGACAGAGAAACGGGACAGCGTGGGGCTGTCACAGTCGTCTCATTTTGCGTATCCTTTCTTAAGCTCGCAACCACAAAATTGGTATCAGCGTTGTGGTTTACCTTTATTGGTTTACTTTGCTTTTGCTATAACTCTTTTAGCTGAAAAAGCCAAAAGAAACCCCACTCTGGAGCTGGTGCCTGCACAGCTAGGCATCTTGCCGGTTTCAGAAAAGCAAGCTGGGAAACCGGTGTAGAGAAGGCAGCGTAGTCAATCTCGGTGCGAGACTGTATGGATGGGGCGGTGCTTATGTGTAAGAGAAAGAAGACCTGGTTTTCATGCGTTCCTACAATCCGATGCGTGGGCTACGTTGGTGCCCGCTCTCTGTGACATCCTTGGAAGCACCGAATATGTCCAGGTAGTGCAGCCAGAGTCATGTGTGTGCAAAGCAGATGATGAGGGACACTGGCTGTTGAAGTCTTCATCGCACTGCTGGGGTTCTTCATGGCACTACAAGCTGACTTTTGGATAAGTCCCTCATACCTTTTGGGAGTCATCAGCTGGTTTGAGATGGGCCTTTGCCATAGGAACTTGCTGACTTAAGGTTCCATCAGTCTTAGGCTGAATTCTTTCCTGGTTTTGTTTTTCAGGTGATTTCTCTTTTTTTCTTTCAACCTTTTTTGCTATTGTGTGTTTTTTCCTTGTCTGAACGTGCGTTCGAAACACATGCCTGGGGTCTGTTTTTCCCTGGGGCCAACAGGCAAAGGAATCGTTATTCGTGGTATGGTGCAATCTTGTTACCATCCTTCTGGTTCTTTCGGTGGTGAGTCATCTATGCTGTGGTCTTACCAGGGTGCAGACCTTTTGGCCGTGACATAAACAGCACATTTCTCAATTTCGCTGCTGGGAATACTGTCCTGAAAATAATGTCCGGGGGATGGTGTCCTTTGTAATCTGCAGGCACAGGCGGTTCTTTTAACCCTTTGTTCTGCTGTTCCTGCGTGTGCATGTGCATGCCTGCGCACTGGCACTCTCTTGCAGTCGTACTGCAGTCATGCCAATCTTAATATTTCTGTTAAAATTCTTGACAACAGTCATCGTTGAAATTAAAAGTAACAAGTCTTACAGGAATTAAAAAAGTGCACATTTTTGTGGTGGACTGTTCAGACTGAATGTTAGCAGCTGCAGTTTAAAAGGAAGAATGTATGTGTGACGGGGAGAAGAGGAAAACCAAACGTTCCCATGTTTCTAGGGATGATTTGCTCTGGAGGAGTTTTGGAAGCTTTTCTGTACTTCGCATGCAGTGAGGTCCCCCCTATTCATTCTTATTCCAAACTTTCCATATGGTTTATTTATTCAGTAGTACTGCAAGTACTGGATGCATTCTTCTCTCTGGAACTGTTTCTGGATGGGCAGTCTTACCGCCTTCCTAATAAAAACATTCCTTTGCTCTTGAGTAACTTCCCTGCAAGCTGCAGCATTTTCAAGGCGTTCCGTCTATAAATTGCATATCATGAAAAGCATTTGCTTTATATACAACCAGTTTGCCACAGAAACCATTGTATGGCATATTAATAACATAGAAGACAGGCATGGGTTGGTTGGGGTTTGGTTTTTTTTTTTGGCAAACAGTCTCCCCCCACGCTTTTTTTGGTGGAGTCTTCTGATACCAGAATGAGTCAAGTCAAACTGAACTCACTGGTAGATTAAGATTTAGTTGTAAGAGCTGAAGTCAGCTGTGCAGTCTGCAAAGGAGATAGGATGTTTACTCCCCTTGTTTCTCTCCCTCTGTATTTACAGGTTATCCTAACATTTGTCTGCGTGTTGACGAAGGAATCTGTAGAAATTACTCCAGTGCCATATACGCTGCAAGTTCGTCGAATAGCTTTGGATGGAAGAGACCCCTCCAACCCCTTAAGGAGAGAAAAGAGGCTGGTGCAGTGTCAGCTAGGACAATACCTACATCCCCATGAGACCCACTGCTGCATGAGGTGCCATGCAGGTACATCAAATAAGTACAGTAATAGTGACCTTCACGTTAGAGGCATTTCTCTGTCCTACTCTCTCAAGCTGTCCTACAGCTACATCAGTGCTCCCTTTCCTTTGTACCTGTCCCTGTCAGTGTCCTTCACACTGGCGAGAGGAAGCATCCTTAGTCTTGACACCATCAGCTCCAGGGTTTCTCTGAGGAATCGATGACTCCCATCCTCCCTAAAACAACATATTTGCCTTTCTGCCAGAACTCTGTTGAGTGATTTCTCTTGCAGGTACCTACAAGGCAAAAGACTGTGATCGGCCTGACCAGGCACCTGTTTGTCTCCCATGTGCTAATGGCACATTCACAGCTGTGGATAACACCATGTCAAAATGCTTCCCATGTACTCATTGCCGTACAGGTGAGTTACATTCAGGACGTGAGGAAAATGGCAGGTAGGAGGCTGGAGGGGAGGGCAAGGTGAGTGAGGAGGCTTGTTAAAGTTAGCAGTTGAATGGACAGGAGGACAGTGGATGGGAAGGGATTGGGGACAGCAGGAATAAGGGTTATCAAATTGCTGTAGTCTGAGACACAGTTTGCAGGCCTTTTTTGGCCTTTTCCTGGGAAGATTAGGGGATGTAATGTACCTGCAATGGTAACAGTGCTTTCAGCTGAAGGTGGAGGAAGAAGCTGGAATAATTACTTCTCTTTTCTCAGAATTCCATCAGATAGTTGAGAGCCCCTGCACCCCAAACCAAGATACCGTATGTGGCTGTCGGAAGAATCAGTATCAGGCTGGTGAGCCTGATCTCTTCCAGTGCAGGAACTGCAGCTCATGCGTCAACGGGGTTATTATTGCCAACTGTGAGTATGGCATGGGTATGGCTCCAGTACAGACAGACTGTACTAGGGTAGACACTAACAGCTCTCTGTTCGCTTTCTGAAACACCCCAGCACCTTGCCCTGAAGTGATTGTGATTTTGGAACAACACTTGGTCATGTCTGTCCTCATTCCCCAGAAAGACTGCCATTTTTCACCCACCTTGACATCAATCCCTGTTTCCTATCACAGTTCCTGCCTGCCTTTTGTCCTTGAATAGTTTCTCTGTTTTGGCTGCTTTGAGGCTATATCTTCTATTTCATTTTGGTAGAATTAACTTTTCTACTTATGCCTTGAATGTACTCAAGAAAAGTCTTTATGCTCTAGAGCAGCTTGCCCCCTAACCTTCCTTTTTTGTCTTTCTGTGGATGTTTCTCCTCATGCTCATTGCATTTCCCTCACCAACTGCTGGAAGCACTTTTAGTACAATGGCTGAAAATACTGCTGCTCCCAGTGCAACCCAGTCAGTTGCTGAACCACCACCCTGTGCTGTGCAGTGTTTTAAAGTAAAGAGCTGCTCAGGTAATGCTGGATCATACCGAGTGGCATTGAGTGCAGGTGTCTGGGAGAAGTACCCAGGCTAGCTGTCCCATACATCCTCATCTCCACTTAGGAATCTGAGATCTTAACCAACTGCTGCTTTCCATCCTCCACTTCGTGCTGTAATCTAATCCTGTTCATGTCCCTTAAATGCTCCTTACCTTGTCCTAAAGCTGTCTCCTCTTCTTTGCAAATTCTGTTTCTCCTGATGCCTTTCTCATCTCCTACTCTGCCTAGTGTGAGGTTTGCTGTCTCACTGGTGACTGGGTTCCCTCTGGTGCGCAGTAATCTTTCTCTGTCAGTTTCCACACTTAGGTCTGTCCTCAAGGGTCATCCTATGTTGTGGTTTAGCCTCAGCAGGCAACCAAGCCCCACACAGCTGTTCGCTTGCTCCACCTCCCCCGTGAGGGATGAGGGAGAGAATTGGAAGGGTTAAAAGGAGAAGACTTGTAGGTTGAAATAAGAACAGTTTAGTAATTAAAATATCATTATTATTAACAACAACAATGTAACGAAAAGGAAAATTTAAAAAAAAAAAACAAAAACAAAACAAAACAACAAAATCCAAGAAAAATAAAGGATGCAAATGAAAAACAGTTGCTCACCATTTGCCAGCTGATGCCTATCCGGTCCCTGGGCGGTGACTGCTGACCCCCAGCCATCTCTAAGATGACATCATATGGTAAGGCATATCCCTTTAGCTGACTAGGGTCAGCTGCCCTGGCTGTGCCCCCTCCCAGCTTCTTGTGCACATCCAGCCTACTCACTGGCAGGGTGCAAGAAGCTGAAAAGTCCTTGACTTGGTGTAAGCACTGTCTGGCGGTGACTAAAACATTAGTGTGTTATCAACATTATTCTCACCCTAAATCCAAACCACAGCACTATACCTGCTACTGGGGAGAAAATTATCCCAGCCGAAACCAGGACAGTATTGTGTGCTGGCTTTGAGCAACTTCCTTCTCTCTTGGCTGGTGCAGAACTGTTTTAGTCCTGCCTTTGCCACAGAATGCATGCTGCTCATTCTAGTACCTTTTTCCCTCCTTTCATGCAACTTTGTCGTTCCAGCACTATTCTTGTCTGCTCCTCCCCATGCTTGTTTTACTCTGTCTCCATACTGTGACTTGCTTAGGAGGAATAGTTCATTTCTTACCCCTTCCACTCACAGTATAACAAATCACAAGAGTGGATATATGTCCCATAGCTTGAAGTGATTTCTCCCTGCCCTGAACTGACTTCCTCACCAGTCCCAGCTGCTCAGGGACCACTTCTCTCTCATCTTTGCTTGACTAATGTGATTTCCCCTTCCTGTCACACTTGAACTTGAGTGACTTTCCCTGCTTTTGTACTGTAACTGTCATGATCCATTAGACCAGTGGCAGCTGCATTGTAATTTTAGTCCCTTTCCAAGCCTCGACAGAGCTCCTTGACCTACCAGGACAGTGGTACTCTTTGCTTTTTATTTTTACCCTTCTGCAACCCTGTCCTCAAATGTAGACTGAATCCTCCTTCTCTTTTTCAGTAGCAGTTCTCCAGGCTCATGAAGGGATAATCTCCCACCTATCTTGGAGTGATTTTGTTTTATTCTCTGTCTGGATTATGGCAACGGTTTCTTTTTTCTTTTCCTTTACAGGTTCAAAGAACAGAAATGCAATTTGCAGGTGCAATCCTGGATTCTTCCTGTCAGTTAATAAAGTTTGCAAGTCTTGCAACAGGTGAGCTTTTTTTCCTCTCCACTGAGAAACAGGACACAAGGCCTACAGCGGGAGGAATTTTTTCTCAAGGCTCTGTCCATCTTGACATAATTTTATAACATTCTGCCTTTCTGGGGCAATTGGGTCTTCCCCTTTGCCACCTCTGGTCTTTATGTAGGCACCAGCCCACTAAGAACCCAGAGTCACAAGCCACATTGCATCACTCTGCATTGCAGGCTCATCTTGTCTGTTACTTAGGATTGGTGCAGATAGCTGGTGTTGCCTTTCATGCACGCTTACCTCTCTGATTTGCTCTTTCAGCTGCACCGGAGAAGATTGCTTGCAGTGTCATAGCCCAGTGACTACCTCCCCAACTTCGTCTGGCCTGAGTGAGTACTGGGGAAACCAAGGAACAGCAGAATCTTTTCAGTGTGGGATTTTGTTCTGCTAGTTAGTACCTTTTGTAGAGTGTCATTTTTTCCACTCTCAAATCATTCCTATTTTTTCCCCTACTATTTGCACATCTTCACTGGCTATTCTTCCTCCAGCACTTCCCTCTTCCTTCCTCAGTCACTCACTCACGTGCCCTCTCCTTCTTGTCCAGATGGGAACCTTGTCCTTGGCATAATTGTTGCCATATTTGGAGTTATCTCTGTCTTCTACATTGTAAATAAAGTAGTGAAGCTGGTCCGGAGAAATGGGATACCGTCGCCTTTCTCTTCCTGTGGTGAGTACAGCAGCATATGCAGTGATAGGATTTGGGATAGACATTACTCTCTGTGTGTTTGTGTATGTGGCCACCTTTGAGGGGAAAAAAATGGGATCCCGTTACCTTGCTTTGCTGCAAAGCTGGAAGAACAGGAAAACTCGACACCTAAACTTCCTGGTGCAGTTCTTACCCCTCGGCACCCATACACATAGCTGTGACTGGCTGTGTGTGTCAGCTCATTGCTGGGGCATGTGCGCTTTGCTATAAAAGCTTTCTGAGGGCAGGATTGTGAATAGCTGCTTTCCTGTTTTCTCTGGGATGAGAGGAAGTGAAAATTATTTCTGTTTTCTTTTTTTCTCTTTTTTTTTCTTTAAAGTTTCTTTGCCGCAGACAACCAAGGACCCAGTGTCTGAGGTGAGCAAGATGATGGGTGTAAGTTTTCCTTCCCCTTTCAACTATATTAGCCTGGGATCTGCTGTAATATTTTTCCCCATGGGCTATTTTCAGGCCTTGTATTTCAAAATGAGCTGTGTAATAGGTCTGTTCAATTCAGAAGTCTTTTTGATAGAATCATAGAATGGTTTTGGTTGAAAATGACCTTCAAGATCATTGAATCCAACCATCTATCGAGCCCTACTAGGTCCAACACTAGACCATGTCACCAAGCATAACATCTACTCTTCTTTTAAACACCTCCAGGGGTGGTGACTCAACCACCTCCCTGAGCAGCCTGTTCCAGTATCTGACAACCTTTTCAGTAAAGAAATTTTTCATAATATCCAACCTGAACTTCCCCTGATGCAACTTCAGACCATTTCCCCTTGTCCTCTCACTGGCTACCAGGAAGAAGAGACTAACCCCCACCTTACTACAACAGCCTGACAATAAAACAGATCAGGCCTTTTGTTAACCTTAGACTTTTTCCTACTTACCTTTTCCTTTTTCTGCAGTCCCATAGTCAAGCCTAATGGAGTCATTACCATCTTATTTCCCCTCTTCTAGAGGGTGCTTTTCAAACTCCTGGCTTTTAGCTCTTTTCTTCCTGGATGGATTTTTTTTTTTCCCCCTGGATACCTGATCCTTAATCCCTTTATCTCCCTGTATACCCCAGGCTCGAAGGATTTAACTAATTTGTCTTTAGATAGTGACCCCACAAGTGTCTCAGTGCTGACAGTGTTCTCTCAGGTCCAGTGTTGTTCTGCAATTAAGAGGTGTAGTTGAGGAGGGGTTTCCACAGCCTTACAGAGAAGGCTGATGGGAAAGGTGGCATATGGAGCTGCTAGAATGATAGGGATTTTAGGTCCCAGCCTTACTTGATTTTGTAAAGAGATACTTTTTTCCACACAACCCTTTTTGATGTCAAAAGAGAGTTAAACACCTTGGGTTTTGCTGTAAATACATGCTTGGTGCCTTCTGCTCAAACAAGGCAGATAGAGTTAAAACCTCTGCACCTGCTCCCCACCCATCTTGGATAAATTTTAGTATATAAAGCTAGTGGTTCCTTGCAGGAGACAGGTGTATTGTGATGCTAGAGGTGATTCTGAATACGAAAACGTGTCTTTCAGGTTGAGGTAAAAAGAAATGAAATTTCCATCCTTCTTCCTGAGTCCCAGAAGAAGGAAACAGAATTGGTAGTGAATGCAACACCAAGTGCACCTCTGCCGCAAAGTTCACATGAGTTGCCAGACTGCGTCAGACCTGCCAGGAAGACACAGCTTCCAGACAGTAAGTGAAATGCCTCCACCCTTCCCTCCTTCCCTTGGCAAACGAGGACCTGATTGTGCAGGTCTGGGTAGAAGGATGTTGGACAGACCTTAGCCAGTGTTCATGACCTGCGTGCACACTTCATGCATGGCACAGTACAGAGGCAGAAGCACGCCCGCAGCCTGTGTGTCTCTGTATACTAAGCATTTACACAAGGCCTGTCTGTGGTCCCTTTTCCCTACCAGCAAAAGGGATTGTCATAATGCAGTGAGATGCTGTCATTCTCAGTGCCGCTGGGACGGTGACCCAGAGCGTTCCTTTGGCAGGAATGTTTGGAAGCAAGGCCCTAAGCATGAGTCTGTGTGACTACCCTGTGCAAGACCTGAACAGAAGGGGCCAATGCAGCATTGCAAGACACCATTCGGCCCTGAATTATTCATGTTCTCCTTGAGGCTGCACAATCCCTGTTCTCACGTTTTATTTCTTCTCTTTTCACAGACCCTGCTATTCTCTACACTGTGGTAGATCACGTACCGCCATCTCGGTGGAAAGAGTTTGTGAGGCGCCTGGGTCTGAGTGACCATGATCTAGAGCGAATTGAGATGGAGCATCGGTGTTTGCGAGATGCCCAGTATGAAATGCTGAGACTGTGGAAACTGCAGATGGGCCATGCGGCAACTGTGGAGAACATCAGCTGCGTTCTCAACCAGATGGAGCTGAGTGGCTGCAGCGAAGCTATTCAGGAGGCTTTGCTAAACCAGAACTCTCCTCAACCTTGCAGCTTCCACAGCCATCTTTAATCAATTTTTGCTTCAGTTGCCCTCGCTATGACTTGTTAAGAGAGGACAGTAACTCCCTTCCTTTCCTGTCTTCCTTTCCCCGCACCTCCTTCTCTTTCTAACACTCCTGAAATTGGGTTTGTTGGAGACAGTGACAAATGATGCTGGAGGAAGGCTGATGTTTGTTACCGTGTAGTTCAGCACCTTTAAGCCAAGACAGGCCTCTGCAACAGCTCCTTTCCCAAGAGGGGAAAGCACTTCGTGTAGGAAGTGGTGTGCGGACTCTGACCGAGATAGACACAGGAGCTCAGGAGTGACTTGATAGCTCAGCTGCTCAGCCGACCAGCTGTTGCAGAAGCAGGTGCTCCACCCCACCGTGTGGTGAGTGAACGTGTAGGGTGACTGGGTTGTGCTGGCTGTTCAGATGGCAAAGTATGCGCTCACTTTTTGCAGATCTGTTTGCAAGATCAGACAGTTGAACTGGCTCACATTGCAGCCCTTTGATTGTGAAATCTGACTCAAGGGAAGTGGTGGGGAGGCTGGGCCTATTTCTGGGAGCTTGAGAGGATTGATCGCCCCCTCTCGGTGTCAGAGTGGTGAGGGTCGTGGAGGTTCCGAAGCCGTAGCTTCGCAAGGAACGGGAGGATGTTATCCTTTCTACATCCCCCGTTTCCCTCAGGCTCAAGAGGAATAAGGATCCCGAGCTAGTGAGTCAGATGAGAGGGTCGGTGCTTTTCTCTCAAGATTTTGGGGGGGGGGGAATTAGGGTTTGGGTTTTTTGTGGGGGAGTAGGGATTTTTGTTTGTTTGTTTTTCCCCCTGTACCTGGAAACCATGTAAGGTAGCATTAACAAAACACCTGCCTGTGTGCTTGTCCAGTTGCAGAGTGGGAAGGAAAGCGTGTGTGTGTGTCTGGGTGAGAGGGTGCCTGGGAGTGTGAGCACCTCTGCAAGTCTGTGCTTGCTGTCTCTCTCTGAATGATGCGCTGAATCTGGTCTAACTGCAAATGGGACTGTGTATGTGTACATAGATATATATACGCACATTTTGGTTTCGTTTATTTGTTTAGGTTTTTTTTTAGCAACTGTTGAATAACTTCACACTACTTCCTGGACTGCATTCTGTGATTGCTACTTGGGTGTCAGAGATGTTTGCTACCATCTCCAGATTCTCACCGTTGCTTTCTTATGGGTATTACCACCCTGGGTGAAGCAGAAGTAGCAGAGATCAATTAATTAGCCTGCATCAGGTGCAGGTTTATCCACACATTTATGAACGTGGATTTTTTTTTTTTTTATTAAGTCTCTTGTCCCTTGACCAGGGAGATACTTTCTATTGTAAATACACTAAACGCTCTGAATTAAAATTCCTATTTTTACCTCTGTCTCTGCTTTGGTGTTGTCACTTCTCTTCCTTGCCTGAGGGTGGGGGCAGTGAAAAGGGGGATAACTTCCAAGTGGCAAGAGGGGGCTGCAGCAGTGGGTGGGTTGATGGTGTGATTTAAGGTTTTTTTTTTTTAAAAACGGGTTTTATGAAGCTTGGTATGTAAAGCTCAGCTGCCCTCAAGTGGCAGGACGTTGGCTAAGGTCAGGAAGGAGGACCAGGATTAGGTCGGTTTGCAGGTCATCTCCTATTCAAGAGTCAAAGCGGGATGCGACCATACTTAAAGTGAGTCTTCAAGCGGCATGCAGTGAGTCATTTTGATTTGTATTTGGCTTTTAAAAGAGGAAAGTCTCTTTAAATAAGAGTTCATAGATTATACTTCGTGCTTCCATCCGAGGAACTGACCTACGGCCCTAAGGCCGTGAGGACCCTTCCCGCTCCACTCTTGGGAGAACTCGAGACTCGGACTGAGTCCAGCCTCACGACAGGCTCTGGGAAAGCCGGGAGCCAAATCCAGTTTGATTTCCCCGCCTGGGGGTTTTGTTTTGCTGTTTAACTGCGGTCGGCTATTCGGTGTCTTTAGCCAGAGGGGGCAGCACGACGCTCGCTGCCATAACGCGCGTTCGACAGGCGCAGCAGCAGCACCACGGGGGCTGCCCGCAGTACGTGGGCGGAGCTGCAGGGTGCGGAGCTGTGCTTAAAGCCGAGAAGTTCTTACAAATCCCAGCCGGGTCGGCTATAAAACGCTCCGGTCCCTCCCCTGCCCGACTCAGCAGCTGGGACCCGCTTCTCCCTCTGTCACCGCGCTGGGGGGCCTCCCCCTGCCGCCTGCTGCACCTTGGTACGGCCCGAGGGGTGCCGCGGTGCGCGCCGGGAGCTGGGCGGGTGAAGAGGGCCGCCGGCCGGCCGGCAGTGGGGCGGGAAGGCAGGGCCGGGTTGTTAGCCAGCGCGGTGTTGTTGCCGCCGCCGCCGCCGGCCTTTTCCTCCTCGCCCGCGCTCCGCCGCCATGGCCCTCAACAAGTCTATGCACGCACGCAACCGCTACAAGGACAAGCCGCCCGACTTCGCCTACCTGGCCGCCAAGTACCCCGAGTTCCAGCAGCACGTGCATACCACCCTCGCCGGCAGGGTGAGGTAGGGCCCGCGCGGCGGGAGGGGAGAGGCGGGCCGGGCCGGGCCGGGCCGGGCTGGGCTGGGCCGCCTCCGGAGGCCGTAGAGCGGTTCCCGCCGCCTCCCGAGCGCCGTGCGTGTCCCCGTGTCGGTCCGTGTGGTCGCTCCTGCCCCCCGCGGTGCGAGGAGCGAGGGGGCGCTGGCACCCATGGGCGCTGCTTGTGCCTTTCAGCCTGAACTTCAAGGACCCTGAGGCGGTGAGAGCTCTGACGTGTACCCTCCTGAAGGAGGATTTCGGGCTTACGATTGACATCCCCGTGGAAAGGCTTATTCCTACCGTGCCCTTGAGGCTGAACTACATCCACTGGGTGGAGGATCTCATCGGCCACCAGGATGCCGACAAGCAAGTCCTGAGGCGAGGCATTGACATAGGTACCTTGGGAAGTCCAGAGTGTTATTTGCTGTTGGGGAAGCTGGCAGATAAATTCCTCCCATAGAGGAGTGGGAAGTTTGAGAAGCCAAAAAACCCCCCCTGAACTGTGTTTGCAGTGGTGGTATGGGTAATCTGGCTCTGCTGGTATTTCTTTGGGCGTCTTGGTGGGTAGGATTTCTCTGCACAAGCAGGGGGATGACCACAGCAGGGGGTTATTTGGCTTTTTGTGGCCTTGAACTTCCAACTGAGTGTAGCTTTGTGTGGTATGCAAAATTATGCCGCTAGTGATGTGGTGAAAAGTCATTGTGAAGGAAATTGAAAAAGGAATTTCTTCTTCAGTCTTCTAACTAGTAAACTCAGTCATGCTAATTTTCCTTTTGGACATCTGTGCAAAAGAGTCTGTGAGTTGCCCAGTCATATTTTCTGGCATTCCTTTTATAAAATTTCTTCTGTGGTTTCACATGTATTTGGCAGATGAATGATCTGTCTGTGTTAAACTTTATTCTTTTCAATGCAGCTAAATTGTAAAAGAGGTGTAATTAGAAACCCAGGCAAGTACTTGCAAAGCTGTATTTTGGTTGTAGATGGTCAAAGATTTCCTGTATCTTGTTGAAAACAAAATACTTTTTAAACTGGACTGAACATCCATAGATGGATGTTACTGCCCAGTGGATGAGTTTAGGAGCATTGCAGCTAGCCCAGTTTCCTTATCCACACTATTGGATGATATCTAGGTCAAGCAGTAGATTAAAGGAGACAGTTATTCAGTAGAGATAAGAATTTGTAAGATGTACACTGCACGTAACTTGGTTTTCATTAGAAATAAAAGGAAAGGCGAGCTCTGTAGAAACAAGAACTTTATGTTCCATATACAGGTAATAAAATTGGTATTTGGAATCAAATTTTGGTGATTCTGTGTAAATCATTTAAAAGGTACCTGCTATGTTACATTGGAATTTAGTACACATTTTTTATTTTGGTCAACAGGGTGTTTCTTCACTATTTCAGAGGTTTTGAAGATTGTTTTGCGTGAAGTGAGCTCGTAATGAAATTGAGAGAAGTCTAAATTTCCTTTCTAAGTTGTGATTTAATACTTAACATTAAAACTTTAAAGTTACCTACTCTAAAGCTTGGGTTCAGTAATCTCAGCTGCTGTGTCAGTTTTTTCATTACTGTTTCCTTGGTGTTTGCCAGCATGATTTTTTTTAATATGTAATTTTTGATCTCCTGAAATGTATTGACTTGCATCTTTAGCAGGACTTGTGATGCATACAAGGTTTATGTGGTCATGTGGTGTCTGCACAGCTGCTATTATTTCATGGACTTTAAACTTTTTAGCAGCTTATCTGATAATAGGTTGCATTTTTGAAAGCAGTTTCTGTGAACTTCACCACAGCAGGTGGCTAGGTAGAAGCGGCAGATTCTTTAAGTCTTCAAATATTGAAAAATACTCACTTTGAGATTGCAGAGAACATTCGTGTTCTAACTCTGGGAGAGCTGTAACTCGTCCAAGAGGAATCTTATAGGAGTGCTGGAAATAAACACTTTTGTGTGCTGGCAGACATTGTTATTTGTGTTTCAGTAAGTTGGTATAACAGTATGCTCTTGATATATCTCTGAGCTCAAGTGTTGTGGTGGTGAGCTATTTTTCCCCTTTTCTTGTATCTATTGATTCCCTTTAATCCTAAATTTGACTGTCGTTTGCAATTTAATCACCTCGATATGCCATAATTATGAGAAGAAATTATTTTGTGCTACCATATATTTCTCTATGTTACCATGTTTTTAGGTCAGGCTGTCTCTTCAGGGCACCTCTGATTCTTTTCTTTATTGTTTTGGGCATTAGGGAAGGACAGCCTGATGGAACAAACTTTTTTCATGGTTGCTGTATGCATCGAAGGAAGTTACTTCTTGTAGATAATGGGAAAATGCAGAAGAAAAGTACATTTGTCGTTTATTTTAGGAAAACCAGAATATATTTTGCTCTCATTATATAAATTAACCATTGCCACATAGGGAAAAACACTTAAGTTTATCATTTACTAGAAAAATGATTGCAGATCACTAGATCTTTCATTTTGTTAAAGGTGTGTATTTGACCATGCTGTGTTTCCAACAAAGAAAACAAAGTTCACTAAAGAACTAAGTAGTAGATGACCAGTAATCAATTTTTTCTTCAGATTCTTTCTTTCTGTAGGGGAAGGCACACAGTGAACAGCCACGCTGTGTATAGCACCAACGACTTGTTCTCATGGCTTTTCCCTTCTTCAGGGACAGGGGCATCCTGCATATACCCGTTACTTGGAGCAACTTTGAATGGCTGGTATTTTCTGGCAACGGAGGTGGATGATATGTGCTTCAATTACGCCAAGAAGAACGTGGAACAGAATAACTTGTCTGAACTTATAAAAGGTATGATGTAATCAGGTATTTAATAGCATAGAAATGTTGGGATGTGTTTTTGCCATGTGGAATATTGGAATCTGTACACCCGCCAAATACGTGCTCGGATGTTTGTGCCGAAGCAGGATGTTTACTAGGACCTGTGTATGCTGAAGCCAGGAAGTCTCAGCTTGTCTCAAGTAGTTCTCCATAAACATGTCCCATTCACCCTTACAAAAACCTGAAAGTTAAACTTTACTCAGGGCACTTTTTCCCTCTCTGTATGTTTTTTTTTTTTTTGTTGGTTACTGGAGTATTTCTTAGAGTTAGTGCTGTTCCTGGTGCTAGGTGACCTGGAGTGCCCCTCTCAGATAATTTGCATGACAAAGACATGTGTGTCCTGTACAGAAAGAGTCCTTAGTTACCATTTCTGAATTGGGTATTAACAGTGACTGTGGTAGTAGCAGTGTGTCAGACTTGGTCTGTGTAGTAGCAGTGTGTCAGACTTGGTCTGTGTAGTAGCAGTGTGTCAGACTTGGTCTGTGTAGTAGCAGTGTGTCAGACTTGGTCTGTGTAGTAGCAGTGTGTCAGACTTGGTCTGTGGATGACCCTGAAAAGTTTTCTATGGGAGCTTGGTATACTAAAATGCAGGCCCATTTTCAGCTCTGAAAGAATAATTTTACTTCTCCTGGAGTTTGGAAGAATGGATTTTACCAAAATGTTCTTGTCTTGGTCTGTCCTGCATGTCAGTCTTGAAGATGTAGAAACTGATGTGGAGAACACTGACTGTTTTATCTTACTCTTGACTGCTGATTTTTAGTGGTGTGGTGGTGTTTCACTCTAGTGGAAGAACCTCTGGCAGAGGAAATTGCCTCATGTGAGGCTGTAGTGCCAAAGGTGATAAACTGGAGTAAATGACAGATTGTGGGTGGGCAAAGCCACAGGCAAGGGAGTGCTACAGGTTCCACCCAGATGCTGCCTGGGAATGATCCACTCTGCCAGTTTTTAACTTGGGGGCCTGACTGTACCAATAACCTGCCTAGGAAGACATTTTGGAGTCAGATTAGAAATGTTTCTATATCTTATTTGTGTTTGTGGGGTTTTTTTGGTTTTATTTTAAAACCCACAAAAAAATGTCAGAGAGTCTGTCTTGAAATTCTTGCCAAATAAAGTTATTTGGAGATCAGGTTGGAATACAGTCTTTGTTTTTCTAACTTCAATGAAAAAAAAATAAATCAGTGGTAGTAGAAACAGCATTAACACAGCAACGATTTACAAATTGCATCATAACTTCTTTCTTCCCCAGAGGAAAAAAAATTAGTCTTTCTTGGCTGAAAGTGAAATACTGGTTTGAGTAACATTCTTCCAAAGGGAATCTCTCCTATATCTGCAAAACAGAAACTGATAAATCTGGGGATTGATTGCAAATGCTAAAAAAATGACATGGTGTTTTGAGTTGTGTGTTTGTTTTACTGGAATGAAATGATGGCCAGAATTTGTCTGCTGGTGTTTAAAAAAGTGAAAATCAGATTAAGGGATATTCAACAACTTGGACTCTGGAAGTGTTCAAACTACTTGTCACAAAGCAAGCCTAAATTCACTTACATGGCTATTACACTGATTCCTTCCTGTTTATTTCCTTGTTTTTTTTCCAAATGAAATCACGTCCTATCAACTGAAGCTATGTCAGTCAAGCTAGGTATGGAGGTGGCATATGGTATTCCTTCATGTCATTTTCTGAGTAACTCTACAATAATTTTAGAAAGTATGGACAGTAGACTGTATGTTACTGCTCAGATTAACACAATCCTTTTGCAGAGCTCTGCTCATTTGAGCCCTGTTGTCTGCTTTCTCTATTGCTCTTTTTCCTTTCTTTCTTTTTTTCTTTCCTCTCTTCCATAGAATTGAGAAGGGTGTTGCTAACAAGAAAGGCAGTGAATTACTCTGCTGTGGGCTGGATATTTCAAAGCATTTATACAAGTAAATGTCTCCTCTGTGTGCAACAGCAGCTGTTTTATTACACTTCAGTGCCAAAAATATGCTCTGTGCAGCTTCTGGAGGCATGTAGTGATTTCTTGGAAGACTAACCTGAAAACTATCAGTCCAACTGATGTAAGGCCTGGCTGAAGAGCTTTTGGCTTTGCCTGAGATGTGTAATTTTAATTAGTATTTTGTAACTAGTAAGAGTTAATTTTATTAGTTTACCATTTTTTAATGTTATGAGGGAAGCAGGGGAACAGATATCTACAAAGATAAGAAAACACCACGTTTTAATGCGAACAATTTTAAATGTCAGCTACTTAATGTTAAGTGAAACAAATGTTTAAATTCAAGATTGTAAAATGGGAAAAACATGTTAATATATTTTTAAGATAAACTATCCTTTTATGCCCATAGGATTTAAAATTAATTTGTTTCTTGGCTGTAAGTTTCTGTACTTTGAAATGCTTGTAATTTACAGAACTGCAGCTTTAAAGTTAGTGGGTGTTGTAGGTATTATTCTTGCTGTGTAACCTGAACTTTGGTAATTGCCCACTGCCCTAACAATTTTGTGTTTCTGGGATAATGATCAACTGTAGTAGTAAATGTTAGGAAGAGGCATGCCTTCTGCCTCCATTCCCAGTGTCATTATCCATAAGTTGCAGGACTGGTAAAGTCTGGAAGAAGTCCCGCTAGTAATAGTCTTTATACATGCTTTAAGTGAAATGCGTCCTAAGGAGCAGGAGTTCAAATAAGGAAGAAGTTTTCTGTCGTCTTCAGAATATATGACCACAACTTACAAGAGTATTATATATAGCCTTTGGGGAAAGATAGTGGAGATCAGGTGGGACACTTGCCTTCAGCCTTGTGATGGGTGATAGTAAGTTGGTGGACCTTAACAAGCACACAGTTTGTTCAGAAAAGGACTCTAATCTTTTTCTTTTGTTGTTGTGATTCTATATCATATAAGACTACAGTTTCTGGGCAGTATGAGTAGTACTGCTAACACAGTGATTCTGTTTTACTGTACTATTAGATCTAAAGCTAATCTTGGTGCCGTGTAACTTGAGAGGAGATGGCTTTACCTTAGCCTTTCTCTTTCTTAGGTTTATACTCTGGAAAGACGAGTTCTTGAGTACCATTGTAGAATTCCCTATTTTGGGGAGAGCGGGGGGAAGAGTTTAGACTGGGCTTCTCTATCTCTGAGGAGCCTGTGGAGTAATTAATGGATACTTGTCTTAATTTTTGGAAGGGCTTAAAGTGTATTTGTAGTTGCATTGGAGAACTCTGTATTGGCTCAAGCAGTTCCTGTTGTTTTGAACAGACTTGTAATTCTGCTACTATCTCTAAACATACCAGCTGTTTGTAGGCTAATCCTTAACCTGAAGTCTGTATTTACATGCTGCTATTCATTACTCTTTTTTTTTTTTTTTTTTGAAAGTACAGTTTTTACATAATACATGGTTTGGAGAAACTCCAAAGTGTAAATTGCATGCTAGATAAAATATGAAGTTCCTTACTGACCACTTTCCTTTTCTCTATTAGTGGTTAAGGTACCACAGAAGACTCTTCTGATGGATGCACTGAAAGAAGAATCTGAAATCATTTATGATTTCTGCATGTGCAACCCCCCTTTTTTTGCCAATCAGTTGGAAGCAAAGGTGAGTTAACAAGCGAAGTGTTGCATGCACTTCGATGTTCAGTGAATGGGGGGGGGGGGGGTAGCAATGATTTAACACCTTCCCTTGGGAAAAGCTGAGTGGAAAATCCCAAATTGTTATGAAACAGCAGTTAAGTCTTCTCCACCTCAATCCCCACCCCTTGCCCCAAAGGAGTTTTTCAAAACTTAAGAGTTGTTCTTCCTAAAGTTTTAGACAGCTAGTAAATATGCAATGGACAGCTCATTTCAGAACAGTGGTACAGAAAAAATAGTTTCTGGTGTTATGCCTGTCTGTTTCTTGTTTCCTTAGTCATTTAGGCAGTATCATACAGCTCAGAGTAGTTCTTGCAATGCCCAACGAATATAGTCAGAAACTTAACTCTGTAATACAGGGCACTAGGAAAAAAGATGTAAATGTTGAAATTAAATGCTATAGGTTGCAGTTGTGTAGATGCATGTAACTAACATGACTTTACAAGTATTGG
Organism: Gallinula chloropus; assembly: GCF_964237585.1. Classification (NCBI taxonomy): domain Eukaryota; kingdom Metazoa; phylum Chordata; class Aves; order Gruiformes; family Rallidae; genus Gallinula; species Gallinula chloropus. The sequence goes on from NC_140085.1 coordinate 86,940,385, forward strand.
AACCACGTGTTTCATTTTAGCAGGATTCTGATGTGTGACAAGTAACTTACGTTGTTAGAGATTTAGATTGTAGTAAATTCACTTGGTTACGCTTCTTTTGAACATATGTCTGTGTTATCCATGGTACTGCTGGGGGGAGGATAACTAGGGTTGGTGATACTTGCTACCCACTAAAGGTTGAGGCAGGAAGCAGTGTAGAAAGCAGCCTAACATGTCCTCAGCTATTCATCTTAAATGTTCTCTCTTTTTTTTTTTTTTTAACCCAGGGAGTAAATTCTCGGAACCCGCGGCGCCCCCCTCCCAGCTCTGTAAATACAGGAGGAATCACAGAAATCATGGCTGAGGGGGGAGAACTAGAATTTGTGAAGAGAATTATTCATGATAGTCTACAACTTAAAAAGAGGTTACGGTAAGTGCTTTGTTCCAGTTAACACACACACACAGACACGCTTTTTACCTGCTGCTTTGGCAGGTATTGTTTGAAAATTATATTTGAAGCAAGGAACATAGCTGTGGTCCAGTGGTGTCTGGTTTGATATGTACACAGCAATTCATCTCAGATTACGTGAGATTAGTTGTTCCACATCAGTAGAGATATTTAAAGGCAGAAGGGAAAAACAGCCTGCACAAATGACACTTGCAGCTTACAGCTAAATGAGTTGATTCTTAAGGGCTTCTGGTATAGGAGATGATGTATGACATTGCCTAGTTATCTGTTCATTACTTTGAAGTTCCTGTCTTTTCCTGGTGGAATTCTGGTAACTTGCAGCTTTGCCTGCTGAAGGACTCTGGTGTACTGAATCTTGTCTTGGGTGAGTTTAAGCTGCAATAAAAAACATAGCAAGGCCGTCTTTTGAGCAAGATAAACAGATGGCACATCTTCAGTTTTCTGACTATCAGACTTTGGCTCCCCAGTGGCATTCGTGATTCCTTTAGCATTTCTGGAAGATTCCTATTTTAAAATGATGTTCTAAAATATACCTGACAAAATTTTATATGTGCATTACCTCAATTTCATCAGTGCTATAAGGAAAGGAAATACAGCCTGCTGCTGGTACACGCAAGAAGTGTTTTGCTTTTGTTCTGTTTAGACCCTTCTAGCCAAAGCCCTGCATTAGAACCTCATCTTCACGTGTCTATTAGCGCAATTTTTCTTCAGAATATTTGTTTTCTAGTGATTGGCCTGAAAAAAGGAAGAATATGTTCAGGTTTTTGGAAAAAGTTAAGACAAAGCAAAACTGCATTTGGCTCTGTTAGAATTGCTTCTGTCTTGTGGTGCTTTGAAGAAATAAAAGTTGAGAAGGTTTGCAGAGGTTGGAGTTCTGCAAACCTTGAAACGTTGTGATATTTTGGGGTCTCTTTTGTTGTTTCTTGATGCCCTTTTCACCCCTGAATTTTATAAAAAGGGGGTAGATAGTGTGGCTGAGTGATAAAATAGAAATTTTTATGTTCAGAAGTGGTTGCAAGCCAGAAGAATCAAAATTCTGAGACTTCTTAGCAATATTGTTTGCGCCATTAAGGACACGGGAAAGTGACTGGTGTTCCTGTTTAAAGTTTGTAGCCTGAAATAATATTCTGCCTACTTGATGTAGATAAGCTTTTAGCTGTGTATGCTCTTATTCATCTCTAAAAGGTAGTGGTTTTTCAAATCCAAATACAAGCTGAAATGGTTGCTCTGAATTTAGTCAGTGATGCAGTGGATGAGGGGGATGCAAGTCAGAGAAGAGATGGTATTTATGTATATGTTTTAAATGTTCTTCAACTTACAGCTGGATGGTTTTTATTCTGTGTGCATGTTCTTGCTGGTATGTAGCGGGTTGATTCCACCAGCATGGTTTTCTGCTGGAGCAGGTGGTGTACTGTGTAAAATACCATGATCTGTAGAGTACGTGTATACAGTTGAGGGCTTAACTGGTTCTGTAAGGTAGGGGCAGGGGATGCATCTCTGGTGATTTCTGGAAATGCCCTAGCAGCGTGGTTCTTGGTTCCACGTGGTTGTGCGTGTGGATCCAGGGAAACCTGCTTTTTAATAAGTTGCTGTTTGACCTGAGTGACAAATACAGTAGGGAACTGGCTGATGTTACTCTCAAGGCGAGAAGCCTTTCCCTTGAAAAGGTGATGTGGAATTAGGAGGCATGCATCCCTGTAATGCTCCTCTTGGCAAATACTGCTCCCCTAGGGAAGAGGAGACTATCTTCATGTGATAAATGTGCAAGGCTTAGAACATACCCACATGCTAACTGTGGATCATATTCAGGAAGATAAGCTCTGTGAGTTTGGAGGATAGGAATTGTTCAGTTCATGTTTTTGAATACACTACCTGTTTAGAACCTGTTATAGAAAAAACAGTTTACTTAAATACCGTTTCCTATTTTGTTTGGCAACTCTACTGACAGACATGAGTAATGAACTGTAGGTAGATAGAAACTGCCTTGGGCCAGGAGATGATCTTGATGTATTTACCCCGATCCCACTTCAGCTAGGAGTTGCAGGTTCAGTACTTTATAATTTTTGGGAAAGACGTATGGCTGAAAATTTAAGAGCTAAATTTAAGTATTGCTGTGTGAAATTCTGCATATTGCATTATGCAGGAAGTAAATTTTCCTTTAATACTACTGATTTTTTTTTTTTGTTTACAATATATTTAATTTGTATATGTAAACAATTTAAAGTTCTTGCTTTCAATTTAGTCTTGAAATGCTCCCTTGATAACTGGGAACTCCAGTTTTCATACTTAAATATGTTATATTTATGGGTAACCTTTTAGAATCCAGACATGAAAAAAAAACAGGGAAGAAGGGGTTATAGAACTTGGATAGTGATTTAGATAAAGAACAGAGGTGTAATGTTTGGAGATACTGAAGATGTGGAACTGGGTGGAAGGAGTGCTCTACCACAGTGGGAAAATAAGTCTCTTTCCTTCCCCCATCCCATTTCCTCATTGAATATGGATTAGGTGATAGAAACCTGGATTGCAGCAAGGTATGCATGAGGTGGTGTGGTAGTCAGCTCTGCTTCTGAGGCACAAATGCTTGCCAGTAGTTGAATATTCTTTTTATTCTGATTCACTCCTCAAAGTGGGGGAACTGAAAAAGAGTATTGTAAAGGGTAACATCTTCCACTTAACTGAAGTTGCTCTTTGAAACAGATTCTTGGCTGTTTAGGCACTGTTTCTGTAAAAGACTTAATGTATTTCCTAAAAGCACTAAAATGATTTCTGCTGTCCAGTCTGGCTTTGGGCCTTCTGTTCCAGTTCATGTCACATGATGTCCTAGTCTCTGAGAGTGGGAGTATTTTGTTGTTTTGTTTTTAAATCTCCTCTTGTTCTTACAAATTCAAGTCATTCTTTCTGGTAGTTGCCGTTTTCAGTTGATCTGTATTTGTAAAACTATGTAATCTGTTGTTTGCAGATGGTACAGTTGCATGTTGGGGAAGAAATGCAGTTTAGCACCATTGAAAGAGGAACTTCAAATACAGGGGGTGAGTTTGTATGTAGTCCCATGTATATCCTGTATATATTATAGAATATATACTGTGTTACAGTGCATATGGGTAATAACTATTGAATTATTTTACTGAGGTTTTATTTACAGGAAGAAACTGCACTTGTTTGTTAGGGAAGCAATCGAAGCAGTTGAGATGTAATTATTATAGATTGAAAGCTAAGTAGCATCCTGAGATTTTTGGCTTTATCACATGTAGAAGCATGTCTATCCATTCTGGAACATAGAGAGTTTCTGCTTTAACGTAGCCTTAACAGGGCTGTTGTAAAACTGAAAACATTTCTAGCACTCTTTCCTCTTAGCTGACATGAAATCTAGTGGTTTGGTGAATAATTGGCAGCAGTTTTGTTTATGTTCAGTTTGGGCACCAGGTAAAATTGTAGCTGTTCTCATGCAGGAAAGCTGTGTGAAGAACTTTTACCGCTTTCTGGAGGAAGTGTAGTCTTCTCTAACTTCTATACCAAGAAAGTGATTGTTTGAGAGATCTGTCCTTGAGTGTGGTGGAGAGGTGAAGGAAAGAGAATACATGGTGAAATCAAATCTCAGGAAGATAAAGTATGGGCTGTAGGGAATTGACCAGTAGCAGATGCTGAGCTGGGCACCAGATTTCAAGTGTCTGACTTGATCTCCTATCCTTGAACTGTTGCACATCAGTCTTAGAAAAGTGAGAGCAAACCTTGTGAGCCTTGTGTATCAAAGCTGAGTGTTACTTGTGTAACTGCTTCTTGAAATTACCAATTTCATTTTGTCCAGGTTTTAATTTTTTGGGGGGTGGGGGAGGAAGGTGGGAAATAATAGGGCTGGGAATGTGCTTATTGTAACCAAGCACAGACTGTGTTTTGATTCAGATTTAGGATGCAGTGTAAATGTCCCAAGAAGTCCACTCTTTTCTTTGGACTGTATTTATTGGAAATTTTGATAGAGTGAGGAATCCAAAGGCAAGAAGAGTTCTAGGGTAGAAACACCTTTTCTGTTCTCTTGAAGGCGTTTCTCGAAAGTAAGAATTTTAATCTTTTCTGTTCAGACCTGGGGTTTATGCTCTGGAGCTGGTCATTCAGAATGAGGTGGGTTGGCTGATAGTTACCCTTGCTAAATTTGGTACGTTCTGCATACCATACATACATGCCTTACAGCATCTACGTGTGGAAAAACTAGTTAACGCTAGTATTGGAACTGAGTTTTCTATTTAAAAGCAATGTAAGTTCAAACTAGAGTTTTGTGGGGCAGGGACAGAGTATGGGCATGTTTCTGCCATCGGCAGACAGGTGAGTGGCTTGGTTTCCCTGCCCTGTTTTGCTCTTGTTCTGTGGTGCTTTGCTACTGCGGTTTGAGTTCGGTAGGTGAATGAGGAACAGGAGCTGGTTCTGAACAAGGAGAGAGGGTGTGCTTTTTGCAGAATCAGCATGCTGGATCACTGCACCAAAGGGGTCGTGTTGGATGCAGCTGAACTTGAAGCTCTGAAAAGGCAAAGACACGACAGGGTGGAGATGGGGAATCTTGGGCAGGGATATCAGGCTGGGCACTGATCAGCTACAAGTGGCACCGACATCATGAGCCGTATCAGAAAGAATGTCTGTTTCTGTTGTGAGAAAACAATTCTATGCTAACTTTGTATTTTCTTTTTAAACTGAACATGTGTGCAGTAAAGCAATGTTGTTTATTAATAGGAAATGACGTTGTGTATTGTTTCTTCATACAGGTTCCTAAAGTTACTCATACTGAATTCTGTCAGGGTCGCACCATGAGATGGGCGCTGGCATGGAGTTTCTATGATGATGTGCAAGTACCTGTAAGTAGCCTAATTGTGGTTGGCTTGTGATTGTGCCTCTGATTTGACAAAGGGCCTGATGGGCTGTGACAGCTGTGAAAGAAACAGTGTTCTCCTTCACACCGGGTGGGGTGGTCTGTACAGGCAGTGGGTTAACAGTACACTGACTGCCAGTCTGTTAGCAGTTGTTACATGTGATTGTATATTTAGGGAGGAAAAAATAAGCCTGTGCAGGAGCTTCCTCTGGGTTTCTGTGAAAGTAAGGGTTGCTTGTAACATACTTTAACTAGCAATTTAGTAATATTAAAAATTTGGTAAGTTTGGGACTAAATTTGTACTTTAAACTTCCCTCTGAGAACTTAGTTAGAATCTATATGATAAATTAAGTAGATCTGAACATGGCTAGCTCAGGCTTTCTTATGTGAATGTAGATGGTGCTTGTTCACTTTAATGTGAGACAGTTGCTTTTTTGGATCCAGATTTACATGTACTGCACGATAGGTATAGACAATAACCAACCTTGTAGGAGGTGCAAGTAAGCCTTTCATGAACTTGTCTCAAAATGTGGATATTAGCACTTAGCCTCTATTCCCAAGAACAGCTGCATTATCACATCTCATGGAGAACTAAGAGTTTGAGGGAACCATTGAAGCTTTTTGTCTAATGTCTGAAAATGAACTTCTCTATCCATCAGGCTAGTAAAAAGTGCATGATCCTGTTAGCTGTTTTTAATCTAAAACTCTTTGGAGTGAAGTGAAACACCAGCCATGTCAATGACTGTTTAATGACTCACATTATGCTCTTAGTCCCCATCTCTTCTGAGTAGAAAAGTCATCCCACTGCGTGGCATTGTAATTATTTTTTTCTTTGTTATTCTAGTCACCTCCCTCTAAAAGAAGAAAACTAGAGAAACCCCGAAAACCAATTACATTTATGGTCTTGGCTTCTACAGTCAAAGAATTATCCAACAAAGCTGCAGCAATGGGCTGGGACGCTGTAGAAGCTATTGCCGTGGTTAGAGCCTGGGTGGAGAAGATCCTTACTGATCTGAAGGTACAGTATTACTACGTGTTAAAACACTGTCCTGCTTGAAAGTGTAACTGTGAGAAGCTAGTATGAAGTCCTGCTATTTTCTGCCATAGGTTCAGCATAAACGTGTTCCCTGTGGGAAGGATGAGGTTAGTCTGTTTGTGACTGCCATTGAAAACTCCTGGATTCATCTGAGGAGAAAGAAGCGGGAGAGAGTCAGGCAGCTACGAGAACTTCCTCGAGCTTCCGAAGGAATTCTGCAAGCAATGGAAGAGGAAAAAAACAGCCAGAAGAGTGTGAGCAACAATTCAGACTGTGAAAACCCCAAGGCTGAAGGCTCTGAAGTGGGATTTATGGTACCTGATGAGGATGTCCCCTTGACAGCAGGTGACGAGCTAACAGAAGAATCTGCTGCCAAAGAAGAACACAGTGAACCTGTGGAGGAGGAGATGGAAACAAAGCAGCCAGAAACATCACTTGACAAAGGTTCTGGTAACACACAGGAGGAACCTTGCCCTTCAGAGGAAGCTAGCAATCTTACAGCTGAAAAAGAACAAAATCCCATAGAAACTAGTAGATGTTTTCTCTTTAAGTGTTTAATGAATGTGAAGAAAGAAGGAAATGATGTCTTGGTAGAAATGCACTGGGTTGAAGGACAAAACAGAGACTTGATGAACCAGCTGTGTACATACTTACGGAACCAAATTCTTAGACTGGTTGCCAGTTAGCCCTTTTTCCTACTTTGAAGTTAGTTCTCAAATTTTGTAAGCTATTTTTAATGGATTAAAATTTTCAGTTAGCAAAACCTGTTTTTCCTCCTTCAAATAGCAAAGTAGAGATTAATTTTTTAAATTTTGTAAATAGCTTTTTCTAAGCTGGAGGAATATATGAAGTGTACTTCATTGGCCATGAAGTGATGGGGCAGTAACAAGATTTTGTGCTGCGTTTGTAAGACTACATGTTAAAGTGTAACATGTCTATGCCGTGACTTTCATGTCAGCAGTGCTTATTCTAGTATTTTTTTCTGGGGTAGTAGAATTATATATTACTAAGAAATCTTTACTGAGATATTTTCTTCAATATTTTTTCAGTACTAATGTGGGAACTGATTAGTCTGCTGTGGGAATGTTCTTCTGCTGTGGGGAGTCTTCAGCTATGGATTTGTGTGCTTCTCTTCCCTTTAATGCATTTAACCTTTGGTCTGCAGAGTGGCAAGATGGATGCATCCTCTAAGTGTCAATTCATTAAAGGAATCCCTTGAGAAAACGCATATATCATACTTTTCTGGTGCTTGGGCCTGGAAACACCAAAGAGCCTGCTGTTAGCATCTGGTTTTGTAAGTCTTGTTCTAACGACTAAATCAGCTCTGAGCTGCTTGGGTTAAAAGAGGATTTAACTGTGTCGACTGATTAGACCGTTCCTTACACCAATGCAAATATAGCTGAAGTTCCAGCAGTATTTTTAAAGGATATTGCTTTAATAGACAAGAATGAAAACGTGCTCATCTCCATGGGCCAGAAATTCTTTATGTGGGACAATGACGGGTACAGAAGCTACAGGATGTTGAAGGAAGACAACTGGGAAGGAGGCTATTGCTTCCACCTCTCACTCTAGTCCTTTTTATGACTAGCTGCTTTCCTAGTGTTTTGGGGTCAGTGTACTCTTCCTGTGAGGAGAGGCTGTGGGACATGGGTCTTGGGCGCCTTGGAGAGGATGTATATATGTTTGAGCACTGGCACTGCTTTGCGTGGTCAGTCTCTCAAGCTGTGATCCATTTTTCTGTAGAGGTTTGCAGATCATGGAGAGAGTGTTTCTGAGAGAGTACTGCGTGTGTATGTTACCCAAAATATGAGATACACTCCTGATGTATGGAAAGAAATACTGTGTATGTTCTTGCTACTGGAACTATGGATGTTTGTTCGCCCTTAGTTGTCAGTATTTCTGGAAAGATGATTCTTTTCTTCAGTTGAAATTAAAAGCAACTTAGAAAAGCCTTGTTTCCTCTCCCCTGTTGTTGGCTGCTCCATATTCTGCTACTTGGCACTTCTGCAGGTGACAGACAAAGACTTGCCTTTTTTTGGTACTGCAGAATTTTCACAGGACTGCTGCTGATATTCACGTCCCTGAGGAAAGATGAAACTCCCTGTGCTTCTAGTATCTGAGGAGATTTTTTTTTTTTGCTATCTAAGCCATTAAAAACCGAAAGCAAGGCTGTTTGTGCTGTTGCCTGTTTGTTTCAGCCTGTCTTTTGGCAAGGGTGAAGAAGCTCCATGAGGTGAGCCTTGTGTGCTTGTGACAAGTATGTTGCTGAAGCAGGCATTTTGCTTTGCTCATTGCCTGCCTGCTGTATGACATGAATAAGCCTATGCTTGTGAGGGTTGCCTCAACCAGGCCATGTGTTTTTACAAAGAAACCAGTGTGTGATTTGGATGACTGCTTAGAAGTTCAAATGTTGCCTTAGCCATTTATTTGAAACGTGTTGACAAAGGAAAACTAATCCCATTTTGTCACAGAATCACAGACTATACTGAGTTGGGAAGGGACCCAAAGTATCATCCAGGCCAACTCCTGGCTCCACACAGGGCCAAGCCAAGTCAGGGCATGTGGCTGAGAGCAAAAGAATCAGCTGAACTCAGTGCTGTGACCAATTTCTTGGGGATCCTGTGCCAGTGCCCGAGCCCCTCCACTCTAAAACTCCCCTGTCACAGCTTGATGCCGTTTCCTGGGGTTCTATCACTAGTCGCCAGAGAGGAGAGCAGCGCCTGGTCATTCGCTCTCCCTTGTCAGGAAGCCAGAGACCAGGGGAAGCGCAAGTCCCAGGGCCTTGTGTCTCTCCTCCTAAGACTGCCCCTCCCCCACCCTCGTTGCCCATCTCGGGACACTCTCAAGGAATAGCAACTAAAAGCCGTAATTGGTGTATAATGGCGGAGGCAGCACTCCCGGGAGCGTTTGAAGTTCAACGGGCGTGCAGGACGCGAGCGCGCGGAGGCAGCGCGGCCCCCCGCGGGAAGCGGCCCGCAGCGCGCAGCCTGCCGGCAGCCGCCAGGGGGCGGAGCCGCCCCGGCTCGGGCAGCGCCCACTCCGCCCCGCGGGGCGGGCGGTGCTGGGCTTTGAATGGCGCGGCGGGAAGATGGCGGCGTCACCCCCGACGGCGCCGCCACGGCCGCGGGGCTCCGCGGCGGCGGCAGCAGCAGCAGCTTGGGCGGCCCGGCCGCCTCCCGCGGGGCGGGGAAGGCTGCTCCGCTCGGCCCCGCCGCTCCCCAGCGGGTCGTGCTGAGCCCGCCGCCCGGCCTCGACCTCTCCCTGCGTGGCAGCGGGAGCCCCGGCGCCGGCTCGGCAGGTACTGGAACAGGAGAGCGCGGCCTTTCCCTCGGTCCCGTAACGCAGCGCGGGGGGGGTCGGCAGTCGGGACGCGCTGGGCGAGAGGGAGCAGCGCCGTCCCGCTCGCCAACATGGCGGTGGGCCCGGGCGCGGTGCTGGCAGGGGTCGGGGACCCCCTGAGCCTCTCTGCCGGCGCGGGGTGCGGGGCCTTTTCCCCGGGGAGCGCTCTCCGCGCTGCGGCGGAAGCACTCTCCCTTGCGGGCAGCGGCGGTAGCCGCTTGCGTTAGCAAGGCGGGGCGGGAGCCTGCAAGCGCCAGCCGAAGGATCTTCCTGCCCCGCTCGCCGCTTCGCCGGGAAAGGTGGGAAGCGTTGCCCCCTAGGCGCGCTCCTGGCCTGGGGCTTGTTTCGCTGTGCGCCGCTCGGCAGCGGGCGGGCTGGTTCCTCGCTTGGCCTCTAGGTGCTGCCACAGCACAGCGAGCAGCGCGGCCCCTGCCCGGGGCCTGCGCGTTGAGCTGCTTCGGGAGCACCGTAAGCATCGCGCCTGAGGGCAGCGCTGGAAGTGGCCCCGATCGGTACCCTGGCACCTGCAAGCGTTCAGAAGCGTAGCAGGCTTTTACACGACGCCTTGCCTACGTGTGCGAGGCATTACACAAGCATCGTGTTTCAGAGAGACGTCTCACCGCACGATGTCACATCAAGCGGCCCTGCCGCCCGCTAGCACCGCGTAAGCTGATGCTTCTGGGCGCAGTGCGTTTTACAAGCTGGCTGTACTCTTGAATCAAGTGAAGATGTATATGCAGCATCAAGATGGAGGTGACTGTGCCCCTGTACTCGGCATTGGTGAGGCTGCACCTCCAGTGCTATGACCAGTTCTGGGCTCCTCATTACAAGAAGGACATTGAGCGTGACCAGAGAAGGGCAACCAGACTGGAGAAGGCGATGAAGGGCAAATAATGTGAGGACCAGCTGAGGGAGCTTGGGGATGTTTACCCTGGAGAAGAGGAGGCTGAGGGGAGACCTTATCACCACCTACAACTACCTGAAGGGAGGTTGTAGAGAGGTGGGTGCTGGTCTCTTCAGCCAGGTGACAGGAGATAGGACAAGGGGAAATGACACTAAGCTGTGCCAGGGCAGGGTCAGATTAGATGTTAGGAAAAAATGTTTCACTGAAAGAGTTGTCAGGGCCTAGAACAGACTGCCCAGGGAGGGGGTTGAGTCACCATCCCTGGATGTGTTTAAAATAAGGGTAGATGAGGTACTTATGGATATAGTTTAGCACAGGACAGGAATGATTGGACTCTATAATCTTAAAGATCTTTTCCAACCTTGTGATTCTGTGAAGATGCATATAACATTTGAAATGGAGGTTCTTGTATAACATCTTGTAATTTTGTCTCGTCTGCAAATTTTGGTGACTCTAAAATGTGTACATCTCTTGGCCTCTTCTCCAGTCATGCTGCATCTTCTCCCTGATGTGATTATGTTCTGCAAATACGACTTTGTTGGCTCCTGCAAATGGAGCAGAGCAAGGCGACTTGCGTGTTTCCATAGAACCACTCCTCAAAGGCGATTCAGTGAGCAGCACTGCTGTGCCCAACCAGCCCCCCATTCTGGAAGGGTTTTGTTTCAGAGAAACCTAATGCCCAGTGCTTTTAACCAACAGTGTGTATCTTCCTCCTTTTGACTATTTCTTAGTGTTTCTCTAATAGGTAAAAAGATAAGTTAGTGTAGCGGTGTACTTCTGAAGACAGATATTTAAGAACCCTTAAGGCACAAGTTTTCAGACTCATGTTTAGTGCCAATCTACAGATATTCTTCAAACAGCAGAATCACATAATCTTTTACTCATCCTGTCTTTTACATGAAATTCATTTGTTTTAACATTAGAAAAGAAGCTTGAGATCCAGTCGCTTAGCTTTTTTTTTTTTTCTTTCTCTGCTTCTTTGTTTGGTTTTGAATCCTAATTCTGCCATGTTAGTCACTTTTTGGGATAGACAAACCTGATCTTTTCTAAAATCCCCTTGGGAAGCCTGTTCTGCTTCATTGCATACTGCTGTTCTCTCCTGATGATGCTCAACTTCTTATTTGGTATTTGTACAGTACTTTGATTATATGAAGTGAAACAAAACTTTCAAAGCTAAGCTCTATCAGGTTTTTCATTTATTTGTGTGTGTGAGAATGATCGTGCACCAGTGACAGCTCAGTTGGGGTTAACCTTAAGAAATGTTGCAAGTAAAAATACTGGTTGCTTCTGCAGGGTAGTATTCCTGACCTAGCCTGCCCTTCTGCTGTCAACCATGAATTTTAGAATTTTTGAACGTGACAGTGGAAGAATGGGTAAAGTAGAGTCAGTATGCACAGTTACTTGGTTTTCATCTTGATTTGACAAGGTCTTTCAGAAAATGGAAACTCTGTTTGGGAACCGTTTTCTATCTTGGATGAAGAAAGGAGGAATAAAAGGTTGAATTTTCTTAAAGATTTGGGAAAATGTGAGGGGAGAGGGGAAGAGGCAATATATGTAGCCAGCACAAAATTATCTAGGGTTTTAAAGGCAAGAAATAAACAGTGGGGAATTTAATTATCTAGAGGAACTGTCAGTGCAGTGAAGGTATCAATCAGTGTTGATAAACTGAAGTAACATGCATTGTACAGAGTAGCTTGAGCTAATAGGTTTACGTTGTTTTTCCAATTCATCTGCAAAACACGAAAAAAGACTGGGCAGTTCTGTAGCCTGTGAGGATTGCTGAAGTCTCTGTAGCAGTAATTTAAAAAGGAAACATTATGGATAAGGATGAGATGGCAAATACATTGTAATGCTGTTATATTCATCAGTGCTGAAGCTCTCTGTTTGAGTATGTATTTAGTAATGGCTACTCTGTCTTAAAAGCAAATATCAGAGCAAGAGTTTGGTGAAGAAATTATTTGAATGTGGAAAACCTTCTAGGAGGAGAAATTGAAAAAAACAATGTCAGGAGATAAGAACAACTGTGAAACACCCATAGGAAATATTGAAAAATACAGGGAAGATATTTCCTTGTTACCTTTTCTCATAATACAGGAGCTTGTGGAGAAGTTTGACCTTTATGTATATAATCTAAGTGACCTGAGATTCAAGGATGATACTTGACTGACTTGTATTTTTATTTTCTGTTCCCAAAGGGCAGTATCAGCAGGTAAATGTTCCTGAAGACCAAGCAGACAAGTTGCTTCTGGCAAGCTGGGGTCTTCCCAGAGCAGTTCTGGAGAAATACCACAGTCTGGGAGTAGTACAGATGTTTGAATGGCAAGCAGAATGCCTGATGCTCGGGCAAGTTCTGGAAGGGAAGAACCTAGTTTACTCAGGTATGCAAACTTCTGACAAACCAGTCCTCACTAACTTTCCCAGTGCCAACATACCGGTGCTGCAGGGTTCTGATCTAGCAGGTAAAAGGTCACGATCCTCTGTCTTTCTGGAGAGATCCCGTTATGATCTGTCCTGTTGCTGTACCTCAGACCTGGCTTGATGGACCCCTTTCCAGGTCTGAGAAGACACCTTTTCCTCCATTTTCTCTGTTAGTGTTCCTTTAGAAACTGATAATTAGGAGTCAGTTAATGATGAGATTCTCTGTTTTATTAGACACTGTCAACCAAGAACTGAATGATAACTGCAGTGTTAAATATAAATAATTCTGAAAATGTTATTTACTATCTAATTTTTTCAGTCCCTTTATTGTTTCTTTTGCTAGGTGAGGGGGGAAGCATGTATGTGTAGAAGAAATAGGACCATTAGACTAGAGATCTGTGGGAAATGCTAGTTTGGGTGTCTACTCTCCATGGGAAGAAAATTCCAGAGCAGCACTGTAAGGATGAAGAACGTAGAAGAGAAGCAGGGGATTTTCTTAGGCTTGGATTTTCACTTTGAAATTTTATTTACTTGGTTCTGGAAGACTTTAGGCCTGACTGTTGGGCAGTGGCTGTCCCCTGATACGTGGCATCTCCTCCACCATTTTTTTTTGTGGTTGATAGGTGGGAAACAACAGTGCTCACCAACCAAGAGGGGTTAATACAGTTATGGGCCAGGTCAGTAAGGTGATGGCTGAGGTCTCCTGTCCAACTGAGAGACTGTAGTGGGTTTGGTGGGGTTTTTTGGTTGTTTTTTTTCTCCCTTGCTTATCCTTGAGCTGCTGGGCCTAACTGCAAATGTGGCTGGGTGAGAGAGGCATTAGTTGAAGAGTCCTGTCCCGAGTTCTCCAGCAACTGCTTTCTATGCCAGCTTTATGATAACCATTCCTTGGGTTTCTTTTGTTTTTAACTTTAAAAATTAATTAAAAAACAAATCAACTTTTTGATTTGTTTTGTTTTTCTTCCCCCCAGCTCCCACCAGTGCTGGGAAGACTCTTGTTGCAGAACTGCTTATTCTGAAGCGAGTCCTGGAGACTCATAAGAAAGCTCTTCTCATCCTTCCCTTTGTCTCTGTGGCCAAGGAGAAAAAATGCTATCTGCAGGTAAGTAGCATTCAAGGAGGGGAAATCTGTGGGTTGTAGTTTTTGTATCGCATTTTGTAAACAGTTGTGAGTCTTTGCATGAATTTGAGGTGGGGAGGAAGGTATTTGCAGAGTTGTTTTAAAGGATATTTGTAGATAATTTAAAATTTGCTCTTGTTCTAAGTTGGAGATAAAAAAACCGAAAGCTTTAGCCAAAAAGGGAAATTTGAAAAATGTTAAGGAGTTGATAAAATGTTTTATTTTGGCTTTGACTTTTCAAGCATCGTTACTTGCATTTATTTACAGATTTTTATAATATATAAAATATTTCAGATTATGTCTGAAAAACTATGAAGGGAAGGTGGCAACATTATCTAAAAGGATAGAAGGGTATTTTAGCTTTCCTTGGGGTGTTTCACCAGAATTTTGTGCCTCTGACTTAACTTTGACTTGACAAAAATACGTTCTGACAGAGCATATGATAACTGCTCCTTAGGTTTCTTTTTGCAACCCAGTTCTGACGGCTGCCTTGACATCCCTCCCCCCCCCCCACTACTTAACAAACAAAATTACAGTGGAACCAGTCTTTTAAAAAGAAGACCATTTATTTATTGAAAGACTTTGAAAGATTTTCAGATCAAATATTGTTTCCATTAGCTGATATGTCAAAGTACCAACAATTACCAAAAAATAATACAAAGCCAGCAGGCATATTTTTGTTATGGTTTGTGACATTCAAGGCGTTTCGCCTGTTACTAAGCTGAGAGGAGGGTAATTTAACCTTGCAAATTGCCAGGGAATGTTACAAACCCTGTGCAGAAACTACTTTGTAGCATGTGATAATACTTTAGTCTTTGAAGCCGGAGGACTTTTGGTGCTGGGTTCTACTACTCCTGGCCCAAGGCTTGGCCGTGAGTGTGCACACTTGAAATCGCACGGTATCCTGCCCATTTGCACCTTTCATGCGTTGTGAGCCAAGGCTTTGGCACTGCAGCAATAAGCAGTGGAAGAAAAGAAGTCGTCATTTCTTCACCTTCAGCTGTGAGATGTGGCACCTTTGTGTTTCGGGCCCCACGTTTGGCTTTTGCACCAGATTTCTCAGGAGCAAGGCTTCCTGGTAGGCAGCCCGCTGGTATTAGAAACTGTGGCACTGTGTGCTCTCTAGCTTTCTTAACAGCAAATGTTTTTATAGCAAACAGCAGTGCCCATCTCTTCATCAGTTATGTGCACTTAACCCTGCAATCTGTACTGTGTGGTTTCTGCTTTGGAAATAAAAAAAAATGACAGTGGGAGGGGAAAAAAAATGTAGCAGTAACTGGCTGAGCTCTGGCTTTAATCGGATTAGTTGGCATTACAAGTGCTAAAAATTGTGGTTGTAAGATGCAGGCTTTTATGTGATTCCAGCAGGCACTGGTCAGAATTTAGAGCTATAACCTTGGCATGACCTTCTGTATCCTTGGAAAACAGGCCCTGTTTCAGGAGGTAGATGTGAGAGTTGAAGGCTACATGGGAAGCATGTCTCCTGCTGCACGTTTCTCTGCCCTGGATGTTGCTGTCTGCACCATTGAGAAAGCCAATGGTCTAATCAACAGACTAATAGAAGAAAACAAAATGGATTCACTGGGTAAACTATGGCTTGACCTTGGTGGGGATGAGGTTTATTACATGCTCCCAGTATGTGTGAGATCATAGGATACTTTGTATTTGCTCAGTTCAGCATGTGACAGGCCATATAGTAAAACAGCAAATTTTCTTCTTCCAAAGCACCTCAGCTTTGGCTTTAGGGAGGCAGTCAGGACTATTCTATGTAGCTCAGTGGCTGGGATGAGTAGGTAGAAGCTGCAGGTTTTAGTTTGTCTGACGTGTTTGACAATCCACAGACAGTGATTAGCTGCAATAAGCAACGATTCCCATAGCTAGAAAATGTCTTCTAATTAGTGGAATTGAATTAAAGGTCTGGGATATGTTTGAATTCAAGAATGTATGTACGTTCGTTTGTTTTGGACAGAGATTGTGGCATCCCTGGTTTATCTTCACTTAGCTCAAGAAAGAGGAGAAATTGTGCTTGGTGCTTACCTGGGCCCAGATAAATGGAATGAGTGCTTACCCAGCTCCCCTGGGTAAGCAAGGTGACTTAGGAGGACTGTGACATTCATTTCTCTCTTGTCATTTTCTCAAAAGGCCTCTGTCCTTGTAGACCCTAACGTAGATGTCTGGGTCACTGTGACCCTGATGGCCACTAGAAAATGGTGGTATTTATTTAGGGTTGGGAAGAAATCTAAAACCTGAAGAAGCCCTATGCTTCCAATGCACATGTGGAGAGTTGTGTCTTCCTAGCGCAGTCAGAAGTTTGTTTCTCTCTTTGTTTCCCCACTTAGTAAAGCTGTGCCCAGTTATATTTTAAACAGTAAAATCCCTGCCATCTTCACTCTGGCCTGTAACATACCTGGTTGCTATTTTAATAAAACAAAAATTAGACCACTAGATGAGCATCAGACTGCTCTGAGACCCCCACCTATGAAACTGCTGTTCCATGTGCATCTGGTCTCATAATATTCTGCAGCATTGGATACCAGAAAAGTTTGTTTTAAACACAAGAGAGAATAAGGCAAAGTTTTTTCCAGAGTGTGAGACACGGGATAGCACATTCACACCCGGATCTATAGGGGCTGGATCACCATGCATGCTTAAGCCAGTGGGCTGGAAGAGTAGATGACTTTTGTTGCGCAGTATTTTAAGCTCATTTGAGTTAAGACTCCTACAGTCCAACCTGATTGGTGAATGTATGTCTTCATCCTTTTCCTTGGAAGAGAACTGGTGATCATCCAGTTCCTTATTTCAATACAAGGCTTAGAGTTTGGTTTTTTTTTTAATTAGGTTAGTTTGATCCTAGGTCACCACACTGTACATGCTGTACTGCCAGCATAAGGCAGAGAGTAGGGTCATGATGTCCATATTTATATTGGCTTGGGTGCCTCAGAAGAACACCTGTTATACTAAAATGTGTTGTTTAATGATACCATCTTTCAGAAACTAAAGATATGCCAAATTCTGTTGGTTGGTACCTCTATTCCACCCCTACAGTTGCAGATGGATGTACCAGAGAAGAATCATACAGTCTAACTAGCCAAGTGATTAAGATTTAAGTTTGAATATGTGCCCTTAACACCGATACCTTCTTAAAGCATGATGTTTTTCTTGCACTGTTTGAAAACATCTCTGCTGCAACCTTCTGTTTGTCTTGTCCCTCAATAGGACTGTATAGCTAAAATAAATGTAAAAATGTTGGGATTTTTTTCTTTATATGCTTATTTGAAATAATTTTTTAAAATTAAATTTGAGTTTATGTATAATCTTTAAAACAAGTTTAAAGCAAGCTTGTTTGAAACAGCAAGACTACCTTGTCTTCTAATTAATTCTAAATTTAGATCAGCTCGTAATGAGGGTGTTTTATCTTTAGAGATGAGTTATTGGGAGATGACTGTAATTTTGGCTGGATCCCACCTCAGGTTTGAGCTGTTCCTTTTTGTTGATGTCAGCCGCCTGCTGAGAGCTCACGTTTCCTTTGGAAATTGTTGAGAGAAACTCAAATTCTCTGCCTGGCAGGGCTTTCTTTGCTGTATGAAGCAGTTAAAAGCAATTTTGTGTTGCTAATTATTATATAATGTGTGTCAGTCTTGAACATTGAGGTAGATGGTACTCCCCTTGTTCAGCCTCCTGACTTTGATGTTAAAGAAGTTTTTAAGAAAGCAGATTAGGGAAGAATCTGCTGCCGTCTCAGCCTGTCAGATGGGAATGGATGTGTAATGTGCTGTTGTGATACCTAACTTGTTTTTTTCTTAATTTAAACTTGCAATTTAAAAATTGCTAGTTTAATTGTATTTTAAAAAATAATCAAATCTTCCCTGCCTGTCAGAATTTTTTAGTTTTAAACAGCATGTGGACTTGGAGCAGCTTAGTTATTCTAATGTAAACATGTATGATAGCTTTCAGGTACTTTTTAGTCTTTTTTTTTTTTTTGTTCCCCAGCAGTCTTCCAGGGGCACACCTAATTTGCAGACAGAAGGAGGAGACTGAGACTTGCCTCATTTTCAGCAGCAATTCAGTGTGATGAAATTCTGGTCCCACTTGCACGCCTGAGCTTGAGTAGAAAATACCACTGCATGCTGGAATCTGTAGTCCTCTTTGGCTGCAATCTGTTTTAAGATGAGGATAGCTTTGTGAACAGTCCTGGTTGCCTGATTACTCCTGCTGTGTTACCCCAGTGGGTACGTCCTGAGCGCTGCTTGGAGAGATAGGAGCACCCTGTGTGTTCCTGAGCGCTGCCTGAGTAGAGAAGAGCACTGTGCGTGTCTGACAGCCGGGTCTCACCAGCCTGCAGGCTGACAGGGTAGCACCACTCAGGTCTAGCGTGGGCTGGAGTATTTATTATAGCTGTGTAACAGCAGAAGGTATAGAGCAAGTGGCCCGCACAACAGATAGTGGCATCGCTTCTGCTTTGGCCTGTAGGCACCACTAGTGTTCTGCGCTGGGTTTTGGGAAGCAAAACATGCTGCTGCTTGGCACAAAGGCTGGAAAGGTAACTCGTATTAATTTTACTTTGGTAGATACCTGATTGCTCTGTCCCATCTCAACTGCTGGAAGAATTCAGGCATCTGTTGTATGGGGAAGCCTTTTCTGGTAGCTGAATCTTATTTGGTGACCAACGAATTACCATTTTTTTACAAGGAAGCACTGAAGAGAGGAAGCACAATAAGGCAGAGGAGCTGGATGGGTGGGAGTTTGTAGAAGAGGCTGATAAAGCAGTGCAGCACTCGTCTAACTTACGTGGCTTGAAAGAGAAGGGGGGGCAGAAAACAGACGGAGAGGGAAGGAACATACGTAGGAAGGAGAAAAAAGAATGAAAAATAACATTGAAATAGATAATACAAGGTCACATTTGCCATTAAACTCCTGCTATTTTAGCAGTGCCAGGAAGATGTTACATAGCTCTACCAAAGAGAGGGGGGGGAAATAATCCACAGCAGCAGAACTAATGAAGCCTGATAGAGGCTTCAGACAGAGCAGTTGTGTAAGGAGATTTTTTTTTTTTTTTAAGAAAGCCAAAGCATGGGATTCACACACAGAATCACAGAATGTTAGGGCTTGGAAGGGACCTCTGGAAATTATCTAGTCGTGTTCCCACCACCCCTGGCAGAGCAGGATCACCTAGGTTAGGTCACACAGGATCATGTCCGGTGGGTTTTGAGTATCTCCAGAGAAGGAGAGCCCACAACCTCTCTGGGCAGCCTGTGCCAGTGCTCTGCCACCCTCAGAGTGACAAAGTTTTTTCTTATGTTCACATGGAATAGTAGAGCTCATTCAGGGTTGCTTAGTGAAAAAAGATGTATTAGGAAGCAGGCTATGCCAATGTAATTACATCTCTTCTGGGTTTATTTTTTGACATTACTGTATTAGTAAAGAGGAATGTTTTCCACTAAGACAGTGATGTCATCAAAGCTTTTAACTAGCTCATTTGGATGCCGTAATACTCCTTTCCAGATACTTTGAGGCCTGGTGTTTTTTTACTTCCAGAGAGGTTACAGTACAGCTGCTGCAATACTGTTTTGCATGGTGGCCAGACTAACAACTTAACCTGTTTATTCTCATTTTTAAAAAAGCTGATTGTGTGTGTGCATGAGGTTGGGGTGGTGGCTATTATATGTCATGACATTGGTCATGATTTATCTCTCTTGGAAAAATCAGTGACAGAAGGAAGCCATATTGCTGTTGGTAAGCAGAGCTGGATTTGTGAATATAAGTTTCAGTTAATCATGTGGAATATGAAATGATTGAGGCTATCTGTTCTTAGTTTGGAGCTTTGTCAGATATAACTGTAGCGCTTCTCTTTATCAGGAGTGGTGGTTGTGGATGAGTTGCACATGCTGGGAGACTCTCATCGAGGATATCTGCTGGAACTCCTTCTGACCAAAGTTAGATACGTTACAGAGAAGGTTGCAAAACGGTGGGTAGTTCAGGATGTTTGTCTTTTAATGCTAAATTATAGATGGCTCCAAATATTTTGTTCTCTGGGTTATTGGAAATTTGGGTTAGCTCCAGGGTTTTTATGAGGTCGATGACCTAGAATATTTTGGTTATTAAGGTCTCACTGTACCACCTCTCAGGGGTCTGCTGTTGTGGTAAAAACCTCTTTTCCTATTTTTCAATCTGTGTGCTATCACGGGATTCATTCTCGCAGGAAAGGAAATAAGGCTGAAGCTTTCATTTACTTTTTTAGCCTATTTAATTTAAACAAACCTAACTTTGTATTTCTTTTAATGGCTTTGCTAGTGGACTTGCCCTGCCTAATTTTTTGGTGTTTCATGGAATGGGGTATTTATCCTACTGAAATGTTTGGGTACTGTGGAAGAGTGGGCGTTGTGTGAGCTTGACAATGGTGAATGGATCAGAAGACTTAAGAGGATGTGCCAGTAGTCCGCTTAGTTAACACTGCTCAGGGTGATCCTTGCTTTTAACATGGTAGCTGAGTGGTTGCCTATTTTCTTGCCTTTAGCACAACTGATTAGACACTGAGGAACAGATGAAATGTTTCAGAAGAGCTTTAAGGATTCAGTATCTAGATACCCAGCACCAAACTGCCCAGCTGCTTTGTACTGCGCTAACACAAAGGCAAATGCAAGAAGTGTTGATCTTCTTTAGCTTTACTGTTAGTGCTGACAGGAATCAGAATAAACTGTTCCCTTAGCACCAAAAGCCAGATTTTGCCAGTTTTCTCGCTGCTTTCTGCCTTGCAAGTCATACCAATGCTGGGCTACACACAGACTACCTACATAGTTCTGGGGGAACTGACATTTCTACATTAGCTCTCCACTGGCCAGTCTTTCCCATCCTAATTTCCAGGATCCATGAGTGTTCTGGGTGTAATCACCTGACTTTCTCATAGTCTCCCCATAAGTCGTGGAAGCCGGTATACTTCCGAGCAGCATGAGTAGCTGCAGCACAGATGCAGGTCTGCTCTCTGCTGTCTTCCCTTGCATTGAAGAAGCAGGAAGGAGAAAATATTTGTCAGGAAGCAAGGGATGGATACATCAAGAAATCTTTCTGGGAAGACTCAATACTTCAGTCTTCACCATACAGGCACTAGGGCACAGATCCTCCGTCTCTCTGTCATGGTCAGGTTGACGGTGGTTCCCTGTACCACTTACTGACATGAAGGAGGTGGCTGTTGTTTTTGTTCTGGAATCCACTTGAGGTTCCTGGAGTTGAAGACCACATTTTCTTTCAGATGTCCTTCCAAGTCTATGGTGCTTTTTGTCCTGTTAAAGGCTGATGCTTTAAACATGGTCAAACCTGACTGGTTATCAGAACGACCAGCACTCTTAAGAGCTTTTTAAGTGGTTAGGTGGATGTCGCACTGGAGTGTAAGGCTGTGTCTTTGCACCAAGAAAACGTTCTGTGATGGAGTTGCCAGCGTGGGTGCCCTTGCTTCTTCAAGAGGCTTTTGCAGACCCAGCCAAAATACTGCAGCAGATTTTTCTCCTCCCCAGTCAAAGAGTGTCTTGTGTAGCTGTAACTTTTTTAATCCTTGAAGGTCAAAAGTTCCTTTGGGGGGGAAAAGATTGAAAGTTGCTGTAGGCGGAAAAGATCTGCAAGGTAGATGGAGCTGTACTAGGAAATGCTTGAAGAGCTTGGATATGAGAGTGCCTCTCTGCATCTTCCCTCTTTCTGTCTTGTCAGTGACTGTCCTTTCTATACTCTAGCTTCTGGGTAGTCTTTTTCCTCTATCTTGCCTTTGCCAGGATTATCAGATCTAAGGAAGTTCAAACCAGTTTTTTGCTCACATTGATTTGTCAGACCTGTGGGGTTTGTTTTTTTTTTTTTATTGGGGGGTGGGTTTTTTTTTTAATGTCTCAATTTGTGGCTCAGTGCAATGCAAATGAGTAGTTTCTAAACGTAGGCTTAGCAGCATACTCTCCCCACCCCCCACCCAGCATTGTGTGGATGTAAAACCCTGAATTAAAATATACATTTGGATATCTAAATTAATGGTTTGTGTTTTCAGGTCTGTTAAGAGTCCATTACTTCTCACTGCCTTTAGTGGAAGCTGCTGTTCAGCTCTTTGAGGCTGCTTTCCTCTTTGCTGAACTAAGGGCTTTGGTTCCCAGCTCTAGGAAAACCTTCATGTGGTATTGTTTTTCTTGAAATTGAAACAAATTGAAGTGTTTTAATTAAGACATTTAAGCTTAGAAAGACTGCAGTGGAGACTGAACCATTCCTTTATTTCCATGGTTTCGTTAACAGCAAGAAAATAGTTAATTTATTTATTTGTTTTCAATTTCTCCCAATATGTAATCAGTTTATGGCTGTTGTTACCTAAAGAAGCTTAAAGTTTAGGTTCAAAATGATAAAAAGTTGAACTATCTTGTTATCAATTCGTAGCCTGATATTGTGTGTGCTAAGAGTAGAGCATGGCTTCTTTCTTTTTTCAAGATGTTTTAAAAAATAGCTTTGTACTTTAAACTCTGCAAGGAGGTAGGCTGGGTTTAGTTTTTCTGAATGCTTTTTTCCAGAACATGTTAGCCTATGTTGTTACTAACTCATTTTCTTTTAACCACTTCCAGACAGGTGGAGAAGACCAGCCCCTGTTTTGGTGGCATACAGATAGTAGGCATGAGTGCTACCCTCCCTAACTTGGGACTCCTAGCCTCCTGGTTAGATGCAGAATTGTACTGTACAGATTTTCGCCCTGTGCCCCTCAAGGAGTGGGTGAAAATTGGTAGCAACATTTATGACTCCTCCATGAATTTAGTGCGAGAATTCCAGCCCAAGCTTCAACTGAAGGTAATAAAACTGAGCAGTGGTTTGGGGTACAGCTAAAGTTAAAAAGACAGCTACTGTTATGTTTCTAATTTTTTTGTTTTACTAGATGATATTCATAGAATGTATTGGGTTAGAAGGGACCTTTAAAGGTCATCTAGTCCAGCCACTCTGCAGTAAGCAGGGACGTCTTCACTAGATCAGGTCGCTCAGAGCCCCATCAAGCCTGACCTTGAATATCTCCAGGGATGGGGCCTCCACTACCTCTCTGGGCAACCTATTCCACTGTCTCACTACCCTCATGAAGAACAGCTTCCTAATCTCTGATCTAAACATGTCCTGCTGTAGTTTAAAAACACTGCCCCTCATCCTATTGTTGCATGCCCTTGTGAGCAGTTCTTCCCCAGATTTCTTATAGGCACCTTTCAGGTATTGGATGGCTGCTATAGGGTCCCCCCGGAGCCTTCTCTTCTCCAGGCTGAACAACCCCAACTCTCTCAGCCTGTCTTCACAGGAGAAGTGCTCCAGCCCTTTGATCATTTTTGTGGCCTCTTCTGGACACTCTTCAGAGGTCCGTGTCCTTGTGTTGAGGGCTCCAAAGCTGGATGCAGTATTCCAGGTGAGGTCTCACCAGAGCAGAGGGGCAGAATCACCTCTCTCAATCTGCTGGCCATGCTTCTTTTGATGGAGCCCAGGATGCAGTTGGCCTTCTGGGCTGCAGATGCACACTAGTGGCTCATGTCCAGCTTTTCATTCACAAGTACTCCCAACTCCTGTTCCTCAGAGCTGCGTTCAAGCTCATCATCTCCTAACCTGTATGGATAATGGGGATTGTCCTGACCCAGGTGCAAGACACTGCACTTGGCTTTGCTGAGCATCCTGAGGTTCACCTGGGCCCACTTCT
This sequence comes from Gallinula chloropus, assembly GCF_964237585.1. Lineage (NCBI taxonomy): Eukaryota > Metazoa > Chordata > Aves > Gruiformes > Rallidae > Gallinula > Gallinula chloropus. The sequence goes on from NC_140085.1 coordinate 86,964,190, forward strand.
CCAGCCTGTCCAGGTCACTCTTCATTGTTCATGTCATAGACTGTATGCTCAAACTAAGGACTTTTTTTTTTTTCTTTGTCTTCTACTTAAACAAAAAAAAAAAAACCCAACTCACGCTCATGAAGTTATTGAAATTTTTTTAAACTGACTTGAAGACAAAGTTGACTTTGATGATCTTGTCTCCAAGCATTTGACAGGTATAAAGAGTTTGATTCTCCCCTTACCCACCACCCTCTCCTGTGTCCTGGAATTTACTTCACTTTCGTAAATGAACGTAAATATTTCCTGGTTAGGCCAAGGAATTTTCATTAATCATTGGCAGAATATATTTGCATTAAAATCTGTTATTGGACGTGCTTATGCTGAACTACTTAAATGATCTAAATTTAAGATGTCCATCCTGATTCTTCTGAATCTACTTTCTCTATTTAGTCCTTTTGCACACTTGACAAGGGTATGAAAAGTTAAGGGTAGCATACTATAACAATTTGGAAGAAGCAAATGGGTAGAAATGGGAAGTTTGTAGTTCCTACTTGTTGGTTCCTTTTCTGTGAAGTATTTGAGGAGTGAATTCTCTCCCCAGTCCTTTCAACTGCTCTGTGTAAGACAGGCATAGCAGCTGGACAATATGGGCTGAATGCCAGCAATATTTTGGAATGTTTTGCACCCAGTTCTTACTGTGTGCAAACATTCTGTTGTCAGCAGCTGGCAAAGCAAAGCAAAGGGATCCTAGAGACAGAGGAGATGGTTTTGTGTGGTCATATTGAGAAGGTGATGTAGCATGTCTTTTTCTGGGTGCTTTTTGAAATAATCACTTTGGATCGGTACTAAAATGAGAGAAAGAACTAAACCAGACTTATGACTCAGCAGTTTAAGGGAGCTGGCTGATTTTGTAAGACCAAGTGGTCCTCTTGGGCTTGAAATCTATCACTGGACCTTCAGACTTATATGTTCTGTGCCTCAGCCAACCAAGAAAAGGAATCTGATGACCTCACAACCTTTGCTGAATTTGTCTGAATCCGTTCTGAGCTTTTGATGTGTATATGCAGTTTCTGCCATTCCTGTCCTGTTTTCATTTGCATTTCAGTGCTTTTTATTTCTTTCTGTATGCCTACCTTTTTTCTCTTCCTCCTTTGGCCTGCTGGCTGGAAGGGAATTTGCCTTAACCAAGCAAAACTGATCAGTTGCAGGGACTCTCTTAGAATCTTAAAACCAAAAAGGCAAGCTGTGAACAGTGGGGTTTCGCATGCACATCCATATAACGATCTATAAAGGTCTTTCACTGTGCTCTGAGCACTTCCAGTCTTTGGTCAGCAATGCTTGCTGGTTGCATCTTACTAGGAATGCTTGGACTACTACATCTCATGCTTTCAGTTCGGACATCCTAGCTGGTAAGTCTTCTTCCTTAGTTACTGCAGGACGGGTGTTTTCCCTCAAGGGTCTTCCTAGATCTTCTCCACTACTGTTAGCTGTGACATGGAGGTTGCAGTGATATTTTCTTTTTGTGCACTGTGTAGCTTTCATTCAGAAACTGCATTATGAAAGCAAGACGTAAAACCTTAGGTTTATTCACAGGTAGGTCTAGGGCTGTCCACAGCAACGTGGTCATACTGGCCCTCCTAAAGCAAGACAGAAACTAAGGTAACAGCGCTTCATCTTATTTGTTCCCTCTTCTTTCTGATGTGAAGTAGAAGACACACAAATGTGACACAGAAGTGTGACACAGACGAGTGGCAGCATTTACAAACCCTATTCAGTGTTAATGTGTATTGAAAATATTTTGTCTCAACTCAGGGAGATGAAGATCATGTTGTGAGCCTGTGTTACGAGACTGTTTGTGACGGCCATTCAGTCCTGCTTTTCTGCCCATCCAAGAACTGGTGTGAGAAGCTGGCAGACATCATTGCCAGGGAATTCTACAGTTTGCAATGGGCTGAAAGTAAGAGAAAAATAGTTAGTAGGAGACTGTAATATACACAGTGCTTTTTATGTAAATCAATGTTAGTAGAAACTATATATATATATTTTTTTCCTCAAGGTTCTGCAAAAAACTCAGCCCTTTCCCCAGTTGTCGTGGATAGAGAAGGGATTGATGAGGTTCTGGATCAGCTAAAGCGTTCTGTCTCAGGCCTGGATTCTGTGCTCCAACGTACTTTGCCATGGGGAGTGGCATTTCATCATGCAGGTATTCCCAGTCTTGATTTTGAATTCTGTAATGATGTAGTCATATGGGTCTGTTTTGCTGTAGTTACCAGAAATTTACTTTTTGAAGTTGCTTTATGAAGCCATCTGCAGCTTATAACCAAATTAACATGCTTTGAGGATCTCACAGTTAGAGGTAAACTTGAAATTCTTTTATTGTGGCCAAAGACTTTAATTAACTAACTGTATGATAAATCATCTCTGTGTTATGTTGTATAACAGCAACTTTTAAAATGCAACTTAAATTTTTTTTTGTGAAATGCCTGAACAATTAGCTGATTTGCAGCACAAGCATTTTCAAGTTGTCCCTAAAGCTGCCAGAGTATTTCAGAGCAATTTTTCTTAGTGGAATACTGAAGTAGATGAGTAAATAGGAGTAGTACAACATGAACACTTCTGGCTAGATCTTTTCTTTCATGCTTAAGTAGGTAATAGTGTATGTCACCTGTTAGTCTACTGAGAGAAAGGACTGATTCTGGAAGAGAGAACAGTAGCTATGGCCTTGAATATGTAGGGGGAATAATTCCAAATGCTTATAGAGTGTGAATTTCTTTCTCAAGAATAATATTGGCCTGAAGCCCTCAAGGAAATGTAGAAAGATACATTCTAGACTTGTAACCTAGAGTAGAAATACTGAAGGAGAACAGGGTCAGGCCAGCGAAGGACTAAATCCTAGCTCCCTCCTGTGTTTGTTATATCCAGTTTTCTTTCTTTATATATTTATTTATGTGCAGTGCTTGAAGGTGCATAGTAAATAGTTGTTCATCTTGCTACAGTGTGTACAAGCCACTTAGAAAAGCTAGGTTATAGCTGTCAAATTTATAGTGAAAACTTAATTGTGAAATTTTGCTTCCCTTACGGTTTGAAAGAAGTTAACTGTGAGGTGGCACTGTGAGTCTAGTTCCTACCACTGAAAGGCGAGTGGTCATTAACTTGGTTGTTCTTCCCCTTGCTTGACAATAATGTTATTAGCTCTTAAGCTCTACCAGGTTTGCTGAAAGTCATCTCTCCTCAGGTCTGACTTTTGATGAACGGGACATAATTGAAGGAGCCTTTCGCCAGGGCTTGATTAGAGTCTTAGCAGCAACCTCCACGCTCTCCTCTGGAGTGAATTTGCCTGCACGCCGAGTAATTATACGGACTCCCATGTTTGGTGGCAAACTGCTGGACGTTCTCACTTACAAGCAGATGGCTGGAAGGGCTGGCAGGAAAGGAGTAGACACAGAGGGTAAGCAGAGGCTTTATTAACATTCTCTAAGAGCGATGCTAACCTGATTAAATCCAGGGCAGTGCTTCACAATTAGTGACTAATCATGATGAATTCCTTTGATATTCAGTATGATTAACTTAATCAAGATGAATTTGTTTGGTATTAATGGAGTAAAAATCATTATTCCCAGGGGATTCTTTTCACTGCATGACTCTTACTTTGGTATTTACATGTCAGTTGCTTCAGGAACAGGCTATTTTCTCCTTTGCATTCTTGTTAACTTTTAAGGCTGTGCTGTTCCTTTGCCTTAGTTGTGTGATCCATGGTCAGTTTACAGTAAATTTACAGTAAAATCTCATTGGACAGGCCTAAAATGTAAGAAATGCATTTAAAGTCTACGATAGTTTGGTGAACTTCTTCTGTTGTCTGAAGTTCTGATTTGGATTTGAACTTCCACTAAACTTAACCATAACTTTTATAGATCTTGAAAGTAGTAATGTGATGTACAGAGGAACATGAACAGTTCATAGATAATATGGTATCTTCGTGCATACTGTGTCACTGATGGGTGGTCAACAAAATAATCCTGCTGGTTATTTAATTTGCAATGGAAATGTATCTTCATGGATGGTATTTGGGAAAAAAATTGTTACACAGGTATAACCACAGTAGAAAACAAGAAGTTCAACAGGAGCAGGAAGTGGGATTTGCCCTACTGATGGTTTGACGGGTGCTTGCAGCAACCCTGTGTAAGCAGACTGTTCTTACATTTAACTTTCTATTTTTGCTGGAGTAGCATAGCAACAGAGCATTTTGCGACCTATATCTCTGTGAGCTATCCCTACGTGTTAAAGAAAAGGGCAGCTGCATGCTGTATTTTGAAATTTTCCAGACTTTGTCATTTGAGTGTAGCTGGCAGGTGTAAAATTACACTATTCCTTGAAGTCTCCTTTTTTTTTTTTCCCCTTCAAGTTGCAATAATTAGTACCCTTTTTTGACAGTTCTGATGTGACTGTGTTTTGCACAGTAAGCAGTTGGTTTTATGCTGATGAGCTTCATGAATGTACCATTTTTTTCCACTCCGCAGAGTCTTTTGGATGAGAACACAAAGCTACATTACCAGCTGCTACACTTTCACAGAGTAGGGAGACTGGAGGACAGCAGCTTCAGCTGGAAAAATGCCTTATGTGGATATGAAATTCAGCTGACAGATACGAGATAAACGTTGTTGAGTTGATTTCCTCCTACCCTCTTGACATTGTAGTTTTGGATTGTCTTAGGTTCTGATTTAATTTTTTTTTCTGATTTGATGGGAATTAAAAAAAAATCTTAGAAAATTAAATTTGATTATTTTTGCATTCATCAAAACTGTCATGTTCCCAAGGTGAAATAGATAAAGCTGTTTGATGTCGCTGAACAAAACCTAGAAATATAACAGGGTCATTTTTGCTTTTAATGGATTTTTATGCCTACATAGCCGGAGTCCTCTGGTCTTCATCTAGTCTAATGCCAACCTAGACTTCCCCTCTCATCTGAAATGTTCAATAAGGGATCTTAGAACAGCTTAGGTCCTTTTTTCTTTTCTTTTTTTTTTACTGTTTACTAAGTTGCAATTACTGAATACTGTCTCAGTTCTCAGTGGCAACTTGGGAAAGGGTTTCCCCTATGTCTTGTATAACTGACAGATAATGTAGAGCCAAATAAATTCCCATCTTTGGTTAGATTTATCACATTGAAGAGTCAAAGTTTTATGAGAAAATCGTAGGTCACATCAGAACTCAAAGATAAAATGAGAGAACCTTCTTTATTACTAAAATCAAAACAAGCTTTGCTTTCACAAAATGCTTACAGGCAGTTTATCTTCTGTACTCTCAGCTCTGGCAAATGTACATGGTCAACAGATGTCAAAAGTTTCATCTGACAGGATAAAAAATTCCCAAAGACAAATCCTATGAGAATGTCTTTCATCCTGCAATTAAACCATAACATCATTTTAAAGCTATATTTGGTTACTTTCCTACACTGCATTTGAAGTATTTCTTCTGTTCATTAAATTTAAATGCAGTTATGTTTTCATTCCCTCTGGATTTTCTAATTATTGTAGCATTATCGCTTCTATGGTTTTATCATAAATTAGCGTTCCTAGGACCCTACTAAGATACCCAGCACCAGTTACCTTGGTGTCCAGTCTATGTGCATCTAAATCTTTACAAGTTATCATAAACCATATATGATATTTATTGTACAGCTAATCCAAATCTAGTGCTCTCTTCTTGGTCAAAGGCAAGCTTGTCCTATCCATAATTCATTTATCCTGTGCCAATTGGCAAAGCTTCTAACTAGCTGGATCTCCCAGGGACTTGGTTTCTCTGTAATGTCATTGTTGAAAAAAATCTCCTTTATGTGACTACTGCATTTGCCATGGATAGTCTGTACTATTATCTCATTTAAGGAACTGGCCCATTATTTTTGGTTTTCTTTTCATGGCTCTGGGACCTTATATGTCTCCCACAGCATTTCTGTAGTTAGGGATCAAGGTAACAGTGTCTGATAGAGAATCTTAAGGTAAAGTATATTTAGATGTACTTTCAGTGCTAACCATTCAGGAAACATAAGATCTTATGTGTCTATGGGTGTGTGCATATATGGAAGTTCAGAGAGTGAATAGTTACTTAGGATAATAACTTTGGATTTCTGAATTACTTTGTTATCCGTGTTACTTCATTTCAGAAGTGAAAGCTGGTTGACTTACACAGAGTTGAAGTGCTGTGCAGCTTTTACATTTTCTTCTTGCTTTTGAGAATCTTTTCAGTTTAGTAATATAGAGCAGAAGAAAAATGGATATTGCTGTATGTTATAGTTCCAGTCAATTCAAGAACAAGAAGCAAGCAGATGCACAGGCTATGGAACCTCCTTAGCTGATTTGGCAAGACCCTGACCAGCTTAATGTAACTTTGAAGTTTGCTCTGCTTTTAGTTCTTAAGTATTATGCATCTGTGGAGTTCTTACATAGCAATGGATAGACACTGTTCAAAGATGCAAAGTTTTTTTCTCTTCTTTTTTTTGATTTTTTTCCCCCAGCTTGTTCAGAAATGCCTACAGTTTTCCATTGCAGTATGTCCATACAAACTGTATGTTGCTATTACAGTGCTAAGGTGCAATATAAGGTCATTAAATTTATTTGTTTATTTGTAATTGCAAGGGTTTTGTAATTTTGTTTGTTTGTTTCTGTTCCTATAGGTGAAAGCATTTTGGTTTGCAAGCCCTCAGAAAGATCAAAAGGAACTTCTCTACTTCAGGGATCTCTCAAACCTGTTTGCAGTTGTTTGCATAGAAGAGAAGGGGAAGGTGTTGCTTCTAGTATGAAAAGAGCCATACTTGAGGTACAGGTTGTGTGGAAAGGGATTAGAATTGTTATTGCAGTCCCGTAATTGTGGGATGGTTTCTTTTGTGACACCATTAAATGTTTTCTGTGCACTTTCTTTTTCTTCTGTTTCCTCCCCTATCAACCCAAACTGCTTCAGAAGAAAATTAGTTGGGTCTGCCAGCTTGCTGTCAGTGCTCTGCATTTTGTTTGGTATCCTTCACTCTCTGCTTGCTGCAGATTAGGATGTGAGCACTCACACAGGGGTTACTAAGCTTTGCTTCTGCATTTAGATATACTCAAACTGCAGGCAGAAATAAGTGTAATTCTTAAACTTCATGTGTGACCCGACAGTCTTGACTGAGAGATGCTTGTAAATTACTGATCCCAGAGGCTTTTTAGGCTGAATCAGGCCATAATAACATTTATAGAAGCTCGTAGGGTCCCTTATTTTCCCCCTAAACTTATCTACCTCTTTTGCACTGAAATAATTGAACTTTTTAAAATACAGTTTTGGTGACCAAACAGGTGTGATACCCAACACGCCCCTTCTGTAGGGTTTCTTTTTCGTCTTCAGAAAATTGCAGTTGGTGTTCTAACCTTTTAAAAGTGTTTTGTGATGTTGGCTAAGCAAAATGCCTGGGGCTAGTCACAATTCCAAATTGCTGCTGTAAGTATGTCCGCTATCAAAATAAGACTTTGTAATTCATTCTTTCCCTAGCTTAGTCCTCTTACTTCTACCTAAGTTGTCTAACTTCTTGCCAAGAAAAGTACTTCAAGGTTGGCAGTTGCTTTGCCTCACGTTCCTGTAAAACTTAGCTGTCTGATGGATCAGTGTCTTTGATTCTCCAATAAGATCCTCCATCCTACTGCTTCTCTGGCAATATGAACAAGTAGTTTTCTTCAACAGATCATAGTGGGAGGAGTGGCCAGCACTCCAGATGATGTGCAGACCTATGCTTCTTGCACCCTTCTTGCGTCCAGCTTGAAAGAAAGCAAGTGGGAAAATGAGAAACCACAAGACAAAGTGCAGACTGGACCTATTGAGGCTTGTGTGGCATGGTTGCTGGAAAACGAATTCATCCAGGTTCAGGACTCTGGCAATGATGTGAAAGGTAACACTGGTGTTCTTCCCAGCAATAATTGTTACCAGTTTTGAACCAGTAAATCTTCTGCCGCTGAACAGGTGCTTCAACTTTACAATGAGGACTTCTGTGCATTTTTGTTTGTTTGTTGAAGAGTCATGTGTATGAAGATATTTTTTTAGCTCTCTGGAGGGTGACTAAGCATTCTTTACATTCATGTGTTTTTGGAAGGCCTCTGCATCATCTCATCATCTGTTCTTGGAAGGCCTCTGCACATCACCTCTAAGACTGATGCATCCCAGTCTGCAAATTCCCCAAATAACTTTAAACAAGGCATACTTTTACTGCAGGCTTTGTGCACATTAACTATAGCCTATGATTTTTGTCTTTCTGAAGAACATTCTAAGAGAGTGCAAATCTCTCCTAGAACTGCTTGGTGTACATGGTTGCACTTTTTCCTAATTTTGGTTTTTTTCTTAAAATGGCTAAATATGAGAGTTATAGTACTAGTAAGAAGTCCAGTTACACACTAATTTCTTTGTATTTTTTTAAAGAAGGGATCATAGCAAATATTTGGTGTTCCTAAGAAAGAAATACATAACTAGGCAGGATGGCAGATGGGATTCCAGTGGCTTTTGTTCAAATAGCTGCCACAACTGCTAGTCTTAGCAGTTAGAGGGTTCAAGGCTTGTGATTTGGACTCCGAAATAGGCTAATGTGGACTTATGCAACTCTAAAATTATAAAATATCTTGCAACCTGAAAATAAGCTATAAACTTGCACTGAAATGTCTCTCTGTTTGTTGGTTTTGTTGGTTTTTTTTTTTAACAGCAAAAGTTTATCATCCAACACATCTTGGCTCAGCTACGCTTTCCTCTTCTCTTTCACCAACTGAAGCCATGGAAATCTTTGCTGACCTACAGCGAGCTATGAAAAGCTTTGTTCTGGAGAATGATCTGCATATTGTCTATTTGGTAGGTTCCTCATTCAGTGTTTGTTTTGTACTGCCAAAACTAAGGAAAAGAGAGAAAGCACAATGCAGAGTTCTTGAGGACTCCATGAATGCAGGGGCTTGGTTTGTACTTTCCTTAGCTCATTCTTCATGAAGTTTATAAACCGAACGTTCCTCAAAACTTCCTGTTCCCCTAGTGCCCATTGTGTAGGCAGGTGCAACATTTAAGCCCACTGTTGTCACTCCTGACTTTGAAAGATTTCAGAAATTTTTAAGTTTTGGATATAGGATAATGGTAATTTTTCTGAGACATTTGATGAAACAAATTAGTTTTCTTGTGTGTCTGAGATCAGCAGCTTTTGTCTCAGGTTACTTTTGGAAGCTCAGAAAACTTGATGTTTTAGCATATATTTTGTCTATAGAAAGCCTCAGAGAACTAGACTGCTTTCTTCTGGGGGCAGGGAGGGACCTTTCTTTGGCTCGTTAACAGTGAAATTCATCTCTGATTTAGTTTACTTACCTGGTGATGCTGCTAGGCCTAAAGAAGGAGCATGATAATTGCTTGAGGGGAAAGTGTCCCAAAGTTTGTCAAGATTTGTGTGCATATACATTTTAGAAACTAGGCAAAAAAGTAGACCTTTGGAGAGGAAGGCATGAGCCTGTGAAGGTTAGTGAGGAAATAAGATGGAGTTGCAGTGAACATCTTAGCATTCATGGCTGCCAGAGGTCCATTGTGCAATCATCATCTGAAATTTGAGAGTTGTCTTTAACCTCCTTAAGTATGAAGTGTATTATCTTTACAAGGGTGATAAATCAAAGGCAAAATTTGGGCATCTTGCCTGAAAAGAAGTTCACTCCAAGGAGAATGTGCTTGCATGACAGTTGTTGTTGAGCTAGGGGATGGGGAGATGAGTGATTGAGGGTGCCTGTCTCTGCTTCCTTGGGTATTGGATGATACAGATAGACTTTTTTTTTTTTTTCATCTACCACTGTGTCCCATATGTACCCATATCTCTGTTAACAGGACCATGTTGTATTTGTTCTGTTTGTACTAGTGGACTGTTCTTTGTCTTGCACTAGTGATTTCCCCCCCCCCTCTGTTTGCATCTATATAACAGAAAATAAAGGGATGAATTTTGTTCATATTCTGGGGTACAGACAGTGGCAGTGCATTTTTTTACCTTGTATTTTTTAATTGTAGCAGCTTGTCTAATGTTATTTTAGACTGTATAAGCTCTTGAACAAAATGTTCTTTAGACTCCCTTCAATTAAGCTAGCTTAAGACACTTCCTTGAAGGTCCTTTTGTTTTCAAGGCCGAAGGTTTGTTCGGTTTTGGTGTGTCTCTCTTTTTTGTTTTCTTCTTAAAAGAACTGTTCTCCACGTGTTCCCTATGGGCTACAGGGAAAATGTCTGCTGTAATGCTTTTTAATTCTTTTTGGTCTTGAATGTTTTACTAGTAGAAATATGAGACTGAATTCCAAGACCTTGTATTTTGGGAAAATTGATTAGAACAAATGTAGGCTAGGAAAAGAGTTTTCTTTAAAGAAAAAAATCAACCAAAACCAGACAACCCCCAACAAAAATTCCCCAATACCCTCGCTCCACCCCTCTCAAAAAACCCAGTCAACAAAAGGTGGTCTTCTACCTTAAGAGCTCTTGTTCTTTTCAGCATCTGTGGTGGCATGGATGATTTGCAACTACATAGGCATCTGTTATTTTGTGTTAGGGTAGCTGCTTCCCAAGCTCTATTAGCTATTTCAAAATAATTAATCTTGCAGTATATCAATACAGATAAGAAGATTTTTTTGTCTCCTCATACTGACACTGACTCTGTGCTGACTGAAGGATAAGAGAGTTGGTTTTCTGTGCCTAAAAGCGTGTGAACGCTCTGGATACCTTTTTTGTTAGTGTTAATAAAAGCTGAGATTTCTTGTACTCTGGGTAAATGAAAGCTTCAGTGAGTTCTGGCAAAATCTATGTTCCTTCCTGCCTTATCAGATGTCATGGCAGTGGTTAGTGTGGTTTTAAGAGATTGACAAATATCTGTCAGTTTTGTTTAAAAAAAAGTATGAAGTTTTGTTTTGTCAAAGCAGACTAAAGATGCAGCTCAGAAATCTTCCAGTGGCTTGGATTTAGGGAGAAATCTGACAAAGATTCCAAATTGTTTAATCATTAGAGTACCCATGTGAGTCAGCTCTCATCAGTAGGTTAGAAGAGCTTTTTCTTCAAGGTACATGGTTATGAGTCAGTGCCTCTGAGTAGCGCGTAGGATGCTCTAACCACATTCCCTAAGCTCTATTTTTGTTTACCCAAAGCTCTGCTCTGATTGTTTCTCTGAACAAAAATGGCTTTTGCATTGTCTCATTTTCTTCAGGTCACCCCAGTGTATGAGGAATGGACCACAATTGATTGGTACCAGTTTTTCTGCTTGTGGGAGAAGCTGCCTGCCTCAATGAAACGTGTGGCTGAGCTGGTGGGGATTGAAGAAGGCTTCCTGGCTCGCTCTGTAAAGGGCAAAATTACAGCTAAAACAGAGAAACAGCACAGACAAATGGCCATCCACAAAAGGTAGTTAAAATGGGTGTGAACACACAAAGACTAGAGGCTATAACACATGGAATGGACAGGCTCTCTGCCTTTTTTTAGGAACTTGATCCCTCTCTGAGTGAGCTGATACCTCAGAGAACCTGGACCTGGATTGACAATGCTGGTGTTATGAGATGTTTCTACTGTGTCACAAGATGTTTTTGGAAGCCATCTTCTCTGTTTCTTTTGTGTGCTGTGCTATGCTATAGTACCATTCTGTCCTATGCTATCATGGTGCATTGTCATCCAGTGCTCTGGATGATGATTTTATTTCCATGTGTACTTCTACAGGTTTTTCACCAGTCTTGCCCTTCTGGATTTAATCAGTGAGGTTCCCTTAAAGGATATGACCAAGAAATATGGGTGTAGTCGTGGCCAGCTTCAATCCTTGCAGCAATCTGCTGCCACTTATGCAGGTGAGTTGTCTGGGAAAAATACCCAAGAGTCCCAAGCTAGTCTGTTTTATTTCCTTCCTTTCAGATAAGGGGATAAGATAGCCACAGCGTGGTACTAACAGCAATCAGTCTTGTAAAACCACTTCCAGCTTTATAGCTTAATCTGTGGTTGCCCCTGCTTTGAGTTGGAACCACAGAGTGCGATGTGGGAAGGAGGCCAGCTGAGTGGAATCAAGCAGTGCTGTAGCACGCTGAGGTCTGTGGAAATCATCTCTGTACTATGCAGGAATGGAGCTTTTTCAATGCTAAGTATGGAAATTAAGTACAAGTCCATTCTGAAGAATGCTTTGCTCTACCAGGAAAGAGTACCTTGCAGCATAGGTGAAGCTTGAGGTCTCTAAGACCTAGCATGGCTTTCTCTTAGTTGCAAATTAGTTGGCCAGGAAGCATAAACTTATAGTTTTCAAAACAGAGTGAGTAGTTTCTGTGTCACTTATCAATCAATAACAAGAGGCCAGATAGCTGTCCCCTTTAACCTTTCTTAGATCTGTGTAGGAGTAGAAGTAACAACCCACCTTGTGACTGAGGGGTTTTCTCCTATTGCCTAAACCCTCCTTTACTCTGTAAGTGGGTCTTCAATTTTTAAAACAATTTTAGCTCAACTTGCCAAACCCTATGTGTGGGTTGCAGCATGAGTCAAAACCCCAAAATGAAAAGGTCACGCCAACTGATGCAGAGTAGTTTAAATTAATTCTGGTACTATAAATAACTTTTTGTTGTAGCAGTTTCATAATTCTCTGTTCCCAGTGTTAATAATTTTCACCAAAGTAACTTGGGAAGTCAAGTGAACTATTGACTTGATATACATAGTTAGCAGATATGATAAAAGTTGTATTCTGTAATCACTATAAAAACAGTAATGGATGCTGTGTCTTTCAGATCTTTTCATATTCTCTAGATGCAATCTGCGAATGAGAAACTGTTCTTTCCCTGCTCTTTTCCTCCTCCCATGCTCTGGGGACTGCAGTTGTAACCTTTATCACAGGCTTTGCTACCTCCTGTGATGCTCTCAGTAACTGCAGTTCAGCAGGCCAAGTTCGGCTGTTACGGAAATCAGTGTGGGCTTTCCTCAAGAATCTGTGGCTTCTCTTACTGCCACTCACCACTGCTTCTCCTGTCTTCTTACTGCCACTCACCACTGCTTCTCCTGTCTTCTTTACATCAGCGTGCTTGGTTCGTGGGAATCTTCTTACAGTGTTTCCATGTGCCAAGATGGGCACCTTTGAAAAAACAGTGTCATTCAAAATTTCTACCTCACTGATTAATTAAACTGGTTCATTGTAGAATAATGACAGTTCTGCGAGATCAGCTCCTCGTCATAGTTATAATAAACATGAGTTAGTTCAAGTAATGGGAAGGTGAGAAATGTAACCTGTTCAGTTACGTGTGTGTGTTAATCCATCTTAGTAAAACTGGAGCTGGAGTTTAAGACACTGATATATCTTCTGTGTTCCAGGAATGGTAACAGTTTTCTGTAATCGACTGGGTTGGCACAACATGGAGCTGTTGCTCTCTCAGTTCCAGAGCCGCCTCACTTTTGGGGTTCACAGGGAGCTTTGTGACCTGGTGCGAGTGTCTCTGCTGAATGCACAGCGTGCTAGGACACTTTACAATGCTGGCTTTGTCACAGTGGCTGATCTTGCTAAAGCCAGTCCTGATGAGGTGGCAACTGCTTTGAAGAATTCAGTACCCTTCAAAAGGTGAGAAATCACTAAGTCTGGATGTCAAGTAAAGGAGTTTGTAAGGTGAAGGATTACAGGATGAAACCTGTAATTAAATATGACACCTTTTTGGGACTTGGTGCCAATTATTAGTTAGAAACAACTTTTAGGTCTCTGTCATTCCTTGATTATTTTGAAATTATTAGAAGCATCTTTTGTTTGCAGCATAAGTTAGCGAGACCTAAATTTTCTTCTTGTTGTTCCTTTCAATGCACTGTTCAGTCCTGCGTGGGCTAGTCCTGGAGATCTTTTACTGCCTCTAAAAGGCAACTCCACCACATGATCAAATGAGTTGATGATTTATACTGTATGTCATTTGATATTCTCCTGTGATTTTTACGTTAGTGCAATGACCAGCTTCCTTGATGACCTGTGCCATGACATGTGCCTGGTTCATGCTCCTGAAGTTTCCTTTCTTTGGAAAACAGTGCATGGAGGATGATTTAGACCTGGATCTTGCCCTAGTAGGGAGTTGAGACTCATCTGGGGTACATGTTTTGACACAGAAACCTGTGAATACTTCTGGGATATGCAGCCAGTAATATCTTTCATGGACATCAATTCATATAGAAAATGGAAATAATTATTTCCTATCAAGTGTGTTACGTTTCAGATATAGTGCTTCTGTGATGCTAAGAAGCTGTGCAGCTAACTGAAATGGGAGTAGAGCAGAATAGTGCCAGTTCCTTGGGTTGTTTTTTATTTTCTGCATGAGTGCTTACATCTCTTTGTTCCCTTTCCTGTAGTGTTCGCAGGGCGGTGGATGAAGACGAAGAATCAGCAGAGGAGCGTCGGACTGTGCGCAGTGTCTGGATGGCTGGAATGAAAGGCTTAACGGAAAGAGAAGCAGCTTCCCTCATTGTGGACGAAGCCAGGGGACTTCTCCAGCAGGATTTGGCACTGATGGGTGTGCAATGGAACCCAGAGTCTTTTCTCCAGTCTGATATGTCCTCTATGATCAGCAGCGAGTCAGAACTGGAAGACAGACTGCATAGATCAAATGGGGAGCAGTCTTCTGAGTCTTCTAGGGTGTTAAACAAAAAAAGGTGCAGAGTTCAGCAGTGTAATGGCATTGGTTCTCAGACTGGAAACTTATCAAATATTAAAAAGGGGTATAAAAGACGACTAAGTAGTGGTAGTACCAAAAACTCCGGATGTGAGAGTGAAGTCCCAGGCAGGAGACAGACTCGAGCAGAGGAAGGCAGAGATGACGTTGTGTACAGTGCTAGAAAACGGCCAAATATGTGCAGAGATGATGAAAATGTAGAAAGAATTTCTTGTGTCGAAACCAAGATGGATTCTAGAAGAGCAACTCCAGAACTCCCAGCTGAACAAGGAAAAACGCCAACACTGAGAACAAAGTCTTCAGCCTCTAGGTTGGTAAAAAGTGTGGACATGCATTTAAACTGGACTAGGAACAAAAATGCTGCTTCAAAACTGCAGAGGTCACTTCTTGAAGATTCAAATAGGCTTAGCAACAACATTCAAAAGCTGCCTGCTTTCCACCCCACCATATCTAAAGATATATTTTTTTCAGACAAAAATAATAAGGAATTTATGGAAATAGGGTCTGTAACTCATAAAGTCTCAAATTCTGTACAGATGGGAGAACTTGATCTGGGGAGGAAAGATAAAACGGAAGAATCATTTCCAGAGCCTACCACCACTAATGAAGGCGTGCCTAAGGGGAGAGCATGTTTTCAGGCACCTGTTACAATGCAGGGTACTCCACGTATCCATATGGAGACACATAATATAGAAAGTCTAGTGATGCCTGCAAGTGTTGGGACACAGAGAAATAAAAATATTGATGATAAGCAGAATAAAATTAATAAGATACGAACAGATGCGAGCTGTGCTGAGGTGATGAGTGGTAAGCAGCAGATGGCTTTAGATACAGATCACCCTAATGTAACTGCTAACTGCTCTGGAAATGGACATATCCATAGTGGCAGCAGGATACTGAAGCCTGTGCATTTTTGTCCTGCTGAGGATAAATCCTGCCATATTCAGATTCATAATGGTGGCAAAACTGGGGGTGAAAAGCCCAGTGGAATATTGTTACAAGCTGAAGCACTGCAGAAAGCCAACACTCACCCTAAGGATTTTCTGAAAGACTCTCTAGCAAAATCCAGGGGTGTTTGCAATGCAGGTGATGTTCAGAACGGTCCAACCTCTGATCTGTTTTCTGTCTCTCATGACTTTGAAGACAGCTTCCAGTTGGATACTCAAACTGAGATGATAATAAAACAGGAGGGAGCAGCTGGAATCACAGGACAGCAGGGAATACAAGGTTCAGAGCTGGCAGCGATACCACAGCAGGAAATCTCCAAGAAACTAAGCACTTCACAGACTGAGAATGCTACTGATGAAAGGCTGGCTGCAACAGTTAGGAAACGGGACTTATCGAGTCTTACCACAACAAATAACATTACAAAAAACACAGTTCAGCACTACAGTAATAAAGATTTTAAGTCTGGAGGCCTTAATTTAGAGCCCATAACAAAAATAATAGAATCTGGACTTTGCCTTAAAGAAAGCGATTTCTCAGTGACCGACTCCCAGCTACAAAGTTTTCTACAAGATTATCAGAGCCAAAATTCAGCAAAAGGGGAAGCTGCAGCTGAAGACCTTAATAAAGCAAATTCTCCTTTTGGTAGGGAGCATGTACAAGTAGAATGCCACCCTGCCCCTGAAACAAGCCTGAATATGAGTGATAGCTTGCTCTTTGATGATAGCTTCAGTAATACCAGTGACCTTTCAGCTGTTTACATCGTGGAAGCGGACAGAAAGAAACCTGTGGAGAAGGAAGAGACTTTGCTTCCTTCAGAAGGACTTTTGGAGAACATAAGGCCTGTTCAGAATGAGTTTGACACCAGTGGCAATCGGAAAGAGCATGAGGACCCTGTGAAGCTTAACGACGTGTCTCTAGTATCCTCTGATCTAATAGGCAGAGTTTTAGATCATGCAAATTCCCCATCTTTTCTGGAAGACATTCCTTCTACATTTCATGGTCCGTCAGGACTAAGAAATGCAGTGATATGCAACAATGACCCCAAACCAAAGGATTTAGTTAGAGATCAAGGTGAAAAAATTCAGAGAAGCCAGCAAGTTTTAGACAAGAAAACTCATCCAGTTGCGTGGAACAGTCATTTGTTTGAACTAAGCCCAGGATTGGAGGATGCATTAGACAAATGTTTTAGTCCCTCAGGTGTTGAACCAGTTTCAGTAAGCTCCTGTTTGAAGGAGAAGTTAGCTGCTCCTATTACTAACCCAGAACCAGATCCAGTCTTTGAATCTGACTGTGGTCAGCCACAGCCTTTGCCCACTTGCCAGGATTTAAAAAGATATTTCAGGGTTAAAGAAAACAAAACCGAAGACTTGAGTCTTCCGAAAACAGACTGCATGACACTGCCGCTCAAGGGAAGCAGCAGAACATCCTGTCCTCCACCAGATAGTAATAACATGTTTATTCCTCCAACACCCCCCAAAGAGCTTTTGCCAAAGAGTTCTGTTTCTCTCTCTGCGAAATCTGCAAGGAAGAGACTAGCTGCCTGTGTGACTGAAGGGCAGCTGATTGAGCCAGAGCAGAATGGCAAGGGCAATGCAGAGCAACAGGTAAAAACACTCCAGGACAGTCCTGGGACTGTAGACCCAATTGAGACCGATGAGATAAGAGATGATGATTCCACTATAGACCAAGGCTTTTCGCTGCAGCTATCTCAAGATGTTTTTCCACTCAGTCCCTTAAGTGCTGAAAGTTTCACTATTATTGATGTAGCAAGCGACAAGACACTCTTCCAGACTTTTGTTGCAGAATGGAAGGAGAAAAGCAGATTCTCCATCTCAGTGGCATGTGAAAGAACAAAATGCCTTTTGTCTCCCAAATCAACGATTGGTGGCAAATTCAAGAAAGGTCAGTTCTGTGTTCCAGAGCGTTATTTTGTGAACAGCAAGGTGGCACCTTCAGCTTAACGCAGGAGAAGGAAAGGGTTTGCAAAAAAAGAGGAAGAAAATTACTGATGATTTAATATTGTCAGTCTCAGTAAAGCAAAGGAGCTGTGTGTTAGTACAAAGGAAAAATTGGTGTTAAGCATTTCATTGGTAGGTCTTTGGTGACAGCAATGAAGTGTTAGCAGCTTCTTTGTATTTGAGAGCATTTAAATAGTAATGTTTCATTATATATCTAATTTTGAAATGGATCTGTGTTGTGCAGTCCCTTTATCATGTATCTTTCCATATTATAAACAAGTTTCAGTATTATTCATTTAGTAAAATGAATAGTATGTTTAACAATAACCATACAGATTGTTCAGGGTCTCCGCAGAGCAGCGTTATTGCAGGGTTGTCTCTGAACCAAGGTTAAATATTTTTGAGTTTGCAGAATGTAAACTTGGTTCAGTATAGGTATGTGTGGAATTTGGATCACTCTCTGGGTCGTTGTAATATTGCTTCATTTCTTTTCCACAGAGGTATTCATATACTGCAGTTTGTTGCTGTATAAACACACCCTTCCTTTAAAATAACAATATTAAGCAGAATTAGATTCTTTGCTGTCATAATGCCATAACAACAACAAAACCAAAATTTCTTAACCATCAAAGTAGATTTTTGACAGATGTTTTTCAGAGTGAAAGGAAGGAATACATTTCTGTCTTAACTCTTGAAGAGATTGCTAGGAAAGGCCAGAGTTTTGCAGGGACTTGTATGGGTAGTTGTTTCTGTTAAGAGAATGTTTTGGTATTCTGTGGTGGGTGAGGATTATTTTTTCCTTTTCTTTGCCAAAGAAACAGAGATTTTTCTCACTGTAGATAAAAATGAAGGTATATATTCACTTGAGCTCGATCATATGTATTAACATTTTCAGGATCCAAACTCTTCTGTGCTTATGGATGCCGTTTTATAACTGTAACTTAACAATTATTCTTTTAGTAAGTTCTCCTCAGTGGATGCAAGTTAAAGATGACGGATTTCCTGTCCGAGGCTGTGAAGACATTTTGGTAGTTGGACTGGCAGTATGTTGGGGTGGAAAAGATGCCTACTATATCTCTTTGCAGCAGATACAAGACCAGACTGGTAAGTGAGCAGTCAGGTGGTGCTGTGTTACATGATGCTGCATTGCAAGAAAGTACCTTTAGCACATAGGTTACTGGAAGTGTTTTGAGTGTCCCAAACCTAGCTCAGTTGTGTTATGGAATAATTTAGCCATGTTATTCAGCAGTCTTAAGTGTTGAACACCCTTGGACAGGTTGCTGTTGATACATCTATGCTGCTATATAATTAAACCAGGGAATGGGCTCAAGCACTGAACTGCTGAGCGGGCATATGGCTAAACAGTAGCTGACACGTGTCTTCTCTGTAGCTTACCTGCTTTTCTCTTTCAACTTCTTCCAATTTTTGTTCTCCAGAACAAATCTAACACTTGAATACCGAACAGAACCCAATCTGTGCTGCGTGGGCTTGTCACTAGGGTTTGATTTCTGGCTGTCCTTTGTTTAGTAGTACAGAGACAGCATATTGCTTTTGGGAGCCTTCTCTTGTTTGAGAAAATATGCAATATCAATATAGATTTATTGTTATTTGTTCACAGTCCAACTGTACTTTTTGTGCTTTAGGTGATTACATTCAAGATTTTTCTCCTGCCTTTCTTATCATGCAGTGGGTAAAAAGATGATTTTTGTTTGTATGTCCTGCCTCAGAAATCAGTATGAGTCTGGCACCACCACCTTTGGACAAAAGCCTATCTGTAAAGGAGAGGTTGTATCATCTACAGCTGCACCTGCAGAAGAAGCCCCATCAGAAGCGCTCGCTTGTCATGTATAACTTCATTCAGCACTACAAGACTCTGGTGATGGCTTGTGGCATCTCCTTGGAAGGAAGCTTTGAGGACCCAAAGGTTTGTAGGATTAAGAAATTGGGCGTGGGTAAAACTACTAGCTTAAACACACCAGTGGAAAGACAGGAGTGCCTTCTGGTACTTCCCTTCTGTTACTTAAGATTTGAATATGTACATGCGTTTTCTTCCAGTGGGAAGTCTACAACAGTATTTAGAGGAGGCTTCTTTTGCTCGCTGTGTTTGTGGTGCCTGCAAGAGAAACTGAGCAGGTCCAGTGAGAGGTTAACATGTTCATCTTTTGCACCTGATTGCTTGGGGGGCAGGGGGATGAGGTTGAATCTCTCCCCTGTCTGAGCAGACAGTGCAGAAGTCTTATTTTGTTGCAACAAGAAGCCTGGGACTGAAATGTCAGAACTGCTTCTGGTCTGATGTTTGGTTCTGAGAGCAGTAGACTTTGCAAGCAAAAGATTTACCCTCTGTGTACAGGGCCACCTTTCCACCACTATTTCCTTAAAATGAAACAAAGTTTACATGTAATTTCAAAAGCTTGGGTACCGTTTGTAGCTCAAACAAAACACTAGAAACAACAGGTAAAAGCACCTTCTTGTCCTTGTTAGGAAAAGCTCTAGGTGTGTAGAAATTTTTGGTCTTGATTTCTAAAGCTGCCATCACACCTGGGCTGAATACCATCATGGCAATGTTAAAGTCTGCAGGTAAGTAGCTGAGGTGTTCAACACAAGGACAAACTAAACTTTTCATACTGATAAATAGTTTTAGGGTAAGATTAAAGAGTGATAAAAGTACTACCTTTTCCTGCACTGTTGTGTATATTAAATGGAGCCATACTTATATATTTGTTCATTTTTGCAATGCAGTGAATATATACATACGCACACACACATTCACACCCCCACACGCCCCCGTATATATACATGTGGTTTTTGCCTTCTGCTTGTATGGCAAGACAGTGCAGAAACCTGTGTTTCATCCTATTTTGACATGAGAAATTGAAATACAGCTATAAGCAAAATTGCTTTGAAGACAGTGGGAGGTATGAGGCTTGCTGCAAATAAAATTTGCCTTGCAGAATTCTTGGTACCAGTGCTGATGGTACAAAAAAATAGGAGACCTCAGCTTGACTAATATTCTAGATCAATAGCGAGTTCTGAGTTTTGAAGTCAGTTTTCATATTAAACACGTTTTGATCCTGATTTTCATATTTAATCCACTTTGCATTAGGTTTTAATAAACAAAAAAAAAAACCCTGAGGGCAGCAGTTCTGGGTGTGTTTAGTTGACAGAGGATAAGGTTTTCAAATGTGCAGAATTAACTTTGAGAATGAAGCCTTTCAGTGACTTGTGCCCTCTTGAAGGTTTAATCTGAAATCATGTAACTTTTCCACAAATTATTCCAGTCTGTCTGCCAAATCAAGAAATAATCTGCACTGCAACCTTCATTAACCCCCAGTTAAACACTTACATCGTGTTATGAGCAAAAAGGAAAAAAAAAGAGGTTTCATGGAGGTCTCCCTTTTCAAGGTTGCGTGTTGGCTGCTTGATTCTGGCTCTAAGGAACGTACACTTCACAACATGGTGACTAACTTTCTCCCCAGCGAGCTGCCTCTCCTGGAAGGGGTAGGCACTGGCCAAGGGGTGCAGAGCCTGGGGCTTAGTGCCAGCAGAGATCATTCTGGGCGGTACAGAGCAGCAATAGAGTCTGTGCTCATCTTCAACGTCATGAACCAGCTCCACAATGAACTACAGAAGGAAAATCTGACAGGTAAGGAGAGCTGCTCCACCTGAGGGCAAATAGGGAGGGTAAAGGTGGCTTTGCTACCACAGACTGAATGGTCAGTGGAGAAGAGAGATTTGGAAGTATATATCCCAAATATCCACCAGTTCCATCGATTAAGGCAATATCAGTCTATTTGAAGTCTCTGAAATAAGCAGGCCTCTATCTCCCAGACAAGTACCCCAGCCATTGTGAGGGTGTTGATGGGCCTTTCTGTGGTTTCTTGTGAGCATTTTCAGAAGCTTTTGCATTTCCTTGTCAGAAGCAATTCCTAAAAGCCTCAAATGTTTTCTGTAGAAGATTTCTTGGTCTTTGGCCTGCCCATATAGCATTTATTTGCCATGTACGTGTTGTGCCCATGAAACTCTTGTGATCTCATAGTGAATGATCCAGGATGTTTGCACTGGTATTTGCTGAATGCTTTTCTGTGTTTAAAAACAATGCCCTCTCCAAAAGCACATACCTGCTGGTGGGCTTACAGTTTAAGGGAAACAATAACTATCCAAAGCCTCAGGTTAGGGTCCAGTCTCACTGAAGTCTTACTGTACTTTTACCACAACATTTATGACCATGACAACTTAGAAGGCTTTTAAAGAATGCGGGTGGTGGAATGAAAATGTATTGAGTTAGAAAGCTTTACATTAAGCATGTCTGTGGTTTGTAAAATATTCATATCCAAAGAAATGTGTATCTCTTATTTTTGACAGAAATGGTTATTCTCTTAAATATTTTTGTGATAAGTTCTGGAATACTTATTATGAAATTTTTCTTACTATGAAATATTCCAGAATCAAAATTATTTAAATGAAATCTATATTAAAAGACTTCAGTGTGTCTGGGCATCCAGGATTTTAAACACTGAGAATTCCCCTTTTTTTAATGAATCTGTTGATCTGCAGTTGACCTGTTTTTGATATTACAAAACTTCTTCTTGGGGTTTGTACTTACTACAGATATATTTTCTAAAGTGGAAATGCCCACCCATTATTGCTTGGCTCTGCTGGAGCTGAATGGCATTGGATTTAGCACAACAGCCTACGAAACCCAGAAACAGGTCATGCAAGCTAAACTGAGTGAGATTGAGACCAAGGCCTATCAGCTGGCAGGCCACAGCTTCTCCTTGACCAGCCCTGATGACATCGCAGAGGTATGTGAGGGTCAGGGTGGGAGAGAGAGAACTTTGTTACAAGTTACCCCAAGAGGCTTTTGTTAGACTTAAAAAAGCCAAACCTTGGGCAGTCTGCATGTGAAGGAAAGACAAAATGCAAACTGAACTCTGCTCAGTGTTGGTTTGTCTTTACACTCACTATGACCTTGCTGCCTGCAAGGTGTGCATGCTTCCTGCTTGTTACTGGTTTCTACAACCTTTAGTAGAAACAGAGGAGGTAGAAGTGGGAATAAACATGCTGTTTTTAAGGGACATTGGCTGCTCATGGTGCACAAGACCATCTGCACATTAAATGGCTTTTGCGGTATTTTCAATTAATGGTGTGGGACTAGAGAAACTTGTTTGCAATACCAGTATTCTGCATGTAAGATGTGGTGTGGTATCATGCAGTCTGAATCTAAGAAGAGCTGTACTGAGTAAGTTGCATTGTTACCAGTGTCCCTGTACAGACATGCAAGATGAGGAAAGACTGCTTTAAAAGTTTTAAATCAATACTGTCTTTTTTTAAAGAAAGTGTATGGAACTGTTAGGCTGTAAAACCTAAGAAACAGATGTCTGTATAAATTAGAAGTACTTTTATTCCTGAAGAACTTTGCTATACATATTTTTAATGTACGTTACTCACAATCACAGGAATAGATTATAATTGTGCATGCTTTCTTCCCCTTTTATTTCTTTTCTATATAATAATTTTTTGCAGAGGGGCTATACTTTATATGGAAATAGTGAAAATTTGCCAGCAGCCTCACTAAAAAGAAGTTCCACAGAAATATTCCTCCTTTGTTGCAAGTGCAGAAGTTTTTCTTGGTTACAGTAGTCTGAGAACTCCTGATTTAGCTCCAATTTCATCCTGCTTTGTGGAAGAGGGGAAGGAAAGTGGGTTGGGATTTTTTTTTCTGAAATGCTGTTCTCTGAATTACAGAGGCTTGTTTCCTGTGTGGAAATTTTGATAGAAATCATGTAAAGTATCCTGTATAAGTCTGTAAAGCTTTAGCTTTCTAATTTTGTGTCGGTAAAACTTGTGCTACAAAAATCTGAGGATAAAAGCTTCTGTTCCCTTCTGCCAGCTGTGAAGTGAAACACAATAGCTGCTAAATGGTGTATAATGCTACACAGAAACATAGAATGAAAAATGAAGAGCTGTGCTCTGACTGTCAACACATGAGCATATAATGAATTTTTCAGTTCTTGACATATTTTTAGAAAAACTAATATTCTGGCTGTTCTGGAAAAGGTATTTGTGACCTCCCCCTGTGACATTCAGTTGCTCTGAAACCTGCTTCCTGCTAACACTTTTTTTTTCCCCCTCATCAATGTTCTTCCCACTTCTAGGCATCTTAACTCCACATTTTATTACAGTTGACTGTCAGCAGTAACCTCACTTATTGGATGGAGTTAATTACCTTTTCTAAAAACATACCTCTGAACTCAAACTTACAGTGCTCAGAAAATGAGATTTTAGATTGCAATTTGTAGTTAATTAAAATGAGGAGGAATGACTTTGATAGCTGAGATCTTTAATCAGCTTTTTAATTACCTGAAGCATTCCTACTATCCTTTAGTTGGAACAAGCTGTTTAAGTGCTCAGTTGCTTTATGTTTTCTCCTGAGAGTAGCGTGCAGAAACTAATTTGAAATGCTGGCCTCTTCCAGGTTTTGTTCCTGGAGCTGAAGTTGCCACAATATGGAGATGTGAAAGTTCAAGGGAACAAGAAGACTCTGGGTTACACCAGAAGAACAACTGCAAAAGGAAACCGTGTGAGGCTGAGCAAGCAGTTCAGTACAACCAAGGTATGGTAAAGTCTGTGTTTCTAGTTAATGGGAATGTTTCTAGTCTGAAAGCGACTGTGCAAATAACTCCTCTTACTTCACACATCTGCTGCTTGGATACATTGGAGTTGCATATGCTGACCTAAATGAAAGTGAATTTTACCTGCCTTTCTGCTTCTCCAGTTGTCACTGGAAATTCAAACTGGATTCTGCCTTCTCTGTTAATGGAGTTATTAACTCCTCCTACACTCCTGAGGCCTGAGTGTAGTGAGGACATGGCTATAAATAGCAGGCTTCAATAAGAATAAATTGGGCAGAATTTGATTTCCCAAACCACGTGCAAGACCAAAATATCACAGTAATTTTGTAAAGCAAATAGTAGAAGAATTTTTCAACATCAGCTTGAAAGCTACTTAAATAACATGGTGATTAAAGACAATATTTTCCCTGCCTGGTACTACCATATCTGTATTTTGTGCTTGAGGGGAATTTGTCTTCAGAATGGCCCATCTGATGGCTTATCAAATTTAGCATATCAAAAGCTTGTATAAATGTGAAGGCTATTGACATTCTTGCCAGTTGATAAATATTGTGGAGCTGTATTAATACCAACTGCTGCAGGCTAATGGGTGCTCTTGCCAGGCAAGTGATATTAGCAGATATATATGTTCCTTGTTTTCAGGACTCATTAATCTGTGTTGTTTTCTTAGTTTTCCCTTGTTCAGTGTAGTCAGTGCTTGTAAGACAGGTATTGATTTCCAAAACTCAGGTGGCAGTGAAGAAGTGAGTGCTGCGCCGATGGCAGAGCAGAGAGCGAGAAGCAAAGTGAGGATTTCCTCCCGTTGTGTTGAGGAGGGATGAGGCTGCAGCTGCCGGCTACATACAACAAAAAATGTTTTGAGAAATGTTTGCATGCCACTGTTTTTGGAAATTTTTGTTCCCTTCATATTTCTGATTTAACTGAAAGGATTTGATTGCTAGTCATCAGCTTTGTACTTCAAGGAGCATGGTCAAGGGCTTCATTTTATGTGTTCCTAGAGAATGGATAGGAGAGAGCAGGGAGAAAAATGTTTGAGAAGATGGAGGAAGAACATTAACGCTGGGCAAGAGGAGACGACGTAGGGGACCTATGGCAAGTTTTGCTTTATTTGATCGTTTCAGGTGGTTTATTGATTGGTGCAGATCAATAGTGGTGATGAGGATGCAAAAGTCCAGAAAAGCGATTTTCTTTTTTGTGTGTCATAAAACTGCTGCTGTGTCTCCTGGAGCTTTGATTGCCCAGGTGTAGGTGGTATAAGTGGAGGGGATATCCATTTTATTTCAAGGCAGTGACACTGGAAACTCACTGTGGGTGGAGGAGACACTTTTTTCCTGCAGAACTGCAAAAACTTTACTTACAAAGCTTTCAAGGCAGTTAATTATAATTGTGCCCTTTTCTTCCCACAAGGATGTTTTGGAGAAATTAAAGACACTTCACCCGTTGCCAGGGCTGATATTGGAATGGAGGAGGATCAACAATGCCATTACTAAAGTGGTGTTTCCACTACAGAGGGAAAAGCGATTGAATTCAGCACTGGGAATGGAAAGGATACATCCAGTATCACAGACTCACACAGCTACAGGTAAAGAAACATGTGTGAAATCCTCACTTCTTAACTGCTTTTTTGTGTGTGTGTGTGTTCTGTGGGGAGAAGGTAGGAAAACAAGCCCATGCTCTGTTTCAACCAAATGAAAATGCTGAAATATTTTTTCACCTGAATCTGCCCTAAAAGTCTAGATGTGTTAAAATAGCTTTTGAGTTCACAGAGCAGTATTTTTCATTTCTTGCACCTATTAGCATGTAAGTGAGACTCCTTTTGTACCCTTATTTAGTTCTGCATTGCCTTCCTTCTCAGGTCGAGTAACCTTCACAGAACCAAATATCCAGAATGTGCCAAGAGATTTTGAGATCGAAATGCCAACTGTGGTTGCAGAGAGCCCACCCTCCCAAGCCCATGGAAATATCAATTCTCGTGCTGTTTCTGGGGGCAGGTAGGGGGATCTTGATAAAGCTGCTACCCACTCTTCTGATCTTAGTGCGGTCGAGTTGTCAAATTTCTCTTTTCTGACTTCACCTGTGGCTGCTGTCACATCAGTTTGACTTGTTACTCAATGTTTCTCTTATAGCTTCAGGGGAACACGTACCTAAAAATCAGTGACACATGAAAGACCTAATAGTAACTAACAGCATGTGGCTCCATGTAGCCACTTCCTTTTTGAAATTCTTTATGAAACCCTACAGAGAGATGAGCATCATGCTTCCAACTGTTGGATGAAAAGCCCGAGTGTGAGAAGTAACTGAACTGAAGTTAGGATCTGGTTTGACTTTCTAACACCTCCTCTGAAAGAGGACGGTATATTGTGGAAGAAGTAGAAGAAAGTTCACGTGTTTTATGCTGTGCAGCTCCCTGTGTAAGGGAACAGAAGTGAATATATTTTTAATTCTTTGTTAACAATTTAATTTGTGATAACGGTCATAGAATCATTGAAGTTGGAAAAGACCTTTAAGATCACAGAATTCAACCATTATCCCTACACCATTCTCATGTACCTGTTTTTTAAACACCCCCAAGGACAGTGACTCCAGCACCTCCTTGGGCAGCCTGTTCCAATGCTTTACCACTCTTTTGGTGAAGCAATTTTCCCTAACATCAATCTGACCACCCCTGGTGCAACTTGAGACCATTTCCTCTTGTGCTATTGCTAGTCGCTACAGAGAAGAGGCCAACCTCTCTACAACCTCCTTTCAGGTATCTGTAGAGCACGATAAGGTCTCCCCTCAGCCTCTTCTTCTCCAGGCTGAACAGCCCCAGCTCCCTCAGCCTCTCCTCATAAGACCTGTTCTCCAGACCCCTAATCAGCCTAGTTGCCCTTCTCTCCAGCACCCCAATGTCCTTCCTATACTGTGGTGCTCAAAGCTGCACACAGTACTTGAGATGTGGTCTCACCAGTGCTGAATACCAGGTATGGCTACCTGTGTTACCTGTCCTAGGGAGCCTGCTTTGGCAGGGGGGTTGGACTTGGTGATCTCTGGACTTCCCTTCAAGCTCCTACAATTCTGTGAATACAAGATCACCTCCCTGGCCCTGCTGGTCACACTGTTCCTGATACAGGCCAGGATGCTGTTGGCCTTCTTGGCCATCTGGGCACACCAATGGCTGATGTTCAGCTGGATGTCAATCAACACCCCCAGGTCCCTCTCTGCTGGGCAGCTTTCCAGCCACTCTTCTCCAAGCCTGTAGCACTGCCGGCGGTCGTTGTGGCTGACGTGCAGGACCTGGCACTTGACCTTGTTGAAACTCATACTGTTGGCTTGGGCCCATTGATTGAGCCTGTCTAGGTCCCTCTGCAGAGCCTCCCTACCCTCAAGCAGATCCACTCCTCCACCCAGCTTAGTGTCTGCAAACTTACTAAGAGTGCGCTCTATCCCCTCGTCCAAATCACCAGTAAAGGTGTTCAATAGGAGTGGCCCCAGCACTGAGCCCTGGGAAACACCACTCGTGACTGGATTTAACTCCAATTAACACAACTCTTTGGACCCAGCCATCCAGCCAGGTTTTTAACCAGCAAAGTGTATGCACATCCAAGCCACGAGCAGCCAGCTTCTCTGACATAGCTTCCCACAGCATTGTCTTAAAGGCCCTAGTAAAGTCAAGGTAGACAACATCCACAGCCCTTCCCTCTTCCAATACGCAGGTCACCCTGTCACAGAAGGAGATCAGGAAATGATCCTGCAAATGGTGCCAGGAAGCAGAAGAAGATGTATAATTCTGTGTTCTGTTAAGCAAATGCCCTATTTTGACAGTGTTACATGCCAGTACCTAAACAGTTGTGTGGAAGTCTAGTGAAATATCAAGATGGGTCTTTCAGCAGCTAGCTCATGAGCACGGGGAGACTTTAACTTGGTGGTGGTTTTCTGTCCTTTCAGTTTCTCTTTTCATTCAGGTTCTTGTCCCACATGTGTCACCTAAGTGAGTTTCATAATCTTTTTTCCCATAGCATGATGTAAGAACTTTCAGAAGTTTTTTGGACCTTCTGTCTTTTTCATACCAGAATGTATCTAACAACCTTGTGTGCCAAATAGGTTATGGGAAGAGAGCCCAGGAATAGCAGGATTGCGTCCATCTCTGTTCAGGAAAAGAACCAGGCCTAGCCATGGAGGCAAAAATGTCATTCTGAGACATAGCTCTGGCAGTGCTCAGGCTTGCAGCAGCCTTGCAGGTTGGCTAGAGAGTGGGCTGGGCTTTGAGAGTCTTCCCTGTAGAGAAGCAGCCCATGAAAGGAACAGAGTGCTTGCTGAACTTGGAGAGAGGTCAGCTTCTCAGGCTAATCTTTAAGACCACGTTCCTCAGTTACGCAGCCACTGTGTTGTGAAGATGGGCAGTCCTAAAGGCACAGAAATGACTGCTGGCACAAAACAAACTGTCATGCAGGCTGGTAGGTCTTCCAAACTTTGGTCAAAACTGTCTTTCACTAATTGCTTTTACTTTTCCTTTCTCTATTGTAAGAAGCTTCTGACTGAAGGAGCATAACTGAATTACATCATGTTACAAAGCCCTTACTCACTTGATCAAATTGGGGCGTTCTGCTGGACAGCGTGGTTCTCTACGTTTTCATACGTTGCCCCTCACCTTTATTTCTTATGAAAATTTATTGCTGTGATCTTTGTGCTATTGTTCATCTCCCTGATCCCTACCATCCCTGAAATGACAGGGTATAAGAACAGAGCGTGCACAAGGGAAGAGAGCATGATGTCTCTTCTGTGCCTTTGCTTTGCTGAAACTGGTCTTGAGCTCAGAGATGCCTTGTCATTCTGATAAAGATGTTGCTCAGATCCCTGACCCAAACGTCAAGGACTTTATAAAGGCCTTTTAATTCCCAGTGAAGAACTCGACAGACTGACTGGTGGACTGGTGCTGGTGAGAATAGCAGGTGTGAATGGTGTCACAGCTGTGCATTGCTCAGTGGGTGCACTCATGGATGCTGTTCCACCCACAGCTTCAAGGTACTTGATAGGGCAAGAGAACTAAGCAAGCCCTGAGAGACTGCAGAGCACCTGGTGCTCCTATAAACTTGCAGCCTTCTGGAAAAATAAGTGGTTTCTTTGAGGCAATTTTTTGCTCAGCCTGTAGAGAGGAAATGTGCAGTGATTTGTGAGCATGTCTTCTGCAACTTCTGCTCTGCTTTTGCAGGCTTACTTTGTGTGTGTGTGTGCAGGCATGCAGAGTCATGAGGCTGATGTGAGGGGAACTCTTTTCTGTCTGTACTAGGCAAGGGCTGGTGTAGGCATTCTGCATGTAAGAATGATGTTGACAGAAGACTTGGTATTTAAGGTGGGGTGTTGGATTTTTAGGATTCCTATAGGATTTCTTTGCTATCTTCCTGGAATACACCCATCACAGATCTAGAGCCTTTCATCTTACCTGTTTTGAAGTGGAATTATCCAATTTCTGGACTAAATTCTAAATGTTCTAGGAAGATTTATCTCTAAATCTGTTCAGTCAATAAATACCTTCAGGTGTACATGTGGCCTCTGTCCAATTCCCCCATGGTCAAATTGAGGTATGCATTGTCCAAAAGAGTAGAATTGTCTCACTTGTTTTCACCGACTCTTTGTGGCAAAAACGATTATGCATCTTTAAGTGTTTTAGAAATTGGTGAAGGACATTCATTCTTTGTCTCTACAGATGTAGAAGGCGTTCCAGAATTTTGCCTAATGGTGTAAAGCTTCAGGCTGAAGACAGACCTGAAGAAAGAGGAATGCCATTTTCTGTTAGCATGAGGCATGCTTTTGTTCCCTTCCCAGGTAATGCCCAGAT
Source organism: Gallinula chloropus (assembly GCF_964237585.1). Taxonomy (NCBI): domain Eukaryota; kingdom Metazoa; phylum Chordata; class Aves; order Gruiformes; family Rallidae; genus Gallinula; species Gallinula chloropus. Next base: position 86,994,188 of record NC_140085.1, read on the forward strand.
CCTGCTCTCTGCCAGCTAATTGTTAAGAACTGTATGAGAACAAAATTGTTAAGAATTATATAAGAACAAAATATTTCAGAGCTAATGGAGTTAAGAACTGATGAGAGTCTATATCTGAGTGAGCAGCCTACTTGGAAAACTAACGCAGTAGTTAACATGCCCTCAAAATTATTCACAGGACTGCAAAGGAAGAGTGTTTCAACTGGGGAAAGTATTCAGATGTTCACACCTAAATTTCCTCTTTAGGAATACATTTTTTTTTTTAAAGAGCTATACTTAGACAGCTCTTAATACACAAATTGTACTCTATCTAGTGTTCTTTCTAGCCAAGTATCAGTTCTCACATTGCCTGCCCTGCTCAGCACAAGTGTGCTGCTCCCATCTCTGTGCCGATCATCCCTACGAGGTGCTAGACATCTACAAAGACAGCTGGACAGACTCTCCTCTCTGTATTTTTGGTGGATTTTTAGATGTAGTGGCTGGGTGGAAAGCAGGCAAGCCTGGGGACTGGGGAAACGGCAAAAATTTGTCTGATTTAAATTCTGCTGTTTATTGGCACAACTTCTAGCAGTTGCAGAAGTAACCCCTAAAGGTTATTTGTAAGAAAATGGTGACTAGTTGCATAGAAATGGCACTGAGAAAGCACTTAGAGCAGAAGGTGGAAGGACAGACAGCTGCAGTCCTTCCTGCTGAGGTTATTCCTCTTAGGCTACCCCAGGTGAGTGAGGGGGAAGTTCTGTGGTTTAGTAGCGTGTGCTGTATCCTCTTTGCACTGGTACCACCCAGCTGTAAGTGCCAAGTCCAGGCGACTCAGGCCTTCAATTTCTCAGGGAATGGAGGCTCATGTGGCTGGAATGTTCTTGGAGTAATTGATGAAATAATGATTTCCACTACTGTCTTGACTTCAGGTGGCTTAATCTTGGCTGCTGATTACTCTCAGCTTGAACTGAGGATCCTTGCTCATTTGTCTTGTGACTGTCGGCTCATTCAAGCCTTGAATGGGGGTACTGATATCTTTAAGAGCATTGCAGCAGAATGGAAAATGATTGATCCCCAAGCTGTTGGAGACAGGACCAGACAGCAAGCTAAACAGGTAACTTTTAGGAGAAAGATTCAGCAGCAGCTTTCTGTCAGAAAGGGTCAATGCTCAAAACACCAGGAAATCACAATAGTTTGGCTTCTCCTTGGGTTCAGCCATGATTGTTCAGTAGTTGCTTTGTGAGTCTTCCCACTCTCAGCACCTTTCAGTTGGAGCTGTCTGGGTTTTGTGGGATGAGGTTGGAGAAAAGCAGCATGAATGGCTTGGACTCAGGGCCAGTCTGTCTTCTGAAATGATTGCCCTTGTTCCCATACACTTCAGTGAATCACATTCTGTTTTGGCTCTGCTTTCTCTGCATGGTTCACCATACGGCTGTGGGTCTTCACACTGTCCTCTGGCAGATTTGCTATGGAATCATCTATGGAATAGGAGCGAAATCTTTGGGCGAGCAGATGGGGATTGATGAAAACGAAGCTGCCAATTACATTGAATCCTTCAAATCAAGATACACAGGTTTGGATATGGCTGTTTGGGAGCTGTGTGGTGGTGGTATTTTTAATCCCTTTTCTCTGTGTCTTCTCAAATCCTAAATTTGTCTCAGTTCTATACTACTGCTATCTCTTTTGGAAAAGTATTTAATTTTTTTAAGTCCACTGCATGAACACAACAGTTGGATACTTCAAAATGTTTTACTTTACACTCTGGTTTTATTCATCTATAGGATCTTGTTGTTAGCTTATTACATGAATTATTTTGGTGTTTTTTAAATTAACTAATAAACCCTCAAAATTAATTTTAAAGTTCTTAACTTTCAGAATAAGAAACACGCTTTTCCTTATAAGACCACACAGCTTCAAAGAATATGCAATACAACTTTAGACCATACTAAATGTAATTTTAAAATATAACCATTTTTCTCTTTTCTCTGCTTCTTTCATTGAGTTTTAAACTGGTTTGCATATAACCTTTACATTTTTATCTAGCTGCTCAGAGCATCCTGTGTTTTGCAAGGAGACATTGTTGCATTTCTAAGCAGCGTGTTAATTTTTAGGAAAGCTATAGAGAGAGTAGAGCTGCAATCAGAAAATGAATGGAGGGCAAATGGGATGGGAGACGGCTAGCTCTAATCATAAAACTTGGAAATGAGCTGGAAAATTGCGTTCTAAAAATTCAGGGTTTCTTTCTTTAGGAGACAGATGCTGAGGAATGGTGTCCTTTAAGAGTCTGTTTAGTCTCAAGTAATTTCTGGATAATGTCTCCTTTGCTTCCATTAGAAATTACTTCTGGCTTCCTCCCTCTCAGTACACAGGCATGCACACAAACTCTGTGATGTACCTTGTAGTGCAACTGCACTTCTTACAAATTTTCACTCATATGTATTACCAGGCTGACACGGTAAATGACATACCTAATGGATTAGCTAATGCTGTCACTCTTGGATCTTGAAGGGCTCCTTTTACGTTTTATGTTTTGTAAACCTTGGAAAGAAACTGCCCAAAGTTAACTTTTCCCACCTTAGTGCAGTTGTTACCTGAACTTTCAGTGAAAAGGATTCTGCCCTGTCTCACTTTTCTTTGACCTAAGTTTCTTCTTAACACTCTTGGTGGATTCACTCTTTCCCTTGCAAAGTGCAAATGGCTGAGTTTCTTTCATCCTAGTATCTGAAGTGACAGTCTGAAATCAGGCATCCTGAGGCATCAAGGGCTCAGGCTTCAGCTTTCAACTTACTCCCTGCCTACTACTTCTCTTTCCAGTGGTGGTCCAGGTCCTGACCCCTCCGTTATCAATAATGCATGTATGATCTCTGTGCCTGGGCGCTGTGCAGAATGGACTTCCTACCTCTGTCAACACAGCCAGATATCCTGACACTCTGCCCCTCTTCCACCTCAAAAGCCTTAATGGTCTTTCCAGCAGAGCTGCAGACAGGCTGAAGGAGCGATTGTCTGCCCTTGTCCACTGACTGGCTCTGGGAAATGTAAAGGATTATCTCTGTGACCCCAGTGAGAAGTCAACGTGGAATATCAGCTGCATAAGGGAAAACTTTATCTTTCCTTTCACAGGGATTCAGAAATTCTTGAGGGAAACAGTGAGCAGCTGCAGGAGAGATGGGTTTGTGCAGACCATCCTGGGAAGACGGAGATACCTGCCAGCTATCAAAGACGCAAACCCCTACAGTAAAGCTCATGTATGTTGAGTGCAGTACCTTTATTTTTTTCATAAATTTCTTTTTAAAGTATTACATTTCTTTGCATATCCATATCTGCAGTTCTACAGGGTCTGTGAGCCATCTTGGTCATGACCTTCCACTTCCTGCTTAGTTCATTGTTTCCTCATTGTTCTCTGAATAACAGAGCTTTTGTCATGGTCTGCTTGACGTAAGTCTTGTATGACTGGGTGTGCAGCTGTCATCACTGTGCTAACCTCACTTTGGAACTCCCACGTTGGAACCAGAGTGAGTAATTTATTGAAATAAGTGGACATGATTTTAAAAAGCCTCCACACAGTGATGTGCTTTAACTCTTCAGGCTGAGTTGCTCCCACTCAGCAGTCTTTGTATGTTATATGCTGTCAGTGCTTGAACAAGAAAGAACATTTAAGTCCTATATTTTTGGGTATTAGTTCCTTTTTTTATTTCCCCTCAAAGGAAAATTGCTCTAACTTGTTAGATAAATATTTTACTTTATATACACCTGTGCACTGGCATTATCTTTTTTCCCCAAGGTCATTTCAGACAGATGTGTCACAGTTTCTACTTCAGTAAGAGTGGATTGACTCCCTGGGGACATGTTGGTGCGTTTCTCTGGGGAGGAAGCATTATGTGTCTCAGTAGGAAGCTGGATCAGGTTGTGTGGAATGAAAGGCTGGAGTGGAAGAGGGAGGAAGTGGGGGAGTTTGTACTCCAGGGAGTTGGAAAGGAAACAAGGGAGTCTTTCAAAAAACTTTTGAGATGATTTGACTATTGAATCTGAAGGATATTTCAGCATGAAGCTTTGTAGATGCACCTTCTGTTCACCTTTGATTTATTCTTTAAAATCATATTAAAGACCAGTTACTGAATTATCTTCACTTTCATTTCAACCTCCTTACCACTTTTTGCACGTTTCAGCTCTAATCAAAGAGAGAAGAACCTCTGAATACAGTTTTCTCAGCTCAGGAGGGGATTATAGAGAGGTCTGGTGCGTTTTTTTTCACAGCTGTAATGCTCTTGCAGTCAGCGTTCACTGCAAAGACCAGATTTTTAGCCCATGAAGCCTGGCTTCTTGCCTTTGTTAATCCATTCCTGATGGTTTTGAAGACAGGCAGAACTGTGAGACTTTTTTTCTCCGTGTGAAACTGTTACCAAGGGGATATGCATCTTCCTCTTGTGACTCTTGCAGCTTATTGCCCTTGATATTAATTAATTTTAAATTTGTGGAAATCCTGCTTTTCTCAGTTACCTGGAGAAACTTTGTGTCTGAAGCCATAGTAGACGTTCTCTTTCAGGCAGATACAATGAACTTTTAATTTGGAGATTTTACTATGCCTGTATTTGGCCATGTATTTATTACTTTTAATGAAGTACATGTTGCATGCTGGATTTATTTTTTGGAGCAGCTTTTGAGAACAACTATCTCTGTTTAGGCAGAGCGACAGGCTGTGAATACAACTGTTCAGGGATCTGCTGCAGACATTGTCAAAACAGCCACTGTGAACATTCAGAGACGCCTGGAAGCTTTCTCCTCTGTGGTCAAGTCCCATGGACACCTGGAGAGCTCCTTCCAGAGAGATAGCACAGGTATGCTCGTATGCTCACCTCGTCCTTGTACACTAGAGCAAAACTTTGAGTGCTACTAATTTGAAAAAAAAAAATAAAGAATTGCCTCCAAAAACGTTAGGGGCTTTGCTGCTAGGGCTGGGAGACATTTTGTTTCCTGACAGCAGTAAGTCTGTGTTTAATGGGCAAAAAAGTCCTAAGGAAGGAGGAAGGGTGTCTGCTCATTGCAGAACCTAAAGCAAATGTTGTCATCGGATCAGAATCCCCAATTTCCTCAAAGCAGACTTCACAAAGGCCAGCAGTGGGAGTTAATATGTGCTATGGCCTGTGATGCCACCACAGAATTGCTTGAAAGTAGGAAGAAGAAACTGAGCAGCAGATACTCTGGCTTCACATGCAGTGAAATGATAAGAGGGGAGCAACTTCTAGTTACAAAAATACTTTTTTCTTTTTTTTGGTGTGTGTTAGAATAAAGTCTGGAATCTGTTGACTGGAATTGGATGTACAGAGGCTCCATGAGAGCATTATATGAAGCACTTATGAGCATAAATTTCTTCTGGCTGCAGATAGCAAGGCTGTGCTGGGATACTCATTCCCAGAGGAGTGCTACGAAGCCTTTTTTTAGCATCATGTAGACAGTGTTTTGTTCATCACTCATATATTTTTAGAAAGACAACTTAAGGGATGGAGTGCTACATTTCTCTGGCAGTTCTTATGCTTCAACTGAAACATGAAGCTGTCTTAATATGAAGAGTCTGATTTGTAGAACTGAGAAGGAAAACTAAATAATTAATTGCCGAACCTCTAAAAATATGTCAGGGGATTTTATTTGAGAGAGACAAGGCTCAGAGGTCTGCTAAGAGTAGAAGGCATGTGTGCAAGAGAACTTCACAGCCCTTCCAGGAGCTGCAGCTACTGGCCTTTGGCCAGTGTAATTGTAGGAAGGCAAGTGGATGAGTCTGTGACAGTTTTTCCTCCTCTGATACTGCCTGTTTCAAGAACTAGCAGGAATTATCTCTCAGCAAGTTCTAAATGCCAGTGCTGTCAGAGAGGCATCCTGCCTCACGTGGCTCCAACATCACTGCTTCAGTGTGAGGCTTGTGTGAAGAGCTGATGATGCTGCGAAACCCTTCCTGTGGATGTGAGCGGGAGCCCTCCTGTTAGCTAACCTGAGAAATAAATAACTTTTCAGTCTCTGTGTGTGAGGTGGTGTTTGTTTGGCTTTTTTAAAAAAAGCTTTTGCCATGGAACGGTTTGTTCTGTTATATTGTTGTCAGGCAAGGCCTGCCAGGATCCTGGTTTTGTCAGCTGCTTGCTTGTTTATTCACAAACTGCTCTTTTTTCTCTTAACCCCCCCCCCCTTTTTTTTTTTGTAATCAGAAGTAGTAGCTCCAGTTTCAGATAACGGCATTTGGGAGGAAGCCTGCTGCCTTTTTATACTAGCCCTTAAAATGCTTTTGGAAGAAAAGCAGAATCCTAATTCATTGCCAGAGAGAACACTCAACCAACTTCTGATTAAACTTGACATGATTTTGTTTAAAATTTACTTTTAAAACAGATGGTTCAGGAGACGCGACTGTCTCTTGTTTCTGTTCTGATTCATATCTTTATAATGTAAGGCTGAAATGTTTATATCTAACATGCTTTTCATTAACATTTTTCCCTCAGTAGCTGTACAAATATTGATAGAATAGTAATGTTTTCTGGTTCTATCTGTAGGCATGGGTTGTCTCATTTTAAAGTTCCTCAATGTTCTCCTCAACATTCGGAACGTGTGAGGGTTTTTTAGTTACAGGAAACAGGCCTTTACGTGTGTGTGTCTAACCAACTCTGGCCTTCACCTCTGTAGGAAGGATTTCGAGGAGGAGCAGCAGAGGGATGTTACGTCCCATCAGCGGAGGTTTCTTCATCCTCCAACTCCATGATGAGCTCCTCTATGAAGTTGCAGAGGATGATGTCATCCAGGTACAGCCGAGCAGTTACTTTTTCAGCTGTCTACTACATGATGATGTTTCAAATGTGCCTTCATTCTTAGGGGCTCAGGTTCTATTCCCAGGATCCTCTCTTGCTCGGTGAAGACAATGCTAAATTGCATGAAGAAGGATGGTTATCTTCTTGACTCCTTTATCTTCAGACCCAGGTTCATTTTTCCAATGTGTACTTTGCAGCTTATAGGAGCTGTTGGTACAACTTCTGTGCGAGATTGGATGAGTGAAGCAGCTTTATACTGTTGACAGGTCTAGGGGGAAATTTTCCCTCATTAGGAGGTGGTTTTGCCTAGCTGTTTCTAACTGTGACTTCTGATGCCTCACTTGGAATGTGTATTGTTAAGGCTGTGGTCTGTGCGCTCAGGGTAGGGAAAGGGTTTCTTGCTTTTCGTACTTGTTTCCTCGCTCCCTGCCTGCCTGTCTTTCTGGTAGGAGCCTTACAGTGCTGGTTTGCAGCATAGTAGAAAACCTTGTGCATAAGAAACGTGCCTGAGACACATTTACAAGACACAAGTCTATAAGCAATGTGCTGTGTGGACTTAAGGTACCTGCCATGTGCTTATGTGTATCTGTGTGGGCTCTTCCACCGCGGAGGTGCTCCTGTGCCTGGGCGCTGTGATGTCTGGGCAGCAGCTTTCAGCAGCAGGCGTTCTGGCCCGATCAGCAGCTCGCTGCCTTCCCAAGCCCTGAGCACAAAGGCAGGAAGGCTTCCAGGGTGTGCTTCCATAGCTTGGGGGTGGCTTTCTCCCTCTTCTGTTCTGTGCGTACACAGCTATAAAGATAAAATGCCATTTCCTCATGGCAAGCAGTAACTCCTAGCGTGAGAGAGCTTTCAGCAGTAGTGACTCAGTGGCCTGAGCATTTTCTTTTTTAAAAATATTTCATTAAGAACAAAAGGCTTAATATTTTTCTCTTGAATCTCAGCTCAAACTTCTGTTCGTTTTGCCAGCTCTCTTCAGACATCTGCTGCTTCAACCCAGTCCGGCTGTTTTAGTGATGAAAAAGCTTCTAATTTTCTTTCTGCAGAAAAATGAAATTTCCTGAGTATGGGCTTTTACATTTTTAGATAATGACTCCAAGTTATCATGGTCTCCCCAGAAGAACTGAGGCCAAGTGAGTGGATTTGCTTATTATTTATTGCATTATATATTTTTTTTTCATTAACAGCCTCAAATTCAAGGGAAATTATTACTGACTTTTCTAACTGCCTTCAGATATATTTCAGACCACAGACCTTCTGGGCAGTCACTTACAACAGCATATGTACACAAGACATGTTTCCTAGGCTCAGGCTTGCCTTGTGTGTGCCAGATTTTCTTGTTTTTCAAGTACTTCTGTCTAGCTGAGACCACCGGGTACTTCTTACCCCTTTAATTGTTTTTAGGGTGGAGAAGGATTTTTTTTTTTGTGATAATATTGCCTGCTGTCCTTGCAGATGCACTGTTGGAATTGTCCTACAGTGGAAAGATCTGGGTTGGAAAGAATCTCTTGAAGTCTTGACCTCTAAAGCCCCCACTCAAAGTAGGGCCTGAATTAATCAGTCCTTTTGAACTACAATATAACTTTCAGTAAAAAAAAAGTGAGCATTTCTTGGTTTCTGTTTTGGTGAGGGTTTTTTTTTTTTTCATCTTGCTGGCACCAAAGCTTTACTATACTGTATGTCATGTATTTCTCTGCTGTAACAGTAATTTTTATTCAGACAAGTTAGTTTGGTCGCATGCTTGATGCTGCCTCTGGCTCCTTCTCAGCAGCTAAAGTGCACAAAAGAAAACTAAAAATATCTTTCCATACATCCAGGAATTTGTGTTCCAGGCAAAGTAGCCTTACAAAAGGTTTGTAAGAGACACAATGCTAGTGGTACTTCTGTTTTTATTTGCAGTCTACCAGTGAGCTAGCTTGCCTCTTTTAAAAGACCACTTGGGGTAATATCTGGGTATTTTTCTTGTGCTGAAGGTGGGAAATGCCAAGGGCATCCAGGCTTTCCCTAGTCACATGTCTCAGAAAGTCAAAGTGAAGGTAGGGAGCCTTCAGAGCTTACTATAGTGGCAAGACTGGTGATATTGCCAAAGATACTAGAAGGAGGGTTGACCTTCTACCTGTTGAGCTGATCCTGGCAATGAGGACTTGGGCAGGAATATAAAGGTATGGACTAGATTAGGGATCAAAGGATGGATGCTTTTACACTGCTTTCTTGCTCCCAGCATTATTGCATTTATGTTTTTAAGGTGGCCAGTAGTCCTCCAAGCATGTTTTAGCTGACCATTGGAAACCCTGGAAATCGTGCTGTTTGCTTGATGTACAGGGAATTTAAAACCCAAAGACCCCCAGGCCAGGACATTGCTGCATGTCCTCTCTCATCCCATCACCATCCCCAGGAACCTGACACAGGTTTTTGTGTCTCCCCTGCAGCTGCTGTTCTGGGTGCAGCAGCCCTAATTTGATGTTCCTCGTGGGTGGTGCGTGCTGGGCCTGTGACCATTCTCAGAGAATCTCCCTCTGCATGGTTCATGTGTCTTGTGAAACGCTGGGCCCCAGGCTTGATCATGGCTGGAGTGGTTTGAACAGGGCAGAAAATTGATTTGTGTCTCACACACGCAACACTTTCTACGTTCTAGAATCGCACATGCTTGCTCTCTCACCCCAGTGTGCCTTGCTGAATCCTGCTGAGTTTTTAATCTCTGATACAACCCCATTCTTTCCCTGCCTGGGCAGTGATTTTTCATCCTATCTTTGTACAGCTGATTATCGCTGTCCTGCTTCTCTACGCTGCTCCTTTGTACTCGGCTGTGCTGAACTGCATCCTATTTCAAAGCGTTTTTCTAGGTTATCAAGATCATTTTGAAATGTGGTTTGCAAGGGCGTAGGGTTTCAGAAGACAAATCTCCTCTTAGTTCTTAATGCTGTTGGAAACTCTTGTGGCTCTGATCTCCTCAAATCCCTCCTCTGTTCCCCAGTAAAAACTGTGGAGAAATTTCTGCTATGGATACCTGAGAGGGAATTACACAGACACAGGGAAGCATCAGAAAGCCAAAAACAGTCCCTATGCTGACACCGTGGACTCTGGCTGAGGAGAGGAGTCACAGCAATTTCAAAGCCTCTTTTCATTCCACTGTGGACAGGTTCATGGGAGGGGTGTGGACTGAAAGGTTTGTTCAAATAAGCAATCCAGGACAGGCTGGACTCCATGTGAGGCTTGGGGTGGGGAGGAGAGTCTTTTGATCCAGGGCAGGTATTTACAGTCAGGGAAAAACAACCCAGTCTCTTACAATTGAAAAAGTCAGTGGCAAAAGTATCTTCTGGTCCCCTAACTGTGTACTGAGAAGAGTGTTTTTCCCTGAGCACTTCTGGAGGGGGCAGCGAATGCTGGAGTTACCTCAACAAAATAATGAAGGGGAACCTGGGTGGTATTTTTAGCACCCACATCAAACGTGTTTTGCTTTCCCAGAGGTTTGTAGCTTGTGCTTGACAGCGTGCCTGTTGCGCTGAAACCAGGAGGAGGAGTCACCTGGTGTGTTTGGTTTGTGTCTTGCTTTCGGTACCCTGAAGTGTCCAGAACAGGCTCCACAGAACACTCAGAACTATGCAGCTGGGAGAAAGAGGAGACTGCAGGACTCTGCAGTGCTTAATGGAACCTTAATCTTGCCTCACTTTCAAGTGGTCTTCAACAGCGCAGAACCCGTCACAGCTCTGCGCTGCATAAAATGTTACTGGCTTTACAGGGTTTCTCCACTCATAAAGCCTGAGCAGGATGGGAGGGTTTGGTTGTGTTCCCATCAGAGCAAATAAACCCAGGAGAGGACTCTGGGTGTGCGCCCCACCCCCCCAGCTACTGAGAGAAAACCAGAGCACTGAAGTCACACACACAGCTGACGTCTTGTCTTGCCTCTTCTCTTGTAGGTGGCTCAGATTGTCAAGCATGAGATGGAAAACGCCATCAAACTCTCCGTCAAGCTGGAGGTGAAGGTGAAAATTGGGCCTAGCTGGGGAGACCTGCAGGACCTGGAGCTCTGACATGAAATGCAGCTTTCTCATGCACAGTGAGGTGGAAGGCACCGTGGACTGGGCAGGGCAAGGCCTCGCGACGGGCCCGCGCGCAGTGCGATCCTCTCCTGTGGTTTGTCCCCGGATGTCGTTGCAAGCTGCCTTCTGAAACGAGTGGTGGAAGCTGGTATGAATTCACCAAGCCAGACCCTTCACAAAGGTCAGGTGGTGCAGTGAACTATGTTTACAGAACTGTGAAATTATTAACTGCTAAAAGCACAATATTTAAATGAATTCTGTTAAAATAAGCTTGAAATTGTAATTTAAAACAAACCCCCGAAGGCTAATGAATTTATTGCATATGAAATGAGCTGGATTATTTTATTAAAACAAGGTGCAAAGATAATTTGGCAGTTCTTGTGTGCAATTGTGTCTAGAACAAAAATAAAGTCACGGTGTTTGCACTTAATGTTGAATTTTACAGGCTTCTGCTAGGATCATTTTGTACTGAATTCGGATGATGATACTCAGATGGCTTTACAGCTGGCTGGGTTTGTCACGGAGCAGCTGCATAGCGTTCACAGTGAGTGCAAGCGGGGCTGGGATGGCCTCTGGCCTTTAGGAAAGCATTTTGGTGACTGACATATTTCGTCCTACTGCTGCCTTGCAAACTGGCCTCGAGGGGGATGTTGTTTGGACTCTATTACAGTTAACACAAAATTGCCATCAACACCATTCCAACGCCACCAACACCAAGAAAGAAACTTAATTTGTTGCTTAATAAAGTTAACAGCGATTTGTATTTTTGTGAAGAAAAAAAACCCTCTCAGTCTGTCCAGCTGAAGTGACAACCTTGCTGGTGTTAGCAGTCTGGTGCATTAGAGACATGTCACTGCACGGCGGTGGGTGACCTGTGGGTCTTCATTCAGAGACCTGTCTCCTAGGGAAGCCTCACCCCCTGCTTGTTGGTAGCCTCGCTAAAGTCCTCACAGATTGCCCCCGTGCTTTGCCTCGGTGTCTTTGACTCTATCCTTGTGATCAGGCAGAAGAGTCTTCTGGGAGCTTGGGCTCACCAAGCTGGGCTGGTCCTGAGACTGATTCGGGTAACTGCCAGGATGAGACACTTCAAAAGGGCGGTCAAGGAGAGAGCTCGTGGGGCATTAACCTCTCACTATTTGGCGTTGCTTTCCTCACTGAGACCTGGTCTGGCTAAACCTCATGTCACATGATTTCGTTTCCCTTCCAGATGGGTGCGGTGGTTCTACAAGTCCAGCTGTTTTTGTTAACTTCATACAATGCCTGACCTGGAATTGTGCTATTTTGATTATGTAGCTGTACAAGAAAGGGAGGACAGGTGCCTCCCTTCATCATCTTTGTACCTCCACTCTGTCATGCCTTGCGCAGTCCCTCCCTAATGTAAGCGATCTCCATCTTTCCATTCTTGCCTCCCGTGAGAAATCTTCAAGCCCCTAATTATCTTCTCACTTCTGAACTGGTGCTGGATCCTTTTCAAGAGGCCTGCTTTTGAAGCTGCCTTGGTAGCCTGATCTGAGAGGATGCACGCTTGTCTTTCAGCAGCCTGATAGCGTGCTTGAGCTTGTTAACTTCAGATGTGGCGCTTTTGGCGTGGCTGTTACCCTGACATGAGAGGCACCTGGCACCCAGGTTTCAGGAACATGGTGAGTTTTAAAAAGATGTTAATGGGCCTGCGTACAAGAGGCCGCATCCTGGGCTCTGATCCACCGCCTGCCTGTCATGTGGCAAAACAGGCAGGTGGTGTCAAGTCAAAGCCCCAGGCGAGGTTGCCTTGACTGCCCTTCTCAGTGCTGACTCGGCCTCTCGCCTGTTCCATGTTTCACTTTACATGGAGACTTTTTGTTTCTTTCCTGCCTGCTCTGTGCTGTGGTTTTCTGCCACCTCTGTCACCTCGTGCCTGAGCTCTTTATCCGCAGCGCTCGCCTGGCAGGCAGTTGTTTCTTTTCTTAGCTTATTAAAGCTTTTGTTATTAGCAGATCCGAGCCCCGGCACCCTGGTGTCTGGCCATTTGTGAGCTCTGCCTGTGAAGATGCTGGGCTGGACTCATTAGCGGTTCGCATGGCCTAATGATTTCCTGTCCCTGGGTGTCGTGCAGTGACACACCTGTGCTGTATTTCAGGCCTCGCCGGAGCTGCTGTAATTGGAGCTGCTTGTTCTCTGGCACGCTGCGCGGCTGCCCTCCCACACGCTGTCTGCAGCGTTTCGGAAGGGTGGATCTCGTGCGTATTTCCCAACAAGCTCAGCTCTCCTGACAGGGGTGATGCTAATCGATCGGGGGATTGACACGGAACTAAACCTATTTTGCTAAATAATCTCTGTGAGTTCATCTTAATTGCGTAGTAATTTGGAGCAAATGAGAAGATAAAAGCTGGTCACCGCTCTGCAAGCGAGGTGGCTGCAGCGTTTGGTGTTAGAACTGGCTCTGATCTGTTACCTGATTCCGGCTATTTACATTCCTTAATGCTGTGGAGGCTTTAACTGTTCATGAGGCTAAGCGAGGGAAGCAGAGAGAGGTCAGGTAAGCAGAAGCACTGCACAGAACTGTATGGAAGAGGGTACCTGCTATTTTCTGATAGAGGGAAGTTGGCTGCTCACGTTACTGACTTTTTTTTTGCCTGTAGACCCCTCTCCCCCCTCCTCTGATGGGCTGAGGCCTCTGCTTAGTTGGAAACTGGGCTGCATCCAGCTCTGGAGCCCTCAGCACAATAAGGACATGGGCCTTTTGGAGCACATTCAGAGGAGGGCTGACCAGGTGATCAGAGGGCTGAAGCACCTCTCCTACAAAGACAGGCTGAGAGAGTTGGGGTTGTTCAGTCTATAGAAGAGAAGGGTCTCAGGAGACCTTATAGTAGCCTTCCAGTGCCTGAAGGGGCCTACAGGAAAGCTGGGGAGGGACTGTTTGCGAGGTCATGTTGCAAGAGGACGAGGGGCAATGGTTTTAAACAAGAGCAGGGGAGGTTTAGATTAGACATTAGGAAGACGCTCTTTACTCTGAGGGTGGTGAGACACTGGAACAGGTTGCCCAGAGAGGTGGTGGAGGCCCCATCCCTGGAGACATTCAAAGTCAGGCTTGATGAAGCTCTGAGCAACCTGTGAAGATGTCCCTGCTTACTGCAGAGGGGTTAGATTAGATGACCTTTAAAGTTCCCTTCCAACCTAACACATTCTGTGACTCTATGATTTTTTTTCTAGTTCAGGACCTGATAACCAGAGTGCAGGTTACTCTCTGTCTTTTTGTAGACAGGATTGTGTTTTCTCTCTGCTCCTCAACTGGTTTGTGCACGTGTCTCTCTGCAGTCCACTCCTGCCTCTTGTTAGCTGGTGCTGAGCAGCACGTGTAGCAATATGTGTGGTCCCTCAGCCCAAGAAGGCAATGGATGAATGCTGCCAAACGGGTAGGAACTGTTTGTTATGGCAGCCTTGTCACTCAGTGTAGGCAGAACTGCTACTGCAGCCCAGTGCTGCTTTGTGCCCTGCGCCACCCTTGCCTGGCTGCTGCGCCAGAAGGTGGGTGTCTGGCTGCCAAAAGAAATTGGGTTGGGATACAGGCCTGGCAAATAGCTGTGGTCACCAGGAACACCTTTGTCTTCACACTGAGTGAACCTGTGTGACCCAGCTCCTTGCAGGGGAGAGCCCATCCCCTTCAGTTGCTGAGCAGCCTTGTTCTCCTTGGGTCATACCTGCTTTCTTGTCAAAATGACTCAAATTTGATCCAGCCTGCTACTGGGCAGAACCCTTTGCTGCTGATGTTTGATACCGCTACTCGGTCCTTTTCCTCACACTCAGACCAGAAGCTTGCTTTGCTTTGGTCTTTCTGCTGCAGCATTCCTTCTTCTCTGGCCTGCTGGGAGTGCTTTGTGTGCTTGCTTGTAGCTGGGCAGGGGTGGGAGAGAGGCAGGCGTCACATACACACACAATCTGATCTGGTTTGGTCTTTTGCTTTCCTCCAGTGCTATTTGCATCGCATTAAAAAGAAAGTTGTAGAGTTTTTTCCTGCTGGTTCTTTTCCTTATAAATCTGTAGCTGGACAGCGGGAGCTGGAAGCTCGGTAGCTTTGGGTGGTGGTTTTGAGCCTCTCCTGGCAGAGCAGCTCGGTGGCATTGTTGGTAAGTGCCCTCCAGCCAGCTCAGTTCTGCCCTTCTGAGACGGCAGCTCCTGGGCGGCTGCCAGTACCCTGAAGTGGAAGTGGCAGGAAGGGTGTGCTCGGTCAGCAGAGGAGGCGGCCCAGCTACCAAGGATACTATTCCTGGGGCTGGCATTGGGATCATGAGCACCGTGTGGGCTCCCTCATTAAAGTATAGAGACGGTTGCTGGGGTCCAGGTTTTTGGCCCTGCACGAGCTGCTGGAGGACGGGAGGTGACCATCCCCCCTCCCCCCCCAACAGCAACAACCACGGCTGCGTTTTCCCAATTCCATCCAAAGGCTTTACGTCAACCACGCAGCTTTCCAACACTGCGGAGAATCTAGGAGTGTAGAGGTTGAAAAGAAAGAGACCTACAGCAACCAGTATCAATTCTTTCCTTTATTTTCTTTCCCTTTTTTTTCCTTTTTTTTTTTTGGTTGTTACTGGGGACTTGAAACAGCCTCAGTTAAAGATGCCTTAGTTTGCCTTTTGTGACGCTGATTTAGGATACCTGTGGAAACAGGACACGGTTAGCGCGGGAGCCTGCGGCTCACCCCAGATTAGCCTTCGGTCTGAAGTACAGGTTGTGGGTAACAAACCCCAGACGTATTCTGCCCGCAGTTCCTTGACACTCAATCCGAGTACCGGCTGCTATTTAAAAAAGTACAAGGTTTGATCTGTTGATTTACTCACAAAACAAAACACATGAATGGAAACACTCAGTTACGTGACTATTGCTTATACACCTAAGATGAAGAGCTGACTACAAATGGCCACGCAGAGCTCCTTAATGAGAGAGAGTGTGTTCTTACTAAGACCTTACCAAGGCAAAAAAAACTCATTCAAGACTGAAATACGCTGTGCTTGAATTCACCTTTAGGTTATGGAAAATGATATATGGGAGGGCAGGGTATTCAAGGGGCATAATTAACCAAAATCTGGCTTTCTGCCCGTGTTGCAAAACACGGAGTTTACAAACGGAGGAGCCCTGAGGTTGAACACAGCTCTTAATTAAGCTGCAGTGTTTGTGTCACCTCTGAAACTGTGGGCTGAAATGAAATTGCTGCATGCTCACCTCCCTCACCGTGCACGTGCTGTGCCATGGAAGGGCTACGTAAGCACTGTCAGAGAATTTCCACGTGAGACAGTTCTGTACAGCAAATAGGGTGTTTCTGTTAAATGTTGGTGTTAGAAGCTATGCTCTGGTAATAAGAGGGAAAAACCGAACTGATGGATGTAGTGGAACTGTAAAAAAACCTTGGAGAACAGATCAGGATGTTATGCAAAACAAAACTGTGTACTCTTATCCACAGCTCTGCCAATAAGTTGCAACACATCTGGTGAGACCCAGAGGGGCGCGCGAGAGTGCTGCTGGGTGTTCCATGTGTCTGGTCAATGTCCTTGTGAGAGCAAGCTCCTGTAAAGAAGAATGTGAGGGAACAGGGTATCCAGAGGAACAAAAAGCATTTTAAATTGGTTGGAAATACTTGTTCAATCCGGGCTGTTCTAACTTAACGCCTCTAAGTTTAGGGTTTTGCTTGTGGTGGTGGTGGTGCCTTAGTGGGAAAGGTGAAAGCACAATTATTTCAACACCCAGCCACAGCCACTGTCCTCGATTTTCTTAGAGCAGGCCAGGTCAGCTGCCGTGCTTGTTGCTCAGAATGCTGTGGTGTTACTCCTTTCACCAACAGCCTTTAGTAGCGGTCAGGTCAGGCCTTTCAAAAATCCCACACTCCCCCTCATTTCACAATCAATCAGCCAGGGAAGAGATTTTCCTCCCTCATTGAAGTTTTAAAGTGAAGTTGTTGGGTTGTTTTTTTTTTTTTTTCCCTCCACATACATGATAAATCTTGATAGAAAGCATTTAACAGTGTGCACTAACAAACTTATACAACATATACATTACATATATATATTTTTTATATATATTATGTTCTATATACAAACATGTACAACTTTTTAGATCTCTACAGACTACAAGAAAATTGATAATTATAGTCACAAGTGGTGAACTGAACAGAAATAGTACTTTGTAACTGTCTGGAAATATGTAAAAGATGTAAGAGCGGAAAGCCAGATACAGCTGTGACCTGACGGGAAGTACTCGAGAAAAGTCGCTTGAAAGTTGAGTATTAAAAATTGGAAGTTTGTGAGGTGCCAGCTTCTCATGTCTCTGTTGCATAAAAATGCAAACGGAATCCGCTGGCAGGTTCCCCCCGCCACCCCCCAACCAGTGTGAAGCTAAGGACTGGTGGCAGCCAGAGTCAGTCAGTCAGGTGTGTGAGTGACTTGCTGAAGACACTCCTCTCTCGGGGTGTGCTGTAAAGATTAGCTATTAAAAGTGGCTCTTAACTTTTTACATTTGATTGTTCAATGAGTGAGCGGGCTCAGTTTCCACTGACGTCAAGGGACCCGACATCTCTGCGGCAATTAGCCACCCGCTGAGGTACAGCCAAAAACTTGCACAGAACCAGTAGCTCCCATGCCATGGAAGCAAACCGACTGCTGCCTCCGCCCTGCACCACGTGCCGCTGCTCACCCGGGCTGTGCTACACCAGTTCGTAGTGGGAACTGGTGTCACACTGGAACCGGCCGTGGCCTTTCCATCTGCACCACGGGCTCGGGGCAGAAGTGAGCCCGGAGCTGGGTACAGAGCAAATGGTGTCGGTGCAGCCTTGGCTTGGTGTTCATGAAGATGCTTAGCTTCTCAAAAGCAGAGCAGGGGAAGAACAGGGTCTGTTATGCTGGCTGGAGGGTTTGAATGCTGCCCCAAATGTTTTTTGTTGCCCAGGAACTACATTAGAGTACAGGCCAGAGCACAGGCAGAGTGAACGTACATTTAGCCAGAACCTGGGCTTGCTCTCCTTCCCTTCTCGGTCGCGGTGCCTGCTTACACTGGGGCTTCCTCACACGCACAAGTGGCCGGCTTGGTGACATGGCCACTGAAAGGAGATCCCCAACCCAGTTGTTTGCACCAGAGAGGCAAGTTTGCTGTTCCCTCACACACAGGCATCCTCTCGGCTCATGGACAGCTCCAGTTCCTTACCTCTCAGCAGAAACCTAGGCAAAGCTTGGGCTTGGAACCTTTTCCCAACAATTTTCCATAGTTTCCACAGTTCCCATAAACAGAGCAGTTTCTCCTGCGACAGAGAGGGACCTGTTGAGTTTCATTCCCAGTTGAGCGAGACCTGTCAGGACCACCATTTTGATTTTGCCCCCAGAGAAGTGTTTACATCCTGTAAAGGATGAAATTCCCACTGTGCTACGCTGTGAATTTAAAACTCACAACCAGATCTGTTCCAGCCCTTCAACTTGTGCAGCTGGGTGGGCTGCCAGTAAGACCTGACTTTTGGACTGCACATTTTCCTGGGCTCCAATTTGTTGTAAGAAAAGGAAGGATACGGGAAAGGAATCTTTGAGAGCTCACCTGAACACTGGAATGATATAAACACCAGTAAAGTTATGGTTCAGTTAGGAGGGGGATGCTGCCTGCCTGCATCAGTGTCTGCCACTGGATGCTGCTTTTCCACCTATTCCTCATTTCCTCGTCTAACGTGAAACTTACGTCCAGACTTGAAAGTAAATAAGCCTTTAGTGCCTTGTTTCCAAGTCAATCTTGGAAGAATTTCTACCTTATAACCGGAGACCTGCGTGGCAGCGTGGGTCCCGTAGGCTGCCCTGGCTGCAGCGTGCCCATGGACTTGGACTCTGTGCAGACAGGTACTAGATTCTACGTCTTACTCTCTTCCATAGCTGCAGGTGGGAGTGTTTTCTGCTGAGCTCACTGGCCACACTGGAGCAGAAGCAAATTGTCATCAGCAACATGAGCAGAGACTCAATTGCCACTTACCCACTGTGTGTCTCACTGCTGTGATATCTCTCCCTCTGTTTTGGGGGGGAGCATTTACTGTACCAAGTCCTTAGCATAATTTCATCTGCCCACCGCAGAAAAACCACTGCTTGGGAGCTCCTATAAGCAGAACTTGACAGGACTCTCCAGCTTGTAGCCCTGTGGTTTCCCATCTTGCCCTTCCTAACCTGAAGAAGCAATCTCCTGAGCTGGTTTTCTGTTCCTGCCACTGAGAAATAAGGCAACCGAGCGCTACCGACACCACGGGGATGAAAAATGCCGCAGCCCCCGTCAGGGGGAACAGATCAATCTCCAGCGCATTTTAAAAAGCAGAGATAAGGATGACCTGGCCTGTGCTCAGAACTGCAAATGAACCATTTGCACTTGTGTTTTAATGACACTGCAGATCGTGCCTGTCTAGCTACTTGAAGAATTGGTAAATTTGGGGTGTAGGATTTTGATGTTCCTTATTCTTCCGGTAGGAGTTGGAGAGCTGATTTCAAGCGAGGGTTTTTTCCAAGGGAAATAAATAAACAGCAGGTAAGAAAAATGCAGCTCAACTCATTTTTGCGTGGAGAATGGGGGCAAACATGCTCGAAACATACTGGCTTTCTGTAATGTCACTTTTAAAAAATAAAGATTTTTGCCATTTGACCTCTTTTTTTTTTTTTCCCCTCAAAATAGAAATAAATCCCATTTTAATTCGGTCACAACATGCTTTCTTTTTCTTTTTTTTTTTTTTTTTAAGATGTCAATTAGTCATGCAAAGGTTTATAAGTGCATTAACATTCGAATTTGTACAGAGTATTTTTAACCAGACGCACTCCCCGCAGTTCATACCTACGGCTTCTGAAAAACTACATGCCACAGTGATGGTTGAGTTCCTTTTGGAAAAAGACCTGGCTGCTGCCTGAGCCAGCTGCTGGAGCAAGGCCCACGTGACTCTGGCTTCCGCCTCGTGGTCTCTGTGATTTCTCCTTGTCTCCCACTGTGATGAATCCAGTAACTGGAACAGGAAAACATCTTCTAGGAGAAAAAAAAAACACTGTCTCTGGCCAGTGACTGGTAGATTTGGGAATGAATGTCGCTTCCCTGAACAGTGTTCATTATAAAGCCACGAGCAGCTTCTTTCAAAGTCTAAAACTGGTACCACTTCTTGTCCTTGTATTTCAGCATCACCTACAGAAACAGGAAACAAAGAAACAGGTATAAACCACTGCTCTGCGTACGAGGTCTCACGCCTGACCTGGGCCTACCACCTGTCACAGACCTGGTAAGTAAAGCAAAAGGAAGAGCAATGCAGTGCGGCACTACCAGTGTCCCTGGGTCCTGATTCCACTGGGCCCTTGTATTTAATTCTGTAATTGCAGCATTTTAAAATAAAAACCAACCCAAAGAAGTTACTTGCTGTTGCTGTTCATCACGAGATTGTTTCCTGAGGTGTGGGAATAACAAGGAACCTGCTTTTTACGCTTACAGAAAGAAGCCTGTCTATGGGGCAGAGTAGGTACGTCCTGGATATACAAACTTTTTGCACTTCAGAGCATGTCCTTTCTGTGTGGGGTTTTTTTTTTTTTCCTCGTGCTTACAAAAGCCAATGAAATTGTAAAGGTCTTGTCTGGAGATGTGATGCATTTTTAAATGAAAGATGTACATTTTGGGGGGGAAATATTCTCAAATGTTGTTTTATCTTCAAAGAAAATCACTTTAGTTGATTGCCAGCCTTTAGAGCGTGGGATGGAAAAGCTTTCCATTTCCAGCCCTAAGCACAGAAGCATCTATTCCAGGCAAACCCTATTCTGTATCACTGCACTGCAGTGTTGCACTGGAAACACTCTCCTCTCCTTCCCAACAAGATCTGTAGAAGTTCCTACACACACATCTACATACCCGTTTTCTGCCCTACTGCATATAGAACTGCAGCACAAAGTGGCTCAAAAAACCCAAATAAATCGTAGGGAATTGGTGAGAAAGGTGAGAGAGGAAACGGCTGTGCTCTAAATCCTAAGGCTAACAACAGGTGCTGGAAACAGGAAGGGGAGGGGTGTGCAAGGGAAGTTTATTTTTGACATTCTCACTGTTTGGGAGCAGGAAGAACAGTGTGTCAGGTAACACAAGCGCACCTAACCTGACACGGCTGGCTGGCATGGGGAGAACCCCATGCAACGTTCCCAAAGGGAAGCAAAGGTCCAGCTGCAGGGGTGACAGCTCCTAGTTCTGGGTGTGTGGGGCCAGGCCCCTACCTCATGTGCATGTTTGGAAAACGCCTCTGCGCTGGCCATCATGCTCGCAGTCCTTTCATCCAGCTCTCCCAGTTTCTGCCCTCGCTCGTCAAGGGCAATGCGCGCACGAGTCAAGTCCCCAATGACTCCTCCTGCAGCTCCTCGCACCCCTTCAATTCCACCCGATCCAGGGATGTGCTGGGCAAGGCTGCGAGAGGCTTTTCCTGCCGTGGCCTCGCCAACTGCAACGGTGAGATGGACAGACAGACAGAAATGAGTTCCTGGCAATGGCTCTGTCAGTGCTTCCTGCCCTCGAGCTGCAGCCTTGCACTGGTGATGGTGTGTGATGTGCTGATGGCACCTGTGGAATGCTCTCTGCACCTGTGCAACCAGGGTGCAGCCATGCAACATCCCCATCCCTCCTCCTCCACCACCCCCCACCCCATTTGTGCAAAAGGAGCTGCCCTTTCTTCATGATGCCATCTTCATTTTGTCATCAAGATCTAAAGCTTGTATACTGTGCCAGGCCTAGCTGACAGGGGCGGGGGGATCCCATTAATTACTTTTTGCAAAACCCAACTCAGTACATTACTTACAAAGCTCCTCTCTGTCAAAAGCTTGTCCACTCCCTCCAAAGAGTCCTTTGAGAAAGCCTCTGTTTTGGGCTTCTGGTGTTTCCACAGGAGTAAATAAATCCCCAAGCATGTCCTAGTAAAGAAGTCAGACAAAAGTCCACATGAAAAAAATCAGTGAGGTGAAAGCAGCTCTGGCCATGGTTTTTATTTGCATTCATGAGCCACATGCTTTGGCTCTACGTAATGAATTTTAAAAGATGCTGGTTTGTGTACAGTATCGAGTATTTGTGTTTCATGACAGGCAAATACTTGGGCTAACCAGACTCTCACACGGTTTCAAAGGGACTTGGTTTACCGCTGCCCCAAACTTATGTTCGTTACCAGAGAGGAAAAGGTTTCTAAGCACTCCAGAGTGAAAACACCAGTGATAAGGTCACATTTTGCAGAGGCGACGCTGTAATCGAATAAACAATTTGCAGTGAATTATGTGTTTTGCTGTAGTGATTACGCAGGCAAGCAGGGCAGGCACTTCCTGTTTTCTCTGTGTTGCATACCTGAGCTCTGTGCTCACAGCAGGCCAGAGAATCTGGTGGTTGGTTGTTTGTGGGTTTGGGGTTTCTTTTTTTAATTATTTTGTTTTAAAAAAACCCCAAAACCAACCAAAAAAATCCTACCACATACATCCCATCTCCTTTCATACAACTGCCATGCCCGCTGTCACTGTGCATTTCAGCAGTGCCATCAGTAATGCTAAATAAGCCTGACTGAAGGCCCTGCTGCGGCGCCAGATCCTGGAGGAGTCGACCTAAACAAATCCTGGGCTCAGATTTCTGTGTACTTGCAGCGGGCTCTCTGGAACAAGGCTGGTAAAGGAAGCGAGCAGCCCTTGTTACTGTTTGAAACCAGTGAGTCCGAGCGGCGAGAGCAGCTGCTGCCCAGCTCCGTGTTTGCTCTGCTAAGCCCCAGCAGGCAGACAGGGCTGCACAAAGCACTTGGCTCCCGGGAGGCTGCGTGCCAGGACAGCGCTGGGGCTGCGCAGCCACCTGCTCTGGGGAACAACATTGCTGCAGCCCTTTGAGCCTCAGCGGAGGCTCTGGTGCAGCCTGCTGTGTTCTCCAGGGAAGCAGGTGGCGCTGGGTCATCGGGTCTTTGTGCCCACAGAACAAGTGCACCAGCTTCTTCCCGCCCTCCCTGCAAACAGGCCGCGACACAGGCAGCCTACAGCCGGCTGTACAGAGAACCAAGGGCCGGTTGTCCCTCCGGTTGGTTGCTGCATTGTAGCTGCTTAAGGTTAATTTAAAAAGAAAAATAAAATCCAGCTTCCAACAGCCTCTCTCTACAGGTCTGTCTTCTAAGACACATGGATCGAGCCTTCTGATGAGTTGAGAAGTGGTGCCCTGCAAAATACATCCCTTCTCCGATGCGCAGAGGTGCGTGCGCAGCGCTCGCCCTTCACTGTGGTTCTTCAGACTCAAGACAGACCAAGCTGTGATGGGAGCTGAGCAGCGCAGCACACATTATTCCCTGGGGCACAGTGAGTGCTGGCAGGGCCATTTCTTTTATAGTTCTATCTATATTTCTACCCTAGCTCACTGCTAATTATATATCCTAGAACTTCTTATTCCTCCTCTTTTTTCCCCCTTTATTACTCATGTTTCTCCCTGTAACCTCTCACAATTCCTCCTCTTCAGCAAATGACATTTTAATTTGCATTTTCATTGTTAAAAAAAAACCCAACCAGCCCAAATCTAACATTGCAAAGACCTTTTGCTCAAAATAAATTATTTTAATTAGACCATTTCTATAGCTCCTATATTTTAGCGTACAACAGGAGATGCTTTCCTCATGTTGGAAGAAGGGGAGTACCAATTATGCGAGTAAAAACAAAGGTAAATAATTAAAAATACATTAAAATAGAGCATAACCGTGCTGTTTTGTCTGATGCTCCCACCTATCTCCAGGAAGCTGCAGGTATGAAGATATTTTTAGCGTTAAAAATAAAAAATGATGACAAAAAATGC